>NW_020664417.1:15142705-15328394 GCF_002925995.2 Terrapene triunguis | reverse complement strand
CTGGGGGGAGGGCGGCCAGAGCGCCGGGGGGGACTCGGCTCTCCCCCCCCGGCGGCCAGAGCACCGCGCCGCTGCCCCCCTCCAGGTGCCGCCCCAAGCAGCTTGGGTGCCTGGTGCCTGGAGCCGGCCCTGCCCCCACTGCAAGATAATCCATCTCTCTGTACCACATCCTCTTCAGAGGACAGAGAAGGGGTACCTAATGCTCCAGTTGGGGGCAACTTTTTTATGAATTCTCAGATGCACAAGTGACAAGAAAACTAGCTTAGTATAAATTATCTCCAGTGTTCTAGGATCTAGGGAAACCATCCCTCAGCCCCAGCCACAAAACCCCACAGGCCTTACTTTGCTGGCAGGCTGAAAGAAGGGATACTGCAGCGAGCAAAATTAAATCACCAGCCATGTTCCCAGCAGCTTCCGTCTCCAGTGCAGCCAGGGCACTGTGTCAGAGAGAGAGAGAGAGAGTGTGTGTGTGTGTGTGTGTGTGTGTGAGAGAACTACAGACAAAGAAGCAGGTTGGGGGAGGGAGTGAAAATGCTTTTCCAAGACACACCTTAGGAAGAAAACAGAGCAACTTTTTTTTCCCTTTTAAATGAGCAGTGGCTGCTTAGCCAGTTCTTGTTTCCTTGACCTGAAAATTGTTTTCATACTTGAATAGTCAGGTGGTGCTCTACTAACAAGGGCTGCATTTAGGAGTCAGCTGATTTACATCAAGTAACCAAGAAGTGAAGCTGGGTAAAAAATGCTGTATCCTTTTAGTGAAAAATTGAAAATTGTGTACTTCGGACTTCTAGGAGAAGCTGGTGGACGGAGAGCAAAAACAACCTCCCTAGGAAGTGGGGGACTTGTGGGGAGGGAGGGCATTGTAACAGCCCTAGGATTCGTTTTTGGCTCTTGATGAACAACTCCGCTAAATGCAGACTAATTAGGCAGGCTGGTCTCCCCCCCCCCCCCCCCCCCCCCCCCCCCCGGTAAACCAAGATTCCTCCTTTAAAGGGAGGAGGTTCTAGCTGAGGACAAAAATAAAATAATGTTAATGTTAAATCAAATATTTGATTTTAAAGCAGTTACATTTTGAAATCCTGCAGCTTTCTTTCAGGGAGATGTTCTTTCAAAAGAATGGCTCAGTGGATAAGCACTAAGCACATGAGCTGGACAGTTCTGGTAAGCAAATCCACAATTAAATAGTTACTAATGCTTACATTAGTAGGATTAGATGGGTACATAAAGGGTTAAATTAGCATAGCTTCTTAAATAACAAAACATTTTCCTTTAAGTGAAATAAAGATGTTTTAGCAGCCATGGGAAGGGCTTTGAAAATATAAGGTAACAATGCAATTGGCAAGATAAATTGTAAAAATGCTGAACTCAAAATGTGGCTGATAATAATTAGGACTTTTTTCTTAAGACTGGTTCTACCTAGTTTGAACAGGAAAGGAGGATTGTGATGCCCCAATGTTGAAGCAAGACCCAATTGCCATATTTTGTTTTAGCCAAGACCAGGAAAGGGGTCAACTCCAATCTGGCCAAAACCTGGTTTTTGCTAAGATTGTAACGGTCATTATGACATCACTTATTTGTTAGTGTATACGGCTTGTGAGGGGTATTCTCAGAACCTATCTGGTCATACTGGAGCAAGCCAGGAGAGGGTTATCCCTGGAACTGATCCTTTCATGAGAATGATTATGAATGTGTGTTACTGTGTGGGTGTAATTGCTTATTAGTTAGGCTTTTAGACTTGTTTAGTGCAAGGTACAAATACCATTTGGCCTTCAGATTTAATAAAGGAATTTATTATTGAATTGGGGCCATGATAATAGCTTGCATAACCAACGATGTCAAACTTCCAACAATGTTAAATTGGCGTTATTACCGTGGGACTGGCTTCATGGCAGCACAGCTCCATTGTGTTCCCAGAGGCTAGTTTAGTAGGGTTCAGAGTTAACATCCTCTTAAGTTGGGGGAGTTCACTCAACTGTTAGAGCTGCCGTTTGAGGTTGTCTGGCTACTGTTAAGTACTGATGTATCTGGAAGGTTTTTTTATAACCAGAAGGGCTAGAAACTTCAGCTGATGTAAGTTCAGTGTACAGTAGCTCCATTTGACTTAAAAATTAAAACAATTGTGGGGTAAAAAGGCAGGGATAAAATGTATGGGGGAATCTGAAATCCATGGAATGTGTAAATTCCCCACACAGAGCCTGATCCACAGCCCATTTAAGTCAGTGGCTGTCTTTCTCTTGACTTCATTGGACTTTGCATCATGCCCATAGATTTCTATTTTCCTTTCCCATAACTCATAATTACATGTTTGAACTGGATTTACTCTCTTACCACCACTTAACCTGGGGATGGGAAGCTGAATTGTATGCAAAGCCAAGCTCTTAGGTTGGGTCTATTCTTGGTTGTACATTTACTAAATGTCAAAGCTTCTGTGTCTGTTTGCCCTCAATGTGCATGGTGTGGAATTTGTTTTTGCCACTTGCACGTATTCTTGTGTATGTTGTGACAGAAGTGGGAATTGTCTAATATGTTTATGAACTATCTATATGATTGTACCTTTCACTCTGGCATTGCTAACCAATGGGTGCAGAAGGGTTTAAAATGCTGCTCCTGGCGCAAAGCAGGTATCTTGTTACATAGCTGTCTAGGGTGATATTAATGATTTGTTTAAAGATTGGCTGGAACCAACCCATAGAAATGGAAGACCCTGCAGAGACCATGGAAACCTCAAAGATTGAACAATTGACACACATCCATGGGAGGCTTCCAGCAGGCAGAACATGTGAACTTAACATGGTTTTACAGCCAGAGAACAATGGATGGAGGAGGTGGTGATTGGGAATTGTCTCAAAGTATGTCTACACTGAAATAGAACACCAGTGGTAGGCCCGGTCAGCTGATTCATGGGCAGGGCTCAGGCTTCAGGGTTGTAAAATTGCAGTGTAGACATTTGAGCTCAGGCTGGCGGCCTGAGCCCTGGGAGGCAGAGTCAGGTGACCTGGGCCAGCCACAGATGTTCTGTTACAGTGCAGGCTGACAGATGCACACAGAGAGAGACAGTGAGGCACAGGTCTCTTACCTGGAGCTAAGACAAAAAGAACAAAGTGAGACCGAGAAAGGAAACCAAGATGGTTCCTCCAGCAGCATGGCTTGTGGGAGCCCTCATTTTAGCCAACATGGATTACCTATTAACCTTTGCTTCTCTAACCTAAGGACTTGCTGATCCGATATTCCAGTTGCCCTGAAGAGCTCGGTGTGGCTCAAAAGCTTTTCTCTCTCTCTCTCTCTCAGCAATAGAAGTTGGTCCATAAAAGATCTTACCTCACCTACCCCTTGTCTCTAATAAACCCTACTGTTTGGAAAAGGTGGCATGGAATTGCTGCAGATACTTGCGGGAGTGCATTGATAAGTCTCTGAACGGGAGTCTACCGCAGTAGGACTCACTGGGCAAAGCACACAGTGAGAAACGAGTGCAGGAGCCCAAGGCTCAGTGTTGGAAGCTGTATGGCCTACCCTTGTAGCAGTGACCCCGAGGGAGTCTAGCACACTGAGGGGATCCTTGCAAGGGACTGCTTAAAGGCTGGGGCATGGCACAGATCCTGTGGAACTGACGTTTCTCTCCGCCACAGTAAATACATGATCCAGTTAGTTCCAGAGTCAAAAAGCAAGAATAGATATCTTGTACAGCGAAATGTGCTGTGATGTTTTTGGGCTATTGTAGCTGATTACTGCTGGGGGAATTCTGTGCCAAAAAATTAAAAGTTCTGTGTGCAATATTTTAAAATTCTGCATATTTTTCAAAATAGCACAATATAATCATGCCAGTTTAAATAGGTATTTTGAAATAAATTACCAAAATAATTTAATCAGCAAGTATATCTGTAACAATACACATCTTAAAAAAAAAAAATCAGGAAATATTTTTTTCTTTTGGTTTTTGATGGGAATCAGGGCTAATGGAGGAGCTCAGGGAAGGAGCCTGCCAGCGTACCAGGAGAGTTGTTGGGAAAAGTATGGAATGGTGTGTGTTTGTCTTTTTGGGGGGGGAAGGTGTTAAGGAGTAAAGGGAGGGGGGGACTGACCCTAGCCTCCGTCAGGCACATCTGCACACCCCCTGTCCCTGTGTGCCCCTGCACTCTCCTACCCCATCCATGTCTGTCCCTGCATTGCCTTGTCCCCTCTCCATGTGACCCTGCAGCCCCCCCTCCCATTCAGTCCCTGGTTCAATGCTGTCACCCCATTAGCCCTTCTGAATCCCGGTCTCTGACACCTCCCCACAGCAGTCCCCTGTGCCCCGCTCTGTCTGTCCTGTGCCTGCTCACCTGGCCCTGTTGTGAAGAATGCAGCCTCTTTCCTTTCCCTCTGTCTGCTGGCTGCCCTCTCTTCTGGTGTCACAGCAGCCCCTTCTGGATGAAAGGTGTAACTGCAGCACCTCGCCAGCAGAATCTGTATTCGGTGGAGGAAAAAAAACAAATCTGCAGGGGGACACGAATTCTGCACATGCGCAGTGGTGCAGAATTTTCCCAGGAGTAGCTGATGTATCAAAGGCCGTAAAAAAGCATATCAATTTGCTTTGTCTTCCAGACATTTGCAGCAGTGTTCAAACAATAACTGAGGAAGCTTTTTTTTAAAAAAAAAAACAGGTATTGGAAATGCAGTACACTATGAGAAACTTGCATTTTACACTAGCTTAGCAATTTTAGATAGTCTATGGAAATAATACTTAGCTCTTATACAGCAATTTGTATTTAGAGATTGCAAAGCACTTTACAAGGGAAGACAAGTATTATATCTCCAATTTACAGATGGGGAAACTGAGGCACGGATCAGTCAAGTGACTTGACAAGCTCAGCCAGCAGGTCAGTATTAGAATGAGTATGGAATCCACAGTTCATGATGCCCAGTTCAGTCCCCTGTGCATTGGAGAAGTGATTTATCACAAACTAATTATTCTTTTATGCTTCTCCCCTTCTCACTCCATCCCCTGCATCTCCCTACATGATTCTTACTGAAGAGATTCTGTCTGTTCCATCTATATAGAAACTCCCTGCTGACCCCACTGAGAAGGCAAATCCCAGCGGGGTACTGAACTCCTGCCATAAGAGAGCAGATGGTTGGTGTAATGAAGCCAAAAGCGTTTTAAGTATAACCCATGTAGGATCAAATAATCTGTTTGTTTTACTGGTGGTATACTGTCAAAGCTGGTAGGTTTTGCCTCTAGAAAAGCAGAAAAGAGTTGAGCTTTGGATAAGGCAGTTTCTAAAGTGTACTGGGAGGGTATAAATGTTCTAAAAGCCCAATAATAACTGAAACTGTGCAGCTGCTATTAAAGAAAATCTCTTCTTGTAGTCCAGTGTTTTGGACTGTACACTAAAGTTCTGGAGACAATGGATTATCCTATTCTTATAGCAATATATTTTAGACAATCAGATTTGTTTTGTTTTTTCCATGCAGTTCTTTATGCTTTGTTCCTTAAGGCTGGAATACCGATTTTGTTTGCATGGCTGCTTTTTACTCTGCGCTTGAGCAAAGTAAATATTAGTAATTTTATTTAATAACTGAGCATTAAGGAACTGGTTTGACTGTGAATGCCCTCCTTATTGCTGGTCCAAGATCCCTCTAATCTTGTTGAATTTAACAATTGAAGCCTGATTAAATTTAGTTCTAATTTATACGGGAGATTAAAATGTGGTCCTGTGTTTATCTTGTTAATGTTTCTGTTAATATAGTTGTAAGTGCAACAGTATGACCATTTTAAAACCAAAGGACAATTTTTACCCTGTTTGATATTCCTTAGAGCCTAAGATTCAGATCTGAAACTGACACAACCTACAACCCTGAGGTAGTGGCTCTCAACCTTTCCAGACTGCTGTACCCCTTTCAGGAGTCTGATTTGTCTTGCGTAACCCCAAGTTTCACCTAGCTTAAAAACTACTTGCTTAAAAATCAGACATAAAAATACACAAGTGTCATAGCACACTGTTACTGAAAGATTGCTTATTTTCTAATTTTTACCATATAACTATAAAATAAATCAATTGGAATATAAATATTGTACTTACATTTCAGTGTATAGTCTATAGAGCAGTATAAACAAGTCATTGTTGGTATGAAATTTTAGTTTGTACTGACTTTGCTAGTGCTTTTTATGTAGTCTTGTGTAAAATTAGGCAAATAGCTAGATGAGTTGATGTACCCTTTGGAAGATCTCTGTGTACTCCCAGGGGTATGAGTACCACTGCTCTGAAGTACCTGTTGGGGTAGCACAGGTTATAAATCAGAGCAAAATTACACCTGAGGCCTGATTCTCCACAACCTTGTGCTCTAATGTAGGCATTTACACCCAAGAAAAGTGAGTGTAAAACACCACTGGCAATATTTTACACTCGTGTTCACCCATTGGTCACACAAGAGGGAGGAGAATCAGGCCCCTCATGTAATAAATATTTACTAAACTCTGGGATTGTTCTGAATTTATACCAGTGTGACTGACATAAGAAATTGGCCCACTAATTTTTCTGAAATGACTCTATCTGGGAGAAAATTACATATATTCCAGATTGTAAGTACCAAAAATACTCCACTCTGTCACTTACAATAATACTTCCACTATGATGTATCTGTGTTACAGAAGTAGACAGCAGAGGGAGCAAGCTGAACAAACTCAGTTCCTGATTGTGCTGATAGAAACAATGGTGCCAATTGTTATTGAGATTCTTGGGCTATTTGAGATTTCCCATTAAGCCCTAGCTCCTGGAGACAAGTGATTAGAAGTGAATCACAGCTTTCATTTAAGAAAAGTTTCTAGTTCTCATCATTGCAGAAAGAAAAGCTTGGAAAATGTGATCCAAGTGCACCCTAAAGGCACAAAACCTATCAGGCAAATATAGGCATAATGTCTTAAAAATCATGAAGTTCATAATTGGGGGGGGGGGGGGGGGCTGATCCAGGATTTTTGAAATTTGGGGATGGCAATACTGCAGGGATGCGCTGTAGATTGTCATGGTACTATATAGAGAGAACTTACATGGGACCTCAGGGAGAGAATAGGTGTTGGGCACCTGATCCATTTCAAGCTCTAGTTGTTCAGTGCCCAAGAATTCTCACCAAATAATAAAGAAAAACTATCTTCCATTATTCACCCATCCTAGCCACTGGACATTGGTGGAATGAGACACTCTCTTATTGAGGGGTAGGGGTGTGTGTATATATATAATATATAAAAATTTTAAAGGGCATTAGATAAACTATGGAGTGATCTTCTTCCCTCATTTACACCCAATGCAACCACATATTGACTTCATTAGGTTGCATGGATGTAAGTTGGGAAAGAATTTGGCTCATAATATGGCCATCTGCATTTATAAAAGATTTATAACACAGATGGAATTAGGCACCTATGAGTTACTGTATGTACATAAATTCTCCCTCCCACACCTACACACCCAGAGGTCCATTCGGTTTCTTTCTCTTTCTGGACATCATTATGCTTTTTTCATTTTGGAAATTGAAGGACCATGTGCATCTCTGAAGCCTTATCCCAACCCTATGTTTCATCTCAGAGTAATCATTACAAAGCTTTCCTTGTACCAGTTCAGAGAGAAGTCTAAATCGTGTCTTAAAAAAAGCCAGAAAGCTGCCGGATGTCCCATTTTGTTCAGTGTTAGGTCTGGTCTCTGCTCTGAGAGTGTCCATAACTGGGGAGGCTTTGGAGAGATTTTCAAATCCTTCTAGCAGAAAGGTGCACAAGCACATCTGTTCAGCCATGCAAAAGCTGAGGATGCAGTGTAAACAGAGTCTATCTGCTGTGGCACGTCATTTGGTACAAGCCAATGATCTCTCACTTCTTGTGTTCCAAGAGCTACTACAAATCTGAAGGCTTCTTGAAGAGTCTGGCTGTTCTCTGCAAAGTTATTGCTAACTCAAGGGGGGGGAATGTGGAGTCTGCCGAGTTCCCTCTGCTCTTCAGAGTGAAAAGAGTGAATGCAAAATACAAAGCTATAGACCATCTTTCCTTTAGCTTAATTGTGAGAAGTTTAATGACTGATCTGAAAGCTGGCAGAGTCAGGATGGGCAATGTGGGCCTCTTATTTGGGGGGCACTACATGGTGATTAGAGACAGAAAATCATAACTGATTATAAAACCGTTTATGACTTGTTAAAAATAAAACTGACTTGGTCATTTTTTAGCTGGTATAGTCAATGATTTATTCATAGATTAAAGTCAGAAGGGACTATTATGATCATCTAATCTGACTGCCTTTATAACAAGTCGGTGTTTCATAGGTGAATAATAATAATTTATAATACTGTAATCCATTAATAAATTATGGGAGCTGAGAGTTATTCATGTTTCTAAGAGTTCCTAATATTTCCTCTCTCTCGCTATACAGCCTCTCTAGTTTACAGTGGATAATCTTTATTGCCCTCATGGCTGTTTGAGATCCAGATCCTTTATGATTTACCTTTGGATCAAAAGAAGATTTAAAGATTTTCCTGTTGCTATTGAGCAATTGCAGACAGATCCTGAACCCATCTTACTTGCTCTGATCCTGTGGATTGTTGGGGATTAAAGAAGATTCGGCGTGAGATATGAAGAACTGCGCTGTTTGTAAACCTCTCGTCTCTTTTTCACAGACACACGATAGTCTCATGGCATTACAATATTCACTTTTTTTAACTTCTAACTTTATGAAGAGAGCTGAATTATTAGTGAACTAGTTCCAATCTAGGGAGCTTTCCAGCAGTTTGTTACTCATGTAGGTGTTTTTTAATCCAGTCAATCAGGAATGCTAAGGGGCTGGGAGATGGAAGGCAGTTGTGCACATGTAGAGCCTAATCTAATGCCCACTGAAATCAGTGGGAGTCTTAGCATTAGGGTTGGACCAGGCCCTTACATGTGGCCAGCTTTTCAAAACTGCTTGCATTACAAATGTGGCATTACTTATGGTCTGAGTCTGTAACCTTTGTTGTGTCTATACATGACATTAATGTTAAGTGCTGGTATCATGATGGTTGAGTGGCATACTACCCATCCTGTACATCTGTGAGTCTGACCACCAGGGTATTATCTGGATACTTTAAGGCTCCAACAATGATTAGAAATGATATCTGAAAAACTGAAGGTTTTTGAAGAAAATTAATGGAGTCTACCCAAATTCCATTAACTTTCAATGATAATTGGGTATCTAACTCCCTTAGGCTATATCTACACTACCGCCAGATCGACACTCTGGCGATCGATGCACTGGGGGTTGGTTAAGCTATGAGTGTCTCAGTTTGGGGACTGAACCACAGAGGCACTCAAATTTAGTGGCCACTTTTGAAAGTATTTTGAAAATGTTGGCCAAATGTGGTAAATGCGCATTAATTATGAAAACATACTACAAAGGCCAGGAAGATCCGCTCTCTATTAAGCAAGGCAGGGCAGGAAGAAATCCATATAAACCCCTTCATAGCAATAATAATAAGTAAATACTGACAAGACCAATTGCTGCTGTAATATTGCTTTCATTTGTTGTGCTTACATCAGCAGGCAGCGCAGTAGGGAAATGACTGATCAGAGAAGAGAGAAATATGTTGCTAAGCAACACAACACTGGATGGGAGACCTGCTCCCATGTTGTGAAATTGACATGCTGGATGGGTTGCTGGATTTTAAAGTACAATAATTCTAAAAGGTAGAAGAGGTTGGAAGAGTTAGCATCTGTCAGAGCAGAGGAAAATGACAGTGAACAAGAGGGGTCAGTGACTGGGAAAGTGGGGTTGAGTAAAGGAGCTATCGACTGAGGAGGGGAGTGTGTGGAGATGGAGAAAAGAAATAAATATGAAGAGAGAGAAAGGCAGAAGGGAGAGGAGAAGAAACAAAGACAGAAATGAAGCAAGAACTATGGAGACAGTTACAGATTATTTGAGATGGCACTGAGCCAAAATGATTTAGATCCAAACTTCCCCAAAATATGAAAGGGTTTGGATCTGGTGGTATGATTCAGGCCCATCTTGGCTGGTTAGAAGAGGAAAAGAATATAAGAGCAAGGTGATTTTTTTAAAAAAAGTGGGAGGGGGAAGAGGCAAAAATTAGTAGCAACTATTCAGTGTGGGCAGTCTGGTTTGAAAGCACGTCAGCATCTGGAAAAGTGATTTCTATAAGGAATCCTGTCACTACTGGTGGTACAGCCATTGTACATTCACAGACATGTCATCTGAGGTCCTAGCAATAGTAGCAATTGAAAGGAGGAAGGATGGACTTACAGTTAAAGCACTGGACTGGAAGTCAGGATACCTGGCTCTGTCACAGACTTTTGTGGGTCCTTGGGGGAGTTACAAGCTGGGATTTTCAAATTAGACAGAGGCTATGTCTACACTACTGCAGTAAATCGACGTAAATTATGCTACTCCAGCTATGTGAATAATGTAGCAGGAGGTGAGTGGCCCCGGCACTGGAGCACAGAAAGGAAGGCATATTTCTCTTGGTATATATTTATTTTTCCATTGAGCTTTGGTTCTAACCAACTGTGCCATCCCCAATGTGAGGATTATATGTGGGGCTACTCATTGCTTCTCCTCTTTACTAAACCAACCTTTTGGATGGTGTATCTGGGTATAGTTCATATATCTCTGGAGTTAAATGTAGAAAGAGGCTCAAACCAAGCCCTTGACCTAATCTTCAGATCTCCTGGCCTTAATTTCTTCTTCAGGAGAGAACCAGAATCTCAGTGTGATGGGTTCGGTCACAGAGACCCCCTTGGGACTGTCACCTGATGTGCTGAGATTATCTCTGAGCCCATTTTCCCTGCCAGCTTGGGACTCCAGAACCCTGCCTTGTTGAGCCAGACATGCTAGCCTGCTGCAACACAGACCCAGGTCTGGTCCATGCTCCCAAACCTGCAGACTTTAACCAAAAACTGCTCAGCAGGTCACCTATCTCCAGCACCCAGACACCCAGCTTCCAATGGGATCCAAACCCCAAATAAATCAGTTTTACTCTGTATAAAGCTTATACAGGGTAAACTCATAAATTGTCTGCCCTCTCTAACACTGATAGAGAGATATGCACTGCTGTTTGCTCCCCCAGGTATTAATCACTTACTCTTGGTTAATTAATAAACCAAACTGATTGTATTAAGTATTAAAAAATTGGATTTAAGTGGTTTCAAGTAATAACAGACAGAACAAAGTAAGTTACCAAACAAAAACACGCAATATTAAGCCTAATACATTAAGAAACTGAATACAGGTAAATCTCACCCTCAGAGATGTTCCAATAAGCTTCTTTCACAGACTAGAATCCTTCCTAGTCTGGGCCCAATCCTTTCCCTGGTACAGTCCTTGTTAGTTCCAACGGACATCTTAAGTGGAAAACAGGGGCTTTCTCATGACTGCAGCCTCTTTGTTCCTTTCCACCCCCTTTTATAGCTTTGGCACAAGGTGGGAATCTTTTGTCTCTCTGAGTCCACCCCCCTCCATCTTAAACCTGGTGCTTTTCCATTTAGAAGGATTCCAGTATCAGGTGACATGTTCACATGTCTTGTGAGACCACAACCTCCATTCTTCCTAGGCTGGTTTACAGGAACACAGGAAGGCTTGCAGGTAAATAAACCATTTACAACCAATTGTCCTAGTCAATGGGAGCCATCAAGATTCTAAACCACCATTAATGGCCCACATTTTGCATAATTACAATAGGACCTCAGGTTTCAGAGTAGCAGCCGTGTTAGTCTGTATCCGCAAAAAGAACAGGAGTACTTGTGGCACCTTAGAGACTAACAAATTTATTAGAGCATAAGCTTTCGTGGGCTACAGCCCACTTCTTCGGATGCATATGCATTATTATGCTCTAATAAATTTGTTAGGTGCCACAAATAGGACCTCAGTTATACTTCATATTTCTAGCTTCAGAGACAAGAATGACACGTGCATACAAATAGGATGAACACACTCCATAGATTTTAAGCTTTGTAATGATATCCTACAAGAGACCTTTTGCATAAAGCATATTCCAGTTATATCGTACTCACACACATAAGCATATTTCCATAAAACATATGGAGTGCAATGTCACACTCAGATCTGAATAGTCTCAAACTAGGGATCCAAAACCAGATATGAATCCAATTTTCCTCAAACTTTGGGGTATTCAGAATAGGTTTGTGAATTCAGCCCATTATTGAAAAAAGGTCCGAGGGATGAACTCCGATTTAAACCTGGATCAAGCTTTGGTGTTCAGATCTGGGTTTTTAGTTTAGCTTATCCATATAGAAATCCAAATCATGCTAATGAGCTATGATAGGAAGGACTTCTCTCCTGGGCGCACTCCTTTTTAAATGAGCTGTGCCATGCTTAGAAGTATTTTAACTTCAGGCCCTTTAGAGAGACAAATGGTCTTATGATGGGAGTGCAAGATCTGCCAGTTCCTTGAAATTTTTAGATGGAATTAGAGTTATAGATGTTATATTATTATTAGCTTATAGTAATCTAACTACTTGTGCTCAATTCTGCCCTCAACGACATGAGTGCTATTCCCCTTGAAGTCAATGGAAGCTACAGCTGTATAACTCGGCAGAATTGATGGCCCACACCCTCAGCTACGTCAATGAAACAACATGAATATTCACCAACTGAGGATCTGGCACTGTTTTATTTGAAAACATGTTTTATCCTCTGGGTAAAAAGAGAGAAGTTACTAATACTGACCACACTCAGCCCCAGCATAAGCAGGTGAAACATATTGAAGCCAATGAGAGTCATGCCAGTTTGTGAGAGAACAATGTATGTGAAGGAAAATGTGCATCTATCCCAATGACTCCCAACCATGTTTTTGCCTAGATTGGCTAATTTCCCTGTGCATATTTAATTACCTTTTTTCTTACTAACAGAGAGATTGTTTTGCAGAAAATGGATAACTGCTGATAAATTAGTAGAGTGTGAAAGTGAAAACTGTTCCAGCTCCAAAAGGGCCTCAGTACTGCCTGCACAACCCAAATGTTTCTTCATGTATTTCATTTATCCAACTCTTAAAAAGGAAATGAAACAGTAACCAGGGCCAGATTAACCTTTTGTGGGCCTAGCACCAAACATATTTGTGGGCCCCCATGGGGAAAATGGAGCATGGTGCAGGGGGTTCAGTCCCTGGAGCGAGGGGCCAACCAGGGGCAATGGGACATGGCATGGCAGGGGTGTCCCCGCTCCACCCAGCCCTGTGTGAGAGCACTATTTACAAACCGGCAGTTGCCAGACGTACAATGGCCCTCCCGTCCCTGTGCTGCCAGCATGTCCCTTCCCCTCGGGGGTGGGCCCATGTCATGCCATACAGCCCCCCACCCAACGCCGAAACACATACACCCCGATTCCCTATGGCCAAAGCTCCCCCCCAGACTCTGCCACAACTCCCAGCACCCCACACAGAACCCCCCACTCCCTAGTGCCCCAACACACAGAGATCTTCCCTGCCCTTTCACAGCCCCGCACCGCCCCAGGCACTCCGGAGACCCACTCCCCCACATCCTGCCTCCTGGCCCCACTCACTGGCCCTGCTGGGAGGCAACTGCCCAGCTGAGCCACCAGTGTCCTAGGGCGGGGAATCACTCTGGCCCCTCAAGAGTGGCGCGATCAGTCAGGCCAGGGCTTGCCCCACCCAGGCTCCCTCAGGACCCACTTGCCTGGAAGGGCCCAACCAAGCCCCACACACTGTTCCCCACCCCTACCTGGCCGAGACTGACCAGGCTTCTGTATCAGACCCAGGCGGCTCAGCTCCAGGGAGCCAGGTGGTGGGAAGCAGAGACTGCCCGGAGCCAGAGGTGCACTGGGATCCGGCCAGGAGGCAGAGAGAAGCCGGCGGGTGAGGCCAAGGGGTGGAGAGGAGGCACCGGCTTGCCGACGGGCAGGCCGAGAGGAGCAAGTGGTGGGTGGGCGGGCGGGGGGGAGCCAGCGGGCTGGCGGGATCTCAGGGCACAGTGCAAGCAGAGCAGGCTGGGGCCCCTTCTGAGCATGGGCCCGGCTCCATGGCGCCACTGTAAACCCAGCACTGCAGGTAACATCAACTTGGGACATTTATTTTTAGGTAACACTTTTTGTTCCCTCTCTCAGTGTCAGAACTATTTTCGTCTCCAAAAACAATGCTATAAATATGTTCCATTGAGATACTGGCCTCTGACGTGTTTAAGCACATCTCCTTGCTGTGCATGATAACAATGGGCTGAAGAAATAATTTCCTCCTATTCCACGGTGCTCTCTCACCCCACTGACAAAAAGCCCTATTAGCTCAAAGTCCATTAGTTCTTTACCTGATGAATGGGGGAATACTTGAGGGAATCTGCACGTTAACTGTTGCAGTGATATCAAATGGAAATGTCCTATTATTGCCTATTCCTAGATTACATTATACACTTCATTTCCTTGGATTTCAAGGGCCTGATTCTCCACTGCGTTACATCTCGTTTAGTGCAGAGTGAATGCAAACTACTACCAGATCAGAATGATAACACTGCACACTCACTTTGCACTGGTGTAAATGACTACACAAGAGGCAAGGAAGCATCAGGCTCAGGTTCTTCAACATCTGTTTGTTCCCAGTGCAAAAATGTATCCTTAAACTGGTGTGCTACTGTGTTTGTTTAACCCTTGGTGGTCAAGGTCTTGCATACAAATATTGTAAGCTGGCATTTTTCTGATACAGAAAAATTGTTCTGCCCTTTTTATGAGCAGTAACTCCCATGAATGCTAGTGGGAGCTGTACACAAATGCTTAGTGCCTTGGACATTATTTCTAACCAACTAAATTTTAATTGGGCACAGCCTAATATTTTAATGGGGCTCTGTCATAGGTTGTGACTGCACTGTAGTGCCCCCTGCTGAATTAGTGTGGCACTGCACAACCTTCCTGCCTCAGTTTCCCTTCTTAGGAAACCAATAAATCCATTTCAGGCACTCTTGACACTTGACTTAATAATACCCTCCTTTTGGACTTGTTGGCTCTGAGACGCGATGCTGTGGGTTTTTTATTACAGTGTAGATATACCCTAAGCTGGGGTCCCAGTCCCCTCAGGGTTCTCTTTCAGTCTTTAGCTCTCCTTATGGCAGGAGCCCCAGCCTTCCTCCTGGAACAAGTTCAAGCAATTATTGTCCCTTTCCTTACCAGGAGTCCCCAGTTCTCCTCCTGGAGTTCAGGGCTGGGTTGTAATTTACCTCTCAGTCTCTGACTTCTCCTTATGGTAAGCATCTCCTTAGTTCTCCTGGACCTGGATAGTTCAAGCAGTTATTACCCCTCAGCTAGCTCTGCTTAGTCCTCAGACTCAGAGGGTTTCTCCTGCTGGTGTCTGCTTCCTGCCAACTCTGGAGCCTTCTTACCACTTTTAGCTTCTGCCCCGTTCTTGTTCTTTTTGTGTTTTACGGCGAAGCAGACTCACTTGCTGAGTCTGACTGCCAAGCACTGGACACATATATAATTCAAGAATTGAAGTCTTTTGCCTTTCCCAGTGTTCATAAAGAATTGCAATGTTATTTTTATAGGACCCCATTTTTCCTGATGCTCTTACTAGGTGTTTCAGCGAAAATTTTGATACTTTAAGGCCTCTACGTTTTTCATATAAATACCTCCTTTCGATGGTACACTCTTTGCCCTCCCCAAGGAGATGATCAACGGTTTCCTGGACCTTGTGCATCCCACTTAATCCATCTTTGTTTATTTAAAACAAATTACTATTTAAGCCACAATGACCAGTTAAAATTAACGGAGCCCCTTCACTCTGTCTCTCAGGACCTTGGAGTATATCAGCATTTTTTGACTCTTGGGCATATTTCATGGAATATTTTCCCCTTCCTTTCTTTTGGGTATAAATCCTGCCATTCCTCTCTCAACTCAATTTTAATTAGATTTCTAAACTCCAGTTTTCTTGAAGGGCGCTCTACATCGATTTGCCCATTTTAAACATATTTTTTTGCCACTTTGCCTGCCAGCTCATTGCTCACAACTCTTCCATGCTCTGAGATCCTGCATCTGCCCTGCTATGAGGGAAGCAGCATTATGTGGTTCCCTTTCTCCCAGTTCATTCCCATTGGTTTGGAGAGAGGAGTGCCTTGTTCTACCCTCTCCGCAATGCTCCTTGCCCTTAAAGAAACCGTACCAGGGTTTCGTCCCAACCCCTACTTACTCCTGGGACCACTTCCTCTTTCCCAATATCTCCCAGATCCTTACATCTATAATCTGACCTTTCAGTGCTTAAAGAGCCATGCCAGGTGGCAAGGTGGACTGACCAGTTGGCAATACTGCCCTTAAGGAGCAGCCTGCCCCATCACAGGCACACATGCTTACATCTGTTTGCTGCTTTTAAAAATTACTTATTAAGGGCAAGTGTGTGCCTGGCACTTATGCAGGTGGTCAGGAAGGTGGAAAGGGCACAAGGAGACTTGTGTGGCATGTGTAGGTGCCATTGCAGCTTCTGTATCACGGGCTGCTCCCTTCCTGTATCTCTGAGAGCACCCAGGCCCCCAAAGGGAGTGAGGAAGAAGGTGGGGCTATGGCCCTCCCTGACTCTAGAGTTCCCCTCCCCAGCACTTGGAGAAGAATGGATGCAGAGTGTCAGAGAATGAGCTGTCCCTACACACTGGGGAATTTGGAAAGGTATGCTGCATTGACATTGGTAGAATACCTCCAGAGCTAAATTTGGCCTATGATTTTAAAGGGCAGTTCCCCTTTAAAAATATTTTCCCCATTCAGCTAGGAGAAAAATGACTGGAGGAAAGATAACAATAAATAAATATTAAGCAAATTGCAGTTTAGATTATACCCATCGAGCATGACTGAAGAAAGTGGCACTTCAACTTTTAAGCTGCTTCAGTTTTCAACTTGTGCTTAGGTTTCCTGATGGTAGGAATTATGCACATGATAATGGATGTGGGAGAGATTATGTTAACAGCCCTATCTCATTAAAATATCTCCCTATTCAACACATGGGAGGCAGCGTGCAATAGGATAGCGCATAGGCATAAACATCAGGTGCCATTGGTTCAATTCGTACATAACATAAGAATAGCCTTACTGTGTCAGACCAATGGTCCATCTAGCCCAGTATCCTATCTTCTGAGAGTGGCCAGTGCTAGTTGCTTCAGAAGGAATTAACAGAACAGGGCAATTTTGAGTGATCCATCCCTGGTCGTCCAGTCCCAGTAACTGGCCGTTGGAGGTTTAGAGACACCCGGAGCATGGGGTTGCATCCCTGACCATTGCTGAACCTATCCTCCATGATTTTAGCGAATTCTTTTTTTTAATCCAGTTATAGTTTTGGCCTTCACAACATCCCATGGCAACAAGTTCCACAGGTTGACTGTGTTTTGTTTATTTTAAAACTACTGCCTGTTAATTTCAGTAAGTGACCTCTAGTTCGTCTGTTATGTGAAGGAGTAAATAACACTTCCCTATTCACCATTCATGATTTTATAGACCTCTATCATATTCCCCCTTTAGTTGTCTCTTTTCTAAATTGAACAGTCCCAGTCTTTTTAATCTCTTGTGGTATTATTCCATTCCCCTAATCATTCTTGTTGCCATTCTCTGTACCTTCTCCAATATATCTTTTTTGAGATGGGGTGACCAGAACTGCACTACTATTCAAGATGTGGGTATACCATGCGTTTATATAGTGGCATTATGATGTTTTATTATTTATCCCTTTCCTAATGGTTCCTAATGTCCTATTAGGTTTTTGACTACTGCTGCACATTGAAGGGATGTTTTCAGAGAACTATCCACAATGACTCCAAGATTTCTCTTTTGAGTGGTAATAGCTAATTTAGACCCCATCAATTTGTATGTATGATTGGGATTTTTTTTCCAATGTACATTACTTTGCACTTCTCAACATTGAATTTCATTGGCCATTTGTTGCGTAGACACTCAATTTACTGAGATCCCTTTGTAACTCTTCACAGTCAGTTTTGGACTTAACTATCTTGAGTAATTTTGTGTCATCTGCAAATTTTGCCACCTTACTGTTTCACCCCTTTTTCCAGAGCATTATGAATTGCACTATTTACCTCTCTCTCTGTTGTGAAAACTGACTATTTATACCTACCCTTTGTTTCTTATCTTTTAACCAGTTACTGAACCATGACAGGACCTTTCCTCTTATCCCATGACTGCTTACTTTGCTTAAGAACCTTTGAGGGACTTTGTCAAAGGTTTTCCTACAGTCCAAGTACACTATGTTGAGTGGATCATCCTCGTCCACATGCTTGCTCTCTGGTACCCTCAAAGAATTCTAGTACATTGGTAAGGCATGATTTCCCTTTACAAAAGCTGCATTGTATCTTCCTTAACACATAGTGTTCATCTATGTGTCTGATAATTATGTTCTTTACCATACTTGACTATAGTTTTAACCAATTTGCCTGGTACTGAAGTTACGCACCAGAGGTGATCCTGGCAAGCTTTTTTTTTTTTAAATCAGTGTTACATTAGCTATCTGCCAGTCATCTTACAGAGGCTGATTTTAAGTGATAGGTTACATACCACAGTTAGTAGCTCTGCAATTTTATATTTGAGTTCCTTTGAACTCTTGGATGATTGCCATCTAGTCCTGGTGACCTTATTACGGTTTAATGTATCGGTTTGTTCCAAAACCTTCTCTATTGACACCTCAATTTGGAACAGTTCCTCAGATTTGTCAACTAACAAGAATGACTCGGGCATGGGGATGTCCCCCACATCCTCTGCAGTGAAAACTGATGCAAAGAATTCATTTTGCTTCTCTGCAATAGCCTTGTCTTGCCTGAGTGCTCCTTTAGCACCTCAGTTGTCCAGTGGCCCCTCTGACTGTTTGGCAGACTTCCTGCTTCTGGTGTACTTAAAAAAAATGTTGTTGTTACTTATGTCTTTAGCTAGTTGCTCTTAATTCTTTCTTGGCCTGTCTTATAGAATCATAGGACTGGAAGGGACCACGAGAGGTCATCTAATCCAGTCCCCTGCACTCATGGCAGGACTAAGTATTATCTAGACCATCCCTGACAGGTGTTTGTCTAACCTGCTCTTAAAAATCTCCAATGATGGAGATTCCACAACCTCCCTAGGCAATTTATTCCAGTGCTTAACCACAGACAGTTAGGAAGCTTTTCCTAATGTCCAACCTAAATCTTCCTTGCTGCAATTTAAGCCCATTGCTTCTTGTACTATCCTCAGAGATTAAGAAGAACAATTCTTCTCCCTACTCCTTGTAACAACCTTTTATGTACTTGAAAACTGTTATGTCCCCTCTCAGTCTTCTCTTTTTCAGATTAAACAAACCCAATTTTTTCAATCTTCCCTCCATAGGTCATGTTTTCTAGACCTTTAATCTAGACTTTTAATTTTTGTCGCTCTTCTCTGGACTTTCTCCAATTTGTCCACCTCTTTCCTGAAATGTGGCACCCAGAACTGGACACAATACTCCAGTTGAGGCCTCATCAGCGCAGAGTAGAGCGGAAGAATTACTTCTCATGTTTTGCTTACAACACTCCTGCTAATACATCCCAGAATGATGTTCGCATTTTTGCAACAGTGTTACACTGTTGACACATATTGAGCTTGTGGTCCACTATGACCCCCCAGATCCCTTTCTGCAGTACGCCTTCCTAGGCAGTCATTTACCATTTTGAATATGTGCAACTGATTGTTCCTTCCTAAGTAGAGTACTTTGCATTTGTCCCTATTGAATTTCATCCTATTTACTTCAGACCATTTCTCCAGTTTGTCTAGATCATTTTGAATTTTAATCCTATACTCCAAAGCACATGCAACCCCTCTCAGCTTTGTATTCTCCACAAACTTTATAAGTGTACTCTCTATGCCATTATCTAAATCACTGATGAAGATATTGAACAGAACTGGATCCAGCACTGAGCCCTGTGGGACCCCACTTGTTATGCCCTTCCAACATGACTGAGAACCACTGATAACCACTCTCTGGGAATGGTTTTCCAACCAGTTATGCACTCACCTTATAGTAGCTCCATCTAGGTTGCATTTCCCTAGTTTGTTTCTGAGAAGGTCATGTGAGACTGTATCAAAAGCTTTACTAAAGTCAAGCTATACCATATCTACCGCTTCCTCCCACCCCATCTACAAGGCTTGTTATTCTGCTTTTATATGCGACTTGCCAAAGTTTATGCTACTTTTCATTTTCCTCAATAAAATCTGATTTCCAATTTTTAAAGGATGCCTTTTTGCCTCTAACCACCTCTTTTACTCTGCTGTTAAGCCATGGTGGCATTTTCTTGGTCCTCTTACTGTTTTTTTTTTTAATTTGGGGTATACATTTAGTTTAAGCCTCTATGGTGTTTTAAAATAGTCTCCATGCAGTTTGCAGGCATTTCACCCTTGTGACTGTTCCTTTTAATTTTGAACTAGCTTCCTCATTTTTGTATAGTTCCCCTTTTTGAAGTTAACTGCAACTGTGGTAAGTTTCTTTGGCATTTTCCACCCTACAAAGATGTTAAATTTAATTTATGGTCGCTATTACTGAGTGGTTCAGCTATATTCACCTCTTGGACCAGATCTTGTGCGCCACTTAGGACTAAATCAAGAATTGCCTCTCCCCTTGTTGATTCCAGGACTAGCTGCTACAAGAAGCAGTCATTAATGCTGTCTAGAAATGTAAGCTGTGCATCCCATCCTGAGGTGACACATACCCTGTCAATATGAGGATAATTGAAATCCCGCATTATTATTGTGTTTTCTGCTTTTGTAGCCTCTCTAATCTCCCTGAGCATTTCACAATCGCTGTTCCCATCCTGGCCAGGTGGTCAGTAGAATAGTCCTACTACTAGCCTCTTATTGTTCAAGCATGGAATTTCTATCCATAAAGATCTTATGGTACAATTTGATTCATTTTAAGATTTTTACTTTAGTTGACACTATGCTTTCTTTCACATATAGCACCACTCCCCCACCAGCACGACCTACTCTGTCATTCCTATACATTTTGTACTCTAGTATTACTATGTCCCACTGATCATCAGCATTCCACCAAGTTTCCCCAAAGCCTACTGTATCAATATCCTCATTTAAAGCCAGGCATTCTAGTTCACCCATCTTAGTATTTATACTTCTAGCATTTGTATATAAGCACTTGTACATTTTGTACATTTGTCAATATTCAGTTGCTCACCTTCATGTGCTATATTTAAATGGAACTCTTATGTTTCACTGTTCCTCACTCACTCCTACCTGTACTTTACTGACTTCTTATTCCATCATTTTTGGTGTCCAATGTTGGAGCCTAAAGAGCTAATACATACTCACAAGCACCTTAGAAAACAATTGTTTTCAAAGTTAGTTTAAAACAAAAATTGTTTTAAAATTCTCATATGTGGCGATCTTGTTCTGAGATAAGCATGCAAAGCAAATTGTTAGGTTTTTTTTATTAAAAAAAATGGTTAATTGTCAGGGTTTTTTTTAATTCTTTTAACAAATGCTTTATTTTTTACTATTACTATTATTATTTTTTATTATTATTTGAGATTTGTAGTTTCTGTGATTGGTCATAATTTTGAAGGTTAAATGAAAACTTATTTTTAAGAAGAAGCAAGAGTGATAAAAATGAAGAGTCGCTTGGCCTGCCCCATTCTGTTTAAATGTAATGTGTTCGGAATGCATAAAAATGATTGGTGGTTTTATTTTCATGGACAGTATCTTTCTCTGCTTAACTGACACATGTCTGCCTTTGTTATTGCACCACCAGACAAACTGCAGATTTCTTATGCTAGATCTGTTCTCAAAATTAATGTGGGAAATAAAACTAACTTTAAAATGTACACCTCAGTCAAGTAAGACTTAAAAAAACATCCTCTCACACTGAGCAACTGAGCCTGCATTTAATGTAGAAATAAATCCCACGACTCACTCCAAGTGGTGGTGAGAATCCATATGAAACTTTAAGAGCCCTCTAATCTCACTGTACCCTACAGGTTTCACCTACACTACAAAAGCAAACAGAGGGGAAGTCATATGGGGATGTATTTTCCCAGCTCGGCTACCTGTTCGCTATGTGGCTGGGGTAAGTAAAACTCCCTGGGTCTCAGTTTCCCTGTATGTGTGATGAGACTTAACCATTTTGTATTGCTCTTTCAGAACATGTGGTAAGAAGTGCTAAATATTATTAGTATGTTGTTGGTGAGCCTGCATACCACAAAAATAATTCCCAACGCTTTGGCTTGCAATGTAGGCATGACTGAAGCACGGTTTAATTATGTTCCTGAATTATGCTGAAGCCTTTGTGCCTGGTTGTGTGTAGTCCCTGTAGAGGAGCAAGCAAGGAGATTCCCCCTCCCTTGCATAGCTGCACAGGAGTGACACACAATAGCAGACAGTCCCTGTGGTCTATGTGCTTTTAGGAAGCAGGGTGTGGAAAAAGAAGGTAGGGAGGGCAGGTAGGAGGTGGGGTAATGGCTTCAGCCCATAGAGCAGAGCTGGCACAGTGCAGGGAGCAACCAGCTCCATCCTAATGGAAGGATCTGGCTCCAAATGACCAACTCACTTAAGGAGCATCCTTGAGCACTGGGCCTTATTCCCCTCTCACTTTGGTAGGTGAAGTCGATGACATTACACAATGGGAGAGGAGACACAAGTCTACTGGTGTAACTAAAAGGAAGCTATGGTGTAACTAAAAGCAGAAGCCATATGTTCCTATCTAAAAATCAGCTTGTCCTCTGATGCCCTCTGGTGACAGGAACTAATTAGCTGCCATTGCAGGTCAGGCCTAGTGCTATTATTGTATACAGTGGTGTAACACCAGGGACATAACACACGTTTAACCGTTTCAGGCAAATACTGATATTTTGGGTAAATTAAATTCAGTTACAGTAGAACCTCAGTGTTATGAACATCTCGGGAATGGAGGTTGTTTGTAACTCTAAACAAAACGTCTGGTTGTTTTTTCAAAAGTTTACAACTGAACATTGACTTAATACAGCTTTGAAACTTTACTATGCAGAAGAAAAATGCTGCTTTTAACCATCTTCATTTAAATTACACAAGTACAGAAACAGTTTCCTTACCTTGTCAAATGTTTTTTTAAACTTTCCTTTATTTTTGTAGTAGTTTACATTTAACACAGTACTGTACTGTATTTTGTTTTGGGGTTTTTTTTGGTCTCTGCTGATGCCTGATTGCATACTTCTGGTTCTAAATGAGGTGTGTGGCTGACTAGTCAGTTCATAATTCTGAGGTTCTACTGTATTAAGATTTAACACACATGATCATTTCTGTTGTCTCTCCATGGTGACTACATTATTTCTCTAGTGGTGCAAAATATGCATCCCCTGGAGAAAGCACAACTTGGGAATCTCCAATGCTTCTTAGCCTGATTCTTTAAACACTTTAGTCCTGATCCTTGATGAGGATGCGGATGAGAAGCACACAGAGCAACTTGGGGGGAAGAGAGAGTGTCCTTGTGCATAAAGGTGGCTTTAAGCCCTCTTTGGACTCCTCCAGTCCTGGCTCAGCAGTACAATAGCTGGCTCCAAAGGACCATAACGGCAGCTGGATGTTGCCGAACCAGTGAGGACTACATCTGAGTGTACGGGTTCACCTTCAGAGATCCAAATGCAGGATTGGTGCCTATAGTGAGATGTCTCACAAGTGAGGGTACTAAATAGACAAAAAGAGGGAAAGAAAGTAAATCCAAAGGTGACAGTGATAAGTTTGCTTGGTTGGTATTTGGAATGGAAACGGTCTGCCTAGGAAATGCTTATTTACCTAATTTTCAAAACTGCATACTCAGTACAGATTGTAAAATGTTATAGCTTATCCATTCCCAACTATCTTATGCTATGGGACCATCATAATGTTATGGATACGGGTGATGACAACATGCTGAGTGACCTGTTTGTGAATGATATAGTTGGTTTTTTTTAAACTGAATTGCCAGAAAGGTATAGGCAACTGTCTGTGAAATTTCTTTTCCTGAATGTCAGTTTGTAGTTATACAAGCCCAGTGAGACTGTGCTTTGCTTTTTTAACTCCCTACAGAAAATTAGTATTAATAATTTTGAAGGAAAAACTTCACAATTCACTCCTCCTGAGATTTTTCTCTGCTACATTTCACTATGGGAAGAATGTGTTTAGTTATTAACCTATGAGAAATGAAATGTAATGAAAATTGTGGCAGGGCCTTGATTATGGAGGGGCTTGTGGCACTAGTATGATGATTATATAAGCTGCATGTGCATGGAGACCTGCTGTAATTAGTAACTCTGCTTACTACTGTAAGGCACAAATACTCACTGCAGCTAAACAGTCGAATTCTGTGTGCAGGCTGCAACAACTTCCGCCTCTTCCCCTGCAGTGTGATAGTTGTACAAAGGGTGTACGATTTCAGAAGCACGCACAAAAGTTTTGCACCACTCTCAGTTCTGTGGTGCTCAGATGGGGCTGAGGGGAGCATGTGTGAATATGTGGATCTACCAACTTTTGACATCCGCATAGAAAGGTCAAGGGCTGCAGAAGCTACTCCATCCCAAGGGTTGGAATTAGGGTGACCAGATAGCAAGTGTGAAAAATCAGGACTAGGGGTGTGGGGTAATAGGAATCTATACAAGACAAAGCCTGAATATCGGGACTGTCCATATAAAATTGGAACCTCTGGTCACCCTAGCTGGAATAGTTGTTTGGATTGCCTGTGGAAAGGCATCCTCCTCCTCTACCTCAGCAAACATACCCAGGGTGCCCGCCAGCTACTCATGTTAGGTGCTGTGAAGAGCACCTTCTGTGTATTCACAGGGTAGCCCTGGCTGGGAGAGAGTGTGGACAGAACACTAAGGAGATGAACTGATTCAGTGTATTTCTCAAGCAACCTCTAGTTAGGGTTCTTATTTATCTAGGTTCTTATGTTGTACCCATCACCAAGGTATCCAAATGCTGACTGTCTAAGAGCCTTCCCTTGACAGGACAAGGCATTGAATCTGCCACAAAGTACAGCTTCCCCCACAGCGAGTGCATATAACACTCCCTGAACTGGGGTGTAGGGCATTCAAGTCTATTATGTTTGTGTTGTATACCTTATGCATCTTTTCTGTAGCCAGGTAGAAAGTTTGCAAAATTATTTTAGACTTTAGAAATATACAGTTCTCAACCTCCATGTTTCTTTTAGTCTCTTTGAGATAGGAGGAAATCCGCCTTAAAACTGAGCTGGTTATAAGAGGTGAGGATTATCTCACCAGACTGCAATGAAAAGTAATCTTTTGGAAATGGGTGACTCTTTCTGCATAATAAGCAATTACAGTTGATCACAGTCTTTCCAGGAATATTGTGAAGAATGACTCGGTTGACTCTATAAGCAACACTCATACTGTCAGTTTCCCCTGAAGTGTAGTCAAGCTTAGTTCCAAAGTTTGGATCTGGCTGTGCGCTTCCCCAAAGTTTGGGAGTGCATGGACACAGGGTTTTGGTTTGGCCAATGACGGAGAGGCGGGTATTGGAATGGGCTAACTACTATGGAATAAACACTGAAATTAATCTTTTTGATATAGACAAAATCTGATCAATTTTAAAATAATTGTGTATCTCTGCACTTCTGCTTTGTTCCCAGACATAAATAGGAATTCCCAAACTACTCGTAATACTTAAGATTTATGGATTCAAGGATCTCAGTGCTTATAAACATTAATTTAGTTTCACAGTAGCCTGCGAGGAATTGGGATATCATCTGCATTTTACAGATGGGAAAATTGAGGCATGGAGCAATCGTATGTTGATTTTCAGAGGCGCTGAGCACTCGTGAGTTTGGGTGCATAGATTTCAATGGAAACTGCAGGAGTGGGATTTTCAAAAGTGGTCAGCACAGGCCTACTTCTGCTCAAACTGAAATCAGTGATACTAGTAAGAAGAGAGTTAGGCCAATGCTGAGCTCTTTTGAAGAGACCTGCACAAGACTCCAAAGGACATGTCACACAGCAAGGAATAAATCCAGGTCATCTGACACACAATTCTGTACCTTAATTATGAGCACATCCTTCCTGCTCTCTGTCATGACACTTCCAGTCTAAATCAAAGCAAAAGAGGTTAAACAACTGTTTTTTTAATCAAGATCTGTCCCAACCTTTTGAATATTTAAGGCATGCCCTGTATTGGTTCAGGAGTATGTCTGTAAACATCTGTTCCTTGTCACTGACGTGACATAGGCACCCTGAATGGAGGGCTTAGTTTGGCAGTGTGTGTTACCAAATGGATTAACTCATTAACATGAACAGGAATTATGTGTGTAAATCTCTGAGCACCAAGATGAGAACACACTCCTTACAGCACACGGATAGATGCAAAATCCATACACTACTTCATTGGCAATGTCCTTTTGAAAATTTGTTAAGTATAATTAACAAAATGAAGCAAGTTCTTTCCACCATGCTTGAAACAAGGTAGCAAGTGCTGTTATACCACAATAGTAGCTTTAGTTTTCTGCAAATTCGAGGCCTGCATTAATGTTAGGTTTGAGCTAATGCAATGTCAAAGCAGCCCAGGGATTTGCAGAAAGGGCGTGACCCAGGCAGCAAAAGAGGACTTATGTGCATTGAAGGAGAGAAAAAATGCCAGGGAGCCAACTTGCCTGGCATGTAATGCTGATCAGTTAGAAGTCAGACACTGAATGAAGAAGACCTGTGTCAGACTGTGTAGCTCTGAGTGATTAGTGAACACCAGAAGCTGTTCCTGGAGTCAGCCAACCCCTAGCATGAGCAGGGAATGGAGGCTGGTGCCAGCTACACAACCCTTTGGAGACATGTACTGAAAGTAGGTTGGTGCCAGTGTGAAGACACCACACTTTGGAAGTCAGTCTACTTTAGAGAAGGGATAGGAGACCATGTCAACCTGTGGATGCGTGGCCAACATTTTCAAGGTTGGGTGCTGACAACTTCCAGTACTTGAGCTCTCTAGGATCCTCCCAGTCAGTTCTTTTTGGAATGCAATCAGTGAAGGTGCTGCCTCATGGGGCTGGACACCAAACATTAGCTGCTGCCATTCCAGCTCTGCCAACAACTTGCTGTATTTCACAGAAACACCAGCAATGCTGTATTGGCTCTATCCAGAGCCAGCCCCAGTACATTTCTGTTTCTTTCTTAGTCTGCCTGGGTCCATTTCAGCACTCCAGGGAAAGTGATCCTAGAGCAGCAGGATCTTTCAAGGTCTACTGGTGCTGTAGGCCGTGCTCCCTCAGCTCATTGTGCAGTAGCCATTCAACATCTTCTCCCCTCTGCACCACACATACTACTTCTCTATTTGGAGAAATTATTATTATTGTTCAATATTTATTACGGTAGCCCCCCCAGAGGCTCCAGTCAGGATCAGTGTCTCATTGTGCTAAAGACATGATCTCTTCCCCCAAAGAACTTAAATTAACTGATGTGTGAAGGGTGGGGTTAGAGAGATACAATCAAATATAGACTGTGTGTGTATAAAACACTTGCAATATTTTATTGCTATCAATAGATAAAGCAAGTGCCAACTACCCCCATCTGTTCCTCAATCGAGCTATCATTAATTGCCTGATTTCTTTAACAACTTGTGCCAGAGGTTGGGTTTTGAGGAGGGAGATGAAGGAGGTGAGCATGTAAAGATACTGATATAGATATTAAACTTTTCATGTTATTCACTACCGCTTTCTAATGAGCTGCCATTGTGTTGTTTGTGACAGTATTGGGTATCCATTTCTATTCTGAGATACTCTTCAAACTGTAGTCTTAAGACCCTGATCGTGGATTGTGATCCACCCTCGTGGACAGCTGCACAGTGGCTTCAGTGGGGCTCTGTGTGTAAGCTGCAGCCCATCTATGTGAACCACAATGCAAGATTGTGGCCCAAGAGTGTCAATGCTGTATGAAAGATTGATTTTTAAAGTGATATGATGTCACAGGAGTACTGTTTACCCAGCCGCCTCCCTGCACTATTTGGTAGTTCTGGTTTTTAAGGCACCTTTATGGATATGTTTCTGTACAGCCTCAAGGAGGAGCTGTTTTGTTTTTCATTTGGAAAGTATGTGCATTTCCTGGTTTGTTTCCCAGCTGGCTCACGTGGAGGAAATAACTGGGAAGGTTCTAGACAGGTAAGCTATTGACGGATGCTCAGTGTGTATGATGAAGCAGAGCTGTGCTCAACAACTGCTGCCTCAAAACTCAGAGCTAGGACATTTTCTCTGTACTAGCAAATGGAAACTCAGCAGTGGGAATCTATGACGATACCTTCAAAGAAGCATAATTACAGATAAGGAATAGGCCCCGATTCCTGCTGCCTCTTGCAAGCAGTGTATATGTATTTATTATTTAAAATAGTGTAAGATCCCAGAAATGATGGTGCTTGGCACCAATTAAGTAAATTAAGCTTCTATTGGGTGTTACCACGTGAAACCCTACACACACAGGTGGGAGAATAGAAACCTGAAACTCAATAGCCAGCACCCTTTTAGCTTTTTATAAACAATTTTTCAAAATGTTTCAGAAAAAAGGAGAGACGAACTCTTATGCCGAGCTAGTCTTTTTAGATATCAGCCCAGCCTCACGTGTTATGTCAGTTTGGGCTCATCTCAAACTTTATGTAACTGAAATCAAAGCCTCACAGTAACATGAAATGTCAGACCTTGCAATGTGATGCAGAATAACACCATTGTGCACAACAAATAATATAAGGCTTTTGAAAGCAAAGCATTCTATTGAGCACAAATGCCTTCCAATAGAGAAATGACAAATCCATAGAAGTACCTCTTGGGAAATCTTCCTGTAAGCTGGTGGCAATGGGTGATGATTCCCTTTCACTGGGTGACTGAAATTAATCCTCATTCTCAGCCGTGCAAAGAGCAGCAAGGACATTTTTTAAAAGACCACTTTTGAATCTTGGCTTTCTTCTTTTGCTGGCTCTGACACTGGCCAAAGCTTACAGCACATCCCTATCCCCCTACATCCTTGTGCACAGGGCTGGCCACAGAGGTTTCTAATGTCCCAGATGGAGTCTGAAAGAGGGGGTTTTTTTTGCTGGGATTCCTCTCTAACAAATTGTACACTGGACTGGACTGATACTTTACCTGCAGTACTATCACTCAGTGATCCAAGCTTGACATCTCTGTCACTGGTTAGGAGGGAATGGGAATTTTGCAGAGAGAGGGAACACCTTAAAGGTGACCTGCAAAGGAGAAAAATGGATTTGTGCCCTTTCTTGCTTCTTTTATGATGTAAGGAGATACCTAAAATATTTTTTTTCTTGAAAGAGGGATTTGAGTGAAGAGCGATCAGTGTTTTGGTGGACCAATCCTAGGAGGTCATCTCATACATAGGAGCAAGTTGGCAGTTTAGTCCTCCTAAAATTAAGTCAATAAAACTTTTATACCACATCACCACATATTCTCTCACTCTCTCTATATATAATCACATACTAATTATAGTGGAAGTGCTGCACTACATTTAGAGAACTGAAAAAAAAGTTTAAATGTTTCCTTGTTTCCCTATTATTCAGTTTATTTTTTATGAGAACTTGTCATAATAGGAACATACCTCCAGCCGGGAAATGAAGTAATAGCTCTAACTGGCAAAGTAGCAGTTTTCCATAAACCATGTGTCATAAGCATGACTGCCATAAAGCTTGTAACTTAAGCAGCTGGATGGGTAAACTTGTTTTTAAAATACCAGATAATATTTTTGGTGGTGTAATCTCTCCATACATTTATAACTCTAATATGTTATCTTTTTTGAGAGTCTTGAAAGATGATAGGCTAACAGATCAAATACAACTTCTCTAGAGGTACACATTCCTCACACTTTATTCCATAAAATAATTTGTAGTGTTTCTCTGTGTTTTGAACCCCAAGATCAAAAGCTTTGCTACAGCCAGGCAAATAAAATAATACATGACATGAGACCATAGGAAAGAATATGTTTTACTAGAGATGAATTCAAGGTCTTGGCAGGAACAATCTCTAAGGCATTCAGGTTTTTCTATAGCATCTATCACCATCGTATTTGTGACACAATGTACTATCTGCTCTCCTCTTTCACTGCCTCAAAGCAAACAGAGGATTGAGCTCTGCAAGGTAGGAATTGCTGAGTTCCATTTCTGGCTCCACCATTAAACAGCTCAAGTAGACTTGGGCACTCAGGGGGTTCAGGGATTTTTGTGTGGGGAGGGGCCAGGGAGGAAAGATGTGCATTGTTAATGCTCAGAACCATAGGATGTCCACTCAGGAGTTAATACAGGCTAAGCCTAATGTTCCCTCTCTGTTGGGAAAGCCCCTGCTAAAGAAGTCTTGGAACTCTGCTAACATGGAATCAGGGAAAGCAGCAGTCAGTTCCAGACCTGGTGTGGAGGCATAGGGCCTCTATGCAGGGAATCCCTGGAGATACTGAGGACCTGGAGAGGAGGCATACTCCACCACTCAGATGCAACGATTTGAAGGAAATCCCCACCCCTTTTTTTTGCGGGGGGGGGGGGGCTTCTAATCTTGATTAAAGTAGGAAAACAGCCAAACCATGAGTACATATTCAAAAAGTGACCTGTAGCATAAGCTGACATAACACAGGCTAGGTAAAGGCTGGTCAAAACACAAGGCTGGGTGGCAGGAGGTATAGACCAAGTTTTCAAAATTAGTTGACTAACGTTAGATATCTAATTAAAAGTGCCCTGAATTTCTGTGGTGCTGAACACACATTGAAGTCAGTGAGTAGGAACTCAGGGTACCCTGAAAATTAGGCCTCCTTTATGTAATTACCATATATGGATATAAATGCCTACCTTTATGCACCCACGTTTAAATGTTGACCTTAACTGTTTGCTTCAGTGCTGCCGTCTACAAAATGGTAATAATAACTACTTCACTGTGGTGTTTTGAAGTTTGTATTATTTACTAAATGTTTGAAAGTCTAGGAAAGAGCTTGTACTCTGTGTCCAGAAGAAAGCAACTCCTAGATACTGATGACAAGAATTTACAAATAAGACTGGCATTGTTCCATGCTTTGAGGGTTTTTTTTCTTGCTGTGGAAGAGGAGTTATTGCATAGGCAATACTAACTTTCTGCGAGAAGCCTCCACATCCCTTCCTAAAACAATACATTGACCCTTAAACACAGTGTTCTCTATATTGCCATGCTGTTAAATTTAACACCTCTAACAATGATTAGAGACTAAGTAAATGTAAGAGAAATAGTATTAAAATATTGTAGTAGTTACAGTTCTGTCCAGAATATCATCCATAGCTGTTTTGTCTGTTCCCCTAACAGAGAACCAGTGAAAAAGACCAAACCAAACTCGTCTGTGGGCCACCAGAGATCTTCCTGATGGCCTGCAGAACACAAGATTCTAAGAACCAAGGAGTGGGGGATAGGTGCTGGGTAGGGAGATGCATCCATAAGAGAAAATGAGGAGTCCTTGTGACACCTTAGAGACTAACAAATTTATTTGGGCATAAGCTTTCGTGGGCTAGAACCCACTTCATCAGATGCACGGAGTGGAAAATACTATAGCAGGTATAAATACACAGCACATGAAAAGATGGGAGTTGCCATACCAAGTGGGAGGTCAGTCTAATGAGACAATTCAATTAACAGTAGGATACCAAGGGAGGAAAAATCACTTTTGGAGTGGTAATGAGAGTGGCCCATTTCAAACAGTTGACAAGAAGGTGTGAGTAACAGTAGGGGGAAATTAGTATGGGGGAAATTAGGTTTTGTAATGACCCATCCACTCTCAGTCTGTATTCAGGCCTAATTTGATGGTGTCCAGTTTGCAAATTAATTCCAGTTCTGCAGTTTCATGTTGGAGTCTGTTTTTCAAGTTTTTTTGTTTAAGAATTGCCACTTTTAGGTCTGTTATTGAGTGACCAGGGAGATTGAAGTGTTCTCCTACTGGTTTTTGAATGTTATAATTCCTGATGTCAGATTTGGGTCCATTTATTCTTTTGCGTAGAGACTGTCCGGTTTGGCTAATGTACATGGCAGAGGGGCATTGCTGGCACATGATGGCACATATCACATTGGTAGATGTGCAGGTGAACGAGCCTCTGATGGTGTGGCTGATGTGGTTAGGTCCTATGATGGTGTCCCTTAAATAGATATGCGAACAGAGTTGGCACCAGGGTTTGTTGCAGAGTTTGGTTCCTGGGTTGGTGTTTTTGTTGTGTGGTGTGTAGTTGCTGGTGAGTATTTGCTTCAGGTTGTGGGGCTGTCTGTAAGTGAGGACTGGTCTGTCTCCCAAGGTCTGTGAGAGTGAGGGATCGTCTTTCAGGATAGGTTGTAGATCCTTGATGATGCGCTGGAAAAGTTTTAGTTGGGGGCTGTAGGTGACTGCTAGTGGCTTTCAGACCTAAAAGTGGCAATTCTTAAACAAAAAAACTTCAAAAACAGACTCCAATGTGAAACTGCAGAACTGGAATTAATTTGCAAACTGGACACCATCAAATTAGGCCTGAATACAGACTGAGAGTGGATGGGTCATTACAAAACCTAATTTCCCCCTACTGTTACTCACACCTTCTTGTCAACTGTTTGAAATGGGCCACTCTCACCACCCTTACCAAAGTGATGTTTCCTCCTTTGGTATCCTACTGTTAATTGAATTGTCTTGTTAGATTGACCTCTCACTTGGTATGGCAACTCTCATCTTTTCATGTGCTGTGTATTTATACCTGCTACTGTATTTTCCCTTCTATGCATCTGATGAAGTGGGTTCTAGTCACAAGGACTCCTCGTTGTTTTTGCTGATACAGACTAACACAGCTAGTACTCTGAAACCTGCATCCATAAGAGGATTTCTTTAGGAAGCGATCTATTGAATGAAAAATTTGGAGAAGCCCTGAGCTAGAAAACTCTTCTTTAGCATTACCAGGTTAAGGTTTTCTAGCAGGTCAAAGGCTACAAAGCAAGACAGGTTCTGCTTTATTCCTTTGCTGTCATGTAGGATTCATAGTAACTTGGGGACATCCCTCAAAAAGAACCCAATGCAGATTCACACCTTTTCTTTGGGACAATCAGCCTTGCCTTGTGTGTTCTTTTGGGGAGTTTGCCCATGTGTGCATGCCAGTCCACCACTGGGTATCTGCCATTTTCTCTGTGTTTGTGCCTGACTCAGTATCTTGCCAGTTTTCATGATTTGTGATATTTGGTGTTTTTCTTAAGCCCCAGAGTACAGGAATCGTGTTAATTCATGAGAATCTCAGCTTTCATTTTTTCTGTAAGTTTCCATCCTTGGACAATAAGGCTGCTGATGAAACTCACAAATGTGAGCCCCATGTCTCCTAAAGCTTCAAATGTTGGAAGACAAAAAAAAATCTAAAATGGATTTTTTTTAATCTCATGATTTTTAATCAATCTGCTGATATTTGAGGCCTTGACTTACCATTGTGGAACATAAGGGGTTGCTGATTCTGCTGGCTGCCCCGCTGGCTGGGGGACGGGGGTGGGGGCCTGCCTCCGTGCATTGTGCGGGTGGGTTTCGCCCTGTCTCCGGGCTGCGGGGGTCGCGGGTGGGCCGGGCTGTGCGCGCGGCGCGGGTGTGCCTGCCTGGCGGGCCGGGCGCTGCAGGGAGCTGTCAGTCAGGCAGCGGCCCCGGCCCTGCCTGGGTGATGTCAGCGGATCAGCTGCTCTATAACAAAGCGGACCGAGCCGGGCGCCCGCACAGACGCCGCGGCCGGGGTGCGCGGAGCCGGTTGCTCCGCGGGCTCTAGGGGAAGACAGGGCGAGCCGCCCGCCGCGGGGAGAGCGCGGACACCCCGCCAGGGCACCCAGCGGCCCCGGCCATGGACAGCGATGAGGACACGCTGGAGGAGACCGTGGAAGGTAACCGAGCCCCGTCCGGCGGGGGCAGACCGGGTCACCGCGACTCGCTGTCAGCCCCGCGCTGCCGAGCGGCCGCCCCAGGCACGGCTCTGCCCGCCCCAGCCTGCGAGCGGCGCACGTAGTAGCCGGGGCCCGGAACCTGCTGCAGCCCCCTGGGCCTTACAGATCCCCTGGGGTGGGGGCTGGGGGAAGTTTGGGGGGGGAGGGTGCAGAGCCGGTCTGCGCAGTGCGAGCGCCCCCCCCCCTTCCTGCAGCCTGGCCTTGGCGTGCGGGGGCCAGCACGTGGCACGCCTGGGCTACGCGCCTCCTCCCCGCCCGGGTCCCGCGGCCCCGTCCTCCGGCCCGGTGCGCTCGCCCAGCTCCGCGTCTCACTACCGGCTTCAGCAAGCCGAGCCGCATCGGACCCCCGCATGCGTGAAGAGCTGCGGAGCGGTGTTTCCTTTGTAAGGAGCTGCTTTTTGTTTTCACCACTTTTTAAAACAAGTGCTCGAAGCAGCTTTTTATAGCGAGGCAAGAGCTCTAGTGGGGTAGAAGGCTTCAGCTGGTATCTGATGCCTTGGAAAACTTAGCAGAGCCATGGAGAAGAACGGCTAGTGCCTAGTTTGTTGCTAGCCTATTTATACTTTTATTTGAGGGGGGGGGTAGAGGAGCCACTTATTATTCAGCTAAATATATCGCTGCTGTTCATAAATAAATACTGCCCTTTAAATCTTTAGGGTCTGATCCTTCAAATAGTTAAGCACCCGAGTAACTACTCAGTGGGGCTAAGTGAGTACAGTTACTTCCGTGTTTAAGTGTTTGAAGGACTGGGCCTCTAGTACCTTGTGTTCTATAGTATGGACTATCACAATGGTAGTACACACATTTCAATTTAAATATAATTATAAAATGTTAAGATCTTGGAGACTTTCCAGAATGGACCTAGTTTACATGGCAAATTAAGGACCAGATTCTGTCTGGTACTGTATTACAACAGAGGGGTAGCCGTGTTAGTCTGAATCTGTAAAAAGCAACAGAGGGTCCTGTGGCACCTTTAAGACTAACAGAAGTAAAGTAAGACTAACTTCTGTTAGTCTTAAAGGTGCCACAGGACCCTCTGTTGTATTACAACAGTTTACATCCAGTCAATCTGCATGGACTTCAGTGGAGTTATTCTGTTTTGACACCATTTGACCTGAAACAAGAAATAAGTGTATGTGGCATCTAGTTTGTGTTTAATTTAAAGTAATTGGATTTGCTTCTCTGCAGCCTTGTGCCTAGTGTGGTTACTTGCATTCTGGGTAGTGTCTTACCCTGATTTGCACACATTTTGCATTGGTGTAAATGACAAGACAAAGTGCAAGACAACAGAGAATCAGGCCCACGTTTTTGGAGGAGAGTGTATAAAACAACAGCTCCATGTGCATATTAAAGACCATCACAGCCAACATTTCCACTCTCATCTTCCCCATTTTTGAGTCGTATGGTGTGCACCAGTTAGTTGCCTGCTTCTGCTTCAGAGGCGACTGTGTTTTAGCAGTAGTGTGCCATATTTCTAGTGATTCGTAAGTTATTTGAGGTCCTTCAGCATGAAAGGCACTATGTAAATGTAATATATTACTATCCTTCTCCTCCCCACCACACACACATACACACACTCTCTGCAATATAAAAATTGACAATATTTTGCCTTGAAGATGCAGGAGAGAACTAACTAATATATATTAAACTAAATAATAGAGATACTCTTTGTATTACAGGAGCATCCACAGGGCCCGGATGACAGTGGGCCCCATTGCGCTAGTCTCTAAATAACAACTATACATAGGGAGAGATGGTCCCTACCCTGAAGAGCTTACTGTGAAAAGAGACAAGTGAGACAAAGGGTGGAAGGTGGAACTGGGGCAGACAGTGAAAAGCCCAGGGTCACACAGCAGATCAGTAGCACAGCTGGAATAGACTCCAGGTCTCCTGACTCCTAGTCCAGTGCCCTATCCTTGGACCCCAGTGCCTCCCTAAAGCTAACCACCTGGTGGGCACATTTTAAGACCAGAGAAGGGTTTTGAGACTGAGATACAGACCTTAAAAAGGAGAAGGTTGTGATGTCAAAGCTATTCCAGAATTTCCTATATTAGCACAAATGGCATCTCTGTCAGCAACATGCATCCCCTTTTAGGCATTTAGGAATATAGTCAGGATTTGCCTTGTGAAGCTCTTAAGTAAAATTTGCCAGCTGAAAACAAAGAGCCCATTCCTGGTCACAGCTTTTACTACTCAGATATCATGGTTAAGAGCACAGTGTTGGAATTTGTGTGTGGCAGGATACAACTAACTCGCATCAGTCAGTGGCAGGTTACTTGTATCTTGTGGCAGGCAGAAAGGACCTGGTGTGCATTGTCACTTATTGAAAAGGTTACTGAGTTTGTCTTGCCAGCATGGCAGTAGATGTGTAATAGTGTTTGCTGTACAGCTGCTACTAGAATCTGGTCTTATTACATAGATATAAGTGATTGGATATTTTAGCAATGGGGGCTATGCAAAACTCATAGATTATATAGGAACTTTAAATTGCAAGGGGGAATAGAGGGGTTTCTTAAAGTGATGGATACTTTGGATGTGATGTGTAGACCGTCTCTGCTTATACGTGTACCTGTGTACGGACTTGGTATTATATCCTTGCCAAAAAATATTTGTAAGGAGGCTATTTTTAGTTGCGCTAGGCATCATGATACTGTTCCTGATATCATAGCTGCACATTATGGTTTCATAAAATGGCTTATTTCTCTGTGTGCTCAGGTGAGTTTTGAAGGTAACTATTGGTTGGCAGAGGGATTGCTTTTGAGTGACATTAGGGACTTCCTTTTTGCCCTTACCTGAGGCCTAGAACTAGGAATGAGATCATACCCAGGTCTGCTGCTGCCTGACCATACAGACCACTACTACTAGACCACCAGGCTGGCCTTCATATGTTTTAGTCTCTTATTGACCCTATTATTATTATTTGTATTGTAGCCTTGTACAAAGGCCTCAATTAAGACTGGAGGTCTATTGTGCTACATGCTTCACTGCTCTGAAGGGTTTACTATCTAGAGAAGATACAAGAATCTTGATAATGTCCAAATAAGGGAAGGAAGCAAAAACTCTCTCTCACTTTTACAAATGGGTAGGGGCAATTGAGGAGGAGGAGAAATAGTGTTCCATTTTGGTCCCACTGTAATCAGTGAGACTTTTGTGGTTGACTTCAGTAGGAATTGGACTGAATCATAAGGCCTGGTGTATATTAGAAAAGTTGCACCAGTGTAACTAAGCTTAAAATTGATTTGCCTTGGGTTAAGGCAGGCTGGATTTAATTTTTTTTCCCCTCTCGCATCTTCTGATGTAAAAGTAATGTTAGAGAAGAATTGGACCCTCTATGGCATGTCTGAAGTTAGAACTCAAGTTCATGGCTCTCACTTTGTACAGAGGCCACTAGACTGCAGGTCTCTATTAAAATCATTGGGAGAATATGCCTCCTACTGCACAAAAATTCTGGCATTTATAATCTGTATAAACATACATTGACAGTTTTATTTGTTTTTGCACTCCAGTAGCATCTTCACCAAACTGAACAAATATTTTGTTGCAGTACAGTGTGCACAGTTTGGCTTAACCTGAAAAGTGTAAATATTTTCTCCTCAGTACTTTGTAACAATCTTGCTCTTCTGTCAGGAATTAGTTGTACTTTCTTACAGTTTGTCTATATGGGAAAGTTAAATCAACGTAAACTAAGTTGTGAATTTAAACCCATATAGTTACACTAATATAGCTCATCTTGTGACCACTTTTACTCTGGTATAAGAGGTGTGGTTTTTTGTTTTTTTGTTTTTTCCCCCGGTTTAGTTTGTAAACAGGAAAAAGCCACTCTTATTCTGGAATCAGGGTGTCCACACTGTTATACTGGTGTAACTATAGCACTTTAACTATACTGGTGTAACTAGTAAACAATTTCCCATGTAGACAAACCCTTATTCATCCCCCCCCCCCCCCCCATATACTCACCCCCACACCCAATGGGCCAGGAGCTTGCCTTTCTTCCACTTGTTTGGAGAGAAGCATGCTTGCCTGTTTTAAAAACATTCCCTCCTACTTACTAGTAATACCTTAGATTATTAAAAATCAAAATATTTTTATAATGTAACTTATTTTTCACCGTTCACACACTCCCCTTTTCTCACTACTGTCAGCTTGAAGATGACATAACCTGCTATTTAGTCAACTTCAGCTTTTTTCAAACTTGCTCATACTTAATTGGACTTCTACCCACAGCAATTCTCTCCTGGGCATCTCCTTTCCAACTTAGACTCCATACTCTCTCTCTGGCGCTTCTTGGAGAACCCAGATCTGTGAGTCAGCTTGTTGCCACCTGCCTCCAGCACGATGGAGTTTTGCCTGTGCCAGCTAGGTGTTACAGAGCTAACACAGCCAGCCTATCAGCAGCTCAAGAGCTCTCCTCTGGCCTATGCCAGCCCTGCCTTTTCCCTGCAGCTTGACATTATTTACACCTCAGCCCCTGAATCCCTTCAGTGTCCTCCTGTGGTATCCAGCCCCTGATCACTGGATACTTACAGAAATACCAGATCCTTCATTCCCAAAGGAGCAGTGTACCCCAGTTTACAGTCTGACCTTAACCCACTGCTGTATCACACAGACACTTGAATTCAATTATAGTAAAACAAAAAGGAAACTTATTTAAGAAAGAAGAGAGATTTATGTAAAAATAAGTGTGAGTGGTGGAAACAAATTGTTACATACAATAAAATGTGAACTAGGGCCTAAACTTATTAATATAACCTTTCCTATCTAGTAAAGTAGATTCTTGCCCCACAAGTCAGTCTTTTGAAGCATTGCTAGCCCCAAGGAGCTAGGACCCAGTCTTTCATCAAGGTGCCTCCTCAGTCAATGGAGGTGGAATGTCTTTCTCCATCCTGTGGTATACTGAATCAATCTCATGTCTTTATTCACAGACAAGGCAATCCCCTCACTGGCCTACCATTCCTTTTTACTTCAAAGTGGTTTTGTTGTTTGTCTTTGGTTTTCCATGGACTGTCCTGGCTTAGTGCAGAGGTGGACAGTTGAGCAATACATTACATAATTGGCTAGCCAGGGAGGTCTGACAACTCCCTCCCACTTGAATGGGCCAGTACCTAGCCATATGATTCCCTAGTGACTCACTTTCACTCCATAAGGGCATTATTTTCAATGTAGCTACATCACTCCTTTAAATATTACTTGTACATGCATCTTGCAATGATTGAATATTGGTAAGTTACAAGCTTTCAGTACAGATCTCACATGCTACCTTTTATGGATAAATACTATCGAACATTGAATTAGGTGTAGTGAGTTTGTCAGATCGGCGGCAGGAGTTGCTTGGAAAGAACAGTGAGCCTTTTGTCAATTGGCACAGACAGTCCTCTGTGTCACTCTCCCTGTAGCAATTGTGGAGTTTGTTAAATACTGAAATAAACCAATGTTAGAGTACCAAGGAACACTATCCATTTGGGTTTGACTTAAAAGGTAATTTTATTTTTTTTTGTTTAAATAAAATATTTTTTAAATTCTTTCCTAAATCCTGAGACCAATAGATGTGTTTTTCCCAATGGGCGTGATTATTTGTTACCTTATGGCCCCTTTGTGTGAGCTAGTCTGGGGTGAAAGGTCCATAGGACTGGCATAGTCAGTATTGCCATCCCCAAATGTTCAAAAATCATGAGTCATGTTCAGCAAAAATCATGAGATTATGTAAAAATAATAGATGTGGTCTTTTTATATGCCTTCTGCTTTTTTGAGCTTTTAGGGTACACTGAGTCACATTTTGAAACTTTCTCCAGAGCCACAAGGACTAGAAACCAGGGCCATCCATAGGATTCAGGGGGCCTGGGGTCTTTGGCCGCCGAAGACCCAGCGCTTCGGCGGCGGGTCCCGAGGCAGAAGGACCCCCCGCCGCGGGTCTTCAGGGCACTTTGGCAGCGGGTCCCGGAGCCGAAGGACCCCCCGCCGCCGAAGACCTGGAGTGGCAGAAGCTCTGGGGGCCGGGTCCCATGAGAGTTTTCTGGGGCCCCCGGAGCTAGTGAAGGACCCCGTTCCAGGGGCCCCAAAAAACTCTCGTGGGGGCCCATGCGGGGCCTGGGGCAAATTGTCCCACTTGCCCCCCCCTGTGGGCGGCCCTGCTAGAAACTTACGTTTTTTTTTAAGAACGAAGGCTGAAATCATCACATATCCCCTTGACTCCAGGACCTGGCGCTTTAAGAAAACAATAATTATCATGAGACTCATGACAAAATCATGAGAGTTGGCAACACTGCATATGCACCACTTGTGAGTATTCCTGCTGCAGAAGGCTCCTATGCCAGGCACAGAGCCACATCTGCACTACTTCCCCAGCAGATCCTGGCTTGTGGCATTCCAGGTTGTGCTGAGGATGGTGTGGAAATGGGGTGCAGGCAGTCACAAGGAGGTGGGGGTGGGGTATGGCCCCAAAAGAATTGGAGCCTGGATATTCTCTGTCCATGCCAAACCCCATAGGGGCCATGACTTAGGGCAGCACAAAAGTGAGTAATAGCCTACATCAGATTCCACATCAGTCCCTGCAGCCCCTGACTAGGAGGTGAAAACTGCCTCTCCATGGTACCTGCAGCTGAATGAATCTGACCTTATGTTTTTAAATGCTAGTGGAAACAATTGTTTTTGAATAAACATTCCTCTGCAATTTTTGAAACCCAAATACTGCAGCACTAACATCCTGAAAGTAGTATTCTTATTTATATTGCCACAGTGCCTAGGAGCCTACTCATGGACTAGGACCCCGTTGTGCTAGGTACTGTACAAACACACAACAAAAAGACAGTCACTGCTGCAGAGCTTACAAGCTAACGCTGACTCTGTGCACTTTAATTATCCAAGCTGAGAGAAATGTGGCTGGCTACCCTGGCTAGTAGGATTTGTCTTTGGGCTAGTACGTATTAAGCATATTCTTCAAGATGTACATGTTTTTAAAAAAAAAAAATACACAGTTGTATGAATTAGGTCTTGAATCCATTCCAGTGTCATGCAGGAGAAATATTTCTAGGTAGTGGCTCTTTTTGTTAAGTTACTTGAACACAATACAGTGTGGGCAGTACTTAGTTGAGAAGTGTGTCGTCTTATTCCATCAAGTACTCTATCTTGGCTTCTTCCCCCCCCCCCCCAAAGATTTTTGTAATATGTTGTTGCCATGAAGAAACTGGCTACAAATAGTCCTGAATAGCTCTGGTCCATTTTTTTTTTTAAATAAAATTTTAACTAGTAGTTCTGTTAAAATAAATGTTTTGGGGAGCAACAACATATAGAAGGGAGATTATATGTGATTGCACACCTGTTCTAATATCTTTGCTATTTTGTTTGTTTGTTTTTGTTTTTGCTTCAGGGCTTCTGGATGATGATGGGTTGCCACATGGGTTCTGTACAGTCACCTATTCGTCCACAGACAGATTTGAAGGAAACTTCGTGCATGGAGAAAAGAACGGCCGTGGCAAGTTCTTCTTTTTTGATGGAAGGTAAACACTGGCTCTTTGCATGGTGTCAAGTATCAGAGGGGTAGCCGTGTTAGTCTGAATCTGTAAAAAGCAACAGAGGGTCCTGTGGCACCTTTGAGACTAACAGAAGTATTGGGAGCATAAGCTTTCGTGGGTAAGAACCTCACTTCTTCAGAACTGGCTCTTTGCTCGTCTTCCATTTGTTTTTCTCCTGTTTACACCAGTATGTAACTAATTGTGTGTGTGTGTGGGGGGGGGGAGGGTATATGTGCTCCTAGTTCCGCCAGCTGCTTTCCCATGAGAGCTTTAGTTGGATAGTTTCTTCATTGTGTGCTGGCTAGAGTAACAGCCAGTGTCTCCATCTGTTTGTGAACTCTGAAAATAATGGAGTGACCCCAGGGACTGCTCCTTAATATGAAAGTCAAGTCACTATGGCCCTGTTTTAATATTAAAGCTTTAAATTTATTCAAGACTTCAAGAAAGTCTTATGATTTTAACTCCATACATGGTGGTTTAAAAACTTGCTGACAACTATTTTCCAGGCTGGTTCAGCTGGCTTCTTTGTATTATGGTAGTGCCCAGAGGCTCCATTTGGGATTGTGGCCCCATATTGCTGGGCCCATACAAAGATATAGAAAGACCTGGGCTCTGCACAGAAGAGCTTACAATCTAATTAGTCCTGAAACTTGTTTAGTGGACACTGTATGGTCTAGTGGTTAAAACACTGGACTGAATTAAATACGGCTTCCATTCCCAGCTCTTTGATCTTGTAAAAATCGTTTGACCTGACTCTCTTTTCAGAAATGCACTTACAATTGCCGCTGTCTTCAGTGGGAGTTATGCTGTGAAAATCAGGCTAGTTTCCTCATCTGTAAAAAGTGGAAGGTTTCCATTACTTTACTGTTCCTAGCCATTTCTTTCCTCCTGCCCCTTTCCTCACAAATCCGACTAGTACCTCTCTTTGCTGATGCTCAGCAATTTCCTCAGAAGGAGCAGCTGATATACAAAATGACATCATTCTTGATTTTTGCAGCTGTGTGGTGCTATGAATAGTGGTGGTGAAACTGACCCCCAAATTCTTGTCAATTCCATTCTGCTTATGCTTGGCAAAGTTCTGAGCAGCAGCCAGAGGTATTGGAGCTGCCTGTCAGCTAACTCAGGAATGCAGCATGGCATTGTTTTGCATGCAGTTGAGACTGGGAAGTTTATTTTCCCAGCCATAAGGGCCTGTAACCTTATTTTTCTAAATGATTTTTCTAAAGAATAAGTTCTGCAGAAATGGATTTCATGGGCCGGCATGCTCACTAGAGAAACCTTATTTGTTGCTAGCAATTGGCCATTTCAAGACCTGTTGGGAGTGACTGAAAAATATTACTAACAGCTGGCATATGTAAAATGAGGTTTGATTTCTCAGCGGAAGCTTCAGTGTAAACATAATACTTGTTGGAAGTCTCAGCAGAGAGGCCAAAGATTGTCTAGATATGGAAATTGAGCAACTGTTTTTTACTCTGAGAAGTGGTCCCTCCAAATGGCAGGGTGCAGGCAGGGTTGCATTGGCAGCCTGAGCTTCCCTGTGTTTATGCCCTGTCTCTTCTGTAATTCTTCAGAGCTGTCAACCCAGCACCTTTCATGAGCATCAAATGCTTTGAAAAACAAAACCGTTATTGTACATGTTCAGTAACTACCAAACCAAAATTAAACAAAATAGTCTGAGTATATTTTTTAAACAGTTTTCTGTACTGTGGATAGGGCCCATACAGGTTTGAGCTTAAATAAAGTAGAGTTGACTCAAATGCTGCCAGTTACTTTTGGACAGCCTAACTGATGATATTGCAGTTTGCTGCATAGCTTTGGGAAAGCTAACGAAAAAGGATGCTGCACCCAAAAGTTCATGGTTTAAATACGTGGAGGGGTGGGGAGGGACAGGAATTTTTGTTGTTTTGATTTTTTGATCATTTTGATTTGTTTCTTTAAGGATTTTTTTCTTAAACAAGGAATTACACCAGATTTTCTGCTCCCCTGGCTTCATCAAAACTGTCATTTTCCTGCTCCCTGTATTCATCAGAGCTCTCTCTTCCTGTCATGGCTCCCAAAACTCCCCACCCCTAATACTCTTGTGTGCTTTAGCACAAGTTAATGGTTTTTGGCTTAGCTCAGACACGTTTCCTCCATGGCCAGTTTCTATTGCAGTCCTGCCAGTGAAGGCTGACAACTGCACTGTAGCTATACTGTTCAGGAGTAGGTGGTTGTACCAAACCCTGGATAGGGCCCATATGCAACATTACAAAGGGTGTTGTTTTTTTTAGCAGAAGTAAACCTTTCCTCTCATTGTCAGCATTGCTGTCCTCTCTCTGTTGATTATTTAAAGAAGTGAGAGAGATTGGATCAAATTTTCATTTTGTAGAAAATTGACCATGTTATTTTGCAAAGAATGAAATTTCAACTCCAGCGTGCTCCACATTCTGTATTGGGTACTTTTACTTTCACGCTAACCTTTGTCTGAGAGCATTTTGAGAAATCTATGGCATAATCACTCTGAGCGGAAAAGCGTTGGGTGTCCTCGAACAACTGCTCTTCTCCATGGAACTAGAAACATTTTCTAAACTGGCACTTCTCTACCAAGTTCTGAGAGCAGTGTTACAAAAGGGGAAGTTTGAAGCCTATTTGTATGGGAATTACTAGAAGTGGAAAAGCTTGAGGCATCACTGAGCCTAGAAAGGAAGGGAGGGAGGTTGGCATTTTTAAGTTGTAAAGAGAAATCCCAGAGACTTGAGTTGGAGAAAATGAGGGGCGGGGGAGACAAACAACCTCCCCCAAATCTTTCTAAGATTTATAGAGCTGTTGTAATGTCAGTGACCTGGGGCTTTAACATTTTAATTTATTATAATAAGAACTGCTGAAAACGTGCTTGACACAATGTGAAGGTGACTCCTCCCCTGAGGAGCTTACATTCTTAAAATTCAGGCATTCTTTGCATGTTCAGTACCAGGAAGATTTCTGAAGCTGATTTTTACTGGTGCTAGAAACAAGCAGGGGAAACTAACACCTTATACACTAGGAAAATGGCCTGTGGTTGACAACAGCTGGTCCCCTGTGCTTGTATTGAATGTCCTGTCCTTATTGAAAAATAGCTTATTTTAGTAGCCAAACCATGGTTGTCCACAACGGCTTTTCCTTAGCCTTCCCTCAACTGACATTTGGAATGAACAGGTTCATTTCCTGTTGCGGATAAAGCTGAAGTCCTAGTGCAATCTGAAATACTGAGTTATGGGCACCCTGCTTTTGCATTGTATCAGCAAAAGTATCTTTCTTGCAGGGGGACAAAACACTGTAGAAGTAAAGAAGGGAAACTTTAGAAACTCAAGAGTTACTTTGATGAAGCCCATGTCCAACAACAATAAAGCAAATATTTGAAGTCTTCTGAAACACATGGAGTCTTATATTCCCAGATGGACAGTTGTGCTTTTACCATAGATGTCATTGCATTTTAAGATAACTACTTAATGTCTAATGATATTGTCTACATAATTTAACAGTTAATGTGTTAATTAAATATATTGAGGCAAAGTAGACACTCTTTAAAAATTTTAGCTTGCAAGGAAAGGGACATTATAAGGAATTTTTTTAAATCCCTAAGTGTTAGTTTCTCTCAGCATTGTTTTCTAAAAAGGGAAACAAATTACAGCATATTCTAGCCCCGAGTATTATTGCTACACTTTTAAAGGTATTGCAAGAGAAAAGTGATGTGAAATCAGTGACTCGCTAGCGAAATGCTGTATGAGTTTTGCTTGACAACATACATTCCTTTATAATAGCTGTATATATAATATATATATAAAAAATAGGGCTGTCAATTAATCTGTTAACTCATGTGATTAACTCAAAAAAAATTAATCACGATTAAAAAAATTAATTGTGATTAATCGTGGTTTCAATCGCATTGTTAAACAATAGAATACCAATTGACATTTATTAAGTATTTTGGATGTTTTTCTACATTTTCAAATATATTGATTTCAATTCCAACACATAAGAGAAAGTGTACACTGCTCACTTTATATTATTAATTTTTATTACAAATATTTGCACTGTAAAAATGATAAACAAAAGAAACAGTATTTTTCAATTCACCTCCAATGCAGTCTCTTTATTGTGAAAGTACAACTTACAAATGTTGTGTGTTTGTGTGTGTTTGTTACATAACTCCACTCAAAAACAAAACAATGCAAAACTTTAGCACCTTCAAGTCCACTCAGTCCTACTCTCGTTCAACCAATCACTAAGACAAAGAAGTTTCTTTACATTTATGGAGATGCTGCTGCCCACTTCTTATTTACAATGTCACCAGAAAGTGAGAAAGGCATTTGCATGAGACTTTTGTAGCCAGCATTGCAAGGCACTTATGTGCCAGATATGCTAAACGTTCGTATACCCCTTCATGCTTCGGCCACCATTCCAGAGGACATGCTTCCATGCTGATGATGTTTGTTAAAAAAAAATGTGTTAATTAAATTTGTGACTGAACTCCTAGGGGGAGAATTGTATGTCTCCTGCTCTGTTTTATCTGAATTCTGCCATCTATTTTATGTTATAGCAGTCTCAGATGATGACCCAGCACATATTGTTCATTTTAAGAACGCTTTTGCTGTAGATTTGACAAAATGCAAAGATACCAATGTGAGATTTCTAAAGATAGCTACAGCACTCAACCCAAGATTTAAGAATCAGAAGTGCCTTCCAAAATCTGAAAGGGATGAGGTGTGGAGCATGCTTTCAGAAGTCTTAAAAGAGCAACACTCTAATACGGAAACTATAGAACCTCTGTTGCGCACTCTGATGCGGAAACTATAGAACAACCTTCTGTTGTTGGCATTTGACTTAGATAATGAAAATGAACATGCTTCGGTCCGCACTGCTTTGGATTATTATCGAGCAGAACCCATCATCAGCATGGATGCATGTCCTTTGGAATGGTGGTTGAAGCATGAATGGACATACAAATCTTTAGCGCATCTAGCATGTAAACTATCTTGCAACGCCGGCTACAACAGTGCCACGTGAACACCTGTTCTCACTTTTCGTGTGACATTGTAAACAAGAAGTGGGCAGCATTATCTCCTGCAAATGTAAACAAACTTGTTTGAGCGATTTGTTGAACGAGAAATAGGACTGAGTGGACTTGTAGGCTCTAAAGTTTTATATTTTTTTGGTTTTGAATGAAATTATTTTTTGTACTTAATTCTACATATGTAAATTCAACTTTCATGATAGAGATTGCACTACAGTACTTGTATTAGGTGAATTAAAAAATACTATTGTTTTTTACAGTTCAAATATTTGTAATAAAAAATAAATATAAAGTGAGCACTGTACACTTTGTATTCTAATTGAAATCAATATATTTGAAATGTAGAAAACATCCAAAAATATATTTTAATAAATAGTATTCTATTATTGTTTAACAATGTGAGTAATCTCAATTAATTTTTTTAATCAGTTGACAGCCCTAATTTAAAAACAAAATGACAGTGATTCTGGAAAATCTGGTGCAGGGAGCTATTAAATATGCTGTTGACATGACCTAACACCAGACTGGTAGTATGTTAGGCTTGTCTACACTTACAGTGCTGCAGCAGTGCAGCTGCTAGCCTATGCTGACAGGAGAGCTTCTCCTATCGGTATAGGTACTCCACCTCCCCGAGAGGCAGTAACTATGTTGATGGGAGAAGCTCTCCCGTCGACATAGCGCTGTCTACACTGGGGGTTAGGTCGGTATAACTACGTTGCTCAGGTGCGTGGAGTATCCACACCCTGAGCCCCGTAATTTTACTGACGTAAGTTGGTAGCGCAAGTCTTGGTCTACACTATGTCTACACTGCTGCGGTATGTCGACCTAAGCTACGCAACTCCAGCTACGTGAATAACGTAGCTGGAGTTGACGTAGCTTAGGTCGACTTACCGCAGGGTCCACACTACGTTGGGTCGATGGGAGACACCTCTCCCGTGGACGTACCTTACTCTTCTCATTTGGGGTAGAGTACGGGGTCGACTGGAGAGCAATCTGCAGTCAATTTAGTGGGTCTTCACTAGACCAGCTAAATCAACCCTTTGATTGATGCATCAATTCCCAGAGCATCGATCCAGGGGGTAGTGTAGACATAGCCTTAGAGTTGCATGACACTGAAAAGATGGGATCTGAAGGTCTGAGCATAGGGTTAGAAGGGAGAGAATCCTAATCCAAAAGCAATCTGCTCTAACAATAATTCCCTCTTTGGCCTTGGATAAATCACTCCACCTCTCTTCCTCAGTGTCCCCATCTATAAAATGTAGCAGTGTGGCTCAAGCATGCGGAATCAATACAACGGAATGATTAACATCTTTAAACTGCTTGTACAATGAAAGTACAACATAAGTGTTATTTAGCTAGAGAATTCAGTGGAGATGAGCTTTTTTTTTTTTTTTTTCCAATGTTTTTTATTTGGGGTTTTAAAATGATATACAATATGCTGCCCAGATTTTAAGCAGAGGGTGAGGGTTGTACTGAGTATATTGTTCAGTTCTCAAGAGCTCTGTTTAAAAGAGGGGGGACATCTGCACCAATTGTCTTTCTCTTTCTTACCAGCACACTGGAAGGGTATTATGTCGATGATGCTCTCCAAGGCCAGGGACTCTACACATACGAGGATGGAGGGGTTCTTCATGGCACGCATGTGGATGGAGAACTTAATGGACCTGCCCAGGAATATGACATTGATGGACGACTAATATTCAAAGGGCAGTACAAAGATAATATTCGACATGGCATGTGTTGGATATATTACCCGGTAAGCTTGATCTCCTGCTTTCTTTGTTGGAGAATAAAAGAAGGGCACAGGAGCCATATAGGCTATGGCTGTATGTTACTGCTATGTGGCCTAGGGAGGAAGATTATTTCTAGCTGCTGCAAGACATTTTGCTAGACCTGGCTCCATGAACCTGGCTTAGAGAATAAGGTTTATTCCCTATGACAGCTCCTTTAGGGGTAAAAAGTACCTAGTTCCAGAAAAGAGCCAGGGTTTCCTGTTTCTGTCTCTTAAGTAAATGCTGGGACTTTTCTTTGGGAATCTTTGTCTTCTAGGGAATATTTTAAAATGTGCTAAATTATAGACAGTACAGTAGTGTTCCTTCTCTATCTATCTATCTCTCTATCTAATCTATTTTTTTTTTTTTTTAAACTCATGAATAGCCCTATTCAGCACTCCCTGCTGAGGCCACTCAAGTCAGTAGAAATTTTGCCTAAGTAAGTACTGAGTAGGGCCTGAAGTTTCCATGTATGGCACATTTGTCTGTAGAATGCCACCAAAGGCCCTAAAAACTTCGGGGGTGAAAAATGAAAGGCAGTGTTGGAGTGGAAGACTTCTGTACACAATTATCTACCCAATAGGTTGAATTCTCTCTAGGCAAAGGGCAGTCTCCTTCTGTGTTACATCTGTATGCATATTTAGTTATTTAGATCCCCTCAAACGCTGTGACCATTGGGTATTTCTTAGAGGAATTAAAAACCTAGCTTACCTAATTCACAGACTGGACAGTAGTAGCTAAAACTACAATTGAGGCTGCCAGGGAAATACCAATAGCAATTATCAGTGATAAAGAACAGAGTGCAAGTGAAAACAAAAAATTAAATACACGTGGCTGTGACGGTCACATACTTTTCCTTCAACTTCCTAATGATAGAACTCTGCTGTAAGTTCTGGAAAGTTCATTTCTAACAGCCTGGCTAGCATTGTCAGGATGGAATATAGGATGAAAAGTGATCTTTAAGATGCCATTTTTGCTCCAAAAATAACTGTTTAAACATAGCTGTTGTCAAAACATGCTGTAATATGGTTTATTCGTACCTGTATGGACAGAAAACGTGTAACATTGTTAAGCCATGTTTAAAGATAGTTAGTAAGTTTTGTCTCGAAGACTAGGCCTTAGAAGCTCTCTCACCATTGTAGTTGGGCAGTATGGTATGGTACATAATCCAGTGTGTGTGTCTATATGGCATTCCTGCTGCCAGCAGGGATTAAGCCAAGCCTAGGAGAAGCCTCCCCCAAAATCAATGAGCTGTAATTTTGGGGATGGAAGGAGCAAAATATACCCATCAGTTGGGAGTTATAACCCGTTTAAGCTCCATGGTATTCAGTAGGTAAACTCTTGTAGGCAGCTCTGGACTGACACTGGCACAGCAGCAGTATCTCACACTGAAATGACGGGGTTGGGGCGGAAAAAAGAAGAGTTGAAAAGGGAAGGGGCTTACATTGCTGGGAGCTGTCAACAGGAGATGGAGGAGGTGCGGTGGCTAGGAGGTCTTTTCCCTTGAAAACTTTGAAAAATAAGTGCAGTTTGGAAGCATTGGTAGTAAATGAAATAATTACACGTAACTCTTTAGTCTCTTGTTTTTTTCAGTTTTTCTTTCCTTTTGTTCAGGTGAGTTGATCTTATTTATTGCTCCTGACACTTCTTTCCACCTGAATGCTGGAAATGGTGATTCAAAGTCTGCAACTGACAAGGCATACTCTCTGGGGTTTTGGTATTCCACTCTCTCCCTACCTCTCCAGTTTTCTTGATGTTTTTCTTTTTCCCCATTGTCCCCTTTTCTCTCTCCCCAAATTCATTGCCTTTCCTCTAGTTTCTTCTGTCACTATCTCCATTGTAGTTCTTACTCTGTTCATTCCTTCCAGCTCCACTCCTAATTACTTCCCACACCTCCAATATACATCCATAATGCTTTATAAGCTCCAGTCCTCTGATGTACCATCACATAACAATATATAAAGCAGCTGTACTGAATACAAAGCAGCACTTCCTCCTCCTCTCCCCCCCCCCCCCCCCCCCCCCCGTTCCTCCCGCACTGAACCATTTTTGCAAAATGTGACAAGGCGGGAGGCATTAGGTTTTTAGTGCCCTGGGCCACTGCCTAGCTCTGCTACCCCTACTTGTTTGAAATCTCAATGTTTGTTTCAAGTGGAAGGGGAGTCCTTGTGGTTTCTACTTACCTACTGGACAGAAGGCCTAATTTAGATCTTACACGGGTTTTTTTGTTTTGTTTTTTTCTGGTGTAATTCTATTGATTGGAATTACTCCTGGCACTGAAATAATTAAATGAGTTTTAATTCACACCTTTTGTTGTTTCAGTGTGCCTCTGTGTGTGGACACACTTGGTTTGAAATAAAAGTGTCTTATTTTAATCAAGGCTATATAGATTCCTTACTAACTAGTTTTAACCCTATCAGTAAATTACGTCAAGGAACTTCTCCAACACTTTACTTTTATAGCCAGCTCTTTATTACATATTATAATTAAAAACTTTTTTCTTTTGGACACTCTTTCAGGATGGAGGCAGCCTTGTAGGAGAAGTGAATGAAGAAGGGGAGATGACGGGGGAAAAAATAGCCTATGTGTATCCTGATGAGAAGACTGCATATTATGGAAGGTTCATAGATGGAGAAATGATAGAAGCAAAACTGGCAACTCTTACATCTGTAGAGGAGGGAAAGCCACACTTTGAATTGGTACCAGGCAGTAAGTTCAGTTGATGTGCAGCTTGTACACTGACAAAAAATATATCATCTTTGGTCTGTGTGTCTCAGCCTCTTTCTTCACCTCAGTTCCCATACTCTGAATATTCCCCTTGAGGGTGTGTAAGGTCTGACTGGTGAGGAGGAATTGATTATTAGGGAGAACACCAGATTGTTTCTATTACAGAACATTCATGAGGACTTTTATAAGTTAGGTAGGGGTGGGTGTGTGTTCTGAAAAATGCAGAAATGCTGTGGGAGGTTATAGTGGGAGGGGAAGGCTGAGGAACACTCTGTGGAATCTTCCCCATCCTATTCACTCCTTTAAATTCACTTTTTTTCCCATTCGTGTTGACAGACATATTGTTGAAATGAGCAAACAAACACAAAGCAAGGAAGGGTCATGATTCAATCCTAACTGTATTGCTATCTATTGGGTTTGTTTGTACAAATCAGTACTAGCTCTGTTGGGTGCCATTAGATATTGCATTAATAGAGAACGTGGGACATAGACATCAGGATTAATGAGTTTGATTTGATAAGAAAGAATCTGATTCAATATTGCCCTGCAACTTGTGTAGTCATTTACACCAGTTTGTGGACATAAAATGCTAAACGTAAGAGTGATAGTATCTTACACCAATTCAGTACTGCGGTAAACGATTACATAGGGTATAGGGCTATGGTGAATTGACCCCTTAGTGTTTTGGGGTGTTTCTTTAATTGCTGTAGACACTTTTCCAATTGTGGACAAGACAGGATCATTAGTAGAAATATGAACTATCCTAGCACTGTTACTTTTGTGCCCCAAAGATTTATGTACTTAAACAGTCTGGAAATAGGAACCTAAACGTTAAGGAAAAACAGGCCAGAGGACGGCAGTGACCTTTTATTTTTAAACATTGTAGATAAATCTTTGCATAGCACAATTAAAAAGAAGAAACTCCAGCTGAGAGGGTACAATTTGTGCTTTGTAAATAGGATACAACTACACTCTGTGTGGAAAAGCTGAAAGAAGAGATCCATTTTTAGAACTTGGTTACCATGGACAACAGCTTTTTATCAAACTTTCAAATACTCAGCTTTTCCCTGACTTTTCCACCTGCATCTTAATTTTGCCCCAAAATAAGCATCAGACAGTTGATTATACAAGTGTGCAAGGATTTAGACTTTAAAAGGGCTTAATTGTCAGAGGGTGGATGCTCAGCACTTCCTCAAAGTCAGGCCCATGTAAGGTGTCCAAGTTGAGCACACAAATCATTAGTCATTTTTGAAAAAACTGGGCCCTAATTTTAATAATCAAAGAGAGATGCTCTTCTTTTTTTTTTTTTTAAGCTCTTGTATATAAAATATGCTATTTTCAGTTGCCTGGGAAGAGAAAAATCAAGAAGGAGTAACTGGCTGAGGATTCAGGTATTTTGTTTTCAGTGCAGCTCTATATAATATCCTTTTTAAGTATGTTTCTTCTTTTGTTCATCTCATTATCTTTCAGACTTAATTTGCTTTTGAATGTCTTGAATGCGTGTCCCTCTAACAAAAGAGAGAAATGCTTTTAATATTGTCCATTAATTTAATTCCTGTATTGATTTATTTTTAGGCCCAGTATACAGTTTTGATAAATCTACTTCATCTTGCATTTCTACAAATGCACTTCTTCCTGATCCTTACGAGTCAGAGAGGTAGAACTTTTCTTTTTCCCCTTTAAAATCTTTCAGTAAACTTCTTGGTCTGCTGTGCATTTAGGGACCTGATCCTGCAAACCCTTACTCACAGGAACAATTGCAGGACTAGTCAGGTGTCTATGGGTTTGCCAGGTTGGGCCTTTAACTTGACTGATGTGGAGCATAGACTTAATTGAATTGAAGTTTCTTTTGGATTTACATGGAAAAACTGGCAATCTAGTAGACAGAACATGGACATAATATACTTCTGGGTAACATCTTGAAAGTGACTTTAAAAAAATATAGCTGCAAAGTCACGTTCCGTGAAGTCCAGAACTCTTCATTAAGGGCCCTACCTACAAGATACAGTTCAAGGGGAGTTGAGGGTGCTCAGCATCTTATAGGATCTGGCACAAATACACTGTTCCCTTTTTCAGAACACAGAATCAATCTCAAATTGATGCGTATGTCAAGCATAGTGATTCAGGTTGGGTCAAATTCTGCTCATCTGAGTAGTCTTGTTGAGCAGAATAAAGTGAGCAGGATTGGGTTTATTATGTAATAAACTAGAAAGCCCTGGGGAAAGAGTATGTCCATTTCAAACCTCGACTGTTGACATGCCATGTTTCTCTACAGAATGCTGGATTCCAGTCAGTCACTAACATCACCTTTTTATATTTCTCAATGTACAGCATGTAGAACTGTTTGTGTCTTCACTGCCTTAATCCCATTCATTTGACAAGGTTTTGCCGTATACCTGATGGTAATCCTCCTCTTCTGGCATTACAAATGTCTAAATGTGTGATGTAGCAAAAGGTTCTTAGTGACTGTTGTTTAGAAACGTGGAGTTCTAGGGCCTGATCCTGAGAATGCTTTCTCAAGTGAGTAGTCCTTTTACACATGAGAAGTCCCATTGAATTTCAATGGGACTAGTCATGGAGTGAGGATTGGAGGTCCCTGCATGTTTAACCATCATTAGGGGGAGATTGGAAAATGGTCATCATCTGAACAATAAAATGTAATTGTAAGTAATTTCTTTTTCCTAAGGATTATGTCCTAAGAAAAGTCCTTTTGTTTCTCTACTAATAAAATGTTATTAGGTTTTGGGTTCTTTTGCCTTTGCATTTTCTAAAGGGCATGAACTACTAACCTCTGCACCAGTAGCTGTAGTAATACTGTGTAGAGAATTGCAAATGTGATAATGAGAAAATATCCAATTGCTACCCTTTCTTTTTATTTTCTAGGGTATATGTTGATGCATCTCTCATTTCCAGTGCTGGCGAAGGATTATTTTCTAAAATAGCAGCAGGATCGCGCACGGTTATGTCCTTTTACAATGGAGTGCGAATTACACACCCGGAGGTAAGGCTGGGGGCGGAAGGGAACCAGTCTGAATTTTCATTGCTTTTTTTTTTAAAACTGTTTTCTTGTAAGAGTTTTTTTTTTTTTTTTTTTCCCTGTGAGTTGATCTGAGTGTGCTCACTGGAACTTTTGAAAACAAATAAAAGGTGACCAGACATGCTCGGTTTTTACCTTGCAAATCAGGTGGACAGCAGAGACTGGGCCCTCAATGAAAACACAATAGCCCTGGATGATGAAACAGTCATAGATGTGCCGGAGCCTTACAACCATGCTGCCAAGTATTGTGCCTCGCTGGGGCATAAGGCCAACCACTCCTTCACTCCTAATTGCATCTATGACCCGTAAGTATTAGCCTGTCTTTCAGACCAAACGTTGCAGAGGTGAGACTGCTGCACTGAAGTGCACTGTGCTTGTACAATGTTTTGAGATGGCCGGATGTACTCTCTGGATCCAAGAGTCTTCCTTCAGGTTCACATGCAGTCTCTGTGTACTGGAGCTGAGACTTACACCAAGTGGGCATTGCAGGTGCTCAACAGCTCTAAACTTTGAGGGCAGGTTCAGGCTTAGAATGATATTGCATGTTTGTTATGCGTTTGTGTCTGACCATTGATGCTCAAATACACAAAATACAGCATCCTTGGCTGAAACGTAAATCTTAGCTGTCCAAGGATAGGGCCATGTCTGCCTCACTCCTAGCATTTGACACTGTATGCTTTACAGTGCATCATTTTGGAACATGAAGCCTCAAAAATAAGAATTTTTCTAGTACTCTCCAGCAGCTGAAAACCTGTTTGACATCTACAAACATGTGTAAGGAGGTACATATTTTAAAACAATATGGTGGGGGGGGGGGGCATATGTTTTGTAGCTTGTACAGACCAAACTTATTTCACATACCAGGGCTCCTTGTATCCTTCCACTTCCCCCCCACAAGCTCCCTGTGTGTCACCCTCCCATTCCCCCTCTGTTTCCAGGGATTCCTCGCAACTTCCTCCTCCAAATACAGTACCAGTGACTCTCTATGGCCCCCATTCCCTTTTTCTCCCATGTCAGGGTCCCTAGTCTCCCTCACCAGAGGTTTTGTGCCATCCATTCCAGGGTCCTCCTTCCTCCCACATGGCAGGGGTTCTGGGTGACCCATACTCTCCCCTCCACCCACAACAAGGTCCCCCATTCTTCCCCCACATTCCTCCACTCTCTTCTCTCCCCCCCCCCCCTTTCTATCTGAGATAAGTTATTCAGGGTTCCAACATTTTAAATGCTATTGCGAGAATAGGCAGAGATAAAATAGGAGTATTGTTATGCTAGCACGGGGTGGGCAAACTTTTTGGCCTGAGGGCCACATCTGGGAATAGAAATTGAATGGTGGGCCATGAATGCTCACAAAATTGGGGTTGGGGTGTGGGAGACGGTGAGGGCTGTGTTTGGGGGCGAGGGAGGGGGATCCAGGGTGGGCAGAGGAGTGGGGTGCGGGGAGGAGTGAGGGCTCTGGGGTGGGACTGGGGATGAGGAGTTCAGGGTGTAGGAGGGTACTCCAGGCTGGGATCGAGGGGTTCAGAGGGCGGGAGGGGGATCAGGGCTGGAGGAGGAGGTTGGGGTGTCGGGAGAGGCTCAGGGGTGCAGGCTCCGGGTGGCATTTACCTCAAGTGGCTCCCAGAAGCAGTGGCATGTCCCTTCTCCAGCTCCTACGCAGAGGTGTGGCCAGGCAGCTCTGCATACTGCCTCGTCTGCAGGCACCGCCCCTGCAGTGCCCATTGGAGCACATCGGAGCTGGAGGCGGGCCATTCTGCAGCTTCGGGGAGCCATGTGGAGCAGCCCCAGACCCCGCTCCCCAGCAGGAGCTCAAGGGCCGGCTTAAAATGGCTTGCCCTCACCTGTGCTAGCAGGTGTTAATGGGTGCCATCAAAAGTGGTGTGTTTTTTTTTTTTTTTTTTTTTTTTTTTTTTTAATCTATAGACCATTGCAGAGGCACTTGAGGCTTTACTGTGCTGAAGAGCTAGCAGGGGCTTCATGTATCTCCCATTTTTTCCTCAACATCAATAGGGTTCTGGCCATTTATTCCTAGAAGATTCTCTGACGTTTTGGAACATGTATCATGTGCAGCAATCAGAAGTGGTGTGCAAAAATCATTAAAGACAAATAGAGAAATGTTGAGTGTAAGACCTTTGTGCGTTTGGCTGAAAATATATGTAATTATGTTGTTAAATTGGCGAGGATTCAGAGAAGAGCACTGAGAATGATCAAAGGATTAGAAAAGATGCCAGATAGTGATTAGACTCAAGGAGCTCAGTTGATTTAGCTTAACAAAGAGAAGGTTAAGAGGTGACTTGATCACAGTCTGGGGAACAGAAATTTGATAAGAGGGCTCATTAGCCTAGCAGACAAAGGTATAAATGAGCCGATGGCTGGAAGTTGAAGCTAGGCAAGTTCAGACTGGAAATAAGGCACAAAATGTTAACAATGGGGGTAATTAACCAGTGGAACAACTTAAGTGGGGGGTTTCTCCATCACTGGCAATCTTTAAATAAATATTGGATTTTTTTCTATAAGATACATTCTAGCTCAAATAGGAATTATTTTGGGGAGGTTCTATGGCCTCTGTTGAACAGGAGGTCAGACTAGATCAGCATTTCTCAAATGTGGCCGCCAGGAGCTTTTCTTGTGGCCACAGCCTCCTGGGCAGTGATGGGGGCGGGGGGCAAAGCAGTGACTCCTCCCCTGAGGCCACCAGCAGGGGTTGGGTCCTTCCCCTCCCCGCCCCCGAGAGACACATGCTGGAGGAGCAGGTTTCTAGTGAGTTCCTCACCTTCCCTGGGATGGTGGGCAGGAGGCTCCGGCTCTGGGCTCACCCCCATCCATTCCCCTCTGACCCCCACTGCCTCCCTCAGCCCCCCATCCATTCTCCCCATTGCCTCTAGCCCCCACTGCCTCCCTACCCACTTCCCTATACAGGGCTTGATTTGTTCCTGGGCATGCCAGGGCTGAGTAAATCTGCTGCTGTGAAAAGTGATATTTGTATGTTTGTTAATATCACTTTTCACAGCAGCAGACTTACTAGCTAGCAAGTCTTTAAAAAAGCAACCAAAAAAGCAAAATAAACAACAACAAAAAAGACACAGTGCAAAGCACCTTATTTGTGTTTCTGTTCTGTTTAGGTCTAGTAAAGAATAGAGACAAGTGTACATTATTTTTATTAGTCTGCAAAAAATCCCAACATAAATAAATTGCAATCATTTGGACATGTATATGTGCATATTTATTTGTCTTTCTTAAACTTAATTAGGAATTTTAGTTAAAATTATAACAGCGGCCACCAAAGAGTTGGTGGCCGCAGTCTGAAGCCACCAAAAAATTTGTTGAGAACCCCTGGACTAGATGATCACCCTTAGACTGTGTTAATTTAGTAATATTTTGAATTCATCGACTCAACCTACCTAGACAAAAAGGAGTACATATAGGAAGGGCAAATTAAAAAACTCATGATTGTACTCTTTCATTTCTCTTGAGTGAATTCTGCACATCCAATCAATATTTGTTTTCACTTGAACAATGAATAAGCAATAGTGCTGCTTGCTTGGCTCTCTTTTGCCTGATTTTGAGCCCAAGACCTTTGGTTCTTTTCAAACTTCTGCATTATATTAAAGGGGGGGGCACTTTTAAAAAAAAATTGACAGAGTTAAAATAGTTTGGGGTAATGTCAACTGTTCGTGGGAAACAGTGAAATCTTCTATACAAAGTGCTGTCAAACTGAAGTTTAACAAAATCCACAAAAAATGAAAAAACTTTTTTTTTTTTCCCAAAGTTATAGTACTCTTTTGTTACCTACAGCTGGGTCGGACACTTGCAGATAAAAAACTGCCTTGCTTACAGCAAGTCCCTGGGGAAGATGAGCAGAAGTGTGCTCTTGTAAAACATTTAGTAAATAAACTGTACTAGATAAACATGGATGATTGACTTCCCCTGTTGCAAATAATATTCATTGTTGTCCTATTATGAAGGTAGTTGTAAGTCCTGCACAAATCAGTGACTACTTTTTTGATACCATAAACATCTTACAGGAAATATTGAGAATACCCAAGTCATAGTTTCAGAGTTGTTTTTTTGATGTAACATGACACAGTATTTGAAGCCTTTTTTAAATCTTACACCAGAGTAAGTCTTGAAGTTCAAAGCAATAACTCCTTGAACAAATTCTTAAGATTCATGTAAATCAAAGTTTCATAAATATTGCTAAGTGCCAAACAACTCTTTGAGACACAAGTCTGATTTGATGGCTTAAATATTAATTAGAGGGGTTTTAAAAAAGAGTCTGTGTGGCAGGGGATCGTGAATTTACATTTGAAGGTTTAGTAAAAAAAAATATAGTTTACTAAAGGGCTAAAATTTACAATGCATACTCCTCATTGTTTAGGTTTGTTCATCCTCGTTTTGGGCCAATCAAGTGTATACGCACCATCAGGGCTGTGGAGAAGGATGAAGAACTAACAGTGGCTTATGGATATGATCATAATCCCATCGGGCAGAATGGGCCAGAAGCACCAGAATGGTACCAGGTGGAACTGAAAGCCTTCCAGGCTGCCCAGCAGAAGTGAAATGCAGGCAAATGCTCAGTTCAGCGAACTGAAATAGAAACTTGGATCTATGCACTACCTTTATACTAAAAACTGGACAACCAGGGATTTGTTCATGCTGTTGCATCATAACCTCTCATTCAGTGTTAGAAATAAGTTTCTTGCATACTAACTAGGTTTGACTGCATTATTCATAGCAGATTTAAAATTAGCTAGTGTTGCACCAGTCTTATCTGAAAGAATTATTAAATATTCTATACAAGGCAGCGTGATATTTTTAGTAGCTTTTATCTAATTCTGCATCATAGGCAAAGATGCCAAAAGATTAGACAGAAAATGAAAAGATCATTCACTTTTAGTCAGCAGACTTCAGTGTTACTATTTCTACGGCCTAGGCATTACTGTGCAGCTGCATTTTACATACATGCCATTTGTGATGATGATGATAATATTTTGATATTCTCGAATAGTAGTGTAATTTGCCTTTTTAAACCTTTGATCTTAATCTTGCAATAGAGCAATTAATTTATTGGTGTATAGGAGGCTGGGTTTTTAATTCCCTCATCCTCTTATCTGAGCGTTGTTCTTTCTACAAATCCTCTCTTGCAGGAGAAAACCTTTCTAACAAGTGAAAAAGGTTTGTGTACTTGAGAGAGAGTGCCCTGTATAGATCTCTGTGGCGTTTATATAAATAGTTTTAGTGATGTTCATGTCCAAAACAAAAACTTGTTTGGCCTTTGGGGCTGGGACACACAGTTTGTTTAATTATGATTATTGCACATGAATTAACATGTATTTGCATGAAGATGTTCAAAGAGGAGAAAGTGGGGTTTATCTTCATTATTTTTAAGATTGACATTCAGGAACAGGGGTGCTGGAATTGTTTTGTATAGTGGGGGTGCTGAGAGCCATTAAACCAAACTAAACCATCTATCTGACAGAAACCACTTCAAGCCAGGGGGTGCTGGAGCACCCCCAGCACCCTTACTTCCAGCACCTATGTTCGGGGGGGGGAGCATTGGATGGTGTCTGGGGGATTTCTTTCTGTCTCACTTATCAGAGTTACTAATTCTTAAGGCTGAATCCTGCCTTTGAAAGCATATTTCTCTTTTGAAGTCAGTAGAAGTGTATGCAACTGCAGGCAGAAGGTAGTCCTGGATTAGTATAGAGCAGGGGCGGGCAAACTTTTTGGCCTGAGGGCCACATCGGGTTTCAGAAATTGTATGGAGGGCCAGTTAGGGGAGGCTGTGCCTCCCCAAACAGCCAAGCGTGGCCCGGCCCCTGCCCCTTATCCAACCCCTCCCGCTTCTTGCCCCCTGACTGCGCCCCCTGGGACCCCTGCCCCCCCCTGCTGTCTGTCCCCGGACCCCCCGCTCCTGACTGCCCCCCAGGACCCCTGCCCCATCCAACCACCCCATCCCCTGATTGTCCCCAGACCTCCCGCCCCTAACTGCACCCCACCGCCCTATCCAACCCCCCCTCTCCTTCCTGAATGCCCCCCAGGACCCCTGCCCCATCCAACCACTCCTCCCTGACCGCCCCTGGAACCCCGCGCCCCCGTTCAACCGCCCGTTCCCCGCCCTCTGACCACCTCCATCCACACCCCCGGCCCCGACCACCCCCCAAACTCCTCTGCCCTCTATCCAACACCCCCCCCCCCCGCTCCCTGCCCCCTTACTGCGCTGCCTGGAGCACTGGTGGTGGCATGGCTGCACCAGGACAGGCAGCCACGCCGCCCGGCTAGAGCCAGCCGCGCAGCACAGAGCATTGGGTCAGGCCAGACTCTGCAGCTGCACTGCCCCAGGGGCTTGCAGCCCCGCTGCCCAGAGCATTGCGGCAGCACAGTGAGCTGAGGCTGCGGCGGGGGACAGCAGGGGAGGGGCCAGGGCTAGCCTCCCGGGCCAGGAGCTTAGGGGCCGGGCAGAACAGTCCTGCGGGCCGGATGTGCCCCATGGGCCGTAGTTTGCCCCCACCTGGTATAGAGGGTCCCAGTCTCCACTAGTGTAACATCTGCAGAGAATATGGCCCATACTGGTCTTGTTCATTTTGAGTCCTAGTAAATGAGTTTAGTGATAGGTGACATACTAAGATTCAAATAGCAACTGCAGAAGGGGTTATACTGGAAGACTGAAAAAATGAATGTAAAAACATCAGTCGCTATTGTTAAGGGACATTTAGAAAATGTCAACTTGTCTCGTTTATAGATCTACTTCAGCAGATAGCAGGGGCCCCTGAACATTCATCTGGAAATTAACAAATCTTGCCTAATGTAGAAGAGATTAATAAAGCCACCATTTCAGTTTAGATAATCCCCCTTCTTGGGGGTCTACAATCCTGCTGACCTTTTTGTTTGGGGGTTTTAAGTAGTTCAGGAACAGTTAAAATGCATTTGCAATACGCTTACTTTAAATGGGTAGAGAATTTTGTGTGTGAGACATACAAAAATTGTAGGGAAAATTAGACCTAAATTTCTACAACAGCAGTAGCATCTTTGATCTGTTGCTTTAAGAGATGAGAGCTACCCATCCAGTTTTCCTGGATCTGAAAACTAGTATGAATGCAGGTTTCCAATTCAAATAGGGAAAGTCATCTGACAGTATAGGAACTAGATGGTTTTTAGAGAATGCATTGGATGGACCAAAGACACAGAAGAATGATGTTGCTATTTTACGCTCTGTGAGGATCTTCAATGTGGTGTACATACAAAGTTAGGGAATTTAAGTAAGGCCCTTTTTAATTTGGAGCTCTGTTTATTTAGCTCATACAATTGTTGATCACAAAGCCTTTTCAGGACTTTAACATTTAGGCTTGCACAGAAGCTAATCTTCAGTGGGTGGGTCTATGCCATGGGTTCCATGGCACTCTCCCAGCAAAGATCAGAATGCAGGCTTTTCCAACACCCACTCCCTCACTCTGGAGATTGTAGCCACATCAGTGTTTCTTCATATATGGTAGGTGGTCTACACAGATGATATTTTGGTGACTCAGCTTGGATATGCTGAGAGACCAAACTGATCCTCAGACATAGCAGAGAGTTGTCAAAGGCTGATTGACAATACCACTTCAGCAGATGACCCTCAAAAGGAAATATGAATTCCTGCCTCCACACAGATCAACATTTTAAGAGCATCACCGCAGATCAACATTTTAAGAGCATCACAATGTTGAGGTGTAACTGCTGCTTTATTAGAGGCATGTCTTCCTCTAAACTGTTGGAAGGGTATTGAAAATTAGGGTTGTGTTTCAATGGGAAACAAAAATGGTCTGGCTGAACTCTGCTATGAATGAATAGCAAATGGATTTGACTTACTCTAGGTAATTGTCCATAGGGAGGTTGCTTACGTTTCCATGTCACTTGGAAAATCTTGTATAAGCTGTTCTGTCTGCTACAGTCCTCTTGCTTCACTTTGATCCCTGCTTCTAATGTTTCCCATGAACTTTGGGCATGGAGGTGATCTGTTTTGTTTTTTTAAGGCAAACATTAGACAAATGCTTTCTGCTAGTTACAGACTTGATTATTGTGTGCAAAAATAGAGAATTAAGCCCTCAGATTGCCAAAATAATGGTTTTAATTGTTTGTTCTAAAGCCATTCATTTTGGTGTTGGGCAAGCAGATTATCAAACACTGATTTGAGGATGTTGAAGTCTGAGGATATGCCATAATCATGATAAGCAAAAGCCTAGTCTCTCTCTTCACATTCTATACTACTACTCCCTGCTCCATTAGAATCTGTTGATCCTCCTGCTGGTTCTTCCCCAATTACACATCTTATAACATCAGCATCTTTGTTTTGAGTCAGATCTGATTCTTTTTCATTTCTCCTGTGGGCTCTCAGGGACTGGAAATTGCTGGTGTGAATATCGATTTCTTTTAAAGGGACACCAACTTTGGCTTGAAATGCAATCTGATATATTCATTTGTTTCAATGGCCTTGTTGACTCAATAACCTTTGATTGTTCAGAATTATATGGGTAGCCTCCAGTTTAATTTATTAATCTATCCTAGACCTTGCAGATAAACTTTTGGAAGCCTTCAGGTAAAATATCTTTGTAAAATGAGTTGAGGGTAGTGGCACTTAAGAGACCTATACCAGAACATTTTTCTCTCTCTTTCTGGTTCTAGGCAAGTAGTCTTTATCCACAGGAGAATGGATACATTTACTGTGTTGCTAATATGTTATTAAACCAAAATCTAAATAGTTAGATTCACATGAGGGCAGCAAACTCTTGTGCTCCGAGCCTGGCAAAGACATGTCCTATTACAAGAAATTGAAGGCAGATGAACTACACATGCTTGACTACGTGGTGTAGTATTCTTTATTCTTGGAGGATGCCCAGCAGAACATGTAGTCCCCTCCTAGATGCTCATTGTGATTTGGGTGTGACTTAGATTCCAACCTCCTTGTTTGTATCAGGGTCTGCAAAATCTTCCCACAAATAAGCCTCTGTAATAAGGTGATTGTCCCAGCTCCTCCTTATGAAGGAACAGCACATAAAGCAGTTTGCAAATCAGTCCTCAGCCTAAATACTGTGGTGATTTGTGCCCTAGATCGCCTTTGTCTTTCTGCCAGGTAATCTGGCTAGGACTAAGCACTGCCAAGACAGCAGCTTGTCATTGTAATCAGGAACCCAGTAGTTTGTGGAGAGCTAGCATCAAGTCTCTTAGGAAACTAGAGAAATGGAGGAACCTGAGGTTGCTGAAAGACCTAGTAATTGTAGAAGAGCCAAAGCAGCATGAAAAGAAGGGCTCTGACCTGTAATGTTTGCTGCAGGGTGTCTTTTGTGGACATCAGGAACAGGGAAGTGGGATTAGGCTGTTTTTTTTTTTGTTTTTTTTTTTTGTTTTTTTTTAGTCATGCTCAACACATCGTGCCTTTTAAGGATTCTAAGGGGTTTCCAGGAGATTCTGATGCCATAATTTGGCCACCTTGCATTCCTGTATCTGTTGAACCTCCCTCTGGTTTTGGCCATTTTAACTACAAATCTGACGAGGGTGTCACACTGACCTTTGCTCAAGTTAAGAGGAATTAAAGCACAAAAGTCAACCTGACAAATCTGAGCTGGGATAATTTTGGAAAATCAAAATCGTGTTGGAGCTGGGTTTTGCTCGCCATTAGTCAACCTGAGTGGAAAGCGGAATGGGTTAGAAAGACTTGACTACATGAATTCTCTACTTCATTCTACCTTTTTGCAGTTCTGACCTACTTTTAACTGCTCACTGGTGAAACAGACAGTCAAAAGATCATCTGGGACCTTGCTTTGATGATGATCTCCACCTCTGTGATGATCTGTGGTGCGAGAGCCTAGACATTTATGGAGTGAATACAGCTTTAAGCCTTAAAAGGCTAAAATTAAAGGGGAGACTATCGTTCCACAATCCCAAACAAGGGATCAGAGCCACAATAATGTTGCTGTGTTCAAGAGGAACAAGAGAACTCAGCAGGGCTGCGAGAGGGATCCACAACCACCACCATGTGCTTCAGGCACAAAACAGCCAGTGCACCTAGTTTGCTTCTAGCTACCGCTGGATGTCCATGTAGTGGTAGATGTAGCCCATCTGCTTCCCTTTTCCATTGGCTTTGGACCATATTGATTCATACTGTGTGGTCCCATTTACCCCGCTGCTGTTTGTGGGTGTCACTTATATTGCAGTAGAACCTGAAGATGCCAATCAGGATTGCAGCCCTATTGCACTAGTGGCTGTATTAAAACACAAGAAGGCATTGTCTCTGCCCTGAAGAGCTTTCAATTTTGACCATTTTCGCTTGACTTGACATCCCCACTGAAGGTCCTATTGGTGGTGTTCAGAGTATGGGATTCCCCAGATCAGATTCTCTGTGGCTTTTATTTCATCTGCACAACAGATGTATCCTAAACCCCATACATGCCTCTGGAGGCCACCTCTGAATTTGGTCCAGTGGTACCAGATAACTTTTTTTAATTATTTTTTTTAAAACACAACGAGCAAAGGAAAAAGCACTATTTCCCATTTAGCTAAAACATGGTCCTTACTAAATACATTGCCCCAGTTTTTTTTATCATAAATAACATAATGTTCGAGTATTTGGATGGGAAACTTGAGACCGAGGACCAACTTCACCCATCTGATAAAAGCAGACACCACTCCACTAGAGTCAATGGATTTGCACCTACTTAAGCCAGTGGAGAATCCGGGGATATCTCTATGGAACTAGCAGCCTTAAAATGATATTTTGGAAGTAGTGATTATGAATTGTATTCCAAATTACTTCAAAAAATTGTTGCAGAATTATGGTTGTATGTTTACCTGTCATAGATCAAAGGTTTTGAACACTCTCTGATTTCTAACTATCCAATGGATCCTCCTTGTGTCTGTCTTCTCACTCCAGTAAGCAGAAGCTGCCCTTCTCTAATTTTATTTTAAGTACACTTGATTTTTAAATAGACTTCATCTTTTTTTCAAAGGAACTAGGTATATCAATTCAAAGCAATGAATTATTCAAGCCATAAAACCACAGGTGTGGGAAACCCTTTTCACAAGTTTTAACCTGTTTGTATGTAAATAGATGTTTGTATGAAATATTTTCATGGTAGAATGAATATATTTTAAAAAAAAAATTCCCCTCTATTTGAAATCAGATTTACAAGAGTGTCTTTTTGTAAGATCTGAGTATAATTGAAAACAAATACTTGAAACTTTTAAAATGTGGAGATGCATCATATTGTCCTTACAGTAGCTAATAGGTCAGCTATTGAGAGAGAATATGTATGTAGTGTTGCATATAACTGTCATAATTTCAATACCGTGGCCAGTCACATCTTTAAGACAAACATTTCAATTGTTCCTCAGTTATATGTATTATATAATAAAAGCTTCAGTATCTGTCTTTTCCTATGAAACTTTTTTCAACGGTAATTAATTTTATTTCAAAATAATTACTGTACTGAGTTAACTAAAACTGAGGCTGGAAACAATTCCATTTTATCTAAGCTGCCAGCTCTGACAGTTTCTGCTATTTTTTCACTTTTTAGGCCACAATTGTTCAGTCTCTAAATTCTGATGTATTCTAAAGAATCCACAGTCTGGGGGTAATCTTACATGTGAATTGAGAAATTAATCCCACAATAATTAGCTTGTATACAGAACTTGATAGGTGTTTTATGACATTTGTACTAGAACTGTGAGCCTCATTGAACATCATTAGGTTTATTTGACTTTTAAAACAATGGATAACTCTAAAGAAAGATGTTTACATGAATGATGCCTGCCCTTCCTCTCATGTTATGAATGAGGTGTTTTTTTTATACAGTGTGTTTGGGTGCATGTGCCCAGATGTAGGAAAGATGTTTCTGGGGGAAAATATTGACAAACATTTGTGATAAATGAATCTTACAGACTGTGTTTAATTGCGTGATGAAGGCAATGCAGGTATTAAAATATTCAAACAGAACAATCTCTGTTCTTTTGTTTTTTAATATAAAATCTTGGCCTGCCACCACTCTGCCCTGTTTTGTGTTTTCTGTTACTCTGATGCATCTCTGATCCCTGCAACCATATTTATTGGTGGTGCATAGGTAGAATTTGGCCCAGTTTCAACTGTCTTTTGGGCTATGTTATACTAATACAAAATAGTGAACTAACAAGAAAACATTTCTTGTACTAGTCAGTTCCCCCATGGAATTAGGTTTCATGTAAAAGTAACATGAAGTGTGTCTTGTGCATTGGAAGAATACAGCAGACTTTTGTTTACCTAAAATACTTCTAAAAACACTTTAAAAGCTATTTGGTTGTAGCTGGGACTCTATTCTAACTCTTACTGCTGCAGTCAATGTTGTGTGCATGGGGAAAGAGAGGGAGAACTACAAATGCTTCCTGCCTAATGTGACCAGAATGCTATAAATAGCTGGGATACCACATTGAAATGTGCATCAGTCCTTGCCCCCCATGCACACCTCACTCATTCATGCTGATGCTCATTCTCTGATTGGATGCTTTTCTAAAAGATACGCTCTAGGAATTATTTTGTGGAAGTTCTATGGCCTGTGTTATACAAGCTAGACTAGATGATCACCACAGTCCGTTCTGGCTGGGATCTATGAATCTGGTTGGTGTGGAAAGGAGCAAGGCTATTGTCCTATCTCAGCCTTGTGAGATCTCCAATTTCTTAAATTTTCCTGGTCCTTGTGTGGATATGCTGTCCACTGTGCAGGTGTATAAAGGAAGACTACTTGTACCATCCGAAGAAGTGAGGTTTTTACCCATGAAAGCTTATGCCCAAATAAATCTGTTAGTCTTTAAGGTGCCACCAGACTCCTTGTTGTACTTGTACCTTTGCCCCTTTTCTGCTCTGTCACTGTTGAACTTCCATAATCATAATACTGAAAAAAATGGGCTGCTACCACACTTGTCCAATACCCAAATCATGAAGTAACTTGGAAGATGGTGTTAGTGACAGAACTTGGAAAAGGACTAGCTTAATAGTCCTTTTCACACATAATTACAGTGGAGGATGTGTAGGTTACATTTTGTATGGGTATTAATCCCAAACCTCCTGCATGTAAGGAAAAGGGCTGCCTTTAAAAAAAAAAAAAAACACATTTTTAATATAAGTATTCCTATTTTAAAATTTGGCACACTCCTCAACTAGTGTGGTGGTGTAGCCTTTAGACATTAGAAAACTTAAATGAGCATCTGTGTCCCATACCACTTAAGAATTAAGCTAAATCAGTATTAGCCATTCTGGTACTGATTTTTAAGAGTGCTCACACAAGAGGATTGCACTGATTGAATTAAATCTCTTTCTAAATCAATAGTGTTTAGATGATGCTCTATCGAGGCTTAAAACTGCTGCTGTATTGCCATGGTACAGGGCCATGAAATCTTGATTATAATGGCTTTAGAGTCTAGTTGAGAGATGGTATAAGGGGAATATGGAAAAAACACAACTGGAGGTTGTGGGAAAAGTGGACAAATAGGTCATGGAGACTGCCTTTGTGTGCAAAGTGGAGGAGGTTAGAGGATGATGTTATAAATTGGAAAAATGGATAAAAGGAGGGAGGCACTAAATGGTTAAGATCCTTTAAACGTAAACCTGTGGTGGTTACAGTGGAGAAGATGAAGCAGTGGAGGAATTTAGAAGGATGACATGGTCAGAATTATGGGGGAGGAAGAGACTCATTGCAGCCACAGAAGGCCAGGGAGGAAGAGGTTGTACTAGTCAAGGGGAATTGAAGAGATGTATGAAAGTTTTAACTAGTCATGGAAAAGTCTAGGTTTTGAAGGCATAGGCACCGACTTCTGCTGGCGCAAGTGGGTGCTCGACCTCCCTCTGCCCCCGGCCCTGTCCTGACTCCACCCCTGCCCCGCCCCGCCCCCTCCCTTCCCTATTCCAACCCCTTCCCCAAAGTCCCTACCCCAACTCCGCTCTCTCCCTGCCCCTATTCCAACCCCTTCCCCAAATCCCTGCCACCTCACCTAAGCATGCTGCGTTCCCGCTCCTCCCCCCTCCCTCCTGGAGCTTGTTACGCCATGAAACAGCTGTTTTGGGGTGACAAGCACTGGGAGGTAGGTGGAGAAGCAGGGAGAAGGCATGCTCAGGGGAGGGGGAGGAGGGGAGCTGGTGAGGGGAGCACCCACCAATTTTTCCCTGTGGGTGCTCCAGCCCCAGAGTACCTAGAGAGTTGGCACCTATGTTTGAAGATATTGTGCAGGGAGAAATTTTGAACTTGGCCTGGATGTGTGGGTCTAGAGAGGATGGTGTTGACACCAAGGTTATGGGGCTGAGTGACAAGGAAGAGGGTGGTGGTGTCAACAGTAACCAACAGGTTGCCTGGGGAGCGTGTGGGAGGGAATACAAGGAATTCAGTTTGGGTACATTAATTTTAAGTTGACATGTCCAGGAGATGTTAGAGAGGCCAAGCAAAGTTGGGTTGACTGGAGAGAGACGGGCATAGAAATAGCACTGGAAGCTGTGAGAGCAGATCATGTCACCTGGAGCTGTAGAGGGAGGAGAGGAGTGACCCCAACATGGAGTTCTATAAGAGATCTGCAGGCTGGTGGAGAGAAGAGATCCTACTGAAAGAAAAGTTCAAGAGAAGATCAAAGAAGTAAGAAAAACAGGAGAGGATGGCATTGTGAAAGCCCCAGGCTGACATCTTTTAAGGTAATATTTCCCCCTAGCTTTTCAATCTGGAAGCCTGGGTAGAAAGCAGTGGTGCTAATGAGGGGGGGAGGGGGAGGGGGAGTTGATGGCAGTGGCAACCCCCCTTCAAAGTTTTTGCACTTGCTCAAAGTTCCATGGGCTGCAGAGCTGAGGCACCTGTGGCCTGATCGCTTACAAGCAATGGTCCCATATTGAATCAGTACGGTTGCTGCCAGAGCTGTCTGGTTTGGTCACAGTGCTACTGAAATTTGACCCGGCTGCCCCTCCATACAAATGGAAGAGTGGCCAGAGCATCAGTGAGCGTGACCCTGTGCACCAGGTTGCAACACCAATGCCACTCAAATTTGGCCTGACTGCACCTCTCTGGCACAGGGGGAGGCTGTTCATGGATGGTGGTGAGCAGGGGAGTCTGCCTAGAACTTGACTCCTGATGGCACTGGCTTATTTGCTGGGTAGGGAGTAAGAGGAGATTCCAGCTGGGTGGAGGAGACCTGGAATCCCTGTAGGAGGAAGGGAGGGGACATGGGGGGACTGGAATGGGAGGGGGAGGACTGGAATTTGCCCCCTCAGAAGAAATACCTGATTAGTGCTGCTGGCACAAAGTGGACACGGGTCCCAAATGTACAAGAATGGTGATCTCCCCCCATGCACAGGGGAGGGTTGTGTGCATATTACAAAGCCGCCATGCCTAGAACTGTGTGTTCTGCAGAGTGGAGAGAACAGCAATTGGCCATAGTTCCTGCCCCACCGGGTGCTGGGGCTGCATGGACAGGACTGCAGTGCAGAGCAAGGCTCTAACCTTCCCACCTAGCTCTTGTGAAAGCGCTTGGCCACATGCTCCTCCAGGCAGGGCAGAGCTTTTCTTGCACAATAACCAGACTTGGCACCACTAAACAATCTGAATATATTTGCTGTTTGCCTGCTGGGACAGCAGCTGTGTGCCCAGTGCTGGAGCAAAGAGATGAAGCAGTTTGCCAGGGGTGGGGCATGGTCGCCTTTTAGCTTCTGCCCCAGGAGTTTCTATAAGGCTGCCCGAGAAGCGGGGACCACCCTTTACTTGCCCTGCCTGTCTCCAAGAGTGGCTTCTCCAGGCTTCCCTTACTAGCCTGGCGCTCTCTTGGCTCAGCTGACAGGTGCGAGGGGTCTGTAACAAGCTGTCAAAAGCAAATCTACATGAACACTCCACATGCACAGCCTAGAGCAATTCACCAGCCCAGCGCATGCCACAATCTCCCTAGCTTGCTTGTGAGGAGCCCATTGCAGTGGTAATTAGAATGTCATAAAAATGGTCATAGTACATCAGACCAATGGTCCTTCTCACCCAGTATCCTGTCTTCCAACAGTGGCCAATACTAGATGCTTCAGAGCAAATGAACAGAACAGACAATCATGGAGTGATCCATCCAGCCCCTGTGGTCCACTTCCAGCTTCTGGCAGTCAGAGGCTAGGGACACTGAACATGGGGTTGCATCCCTGACCATCTTGGCTAATAGCTGTTGATGGACCTATCCTCCAGGAACTTATCTAGTTCTTTTTGAACCCTGTTATAGTTTTGGTCTTTACAACATTCACAGTTTGACTATGCATTGTGCAAAGAAGTACTTCCTTTTGTTTGTTTTAAGTCTGCTGCCTATTAATTTCATTGGGTGACCCCTAGTTCTTGTGTTAGCTGAACCCGTAAATAACACTTCCTTATTCACTTTCTCCACGTCATGCCTGAGTTTATTGACCTCTTATAATTTGACCGCAGTTGTCTCTTTTCCAAGCTGGAAAGTCCCAGTGTTTTTAACCTTTGCTCATACAGAAGCTGTTCCCCATCCCCCATCATTTTTGTTGCCCTTCTCTGTACCTTTTCCAATTCCAATCTGTTTCTTTTCAGATGGGGAGACCAGAACTGCACCCAGTATTCAAGGTGTCAGCCTTGAGGGCAGGCTGCTCAGTCACCTCCAACAGCCATGATGGTGCTGGAACGGCAGCCTGGCCTGATGACGCTAGTTACATTAACAGCGCTGCTCTCCATAGCGCTTGGCCAACAGTCTTTGCCGCTCCGCACTAGTCAGACCGCAGTTATCAATCCGTTGCCTGGTGAGCACCGCCCAGGGCAGGGCTCTGGGGAGTTGTTGGCATGGCGGACTCCAGGGTCCGACTCTGCGCCGCCGAGCAGTAAGTGCAGGAGCGGGCGCCTTTGCAAACCGGCCCGTGGCTGCTGGCGGCGGCACTGCAGGGGTTAAAGCCAGAGGCGAGGGCGGCCCCCCGGCAGGAGCAGGCGCTGAATGGGAGCCACTCAGCAGCCGCGGTGACTCACCTGCCCAGGTGCGCCCGCCCGGGGCTTCCCGCTGCAAGGAGGAGGCGGCTGGAGCGCTGCTGCCTGCGCCGGTGAGTTCGTTCCCCCGGCCGGCGGCGCCCTTCGCTTCGGCTGCCCGCAGGCTGGGCTGCCCGCTCTGCTGGGGCTCGGGCTAGCAGGGGGCCCACGAGCCTGTGGGGCTGGGGCTCGCTCCCACCTGCCTTTCCGGACGCGCACCGGGCCAGCTGCAAGGCCGGCTTGGGGCCGCTCCCCGTAGGGCTCGGGTGGCTCCACGCGCGCTTCTCTCCCCTCCCCCAGCTTACTTGGGCCCCGACGGGCTTTTGCTGTCTGGGGCTGTCAGTCCAACGCTCCGCTTCGGCCCCTTCTTTTCCCCGGGGCAGGTGAACCGGGTGTGGGTGAGTGATTCCGATGCAAAGTCCTTTGCTTGAGCTAAGACTAACCTGCACAGACTCGGGCAGGGGTCGGGGCGGGCAGCCACGCGGAGGGCTTGCTTACAGAAAAGGGCAAAATAATTCATTACCCTTCCGAGGATGCGGGGCACCATTCTCCAGCCCATTGTTAGATCCTTTGATGAACAACAGTGCCGTTTTTTCTTTCTTTCCTGGCACAGTCCAGAAAGTACCCAAATCCAGCATGGTTTTAACGCTATTGCATCTCTGTATGCTCACCCGGCGGCTCTTCTTAACGTTGAAGTAACACAAGAGTGTCTTTAAAGGAGAAAACTGCTACAATAGGAAGAACTTGAGTCACCTTTCCAGCCCTCCTGGGTTCTTTTTCCTTGAAGCCGTTCCTTAGGACGAGGCTTTAAGACTTCTGTGAGAGTAACAGACTTTCAGTATAGTAAGGTATAGCATATGTTGGCTAGGCTGCCTTAATCTGAGTTAAGTAAACTCCAGACAAACATTTTGTTTGTGTGGGTGTGACCCTTCCAGACTCCTCGTTTTTTTTTGCTGATACAGACTAACATGGCTACCACTCTGAAACCGGTCATCTCTTCTGGAAGTAAAGCTTTTCTATACAAGAGCCAGAAAACATAGTGGACAGCTGATTTAATTAGTTGTCTAGGCATACCCAGGCCTTAAAAATCACACTTATTAGAGTATGGGGTGTAGCTGTGTTAGTCTGTATCCACAAAAACAACACGGAGTCCAGTGGCACCTTAAAGACTAACAGATTTATTTGGGCATAAGCTTTCGTGGGTAAAAAAAACTTCACTTCTGTTGCAGCTGTTAGCCTTTAAGGTGCCACCGGACACAACAAGGTATGTTAAAAAGATTGTGAGCCTTTGAATTTATTTTTTGTTGTTGACTTTAATATATATATAACTAGGGGGGGAATCAAACCTGTAAGGTGAAGCATCACTACTGATTGGCTAAAAAGTTTTGTTTAAAGATGTATGTAAAAAAAAAAAACTTTTTTCCCGAGTTAAATTTTGACTAGTCTTTTAACATGACATTAAATGCCCCAAATACCAGCACTATATTCTTGATAACAGTTTGGTATGAGTACCACCATTTAAAGATCCTCTTCAAAATTAAATCATCACATGCCTTACCACACACAACTGGTGCTGAAGGGAGAATAAGTCCGGCCCCATAATATTTTGTACTGTGGGAGAATCCACTGTCTCTCACCAGTTCCATTCCTAGGTTAGTGGGGACTGGAAATGTTGAGCCATGTGCCTGACTCTTTGTGTTGGGGACAAGGATAGTGTGTATCATTCAACAGTGACTTTCCCTTAAAGGAATGTCCTTAGGTTTAAAAAAGTCCTTATTTATGTTACTAACACCTTTTTAGATTTAAAAACGGTAACTTTGTAATGTTGTTTGAGCTGAAAATTACGAAGTAAGCAACACACCAGTTTCATTTTCAGCTTCTCTCACAGTAACACAATAATATTCCTGACACTCTCAGAATGAGCAAAATTTAGTTGTCTAGTTATGGTGGATTCTGAAGGTCAAACTAAACTGTACTGGAAACCTTGTTTAAAGTAGGCACTGTAGAACTGTTAAGAGGGGATTGCTATTGGAGAGGGTCTTTACTGTAGGTGCATTATGATAGCTGGTGAACGTATATGAATGTGATCAGACAAATATCCATGTTTATTTCCTGGTTTGGAAGTATTGAGCTAAAACAAAGACTTACAGAAATGAAGTTCCTGAACTGTGGTCTACAGAGTATTTGCAGGTTGTGAGTAGAGAGCAGGCTGATCACGTGAGGCAGCTCTGTGTTTTCAGTTACAGAATTGTATTAAGATGGCTAAAGCACTTACTTTCTTAATGTTAAATGTCCACATAAGTAATTGCTGTAGTTGTCAGAGGAATGGGGGGTAGTCTGCATAATTGTGAACAGGAAATTCATAAGACCCTCTGTGAAAGTGTGGACCATAAAGTTTGAGAACTCCTGTGAAGCTGTTCTTTATTTGTTTGGTGTTTTGTATGTATGTGTATTTTGGGGTTGACTAACATTATTGTACAGCAAGCTGGCAGGCTGAAATGTCATTAACGTTGTGTGTATTCATACTAGGAATCTAAATTTCTTTAAATGTTTAGCTTCCTTAATGTCATTTAATTGTAGTGAGGTCAGGACAGTACAGTAGTAGATTAAACCCTGGATTTGTGGAGGTGATGAAGTAGCTGGAATCCTGTCATTTTAAATGTATTGCTTAATGATATAGTAAGATAGTATTGTAACATCAGTGGCAACAGTTTTTGAACATGGAGACAATACATTTAAAATATGTTGAAAACATGCTACAATCTGCATCTTGTTATAGCAAAGTTATTAGCAGTTTTCTTCTCTTTTATACACTAGAGCAGTATAATCCCTGATTCTTGGTCCAAGGAATGACCACTCAAGTATTGCTGAAAGGGAACCAAAACCTGGCTTCTAAACAAAGCTTAAGAATAAACTGAATCTTACATGTACTACTGGTTGTCTATGATAATTTTAAAGGGGAAAAAAATGGCAGCAGAGGTTGTAAGTAAGATTTACCTGTCTAGGTAATTCTCTATATCCAGAAACACCTTAATGCATGCATTTAAAAACAAAGCTTTTGTGGTGCGTGAATTACTTTTCTTATTCTTGTATTTTCCCCCACATCTTCTGGCAAGCATAAAAAGATAAGTTCCATGTACATGGCAAAGCTAAATGTTTGACGCTGTGCTACTATAGCAGATCCTCATGCTATTAATGGCAAGGTATGTCAACAATTTGTCAGATGATGCTTGTTGAAGTGCTAATCCTCTTGCACCTTCTTTCTTCTGTTTAGGGAAAACAGTTAGGCTGACTCTCTTCCTGAAGGATCCTTGTGCTTCTTCCTAAGATCACACAGAGTGTGTGCGCGCACAGGTTCACGTGTGGATTCATTGTAATGGATCGCTACAGATATTTCATCTTTAACCAGAAAAATATGGTTGTGCTGGGGTTCTTGCAGATAGCCTGTGCTGCAGTGTGTGTCATCAGTGGATTAATGGATGGCACCTTCAGAACAGAATCAGCACTGAGTAAAACCAGAGCACCCGTCTGGGCTGGAATGGTAAAGTTGCATATCTTATTTTTCTGTTTACTTATCCTATTGGGGGGGTTATAGTTCAGATGTTGGCTCCCTCTGGGAGAACTTCCTGACTCTTCTCCAGCACCTCTCTTGGAATCTGGTATTTGTCCACTGCTCTGAAAGCACAAGAGTGGAGAGGTACTGGGAAAAGATTTGGGGATATTGTGAGGTGAGCGAGGGAAACCTCCAGCAGGGATTAGAATAACAAGACAAACTGTAATTCAGTTTTTATTTCATCAGGCATAGGATGATTTAGAAAATGAGGCTGTGGAGAGCTGCCATTTTAAAAGTTGCAACCAAAAGAAAAATGTATAAAGCTAATGACTGTATTGAGCTTCAGTGTAGTGGTGGAACACAGAGGACCCCTTCATTTCATAAGATCGACGAGGTGCCCACATAACATAGCTGAACTTTTCACTGAGAATGAATTGTAGTAAGAGTACAACAACACCCTAATTGGTTTTAACTTCATCATTAGGGGCAGCACTGCCCTGCTTCATTGATGTTAGGGATGAAAGCTTAATAACTGCATCAAAGCTTTATAGGTGTTCTGAGCAGCTAAGATTCATAAGGTTTCCCATATGAAAATATTCCTACTATTCAAAAGTAACATACATTGCTACAGCATAATATGATCAGGAGTCATTGCTGCACAGTGATGGTGCCTTCTTGGGTTGTCTGTCTACTGCTTTCGAAGAATAGTTCTCTAGCAACCTGACAACCTGCTCTGACTCGATAACGAAGTGCAACTTGTGTAAAACTTTTTAAATAAACTGTACCCTGGGGGTAAAATCCTGGCCCCCATTTAAATAATTATCAAAGCTTCCATTGCCTGCAGTGTGGCCAGGATTTCATCCTAGAAGTGTAGATAACCCAAAGATGCACATCTTTTAATATGGGTTTAAGGTTGGGGGCAGGAGAGGTGATGTGGAGGGGGATGGGAATGGAAGCCAGAAAGCTTTCCTCAAAAAGTACACTAGAGCTGTGATTTTTCAAACTGTGGGTTGCAACCCAATACTGGGTTGTGGAATGTAAGGCACTGATTTGCGGCGGCTCTGGTCAGCACCGCCAACTGGGCCATTAAAAGTCCTGTTGGCAGTGCTTCCCAGCTAAGGCAGGCTAGTTCCTACCTGTTCCGACACTGCGCTGTGCCCTGTACCCCAATTCCCAGCCCTGAGCGCCCCCAAACCTGGAGCCCCTTCCTGCACCCCAGACTCCCTCCCGCACCCCAACCCCCTGCCACAGCCCTGAGCCACCCGGAGTCCCTCCTGCATCCCAAACCCCTCATCTCCGGCCCCAGCCCAGAGCCTGCACCCCAGCCCAGAGCCCTGACCTTCTCCCACACCCCAACCCCCTACCCCAGCCCAGAGCCCCATCCTGCACCTCAAACCCCTCATCCCCAGCCCAGATCCTGCACCCCAGCCCAGAGCCCTGACCTCCTCCTGCAACCCAACCCCCTGCCCCAGGCCAGAGCCCCCTCCCACACTCCAAACCGCTCATCCCCAGCTCCGTTGGGTTACAGGCATCAACAATTTTCTTCAACTGGGTCGCCAGAAAAAAGTTTGAAAACCACTGCACTAGGGTACCACAAATGACTTTAACTCTGTACTTTCATTCCTGCCATCTTGTGCAGCCACCATATAAGCTACATTTGGGGTATGCAAACTCTTTATTTCCATGCTTTCCAGTGTTTGAGGGTAAATATAACCTTATTGTGAGTTACTTGACTTCCACCAGATTATTTTTACGGCACCTTATATTAAGATTTTATCCTTTAAGTTACTGGCACACATTGACAACATCAGTTCAAATTTAATAAAGCTTTATTAGGGGAATGTTTTTGTTACATAGTGCCTAAAAATACAAACAAAATATTAAAAGTACAAAACTTATTAGTTTTCCCCCTGTTCCTTACATGTCCCCAGATCTCCCCTCCTCACTGTCCAGGTACTCCAGCCAATTTACTGGAGAAGCTGCTGACCCAAAGCTCCTCTTTCATCCTGGACTCATACCTACCCCCTGAATAATAGCTTCTTTCCTTTCAAAAAAGGAGCAGGGAACTACTAATGTGTGTTGGAGTAAGCAACTTTTTAGTAGCTCACTGGTACCTTGACACATGTTATTGACTATTGCACAGCTTCAAAGCTGTTTTGGTGTTGTCAATACAGGAGTTGCAATACCATATCAGACTGGCCCATCTAGTCTGGAATCCTGTCACTGACTGTGGCCAACATCAGATGATTCAAAGGAAGGTGTAAGAGCTTAGCGGTAAGCTAAGCTTACCCCACAAATTAGGTCTCATCCTGATCTCTACTAGTTAAACTGGCTTAAGTCCTGAAGCAAGAGGCTTGCCACCTTTACCTCAACCCTAGCAGGCCAATACTCTGCCCCATCCTCATCTTTGTCACTCTTACCAGAGTGCACCGCTTTGGGCTTGGTCTCTGGGACACTATGAATGATAGTAGAACTGTTTGGTCTCTGCCCCTCCAAACTGGGATTTGCCAGAATACAGCCTTGCTCTGATGTCATCAGTGACTTCAGCAGGTCTGTGCTTGCAATCATTGTCTGTTTGCCCAGTCAGGGTCACAGTGATTGACACTGAAGTACAATGTAACTAGAAATCAGAAGATCTGGGTTCCAATGCTGGCACTGGCTTGCTGTTAAAGACTGAAAGTTCAGAAAACTGGAGATTTTAGAAAGTAACTTAATACCGTGATTTGCATTTTTGATTGATGTTACCATATTTACATAAATGACAGAAAATGTCCTAATTTCCCGAACTTAAGCCAAACAAGGCTGCAGCATGGAATGAGCTTTAGAAAACAGGAATTCCAGATACAATGGTAGGTAGGTAGTGGCAGGCTTTAAGCTATGAACAGTCTGTTGCAGACACTGTGACTCTAGGTCTACAAAATCAGCTTGAATAACTCAAATAGCCAACAGGCTTAACCAAAAATAGAGAACCAGCCCTCACTGAGTCCAGTTAAAGAAACCAAGTTTGGAGTTTCTTAGCTAAGACACTTAAGATGACATGTCAACGACAAACCAGTATTAAAATGGCAAAATACTACTTTGATAAATGCCTTCCCGATTCATATGCCTCTCCCCCAGCCCACTATACACATTCTCATGACAGGAGCATACATGGGATATTTCAGGTGGATTGGCTGAGCATTGGCAAAGTTAGGGAGAGCATCAAAACTTGTGGTAATGGAGCGCTATCTACAGTCTCTCCGTAATACCTTCAGCATATGCTATAAAGGTTGATGGAATTTAAACTACTATATAATTTATAAATGTGCCGACACATGTGGTGATAAGTTTTCCTACACCGAAGGTTATATACTAAAGAGAGCTGTCAGTTAATGCCAATGGCCCTTAATTCCCTGGAATATTATGTGCTAGTTACACACTTTCACACTAGCGGAAATGTAACACTGCTGAAATGTGAAATCTGATTCCAAAATTATAAAGCAAGGCTGGAATAACTGCTAATTTTGACACTAACCTTCAATAGCAGAATGTTTCATTTTCTAAAGAAGTGACAGAATACCATTCCTTAAACTCCAGGATCTGCACCGTTAAAACCAAGAAAGTTGAAGTACGTCAGTTATTGTGACATAAAATGTCTGCTCTCTTCATAGGCTCATTCTTATTATCAAGTGGGGTGCAAACGTCCTAGTTTTCTGTGTGGTAACTATGAACTTAAATAACTTTGTGAGTGCTTATAATTTAAAATGGCTCCTTATGGAATATATTTTTCTGAAACTTTTCATACCCAATATAGTAGCATAACTTGTTAGCATGCTTTCTGTCCAGTTGCAAAATCATCTGTTTATTTTTAACATGCAGGTCATGGGTGTTCCTGGAATTCTGGCTTTATTTTCTTCCCAGAAAAAAAATCCAGTTCTTGTAAGTTTGTAGAATTTTTTTTTTTTAAAAGGGGTAGGTGAAGGAGTGACAAGATACATCTTTTGTAAGCAACACTAAGTTGGTAGTGGCCTGGTTCACTTTATTGCACTTGGTTCTAAATCCTGCTGCAAGATCCTCACTCTGAGTTCTGTGTAGCAGTATTAAATTCTGTAGAAAAATGAAAAATTCTGGCAGCATTTGCTGATCAGTTACTCCAGAACATGTGATTTTACCCCCCCCCTCCCATTAGCTGGTTTTAGATTCCTTCAAGTTCTGTATTTTCTAGCAGTTGCTTTTGAATGTACTAGAGAAATATTTTCACAAATTTCATCTGTTTTGCTGGACTATATAGTATGATACGAATTAAAATGGAATGTGTAAAGAGCTTGCTTCTTGACTTTCTGGCCAGCTAAACTCCAAAAGGATATGTTCTTATTTGTAAACGAGTGAACTGCTAAAAGACCTAAAAGGGTTTTACTTAATCTAATTGCTTTAACAAACATACATCTCTGTGGTCAAGATTTGAGATTATAGGGCATATATAATATAGAGGTGGTAGTGGCTTGGAGACACTTGTTGAACTTGACCATGGTTTCATAATAATTCTTCTTGCTACTGTCCTTTGTTACCAATCTATCACTATAAAGCTTTAGGAGCTGATGCAAATGATTTTCTATTATGATCCTGATTTTTGCCCCTCTTAATGTCAAAGACTCAAAATTGGAAAGTTAGACTCTCCCCCCCCCCCCCATAAAAGGAAATGAATCAGACAAGGGATTCCTGAATTGTGGATCCCTTAAGAGGGGAGAAAAAAACAGCTGGTAAATATAGTAATGAGTATTGTGGGGAGCTCTTGATGCACTCAACAGAATACAATCACTGCAGTATTATGGGTGGTGGTCAGAACATTTGAAATTATTCAGGTTTGATTAATATCTTTCAGAGTGGCTTATTAATTTTAAAGAAAAAATAGACAATGCACTAACTCTTCCTGTCCCCACCCCATATTTGCCTTGAATTTTTTCCTATGCAGGTGAATGCAATGATAGTAGCTTCTATATTTTCTTGTTTTGCCACCATCATTGTAGTTGTCTATGCTTCCTTAACTTTAAGCTATGGTGAAGAAGATGAGATGTTCACACATGAGCCAGTTCATGTTATTCATACGGTAAGTGGCCGTATTTTGTGACAAAATTGCACTTCCTTTTGTAGGAATGCAATCCAGACTTCACAGTTCCTTTCAGTATGTGCAAACTAGGCATATACCAACAATTCTAAAATCAGTTTATTATTGCTGAATGCAGGAAGCTCTGTGATTCTCTGGAGAATCACAGTATAATCTTCTCCTGGTACTTGCTATTGTCCAAGAGAGAATGCAGAACTAGATGGACCACTGGCTTTCTCTGATGTGGAAATTCTTAGGATACTGAACTTCTATCCTAGGAGACATCAATAGCAAGGAACCTGGTGGTCAAAATATGTTAGGAACATGGGGTCTTCCCCATAGAGAGAACATTCAGTGGTAAAGATCTGGGTTCTTGCCTTGTAGAACATAAATGCTTTGGAGATGTTCTCCATGAGATGGGAGTACTTGGTGGCTATTACAGCATGTAGCCTATATAACTGGAGAGTTGGTACCGATAGTCCTTGATATGAAATTGAGTGTAGGAGAATTGGAACAGGAACAGTTAAGATCAAAACCGTCAACATTCTAACTTGATTTGATCTAAAACCTGTTGCCCTTTGGGCCACAGAATCCATTCATACAATTTTAGTGGATTATGGAGACACATAGGAACACCAACCAAGAGTGAGGCCCATTGTGCTAGGAAGTACTGAGAAATTAGAATATCTGTCCCAAGTTCAAACAACTAATATCTTTGAATGGGATAGGAAGGGAAGCCATTGGCTTATTATTATAAAACAAATTACAAGATAACTCAGCATCTTCACTAAACTGCAGTGTAGTCTAGAGCAGTGCTTCTCAAAGTCGGGCCGCCGCTTATTCAGGGAAAGCCCCTGGCGGGTCGAGCTGGTTTGTTTACCTGCCGTGTCCGCAGGTTCAGTTGATCGCGGCTCCCACTGGCCACGGTTCGCCGCTCCAGGCCAATGGGGGCTGCGGGAAGGGCGGCCAGCACATCCCTTGGCCCACGCCGCTTCCCGCAACGGAACAAGCAGCGGACTGGCTTTGAGAAGCACTGGTCTAGGGCATCGGCGCCAACTTCTCCTGTTGCCGGGGGTGCTCAACCCCGCCCTCAGCCCTACCCCGACTCCACCCCTCCCCGCATCCATTCCAATCCCTTCCCCAAAGTCCCTGTCCCGAATCCTCCGCCCCCTCCCTGCCCCTATTGGACTTCTTCCCCAAATCCTTGCCCCGCCTCTTCCCTGCCTCCTCCCCTAAGCACACTGTGTTCCCACTCCCTCCCAGAGCTTGTTACGCTGCGAAACAGTTTCGCAGCGGCAAGCACCGGGAGGAGAAGTGGGGACGTGGCACGCTCATGGGAGAAGGCGGAGGTGAACTGGGGCGGGGTGGGAAGCTTGGCTGCCAGTGGGTGCAGAGCACCCATCAATTTTTTCCAGCCCCAGAGCACCCACGGAGTCAGGGGCTTGAGTCCCAACTCCATCAAAGCTTGCAATATGACTCTGGGCAAGTCACTTAACCTCTCTGCACCTCAGTTTGCACATTTGTAAAAGGTCGGTAAGGTGTAAAAAGAAAATTTACCCATCTCTCTGAAATGCGTTATGGTCTTGGATGTAAGGCTATAGAAGCAATAGGCTGTGTCTTCTGAATTATCAGGCCACTTAGGTACCTAGACATAGATTTAGGTGCTGACATTTAGATACTTGCTTTTGCAAATTTTCTGCTGATATCTGGTCTCTTGATACAAAATCCTTTTGGTACCAATAATAGCTTGTTGGGATTAATATATTTATGAAAAAAATGCAAATACACCCATGCACTGCAGGCCAACTTTCTGATGTCATGCCGCTTAGGTGTGATGTGTCTCACTGTAGACAAAGATGATTCTAAAGCAGTTGTCACCAACCGGTCAACACTGGAGACTCTCCTAGTCGTTTGTGATCTCCAGTGGTGCAGTAGGGCTGCCACTAAGGCAGGCTCCCTGCCTGCCCCGGCCCCATGCCACTCCCGGAAGCGGCCAGCGTGGCCCCGGAGGTTGGGGTGGGGGGCAGAGGTCTCTGCATGCTGCTTCTGCCTGCAAGCACCATCCCCCCCAGCTCCCATTGGCCGGGAACAGGGAACTGTGGCCAATGGGCGCTGCGGCGTTGGTGCTTTCAGGCAGGAGCAGTGTGCAGAGCCATGTGCACCCCAGGCCACTGGGGCGTGTGGGTCCCTACTCGGAATGGTGTGGGGCCAGGGCAGGCAAGAAGCCTGCCTTAGCAGCAGTCCCACTGCACCGCCGGCCAGGAACTGCTGGGTAAGTGCCACCTGGCAGGAGCCCACACTTGAGCCCCCTCCCAGAGCAAGCACTCCATATCCCCTGCTGCACCCTGTATCCCCTGCCCCAGCCCTGACACCCCCCGAGCCAGCACCCTGTACCCCCTCTTGCACCCCAACACTCTCCCCCAGCCAAACGTTTTCCCCCCCTCCTACACCCAAACTCCTTCCCAGAGCCAGCACCCGCTTCTGCACCCCCAACACTCTGCCCCAGCCTGGAGCCCCCTCCTGCACCCAAACTCCCCCCCCTCCCCCAGAGCTTGCACCCCTCACCTCCTCCTGCCCCCCAACCCCAGGCTCAGCCTGGAGCCCCCTCCCACATCCCGAACCCCTCGGCTCCAGCCCAGAGCCTGCACTCCCTCCCGAATCCCAGCCCCTCGCCCCAGCCCGGTGAAAGTGAGTGAGGGTGGAGGTGGGGGGGGGGGGAGAGAGTGCAAGCAATGGAGACCAGGGGTGGGGAGGGGGGAGGAATGGAGTGAGCAGGGTGGGGTCTCAGGGAAGGGGCCAGATAGATCCTGGGTTGCATTTAAATTCAAAAAGTGATCCTATGTGTATAAAGGTTGGAGACCACTGATCTAAGGGGATGGTCCTTCGGTATTTACTTTGCTGTACCTTTGCTGCATCAGTAAAACTATTTCCAAAGCTGACATTAGTCAGTGCTGGTGTGCGCTTGTGTTGGGACAAAGTGTTAAATACAATGAACTTTAAACAAAATGCCTGTTAATTTCAAACTTGACTATATAGTACAAAATTGATAGGAAATTATTGTTGCCTCTGCAGAGGGTAGTACAAAGAAAAACACAAATACAGAAGAGAAATGTCTCCCCTCAACATCAGTGATGTTACTGATTTAAAAGTACATCAATACTAAAACCAACTATTGTATTTCCCCCGTTGACATGTAAAAGAGTAGTAAAGATTTTTACAATGGAAAAAGTAAATACACTACAGATAAAGAATTTCAGTCACTAATCAAAACCTTGTTTTGGAATTTAAGTTACAGCTAAAGCCTTCATTGCTGATCCATCTGACATTTCCTTTGTTTCTATTACAGAAGTTTGTGCTTGATAAACTTGTCAAAGGAGCCAACATAGCAATGTTAATTGCATCTACCTGCAGTGCTTTCATTGTGCTAGTTATTGCTTACATGGGCTGCCGAAGTCTTCCACGTTGTTCATGTTATGACAATGTAACTGGAATGGTATGTAAGTGCTGACTTTTTGAACATAGTTTCTAATTCTATTGCATCACATGTGGTACGTAGGGAAAACTGTGTGGATTAGGGTAAATGCATTAGTCATGTATCTGACTGGTTTATCTGATGAAAGGCAGAAGGTCTGATATCTTCTTTTAAACCCTTGGAGTGTAAGATGTGCCTTTGTGACCTTGAGCCGAGGATGCCTCTTTCTAATGCTCGAAGACTTTTTTTTCTAGTCCTGGTAGATCACAAGACATCAGACTTGTAATGCTAGATATGGAAAGGCATTTTAGAACAATTTTAGAGGTTTCTGAAGTGTCTTAGTAATCACCTCTCTTCCTTTTGAGGTCTGTATTAGGGCAGGTTGGTTTACAAATACAGTTGAAGTACCAACTGATGGATAAAATAACCCCTTAATTTTAAACTCTGCACTTCCTATAAACTATAGCAAATACAAACTCCATCATGAGGTGTAAAGGTTTTACTAGCACTTGTTTTGGATGCTCTGCATAAATTATGAGTAAAGTGTCATGCCAAACTCATACCAATAACACTTCTTGTGTTTTAATGTACTAGATTTAAATTTAAATACCTCTCTAAGCTTATTTGCCTGTGTGCATGGACTACAGTAGAGCCAGTCAGGGACAAAGACGCAATTTTCAGGAAAAGTGTCCCTCGTGTGTAAAAACTGCAAACTTTGAAAACGTTCAACCAGCACTATCATTGACCAAGCAGATTTCATTAAGAAGCTGAGCTATGTATTATAAAATCTCTCTGAATATTGTGACTCCAGTTTTCTAGCTCACTTTCCTGATTTTTAAATTTAGTGTAGGGAAGGAGGACTTCGAGTGGATTGAATAAACAACTTGTACAAAATCACATTTTCCCCTATTTTATCAGAATATACATAAAACATTGACTACATGACATATCAAGAAAAGGGATTTGTATAAAGTATCAGGCTATCATATATGCATGTCAAAAATGATACGTAAATCAAAAGTGGTGAATGTCACTATTTAATTCCACATGTTAAACTACACCCTCCTTTGGGAGAAAAGGCGATAATGAAATTTAAATCTACTACATTAAAATTAGCCTCCTTTCAAATAAACTAGAGTAGAACCTCAGTTAATGAACACCTTGGTAATGGAGGTTGTTCGTAACTCTGAAATGTTCATAACTGAACAAATGTTATGGTTGTCCTTTCAAAAGTTTACAACTGAATGTTGATTTAATACAGCTTTGAAACTTTGCTATGCAGAAGGAAAATGCTGCTTTCCTTTTTTATTTTTTTAGTAGTTTAACACGGTAGTGTATATGCTATTTTTTTCGTACACAATCGGGCGGCAGCAGAGACTTCTGATTCCAAATGAGGTGCGTGGTTGGTCAGTTTGTAACTCTGGTGTTCACAACTCTGAGGTTCTATTGTTCACACAAATTCAAAGTTTACTTTCAAGGATAATTTCTAAACTGGATTATAAGATTGCATAAGAACATCCATGTTTGACTAGCAATGGAAAGATAAAATATAAATCTCATCTGTAGGAATGGTTGCAACCTGCTGAGGATCCGCAGCAGGCTGTGGAACTGGTTTGCACTATGCAAAGTAAGTAACTTTCTCCTCCCTTCCAACTCCTAGATAGATCATTCAGGTTTAAGGTGATAATTCCATACAGTATCATCTACTGAATATGTATTACAAGCCAAATCCTGATAGTGACTGAAAACAAAGTAAGGAACTCAGGATTTGGCCCAAGCAGCTACAGTATGTTCAGTTATCGTCTTTTTTTTTTTTTCCCCTCTCTCTTCCCCCCGCCCCCTCACGTAGGTCATGGGAACAGAATCTTTAATTCCCCAGTGCAGTTTCCAGATCAAGACTTAGATGCAGAGGAAGAACTATCCAAACCACCTCCCTACATCAGACTTGCTTGAAGAATAACTAAGAATTTTAATGCTAATAGACTGGAGAACTTACCTTATATTTTGCTATTTTTTTTTAAGGCTTTTAAAAACAAAATCTGTGCACTTTTTCATGGATTCTTTAAACATGGAACTACTGAATGCACAGAAAGTTCAGCAAAGATGGCAGTGCAATTGTCTACGCACTTGTGGATGAAAAGATCTTACAGGTTCTTAAACTGATTTAGGTCTTGCACAGTTAAAATACCTCATCTCTTCTGGGATGTATGAACCAGTCTCCTGCAGCTTTTATATGAGATCTATATTTTAAGACTAGATGATAATGGAATTTGTCTTGCAGCTTCAGTTTAGTAGTGCTAGCTTTGAGCATTCAAATGTGAAATCATATTGACTGTTTTAAAATGTTTGTTAATGCATCTACATTTTCTCAAATATAACTTGTATTTTTCTGCCTTTTAAACAAGTTATACCAGAATGAAGGAGCCACTTGTGGTTAGACATAATTTCTTTTACTTCTGTGGACTGCACTGGATATTCAGCCATCTTCTTCCATCTTTCTTGGGGAACAGGCTAAAACATCTGGTATTAAAACTTGAAGTGCCCCTGTCAAACTATAGATTCAGTTGTGTTTAAAAAAAATCTTATTTATATTTTATCAATGAACACCTAATAAAACAGGATTTTAAGTAGATTTCTGGCTTGTGCTTATCAGTGTCTTAACATGATGGGAGTTTTATTCACAACAGCCAGTCCTATTTGTGAAGTGCTTCAACTTCCTGTTTAACTAAGTGTCTATACAAAGTGCCTATCAATGTGTACTCATTTCTCATTGGTTAGTACTCCTGGGGGTGGAACACCAACTTCAATAAATGTTTTAGTCACTAGCCAAACATCTTAGACTAGCAACAGCTAAGGAGTTGGCTAGAAAAAATCACTCTGCTCTCTGGTGTTGTTGGGTTAGTGCACTAGCCTTGTAACTGCAAAATTGGATCATAAGTTGATATTTGACAGGTCTGATCCTAGAATCAATCACTTACCTAAGTCATAATCGTGCTAAGGGTTGCAGTGGCTATCAAGCTGGTTCAATTGATCCAGGCCTGGAATAATAGTTATGAACAAGCTAGTGACATCCCTGCCCACTTCCTTCATAAAGAGTAGAAGTTGAATCATTAATAAGATCGGCCTTATCTCTGCTCCACTTACCCTTAGGCTAAGAAGGCTGTCAGGTTTTGGAATCAAATATATTGTATAGTGGGGTAATACTACTAAGGCTTTAGGGCTTTATCTGATAGAAGGGTAGACATCAATACCAAGAAGCATGATGCTTTGTGGGTCTCTGGTGACTTTTGTTGTAGGGATTACTTTCTACATTAACTTCAGGAGAACGTCATTGTGATAGTTAATATTAATGTGTGGAAGCTTGGAACTTTCAACATAAAAGACTTGATTGCCATTTGAAACACCAGCAGAACTACAGTGTGTTCAGGAAGTTGGGACATTTAATACTTCTCATATGGACAATGGTTGAGAGTTGGCAGTTTTTTAAAGAGACATTATTAAGGGCACAAGAGCAAACTATCCTAATGTGTAGGAAAGATAGGAAGTATGGTAAGACACCACACTGGCTTAACCAGGAGAATATCAACCATCTGAAACTCAAAAAAAAAAGAAAAAAAAAAAAAAAAAAAAAGTCCTACAAGATGTTAAAATGAGGTCAAATTATGAAGATCATGAGTATCAAAAACAACACAACCATGTAAGGACAAAACTTAACAGGCCAAGGCATGAAATGAGCTTAAATTAGGTAGGGGACATAAATATTAGTAAGAAAACATTTTACAAATACAAGAGAGAGGACAAGGTAGGCCCATCATTCAATGAGAAGAGAGACAATAACCGAAAACGAAGCAATAGCTGAACTGTTAAATGCCTTTATTGGTTTTCACCAAGAAGGTTAGTTGTGATGGTATTGACTAAAATAGTGATCCATGTAAATGGAGTAGGATTTGAGGCTAAAATAGGACAAAACACATTAAGAATTACATAGGTTAGATGTCTTCAGATCGGCAGGGTCTGGTGAAATACATCCTAATACTTAAGATCTCTTCAACCAGGTCTGTGAGCCGTTAGCAATTACCTTTAAGAACTTGTGGCGGACAGGAGAGATTGGAAGAGGGAAAATATAGTACCTATCTATAAAAGGGGGAATAAGGACACCCCAGGGATTATATACCAGTCATCTTAACACTGGTACCCAGAAAGAAGAGAATAAATCAAACAATACGTAAGCACCTAGAAGATAACAAGGTGAAAAGTAATGGTCAACATGGATTTGTCAAGAACAAATCAGATCAAACCAACCTAATGTCCTCCTTTGACAAGGTAACAAGCTTTGTGGATTGAGGGAGAAGTAGGTGTGATATATCTTGACTTTAGTAAGGCTTTTGGTACTGGCCCTCATGACATTCTCATAAACAAACTAGAGAAATATAGTCTAGGTGAATCTACTATAAGGTAGGTGCACAAATGGTTGGAAAAGCATACTTGGAGTAGTTATGAATGGTTCACAGTCAAGCTGGAAAGGCATATCAAGTGGGGACCTGTAAGGATCTGTCCTGCGTGGATTCTATTTAAATTCATAAATGATTTGGGTAATGGTATAAAGAGTACACTTATAAAATTTGGACGATACCAAGTTGGGAGTGGTTGCAAGCACTTTGGAGGACAGGATTGGAAATTCAAAATGATATTGACAAAGTGAAGAAATGGTCAGAAATAAATAGGATGAAATTCAATAAGGACACATGCAATATTACACTTAGGAAGGAATAATCAATTGCACAAATATAAAATGGGAAATGATTGCCTAGGAAGGAGTACAGCAGACGAGGATTTGGGAGTTATAGTTGATGACAAAATAAATCTCAACAATGTAATACTTTGCAGAAATAAAAAGCACACATTGTTCTGGAGTGTATTAGTAGGAGTGTTGTAAGCAAGACGTGAGAAGTAATTCATCCACTCTAATGAGCACTGATAAAGGCTCAGCTGGAGTATTGTGTCCAGTTCTGGGCACCACACTTTGGGAAGATGCAGACAAATTGGAGAAAGTCTAGAAGAGAGCAACAAAAATGACTAAAGGTCTAGAAACCATGACCTACAAGGAAAGATTGAAAAGAATTGGCTTTGTTTAGTCTGGAGAAGAGAAGTCTGAGGGAAGTCATAACAGTCTTCAAGTATGTAAAAGGTTGTTATGAAGAGGAGGGTAATAAATTGTTCTCCTTATCTACTGAGAACAGGACAAAAAGCAATGGACTTTAATTGAAGCAAGGGAGATTTAGGTTAGAAATTAGGAAAAACTTCCTAACTGTAATGGTAGTTAAGCACTGGAATAAGTTGCCTAGGGAGGTTGTGGAATCTCCATCATAGCAGATTTTTAAGAGCAGGTTAGACAAATACAGGGATGGTCTAGATAATGCATAGTCCTGCCTCAGTGTAGGGGACTGGACTAGATGACTGACTGACAGGTCTCTTCCAGTCCTACATTTCTATGACGTGCAGGCTTTAAGCAACTAAAATGCAGGTGAAAATATTTGAGTATTGAATCTAACTGGATCTGGACTATTCAGAAATCACATTTCTATCTACTGTTGTATAATTACTTTTTTATGTTTGAAGAGTATGTTTAATGGGGACATCTCAGGAGACTGGGTAATAACTTTTTAATATTGGTTCAAATCCAGGCTAGAGAAGTAGTGACTAAAGGTTGCTTCTAGCTGCTGGCTTATGTTATAAAGCTACAAACACTAGTAAGTTAATTTAGAAGCAACTTAAAATCTATCCAGTTTTTAAAAATTAAAGGAGATTCAGATGTTCGCGCTGACTGACCCTTAAATGACTATTTGGGTCTTGGCTTTTTAGTTACTTAATTGCTAACAGCAGAGAACAGAATATGATGTGTGTTGTGCGTTATTCTTCAGTACAAATATTGGTAATGAGCAACGTTAACAGTAGACACAAAGCATGAAGTGTTTACTTTTCTAGTCCTATAAAGTTTATGGAAGAGCTCAAAACAATTAATCTAGTTTGTGATAAATTCCACTTATTGTTTTGTAGTCAGTATTAACTGCTATCACAAATCCATGGAGGGAAGTGAATAAGATTCCCTGAGAAAAATGGTATTTAATAAACTGAGCAAGTGCATAGCGTTGATTCTCCTTTATTCTAAAATGGCACATTTTTCTTTAGAGGGAAGAGACATATTGGAAAATCCAGACCCAAAAAAGCACTGCTCAGCTACAGCTGTCATCTCTGTTTGGAAGTTTTGAATCCCATCCAGAAGCTTGATAACCTAATGAATGGTCAAAGGGGATCTCTGACTATAGAGTAATTCAACTAACTGTGTTAAAATTAGTCTACCAAGCACTTAAACATTGATTTCAGTTTCTATAATTAATACTGTTTTGGTAGAACATTAACTAACAAAGGGAAACTTAAAGGTACAGACATGCAATTGCAATACCTTGCTATAGGCAACACCTATATATAATTTGATCAGAAATGATCAAATTGAAATGGAATTGGGAACTACTCATCAAATTAAGGTTATCAGAAGTGGATTCTTAGAAAAGACACATACTGGGCTAGTGCCTCAGCTCTCGAGAATCAGTGTAGTTCCATTGGAGTGAATGGAGCTTCTCTGGTTTGCATCAGTTTGGGATATGGCCCTCTCATTGCATGTGGCTTCGCAGGGACTCTAGGCCTGGTTATACAAAGGCTTCTTAACACTCTGCTGGTAATGTAAAGAGGGCTTAAATTGAGTGTAAATTATTCTCTGACACCCTTCAAGGCATGTCAGTGTAAAAGAGAATTAGGTCCTCTCTAATTCATAAATAAAAAGGTGTAACTGATTTTCCACATCTGTTCATTGCCGGTGGGTATAATTTCAACATGGTTATTATGGTATTACTATGGGAATCTCTCTTAACTATCCCACAGTTAGTGATGCATGACAGTGATTCCTTTCCACTAAAGGAAAGGAGAACAGCTGCAGCAGAAATTTTGCGGAAGTTTAGTACCCATTTAATGTCACCCCCCCCCCCCAATTGCCTAGCACTGCACAAAATATATTCACGATTGCAGCTTCCTGTCCTGTGTTTACTAGCCTATTCTACATGCTAGCTAGCCCTCCTTTCATCAGAGCTCTGGCATTTCATGTTTTTCCTCCTTCCTAGCTTTCTCTGATGGGATCCTCACAGACATACTCCTTGCTAAAAACTCCCTTTCCTCTAGCTTCATTTGCTCCCTCTAGGCCAGAGGTTCCCAAACTTATTTGGCCTACCGCCCCCTTTTCAGAAAAAAAATTACTCAGCGCCCCCTGGAAATCTACCTTCTTTAAGCGAACAAGCAGAAAGATGCGGTGACAAATTTGCGTTCTTTTATGTATCTATATTTCTACCTACGTCCTACAATATAGTAAAGAAAGATGTTATTGTAAATAAGACACCTTGAAGCTTGAAATTATAAAATTATTTATTAAAATCAACCATAGTAACATTCGCATTACACACAGAAAATGAAGATAACGAAGGATAATATTAAAATAAAAATTATGAATAACATTAAAAATAATCCTAATGAGAAGGATGAACCTGGTGCGCTGCTATCAATTTATTAATGTTCGGCTCTATTTTTGTCAGCAGCATTCTTAAATTACCGCGACTAGCTATTTGCAGTCGGTTTCTTTTTTTAGTTAACAGATTTGTGACCGCACTGAACCCACGTTCCACTAAATAGGATGAAGGAAATGCAATTAAAAACTTTTGTACTATAACCCATAATCCAGGATAAAGTGTAGGTATCTGCTTTTGCAGCCAGAACTGTTGGTAGCCGTCTTTGAATTTAAATTTAAATTTCTCATTTGTTGTTACTTCTATCAGTTCTTCTTGTAATTTTGGAGATTCTTCTGTGTTTGTACTTGAAAAAGGGTCCAAAACCCAATCGGGTATGTTCATTTTAAGAATATCTTCAAATCGTTGATTGAAGTCAGAATAGAGAGCCTCTAAGTGCTGACAATAGGTAAGCAAGTCTTCATCATGTTTTTCTACTGTTGATAAATTTGGAAACTGGCTGAATTCTCCTCGTCCTAAATTTCGTTTGTACAGAAGAAGTTATTAAATAAATGTTAATAGTTAACAGTTTTTTTTACGATTTCATTCCCCTGTTTTTGTTAATACTGTAATAAAAAATATGACAAATATATTGACTGTACACTTCAAATAGTACTGTACTGACACAAGTCTGCTACGATTTTATTAGTAAGCACTAGAGACACAGAAATGTATGGTAGATATGTAAGAAAATGTATAAAAATACTCACGTGTAAATTGCTGTTTTATTGAAACAACAATAATACAATTTGCTTTGTATGTGATCCGTAATCCGTAAAGATCGAAGGTATCGAATATGAATAAAAAATTTTAAATACTTATTGCACTATTGTTAACTGCTTTTTACACAATTCAGAAACAATCTAAATTGGATTTCATACATGTCGCCTATTTATAGTATCGTATTGTAAACAAATCATTACACGCACATATTCCTGCCGATGCATGCTGGACTTCCCGACAATGCGCGACACGCTCGCCTGCCAACACTTGCTTGTTAAGAGCTGTTGGCGGACTTGACACCTGATCGGTTATAATTTGTGAATTTATTTGGAAAATAAAGTAATCACTACAACTTTAACTGTTACACAACAGATGAAACGTACGAACGGTTTTTCAAAAATTTCTTATATTCTCTTCTTTCTTTATGCCTCCACCGCCCCCTTATTTTTATTCAACGCCCCCCAATTGCACCCGAGGCTACTACTGCCCCCCTGGATCGTTCCAGCGCCCCCCAGGGGGCGGTATCGCCCACTTTGGGAACCTCTGCACTAAACAAAGTTCCATGCTATCATATACAATTGACATATACCCCCCTCCCCCAGCCAACCATGGCAGAAGTCTACCTTGCCAAAGGTGGGCTGAGGAAGATTTCTGTATCCTCTGGCTTTGCGTACAACAATCTTCTCTATCTGTCAGTGCAGCCAAAGGGGCCAGGGAAGTCAGTTCATCAGGCACAGGAATCCAGCTACCTTGGAAGAGCCTAGAGCAGAGGTTCTCAAAGTGTGGTCACAAATCTGTTAACTAAAAAAAGAAACCGACTGCAAATAGCATCTGGTTTAGTGGCTGACTGTGATTAAATGCTCATAAATTTGAATATGTAATGCTTAGGGAGGGATGTCTTAACTAAATACTCTCGTGTGGTGTATTAATTATAAAGTCAGGCTCCTGTGTAGGCATGAACTGACCCATGATACTTAAGGTGGTAAATGACCAATGGATTTATTTTTTTGTTTTGTTGTTTGTACCTCACCAGACAAAAAATATAGGCCACTTGCTACACAGGGGTGCAGAAGTGTGAAAGTGAAAGGTTACATAGTAAACAAGCTGTATATTTGCCTGGCTCAGCACATTTACAGGAGTGTAATAAATAAGGCCATTTAGCACCAAGGTCTCTTTTGGCCCCTGTAGTTCTGTTGCTGCAATCCCCAAACAAGTGTGATGGCTGCTCCTTCCTGCCCATAATCTGTAACGCATGCAGAACTGAAAGGGTTGTCAGCTGGGCCACAAAGACTCAGCAGAGAGAACTGGCCCTACCTGAAAGAGGGTGGGAAAGTACAGCAGTAACCCCAGTGAGATTGGTAGTCTGCCCTAAGAAAGGGAGGTGGATAGCTGCCTGAACTGGCAAGGCAGCTACTGGCCTGGGTAAGGTAAGGTATTTTGTTCAGACTGTATTTCCTAATTGTTCATTTAACTTTAGAGGGGTAGCTGATATTTTAAATGTAAGTGGATTTACATAGCAACCTAGGCTTAGGATCCAGCCAGTCTGTCCAAAGAACAATGTGTGGTGTTGGGGCTGAAATTGCCTTATCTTATTTACTACAATGCACTCTCTGCATAATCAAGATTGTGTTAGTGCAAAGTATGCGATGAAATCATGTGGGCTTATTCTGGGTTCCCTTTTCAAATAAATGGAAATTATTTCCTAGTCTTCTCCAGCAGCTGTAACAGGAGGCCCCTTAATTTTTTTTTTGATAGAACAAATCATCTAATTGATCTAATATGACAGAACTAAAGCACACTTCCAAAACAGGGGTTTCACCAGCACTTTGTGCAGTACCATCAGCTCTGCTGTGACTGTTTGTCTTTGTGTTTACAGGTTTCACATACATACAAATCTGAGATGATGCTCTTTAACCAATCTGTAGTTGCTCAAGTATTTTAACAGAGAGAAAATAAGTGACTCTAGACTATTCCATTTGTCATGTTAGACATTTAAGTACAGATGTTGCATAAATCAGTTTCTCTGTTAGTGCTAATATCTATTCAAAGAGTACATTCCAGGATTCCATTCAAACGTTCAAAAATGAGATTTTCTTAAATACTAGGATTTTTAAAAAATACAGCTGGAGTGCTTTTAATTTTGCCTTTCAAATTGTGAACTCAAGTTACATTTTTCAAATTTTTCTCCACAGTCATGCTGCCTAGAAACTTTTAATTAAAAAATAATAATTAAAGTCCTGTCCTCCTCACTTGCCTCCAGGAGCTGGAACTTTATGAAAAGAACCAAGAATTGCAAAACTCCTGATAAAAGGGTGGGAGTTGGCAACAGTGATTCCAAAGTAGTGGTTTAGGCAGCCTGACTGTGCTACTGCAACACCCACAATAGCACTTCATAGCAACAGTGAGAATGAATAATCTAAAGGTGGGAAACAAGAAAACATTTGCCAGGTTGTGGGGCTATTTCTTGCAGCTGAATGTTCAGCCATGACAGTCTAGAAACCTTTGCTGTCTCCAATTTCTGAGCGGGTTGATTGAGTGTGTGGTAGTAGAGGGAAGGAAAAGCTGTTGCATGTATTTCAGAATAATGTATACTATGTTCTCCCTTGGTGGACTGTTCAAAGTAAACACAGAGGCTGCGCTATGAAAAGACAGCAGAAAAGGATCACAGGCTACGGTTGGATGGTTCTTGGTTTCTTTATACAGACCAGCTTGAAAGCAGCCATGCTGCTTTTCCTGCTTGTGCACCTAGGTTACAGTGTAGTGTAGAAATGGCCTTTGTTTGATAGTGTGCCCTGTTTGCTTACAGCACTGTTTAAATTCACTTACTAAAACAAAAAACAACCAACGTTGTGAAGGTGGAATTTAGGTTGCTACCTCACACCAGTGCTGCCTTTTTTCCCCCTTCTGGAAGGTGAGATGACCAAAACTGAAATGATAGAAAACAAGGAGAGGCTGAGCTAATGTGTCTCTTGCTCTTTACACAATATCTGTCGTATAGAGGAACCACGGACTCGAGGCCTGGTGGGCTTTAAATAACCATGTATACTAAAGACATGTACAACCGGCAATTCCTAGCAGCGCGTATACACTGCTGCTATGAGAGGATTCCGGTGGGTTCTAAAACATAGATTACAGTGAAGGCCACTGGAGCGTTCACAACCTATTTAAAGGGATGCTTCCCAATTTCTATATGCTATATTCTGCGTGCCTTGATTAAAATGTTAGTTACAAAAGAAACAAAATACAAATTTATAGAAACCATACAATGAGCAGCTAGGGTGCTATTTTACTTCCATTGCAAGTAAAATAGCACCCTTAACTCTGTCCCTGCGGGGTGCTAGTGTAACCTGCTTTGTCTGAGATGCTATAGCAGAAGGGACCTAGCTGTCTTGGCCAGCTCATAATGAACTAAGCATGCTCAATGGAAGCAGCTCACGCTGGCTCGAGGCAGAGAAAAACAGGCTGTTCGAGATCTGAGATCTCCTACAGCTGAGTGTATATGTTAACCTTGACTTTAAGAAAAGGGCTGTCACCGGTGTCATTACTTGCTAGTCTGTGAAGGATGCTGTTTGAGACAACTACAAACTTCTTGGATTTGGGAGGGTTGAAAACTCCACTTTTTATAAACAGTCCCAAAGACTGAGGATCAGTGGGGACACTGGGAGCAGAGAGAGTGAGTGTTTTGATTATGTTCTAATGAGTAATTATTGAAATAATTGAAAATTTTTCTTTCCTTTTACATTACACCCTGTTAGTAATAAAGAAATTATTTCATTCAACAGTCTCATTAATAAGAGGATTACATAAATGCAGCATAAAAGTAGTCCAGATATTGTTTGAACCTAGTGGGGTTTTGTGCGCCTCGCTCTGCATCACTGTTATACAAGCATATTATGCATCGTTCTTTTAAAGGTGGAGAATATTTGTCTAAACTGCAGGGACCAGATTTTATGTTGTTTAACTGAGATTTGTGTAGCTGGGAAAAGCAAGGAAAAGATGTCAAATGTGATCGCTGGAAACCAGCAGCAATTACTCTTCATATCCATGGTGCTTCACACGCTGCGTTGATGATTCTATTCATTCTTCTGACAAGGAGTCCTGATTTGGATTTCCCTGTGAACAGAGAAAATGGCATGTTTTCTTAAGAGGAAGTGAGACTCTAGTTCTGCTTCTCACTTCCACTAATTCCCTTTTTCACCCATTGAGAAGCAAAAATGAGCTTTGGTGTAACTGAAATTCAGGTCCATTCTGAGGATTCCAGTCCCTATTGCTATCTTAAAGGGACAGAGTTAATGGTAGGTGGCTGTCTTGTATGTTATGCACCACCACAGCTCTGCATGTCCTGGTTTTCATGACATTTGGTGTGTGTGTGTGTGTGTGTGTGTGTGTGTGTGTGTGAACACTAACATTAGTTCTGGGGATATGCAGTAGATCTTAGCTCAGTTTTGCCTTCTTTTCGCGCCCTCCCCCCCCCTTAATGTTTGAGTTTTGATTTTGAAAGTCCACTCTTTCGGAAGGGTATAGGGAACAGAATACACTGTGGGGCAGTAACGTTAACTTCACCATCAAGAAGTTTGTGCAGGTGAACGTGCTTGGTTTTTGGGGCTAGGAGGAAGGTGGTGGCTGACTCATTTGTCTGACAGGCTGAAGAAGACCTTTATAGACCAGTGAAGCAGCACAGCAGCTCCAATACATGAGGATTCCAAGGACTGGGGAACATGGAGGATGCCATCAACTGTTATGGAGTTGAGGTGATGCAGAACTGAGAAGCGAGGCAGCCTTTGCCTCTGACAAAGTTCCTACTTCACCAGAAGTTGAGCTCCTTTTCAGCAAACTAAGGGAACTTTGTCAGGAGCAGGGGCTGCCTCACTCTCCAGCTCTGCATCTGTCCAGCAGCCCTCTGGATCTTCGGAACCCATGCAACCCCATGCCCCTCCCCTTGATTACTTGGCCATCTGTCACTCGGGATGGGTAGAGATTGAATCCCTGTTCTACTTTCACTTCAGTTGCCCTCATAAATTTCCTCCTAGGCTCTACTCTATCCCCACCCATCACTGCCTGTTCCGACTGCCCCTATACGCTTCCTTTCACCTCAGTGACAAACCCACATCTCCCCCATGCTGAACCATCCCAGGGGCAGGAAGAGGAGAACAGCACAATCAGTCTGAGGCACCAAAGGCAGGAAGTTGGGGAGTGGCAGCAGGAAGGAGGAGTGACCCTGGATGTGGAGGTGTGGCAGATGTCAGTAACAGGAGAAGACGATAATAAACTTATGGGGCAGGGATGAGCCTGTGATGTAGGGCCTCACTGGAGCTCCTAGGCACTACTGCAACACAATTAATAAACAAGAAAGGACAGTTCCTTCCATGCATTGTAACACGCAGCTTAAGACGCGGTGGCAGTAACAGTATTTGGTGAAAGTATGCATGGAAGACCACGTAGCAGCACCGTAGAGGTTCACGATAATTGGTGTTGCTTTTGCTGTCTTGAATGAGACCATAAATATGGTGGTGGGGCTAGGGAGGTCATTGTCAAATTGGTCAATGAGGAATAATTTGGAGGCAGCTTTAGTTAGCCAGGCTGAATAGAAAGGCAGTGGGGGGGCCTCCAAGTTATGCCTCACTGACCCCTGCATGACCCCATGTGACCCCCATAGGCTTCCTATGCACCCTGATTGATCCTGACAGCTTCCAAATTATGCCTCATTGAGCCCTGCATGACCCGCAGCACCCCCTTGCTGTGCCTGACCTCATGTGACCCCTCAGGCTTGCTATTCACCCTCATTGAATCCTGTATGACCCCCCCGGCTTCCCCCCAGCACGCCAAGCTTTGCTGTGCATGACCTTGTGTGACCCCCCCCACCCCCCGCTTGCTATTCACCCTGAGTGCCTCCAAATTATGCCTCATTGACCTCCAGCACTGCACGCCTTGCTGTGTCTGACCTCTGGTGACCCCCACCTGGCTTGTTGACACTCTCGCTCCAAATTATGCATCATTGACCCCCTCCCCCCGCATAATCCCCAGCACCCTAAGCTTTGGTGTGCCTGACCTCATGTGACCCCCCCATAGGCTTGCTATTCACCATCATTGACACTGCCGCCTTCAAAATGCCCTTGTGTGACCCCCCCCCCCACAGGTTTTTCACCCTCTTTGAACCTTCTATGACCCCCCTCCAAACTTTGCTGTGAATGACCTCGTGTGATGACCCCCCCCCCCGCCACAGGCTTGCTATTCACCCTGATTGACCAAGACTGCCTCCAAATTATGACTCATTGACCACTGCATGCTCTGCCTGACCTTTGTGACCCCATGCCTTGCTATTCACCATGATTTACGCTAAGTACCTCCATATTATTCCTCATTGACCCTTGTATGAGCACTCAGCACTTGAAAACTTGCTCTCTCTAGCCTCGTGTAACCCCGCTGCCTTGCTATTCACGCTGATTGACCAAGACTTCCCACAAACTATGCCTCATTGACCCTTGCGTGACCCCCCCAGCACTTCAATACTTGCTGTCTAGCACCGTGTGTGACCCCCCACTTCCTTCCTATTTACCGTGAGTCACCCAAATTGCCTCCACATTTTTCCTTATTGACCCTTGTATGACCCCCCCCACCGCCCAATCATTCACATTGTGTGACTCCACCTTGTTGATGCTCAAGCTCATTGACCTTGCTTGACCCCCAAATGCCGCCAAGGTTTTCTTAATTGACTCTTGCAGGACCCCCCCCCCATCTCCAGCCTTGAGCTGAGCCTGTCTGACCACCTGAACTGATTTTTCATGCTCAATGAGCCATATGTGACCCTCCACTAAATGTATCCTGTGACCCCCCCCCCAAGAACCTCAAATATGAGGTACTGCAAAATGGCCTGAACACAAGCTGAGGTGTTGAATCCCCTTAGACAGTGATCAAAAGCATCCTGTCATGGGAAACCTGGAGGGCCAGATGCCTAGTGGTTAGAGTTCCTGGCTCCTGGTCCCCTGCTTGGTTGTTGGGCATCAGTCTTTAAGGCTGGGGCAAGGAGGTAGGGCAATCCAGGCCCTCCCTGTCTGATGGGTCCCAGGCCAGGGCCTTGTTTTCATCATCCCCTGAACAGGGGCAGCCCTCCTAGCAGGGTCTCTAAATTACCTGCCCTGGGCTACTAATCTGTTCATTTTGGGGCATGACCCCTCTAGTCCACTTAGTTGGGCGGTCTGCTTCCCATAGGGGCTTGAGTAGCACCTTGTCATAGTCCCAAGCTCCTTCAGGTAGGTAGCCACAGGTTGGAGAGGCCGAGTTCCACCATGTCCTTGGGCGTCACCAACTCAGTTAACTCCCAAGGTGGCGGCTCCTATGTCTGCTCCAGAGTCTCCCTTGGCTGGGGAGACAATGCTTTCTCCTAGGTCGCTGCCTGGGTGGGCAGGTTAGTGTTCCTTCCCCACATTTAGCAAGGTAGCTAGCTCCCAAACTGAGCCAGGGTCTTTCCTTTTTTCCTCCCTCCAAGCCTGGGATTGGCTGCAGGTATACTGGGATGGGCTAGCTGAGCCCACAGATACAGCACTGCAAATCTGCGGACCATGTTTGCGGATTGCGGCTCAGATGCAGATACAAAACTTTGTATCCATGCAGCGGGCTACCCACAGGATCGCTTTTATCACTGATGTGCTGGCTGGCTGGTGCTCTGCTTCAACACGTGCCCTACTAAGCAGATCTAGTAGATGTTGTCTACTGTTAAGGAGGCCCTGCTAAACTGCTTCCAAGCATTGTCCTTCTGCCTCATCAAGCCTGTTACCATGCAGACCGTGAAGTGTAGGTTGCTCAGCAATGGCTAAACAACCTGGCCAGGGTGCTGAGTCATCAGGTTGGGAAGCAAGGAAGAGAGTAGACAGACCGAGAAGGTTGGAGAACCAACACTGTCTTGGCCAAGCCAGTGCAAGACGTATGAGTGTGGCATGGTCTAACGTCAGTTTGAGGATAATCTGAAAGATGAGTGGGTAGGAGAAAAGCATACAGCAGGTTCACGCTCCAGTTCAGATGGACGGCATCAGTTAGAGATCCTGGACTGAATCCCCACCAGGAACAAACTTGACAGCACTTCTTCATGTCTTTCATTGCAAATAGGTTGACTGAACAGAGACCTCATCGCACTGCTATTTAGTGACCACTTATAGTTGTTGCAGAATGTCCTTCTGAGCTAGTCGGCCAATTTGGTTTTGAGAGCCCAGTAAATGTGCTGCTGTGCGATTGTCATCCTCCTGCCTGAAGAAGTGCCAAAACTTTATTGTTTCCTGACAAAGCTGGTTGGAGTGGGCTCCTCCCTGCTTAATACATTGCAGTGGTGATGTCAATGAGCGTGCGAACCACTGCTCTCCTGATGCCAGTCAAATAGGCTGCTGGCCTGACAGTGAAGAAGGATGGGGTGATTGGTTAAAACTAGACCCAGTGGCTCGTCTCTTCTGTGATATATGTCCTTTTCTAGGGAAGTCTAGCTGCCTAGCAAGATAGGATGCCTGACGGAAGTATTACTGTGAGCAAGATTGATGGTGTTGTTGTTCACCCATAAAATGACGCTTCTTTGGGGCCTGGGTGTAAAAAACTCAAAAGTCACTTAGGAATCCTTATAAGAATGGCACCAAACGGTAAGTTCTCTGTGGTCTGTAGAACCTCCAGAGCTATGCCAGAGTTCTGTAACCATAAGGCCCTTGTCTTCATCACAACTGAATGAAGCACTTGCCATAGCTGCATCTGACTCTAATGACATCTTGGCCACCAAACAGTCTTTTGCAATAAATGCCTTAAACTCTTCCCTGGAGGATTCTATTAACACATCCGTAAATCTGGACATGGTATCCCAACTTACAAATTCATATTTCACTAATAATGCTTGCTGGTTGGCAATATGGAGCCATAATAAGGAAGTTCAATAAACTGGTCTTCCTCTCAAATTTAACCGTTCATACTGTCTTTAGTTATAGCTATATTCATCTCCTGCAATACTCTGTCATTTGCCACCACCACAACCAGAAAATTAAGCAGTGGATGTGAGAAAAAACACACAGACCCCTGCATGGGGATACAATATCTCTCATCAGTATGCTTAGCCACGGGCATTATAGACATTGGGATATTCCATAAAGATTTGGCAGGTTCTGTACTGCTTCATGTGTAGGGGTAGGTATAGGGACTCTCCCAGGAGCTGAGGACTGTGGAATATCCACTAACTTATGGTTGTTCTCTTAAACAAACTCAGCCTGCATACCCATGGATAATGCCATTCATCTCAGATGGGCATGCTAAGATTTAAAAATCCTCTGGTATCAGAGATGAAGACTTGGGAACCAGAGCATCAGCTGGGGAAGAGGAAAACAAAACTATCAGAATCTCTTATGGTAACACATCTGACGGCATCAAAGGTTCAGGTTGCAAGAAGTCAGAGCGAGTCCCCTCAATCTATGGCTGTGGCCCAGGTAGAGAGTGTACCATAGAAACAGAGGATCTAGCCCTGGACTGAGCAGGTGATCATGACCTTGTTGAACAAGGAACCTCACAGGGATTCCAAGGAGGCCATTGTGCATAGAGGTAAGGCATCAGTGGCCTGTAAGAACCAGACCAGGAAGCTTTTTGTCCCTACTGCAGGAATGGTACCAGTCCCAGTAATGAAGGTGATCTCTAGGTAGTGTGACCAGATGTCCCGATTTTATAGGGACAGTCCTGATTTTGGGGTCTTTTTCTTATATAGGCTCCTATTACCCCCATCCCGATTTTTCATATTTGCTGTCTGGTCACCCTAGCTCCAGGTCTTGATGATTTCCAAGAGCAGTAATGCAAAGGAGAAGCTGTCTCCATGTTTGATCCTAAGGACCCTTCCAAGCAATCCACCTGGAATGGCTCCTTCATTACCACTGGCCCTAGTCCAACGGGTACTGCTAAGCAAAGTTTTCCAGCTTCAGTGTGCTGGGCACATGCACACCCAAGTAGAATACATGTCTACAAACACTCAAAGAGTGAGGTTCTGCTTACCAGCTCTACTTCTGACAGCCTGAAAGGTACATAAGGGTTGCTGGGGACAGGCCCCAGGTATGCCTCTACAGAGTAGGGAAGGTGGCCCTAGTGCTTTTGAAACTGATCCTTTATTTAATGGAGTTTCAAAAATAGTGTTAGATAAGCAAGGGGCCAGCAGCAGTGTCTTGAGAGACAGACAGATCTTTCACACTGCCTTGTAAGGACGTACCTAGGGACAAAATGAAATCATCTGTGCACCATTAAGAGGATCAGGGGAAGCCTTGAGCACACTTTCCTGAGACCCTCCCCCAGCTCTACACTAGGAGGGAGCTAGGGAACATGGTGGTAGTGGGGGAAGGAGATATACTCTGGTTACAGCAGTTCTAGCTGTTGCAATGGAGTTGGCACACCTAGTTCCAGAGGCAGCTTTAGGGCCAAGCCCTCCCTGCACTCCAAAGCAGGCAGGAGGAGAGGGCGCTTGCTCACCACTACCATCTCAGCAGTCCAACTGCCCATGCCAGTCTTCAGGCAGCCCAGACTATGACTGGAGAAATCTAGCTCCACTCAAAAGTACAGTCCCCTGCCCCATTCCTCCTGCAGCAGGAGTGAGGCCAGGAATTGCACACCTCTCAGCATTATAGCAACTAGTTCTATCCCCCCACCCTCTAGGATATGTGTGTGAGAAACTAGTAGCTATAGTGTATTTTGAGGGGTTGGGGAGAGTGTGATGGAATACACCCCTATATTCACGCCCTACACACTAATGTAATAATCTTTGTGTAAAGGATCATCTGAAAACTCATGGGCTGGTCAGTATTGTCCTGATAAAATATGTGTGGCAACATTGTATTGTGAAGTTATTAGTAACATCATACAGGGGAATCTAACACATGTTCCAAACCCCACAGCCCTGCCCAGGTCGAAGTCAGCAAACAGCTCTGTCCTCAACAAAGGAATGCATGCTCGCCTTAATTTGCATTTAAGCACTAAGCAGTCATCAAGCAGGAAGAGAAAACAAATTAAATTCAAGGGGGGGGGGGGGGGGGAGAGAAAAGCAGCAGCGAACATCCTTCCACATCCACTCCCTGACACTTAGTTTTCAGCTAGCAATGCTTTTCAAAGAGGGACTGCAACTATAAAAAGGAGGGGGGTAAACACCCCAAGACCTCTCCCCACCTGTCGCCTTCTCTGCATGCTAGATGACAAAGGAATCAGCCTTTGAACTCTGGTGGAGGGGTTTGGCCCAAAGAGTTTGGTCAGTAAACTTGCTGGAAGCATGTGGTAAGAAACTGCTTCAATCTAATATCGCTCGTTAAGGCAGGCACTAGAAAGCATTTTATCTTTTTTTTTTCTTGTAACCATTTCTGATTGTTATGCCTCATTACTTGTACTCACTTAAAATCTCTTTGTAGTTAATAAACTTGTTTTATGTAATCCAACATGTTTAAACTGAAGTGTCTAGATAACTCCATTTAAGGTAATAAGCGGTATATTATTCATTTAAGGGAATAACAGACTGGGCGCACGAGCTGAGATTAGGGTAAATCCATAGATGTCTATTTCATGTAGTGAGAAAGTCACTCTGCAAGGGAGCAGGAAGTAGAGGTCCAAGCACTGAAAGTCTCTTTCACCAGATTGCTGTCCAGATCAGTGAAGACTATGGATTCCTTTTTATCTGATTATATTGTAGATACCAACACATAGCTTCATCATGTCCCCCATGTAATACAAATGAAGACCATGGACATTAGTTATGGCAAAGCCACTTTATTAGGTTGCTGGGATTGTGCCAGTGTTTTTGTTTGTTTATAAAAAACAGACAAAACAACATTTTATTGTGGTAGGATGAAAATACATATACAAAATATTCAATACCTTTGACATCCTTTCTGTGAGTAGAACATTACTACAGCAAGTCAGGAAGCATACTGGATCCTGAATTCAAGACCACAGTCTCTAGGGCAGGAATATCAAAACATGCTTGGTGCTGAAAAGACTAGATTACATAGCTAAACATTATTTCATGATTCAGGGCCCTTATTTACAAATTGTAAGTAATTTGCTTAAATAAAACTTATGATAGGTTCCCAGCTCCTTATTACTGAGGCTTGGTCTACACTTACCCCCCAAGTCGAAGTAAGGTACGCAAATTCAGCTACGTGAATAACGTAGCTGAATTCGACATACCTTACTTCGAACTTACCGCGGTTCAGACGCGGTCCACACGCGACAGGCAGGCTCCCCGTCGACTCCGCGGTACTCCTCTCGTTGAGCTGGAGTACCGCAGTCGACGGCGAGCACTTCCTGGTTCGATTTATCGCGTCCAGACCAGACGCGATAAATCGAACCAGGAAGTTCGATTTCCAGCCGCCGAACTAGCGGCTAAGTATAGACCAGCCCTGAGAGTTGAACATTTCTATTGTGTCTACAAGATTTACTGCCTTACTTTCAGTCCTCGGATTTTGGAATATTAAAAAATAAAAAAAAATTAAGATTAGAAAGTTTGTTGAAATACTTTAATACTATACAAACACTTCAGATCAGTCCTTTGAAAGACGATTAAAGGACATGAGTGAAAAAAAATAAATCCTCCAGGAGGACTGTAAACCATATTTATTTGTAGTACTACAAATACATTTAAAATCAATCCTTTCTTAAAGGTCCCTAGTGTTAAAAAGCTGATTATTTCTAGAAGAACTATAGATCAAATTCTCTTTAAGGTCTGAAACAGATAAAAACAGAGTTCCCTTTTTCAAGTATTGCATAAATAAAATTGTCACCAAACTACAAAAATAGTTAGTTGGTTTCAAAATGAAAAAAAATCCTAAAACTCCTTAATCCCAATATGATTAGGCCAAATAGATCTTTCTAAACCTAGAATAAAGCCAGTGGATTTTCTCCTTCACAGACGCAGTGTGTAATAGAATAATTACATCCTTTATTACTTTTCATAGTTTGGTTAATACAATTACCTTGTTTCAGTTATTTAGTTACTATAATATGACCATCAGGATAATAGTAGACAAAGCTCTAAAATGACCTTTGTGTTTAGTTTCCAGTCAGCATCCTACAATACACATATCGTAAGCAGAGTTCCTCATTTTTAAGTTTTTTCTTTGAACATGTAATAATCAAGCACACTATTGTTAGATCACTGCATACGAATGTTATATGCTGAATTAAGTTCCGTGGCTTACATTCCCTTTTGATATAACCATACAGTTATGTGCAATCCAGAATGCTTTTGAATATGAAACATGACCTTCAAACAAGCATACAAAAAACAACTGAAATGAAATGGTTGCAATACCAAGCAAAGCGAGAGGAAGCAGAGGATTCTAAAAATCCAACCCAGTTCATCTTACTTCTGCAAAAGAACTCTAAGGGGCTACCCAAGCAGGATTTAACCTGAAGATCTATTAGGGAAAATCTGTTTGGGGATGAACAAAATGACATGGTAGGTCTTCTCCATACTTAATTTATGTGATTCTGTATTTACACATTTTAAAGGATTTCCAGTTTCTCTGTTCTTTAAAGAGAATATATCATTCTACTATAATAGTGGGCAAACGGGCATGAATTGAACACTATTTGGAAGTTTGTCACCAAGTTCAATTACAGAACATCTGCCTTCATATTTTTCTGGCAGAGACCAGTTTACTACCATTAAAACATAGTGGCCTTGACATTTTCAAAAGCTAAGGCATAGGTCTGTATGTGGCAACTGGGCATCGGAACTAGCACTTTTTCCAAAACACTTTAGTCCCTAAAATGCCTAATAAGTTTCCTCTTCAAAATTACTCTTTCAGATTATTTTAAAAACAAAACTCAAGTCAGCATTTGTTTCTCTCAACCTGGCTCAAATTTTAGACTACAGGAGTACATTTATTTACCTTGAGATACACAATTCAGAGACAGCATATGTTCTTAAATGATCCAAGTGAAGAAATTTGAATTAGGTTGGAAGTTGTCATAAGAGTTATGGCTGTCGATATTAGCTTGCCATCAGACATGTACAATACACCATAAAATTATGCTACTTTGAGGGGGGAACATGCTGCAGAGTGATGGTTCTAACTCTACAACTATTCAAGTGTTGCGTGGAGCTGAGCTTTTTCACTGAAATCACAGGAGCAACATGAGCTCATGTGATGTTACTGCATAACAACATTCTCCAAACCCAATTCACTTTCTATGAGAGCAGTTTGATTTAACTCTCCTCCCTATTCTGCAGCATATGAGTGCAGGAAATCCTGAATCAAGATTAGAAATCTGGATCCTCCCTCAAATCCCATCCCTGTGCTCTAACCAAACTATCTTTCATAAGAAGGATGCATGTGGGATAAAAATGTGCAAATTACAAAGAATTTATCAGGTTTTAGGCTTTAAATAACTATCTGAGGACAAGGACAATCTGTAGATTCTCCCCCATTTGCCATGTATGAATAGTCAGGATTTGAGGTAGAATGACACACTACTGAGACCAATGGTGTTCCCCCACATTCACATTCTAGGTTGATCTTTATTGATGGCCCTCCTTTCACAGCACACATCTACAGCTATAGCTGCTTTGAGATGCAGTGAAAATGGGTACGTCTTCTGTGTCATTATCCCAGACACCCACAAAACCAACACTTTGCAACACCCATCCTCTGCGAGCCAAAGATGTGAGTTCTTTGGCTACTCCAAAACAATGGTATAATGCAGGAGAATCAATGAAATGCTAACCAAAAATAAACAACAAAAATAAACAAACTGGATTATTAACCATACCAGCAGTGATGGAAATGCTCTCAAGCAGCAAGTAACTTAAGTGAACTTGCTGCATCAAAACTTCATTCGAAAGTCTATTTTTCTGTATATGTACAGTGAAGCTTCAGTAATTGAGCTAGCACAAAGTGCAGAGATACGAGTGTGGCACATCTACACAAGAAAAACACACATTAAAGTGCCAAAGAGATCATACATAATTGATACTAAAAACCTGCCAAGATCATATTTTTAGAGTATTTGCAAACAAGACAAGGTGATAACTGCGTGAACACTGATCTAACACCAGCAGGCCATGGCAGGTTTTGGCTCAGGCTTTAAATGTATCTTATCGTTATCTGGGGGTTGACTAAGCATTAATGGCTTGTGGCTCTTCAATTTATGAGCCAGTGTCATAAATATGGCTTCCACATGGTCATTGTCATTGGGGTTTTTAGCAGAGGTTTCAAACAGTGGCATACTGTGAGTATCAGCAAACTTCTGGGCCAAGTCCGTAGGCACCTGAATAGCACTTCTCAGGTCACATTTATTTCCAACAAGAATCCGTGGTATATCACTGGCAAGCAAGTGCTGTTTGCATTCTTCTATCCATGATGGCAGACTATGAAAACTGGCAATGTTGGTCATATCATACACAAACACAACAGCGTGTACATTCCTATAGTAGTGCTGCACCATGCTCTTTCTGAAGCGCTCCTGTCCTGCTGTATCCCACAGCTGGATCTAAAAGGGCAAAAAGGAACAGAGAAAACAAAAGCAGAACTGATTTCAATTCATGCTGGTCAATGACATAAATCATTCTGAACTATGAAAACCACATAGATCATCTCTGTATTAGTCATATTGTGAAGTTTAGTTCTTGAAGAAAATTCTATTGCTCTTCACCAGTTTTTGAAAGTTACAAAATGTTATGTAAATACGGTTTTCAGAGCCACCTGTTCATAATTAAAGATATGAAAAAATTAGTGTTGTGTTTAGCTTGATCACCACTATAGATTTCTGTAAGAGTTTACTGACACTGATATTTTGTAAAATCTTACACCAAAGAATATTGAAATCTGCAGTAATAAAAGCCTTTTTTTGAAGTAGCAACAAATATACATCTCTCAGCACACTTGTTATTTTGCTGAAGAGTTTTTCTTCCGCACCGATAGTGCTGAGCTGGTCAGAGGATAGAGCTCTGCATCAGACATGCTTCCACACCTACAACCTTTTCAATAACTGAATACGGTAACATTTTCAAGGTATGGCCTTCAGGAGATTTGGGGGTTTTAGAGTTAGGCATGCATAAAGCAAAGTTATTCACAATGGCAGATAATTGTATAGCTTGACTAGTTAACTATAAATGTGTCATTCCCCTCGCCCTCTTTTTTTTTTTAAACATTTGTCAGTAGTGTGCATAAAGAAAAGAAAGTAGAGAAACTGAACTTCGGAACAAGTTCCCACCATGTCTATCCACACTGAAAGTGGACTTCCTCTGTGCTCTATAATTTAATTTTGGTCAACATCAGGAGATCAAATTGGACTAATATTTTTTCTTCCTTTAACTTCTCAGAAGTTCCTCTGGAAAAACTACTTCTTCCAGCATAAAAACAGATTTTCTATTTTTAACCTTGTTTGTTTACTTTGTCCACTTAACAACACTTTTTTAAGATGCGTTTCTTGTTTGCAAACGTTTTTCACATCTCAATAAGGGAAAGTAATATTTTCAAAAGAAGATGATGTAACCATAAACCATAAAATTTAGCAGGGATTACTTAAGGTGCAGGTGTAGTATTGGAAACTAATTTTTTTTAATTGACTAGGTTTTATATGTGCATCCCTTTAAGTGTCTTTAGTTTACACAGCATTTCTTTATAAAAATGCCCATAAATTTTTTTTAAAACAACTAAGAGTCTGGTTGTGCAGGAACTAGGACTCTTAAGAGGTCAATGGCACTTGACTTTCAGACTCACTACAAAGCTATGAGATGCAGTATATGGAATAATATCTTATGCTGTCGCTAATAAAAAAATGTCCAGTTTAAATTGACTATTTAAGTTACTTATAATAAAATTGTACATGGTACCATATGCTTTAGCTATGGGAACATACAGTTTTGGGGCGACTGGACTGAGCATAAATGAGAGATCACTTGATCTCTCACATTTTATGCTGTTACTTCAGTGTTTCTCTTAACTTCTTTCCTGATATATGCAGAGTATTCTTGAAAAGGAGCCTATTATTGCAATTAGCACCTGAATTAAATGCAAGAAAGCTATTTTAAAAATTATTTCACTTTCCTTCTCCCTTCTCTTCCCAATTATGATAGTGATTTGCCATTAAAGCTCAGAGAAAGAACATGGGTCCCTGAATACTCAAGAATCCTCTTCTGAAAGGAACTGGATGAATCACAAGATTAGGCTATCAGCTTTACACCTCTAATACACTAGTTTAAATCTAAACCAGGCTAGTGGTGACCAAGAAGTCATCTGAATAGACATCCTACACAAGTTGGCATGTTAAGTCCATTTCCTAAAAAAAAAGTACCAGCATCATTATAGGCAGATGAGGCTGCCCAACACTTTCCATTAGGAGGCTCTGTAGCTACTTATAACTTTGCCAAATTTTAGCTAATAGGGCTGAAATTTCCCATGCCAGGTGGCTCAGGCTGAACTTTTTGAAGTTTCAACTAAAACTGTTCAAGCTGTTTCTGAGAAAGAGATTAGTGAAAAATATTTTGTCCATGTTACAAAATAAAAATCTTACAACTGTTCCATTGAGAAGCGCTATTACCTCCATGCTTTGTAACAGAAACTTGAAATTTGGAGGAAGAAGGGGGAAGGGCTTCCCCCTGGTATCAGAGATGTGCATTTCGCCATTTCTGGAAATTCACATAAAATTGGCCAAATTATAAACCTCCAAAAAATTCCAAGCAGCACATGCTCAATAGAGATTAGTAAGAGCTTTGCTGCTCAATTCTTCCAAGATTCCACCTGCTCTGAGCATGCTCCATCCCCACAGTGCAACAGAGAACATTCCCCTGGGCTACAGGGGCTGAATAGGACTGCCCCTGCAACTACTTCTCCCCACTTCCATTGTAGTAAGCAGGCACCAGGAGCAGCAGACTCCTTGCTGTCAATTCTCCCACGCTGGCACCAAGGCAGTGTGAGAAGGACACCACCTGACTCAAATGCAAAGGGGTAAGGCGGCTGCACTGCTCTTGCCAAAGCTATACCTGTTTTGTGACTAAATACAACTGGATACCTAAATTAGGCACCTAAATAATTTTTTTTCACTACAATTAAAGGACTTCAGTCTGGCATCCCTCTCTAACACAAAGTTCACTAAATAACAGAACAGGGAGGGGATTCTCAGCTGAAGTCAATGGAGTAATGACAATCCACACCAGCTGAGGACCTACCCTGTTCTCTCTTACCCTTCATTATTCCCAGAGGCTGGTTCAGAGGAAGCTATTTTTACTGGATATTTCTCATCTTTCCTGGGATCTGATTCTAGAGATTTGGCAAGGAAGCCTGAAAAGCCAAGAGATTTATGGAGGGTTTTAATAATGGCAGGTAAAATAGAGTTCCTATGCAGGGACAGAGTATGGCTGAAGAGTTACAGAACAGCCTTATGATACACTATTAGAACACTAGATTTTAAAATTGACTTATTTACTTGGGCACTTGCAGAACTTGGAGAAACTCTCCCCAAAAAAGTGGAGATTACAAAAACTATACTAAGTGATAAGAAAGTGACAGTGAAGATTTGGAGCAAAGAGGAGACCCAGAGCATTATTACTGTTCGCTGATGCATTAGAAAAGGGGGGGAGGGGAAGAACAGTTTTATGAGAAGCTGCAATTTAAAGACAGTTTGTTTACTTGCAGCTATTTAGACTGTGGACTTGAAATCTATTAATTTACAATTATTTTTTAATATATATTCTTGATATGTTAAACCATGAAGCAGATTAGTGGCTTTCTGCATCTCTCTAGTGCTGCACAAAGTTTTTCACTTTTTATATACGCATTTCTTCTGTTAGCCAGCCAACTCTTATAGACACCCCAGTATTTATATGAGATTCTGCAGACTGTACTCTGAGTGCTTTTTGTACTTTCCCCCTCTCTGGCTCCTCACAAACACAGCACAGATGATTAAACACACTTTGAAAAATGCATATTGGTGGACAGACATTGAGACTATGATTCCATCATAATTTAAATAAACTGTCCATCAAGGCGTTGCGTTTTTGTTCAAAGTATGATGCAGCCAAGACCCCTTTTGGACATTATATCTGAGGCAAAAAAACCCAACAACATGATAAAACTATTGACGCTGAGGGATAGGTATTTAAACAATATGCTGACTTAACACCCTCCCCCCAAAGCTAAACTACTTGGAGTTGAATTAGATGGGATGAGTATACTTAAAAAAGGCTTCTTCACCATGAACAATTTGTATGCATTATTTACACCAACTAAAAAATATAAATGGCCTTTTGATTAAGACAGTTCATGTATTTCTCTGCACCTCATTTTGCTTTGCAAATCAGTGAAGCGCTCTAAGGCATGGGATATGATTTATGGGATTTCCTCCTTTTTATTTCATTTGTGTCATTATTTACCTCAATTAAATAAAAAGAGTTAAGACAATGGGTTTTGATTGCTCAAATCATATAGATGAGAAATTAAAATTCAGAAGATCCTCATTTTCTGAGAGAGCTTTAGTGCATATATATCACATCTAAGCACTGCTGCTTCAAAAAGACAAAAGTATTCAAGTCATTAGTCTACAATACAAATGTAACATGAACACTGGCTGCCCCTGTATTTTTTTTTTAAATTCCCAGGTAAGAAAATCCTGTAGAAAAGAATTGTGCCTGTGTTACTACCAATGACACAGCATTTCCACAGCTGCAGGGGAAGTGCTCTGTGCATGAGTAGCCAGCAAAAGACCAACCATCCAGCTACCTGGAGGAGAGGAGAAGAACAGCAGAGAGGAAGAGGAGACTAATACATAAACCCTTCCAGAGTAACAAGGGAAGAACTCTATTTTTAGCAGCTCACCTAGGGCACAGCAAGAACAGCAGCCATGCCTACCCTAGGAGAGCTCTGCAAAACACTCCTGCTGTGAACATAGCTTATACCAGTAAAGCTGTGCTTTTACCAGCATAGCCTACTTCCTCCCCAGTGAAACAGCTATAATGGTAAAAGCACAGTTTTGCTGGTACAACCATCTCTGCACTAGAGGCTTTTGCCAGCATGGCTACTTTCAGTCAGAGAAATTGACCTGCTGGCATGACTATAAATCTGTAGTGTAAACATGGCCTAATAGATTGATTAGGCTCATCAGTTTCCCTCTCTGCTGCTCCAGCAGGCATTGCTCGAAAGGTGTTACCACCATATACAAGAAAATAAGTGGGCAGGAGCCAGAAAACAGAGAAACGGGTTGAGGTTAAGTAATTAAAAGAAAAAAAAAAAAGAGAAAAGAAATATAAGAAGTTGGGGTCCTATGGATGTGTACAGTATGATTGCACATGGCACCCTTCCTGCATGTGGCAATCCCTTGCCAGAACACTGGGACTCATCATAGCAAGTGGAAAAGACTTAATTAGAGCAGATCATCATATAGCTTCATGGGAATGGGATGAATGGAAGGAGTCTCCTAATTAAGAAGGTGGAGGACTGAAGGAACTGGTGTCCCCTGTAGGTAGCCTCCTTTAAAAAAAAAAAAAAAAATACTGTAATACTATGGCCCTATGACCTACTAGAACATCTCAGAACTGAAGACCAGGCTGGATCCCCCACATTTCCTCAGCACCTATGAATACCTTATCAACTGTAAACACATCCACCACTTACATGGTACTGGGCGGGGGGAGGAGATGAGGGATGATATCCCTTTAGAAGTGAGAGATTCAGAAGTGGGAGATGTGATCTAGCTATGCCACCTGCCACATTCCAATGCTCAATTTCCCTCCTTCCTGCCCCTAGCAGTGTGACAATCTGAATGAAGTACATCAGTCATTGAAGAACATTACATTCTTTGATTGTTAAAAACTGACACTGAACACCTTGAGTTAACATGTAAAATAGCCACAGTATCTCACACCCCTCCACTGTCTTGTTCTTAGCTACATCCCTCATATATAATATTTGTAGAGTTCTCACTGCTGTTAAATTGTTTGTATCAGAAATGATAAATCTTGAAACTGACACTAGAGATAAAGTGTCCCAATAAACAGAATCTTGCCTTCTCCCCCTCCTGCACATCACCTTTGGGATTTATGTCTGCATTACAAAGGAAGCTTAATTTGGGAAACATTTCAGATCACTGCCAGAATAACTTGACAGCCTTAGGCCCAAATGCACATTCCAGAACAGTGGCACATACCCACATGGCGTGAATGTTTGCATTGTACAAGGAAGATTGGTGGTGCTACACAGAAATATGGCATCACTGTTAACATGCATCTAAAGCAAAGTCACGGTAAAAACTGACATCTCTCTCAGTAGATAAGTTTGGAAATCAAGACACTTTTTAAAGGGCTAGTTTTGTCCTTTTTAACACCAGTCAGAAGCCAAGCTAAGGGGTTGTCAGTTTAGTTACATCAGTGCACGTTTTCTAATACTGACAAGGGATTGTGCACAAACCTGTGAAGCAGGTGTGGCCAAACCACAATGATCGGACTTCTATAATATGGTCCCCTGATGCTTTGCTATGAGATATGACCTGAAGGGACTACAGATCCCAACATGCAAGAGTCCAGCTTTAACTAGGCGGCATAACAGCCCCTTACACTGGGCTCCCTAACCTGCGCAGGCGGCCCCTTTGCACCGAGGGACGGCACCTCCTACTTATCCTATTAGACAATCAGCCCGGCGGCACAAGGACCCCAGGGCAGCCGCATTCACCCGCCGGGCGCCGACAACCCAGAGGGCAGCACAGGGGGTCTGACGGCCCTGAAGCCCCCACGCCAGGAGGGAGACGCTGCCGCTGGGGTGTCAGGGCCGGAGGGGGAGCGGGGCGGGGCCGGGCCCACGGTGGGGCAGGACGGGGAGGTCACGGCGGCAGGAGGGCCCGGGTGTTCGTGCAGAGCCGAGCACAGCAAGGCCGCTCCCCCCGCTGGGGCCCGGCGGTACCTTGATGCGCTCCCCGTCGATGGTGACGGCGCGCTCGCGGAAGTCCACGCCGATGGTGGCCTCCGTGCGCTCCGGGAAGCGGCCCGCGCAGAAGCGGTAGGTCAGGCAGGTTTTGCCCACGTTCGAGTCCCCGATCACAATGATCTTGAAGATGCGGGAGCGCGCAGGGGGCAGCCCCCCAGGGCCCGCGCCGGAGTAGCTCAGCTCCAGCGAGGACTCCAGATCGGCTGCCTCCATCCTCCTCCCGGGGGCCCGGATGGAACGGTTCGGGGACGGAGCCCCCTCCCTCGCGCGCGCTGCCGTGCGCGCGCCCACCCGTTAGCCTCAGCGCGGCTCCTCACTGGCGCGCGCTCATTGCAGCGGCAGCCGCTCAACCGCCCTCACCTCGCTGCCGCGGCAGGCCAATGATCGGAGTAACAACGCCCGCCCGCGCCTGCCACGTACGGTGCTTTGCCCTACTCCCTCCTAGGGCAGGTTAAGCCTCTCATTGGCGGAGATTAGGAGACTTCCCGCGAGAATCTCCCTCGGTAGCCGCAGCACCGTTGTATTAGAAATATCGCGAGAAGTGGGATTAGGAGCTGGGCGGTGCCGGGGTGCCGGTGTACCGGCCCCTTCTTCAAGAGCGGGTAGCGTAGGGGCGGCGCTGCGAGTCTGAGTGTAGCGGGGCAGACGTGGCCCACGCAGGCAGCGTCCTTCCCATCCGTCCTGCCGGCGCCGCCCATCGCCGGTTGCGTCTCCCCTCGCTCCGCCCCTTGTCTGCTGGGCGCTCGCGTGGCTCGTGCCCCTCCCGCCTCCCCGTGCGCGGCCGCGCGGCCTGTCCCCAGAGTCGCCAGCTGCGAACTCCAGCCCTCCGGGGCTGTTGGCTCGCTAGGGTTGCCAACCCTCCCGGAATTAAAGAGTATGTCATAGGCTGACACCTCCAGGAATACAGCCAACCACAGTTGGCAACCCTACTCCCCGCCCCCACAAACATGCTGCGTCCGGGCTCCCATGGAAAGCGGGGCCGAGGCGGTGGGTCCTGTTCTCCCGTCCCTGCGGTGCCTCACGCAATAGGGCTGGGGGGGCGCTGCCGGCTTAGAGCTGCTATTAGTGCCCTGGAAGCAGGGAGTTGTGCTGGAGTCAGGGCTACAAGCTAAAGCACCTGTGTGAGGGATAGCTCAGTGGTTTGAGCATTGGCCTACTAAACCCAGGATTGTGAGTTCCATCCTTGAGGGGGCCAGTTAGGGATCTGGGGCAAAAATCTGCCTGGGGATCGGTCCTGCTTTGGGTAGAGGGTTGGACTAGATGACCTGGTCTTTGACTGAAGTCCCTTCCAACCCTAATATTATATGATATATATTGCCAGCTAAACCTCTCCAGTCATGACTGGATAGCAATTGGGATGGGGGGTAATAGGTGCCTATATAAGAAAAAGTCCCGAATATCAGGACTGTCACTATAAAATTGGGATATCTGGTCACCCTTGTTGAAATTACCAGTGGGGACAGTGAGACCCCTCCTGCCATGTGAATTAGGCCCAGCAAGGGCAGACACACCACATCAGTACCCATGTGGTAGAGCATGAGGTTGGGGGGCACTGTGAATCAGTAACCTTCCCTCCCCTTAAAAATAACAGTCAGTACTTTTTAAATATTACATGTCACTGATAATGGCAAGGTAACTTTGAAACATTTCCCCCTGTTTTTGGCTACTTTTCATCTGTAATCTGCCTATGGGTTTTTTTTATAGCTGAAACAGTAGTTTTTGTAAAAAGTAACATATTCAGAAATTGTACATAATCACAGTCACTTTGAAATAATCTCTGGCCCCTATTTAGTCCAGCTTTTAAGAGTTTGCCCTAAGGCCTGATCTACACAACAAAGTTAGGTCCACATAAACTGCCTTGCGTCGACATAATTGTGCACTTAAATTTGTCTCCCACCAGTGTAAGTGGCCCGTTACGCCAACAGTGCACCACTTCTCCAGGCAGCACTGAACCAAAGTTTATGAGGTCAACCCATCTTGCTTGTAGAGGCTGTGTTACCTATGGACCCTAATAGTCCTCCAGCAACTCTCCTACAATGCCCTACACTGACCACTCTGGTCACCATTGTGAACTCCACTTGTTAGGCCCTCAACAGAGGTCTCCCTGTTCTCAAACTTTTGTACTGGTGACCCCCTTCACCTAGCAAGCCTCTGAGTGTGACCCCCCCCTTATAAATTAAAAACACTTTTTAATATATTTAACACCCTTATAAATGCTGGAGGCAAAGCAGGGTTTGGGGTGGAGGCTGGCAGCTCGCAACCCCCCATGTAACAACCTCACGACCCCCTGAGGGTTCCCAACCCCCAGTTTGAGAACCCCTGCATTAGGGTTTATTTTTAACATTTTCCACAATAATTTCATGATTCAGCATTTCTGCTGACACTAGTCCACACCTATAGAGTCATATCCAATCAGAACAAGTCTCTCTCAAGCAGGCAATAACAAATCTCAGGCTGAAATTCTCCCAGGCCTGAGTTAGCTTTGAGGCAGTCAGTGTGGTATCATGGCATTGCTGACATTTTGTCAACACTGCACTCATGTGTATGGGCAGAAGGGGGAAGGTAGAGCTTGACATTAAAGTCTCACAAAGTGGCACGTGTGTGTTCTCCTGTCATCTTCTATAACAAATGAGATAACAAGTTCATTGTGATAGAGATACGTTTGGGCCTAAAATGAGTGACATATTTCATAATGAGATGAGAAGCAGGGCATTGTCTATAGCAGATGTTTGAGGACCCCAGTTCCTCCAGCATAGGAGGGGGGGTATTATGTAGACATCAAGTACATACAAACTCCATCTGTAAAAACTGCAAAGAAAATTACCACACTAAGAAGTAAAATATTATTGTGGCAAAGGGGGTAGAGAAATGAAACCGTTAAAAAATATCTGACCTACCCTACACAGAATCCTGCACAGGTATTTGGGTAAGATGCTTACACATTAATTGCCACACTGGCATCTATTGTTTTAAAAACAGCTATTGTTTATGTGGTGCTGAACAACCAGCTCCTCCCCCTGTCATTATCTGATTGGAGAATTCGGATAAGGAGAGTGTGGCTGGACATTGGCTCTGACTGTACAGTTGCCTACCTGGTTGAACAGGAGTGGCTTTAAATGACACCTCCCTTCCCGAAGTGACAGACTAAACTCAATGCATTTGGGATAGAAATAAGGCACAAAGACTAACAACTGAGAAAAGCAGTATAAAAAGAGCAGTAAGAGAAGGTGAGTTAAGGAACACGAAGGAGGAAACGTTTAGCTGACGTTCAAAAATTCTGTAGATAGGTTTTGTTGCTGCTTTTATTTTTATATTTATTTAATGGTGAATAGGAACAGTGTAGATACTGCAAATAAAAAACATCCTAGGTCTGTCTGTGTGTCTCATTTCTCTCATGTTGAGGAATTGATCTTTTCCAGCAATCTGAGCTTTTTTTTGACTGTGTGGAAGTCTGGTCAACATCCCCTCCCCCCATTTTAAAATAATAGTTTGCACCAATATAGCACATTTCATCCAAGTGTGTCACAATTCCTTTACATCATACTCAAATGCACAATCTTATTTCCTACCACAGCTAGATTAAGATGTAGTCTGTCTAGACATATGTATTCTGGTAACGTAGAGAAAGTGTTATTTGAGCATATGTGCACACACAAAAATATGCAGCCAGAGTGCAGATTGTGCATTTCCATGTGATTTTGTGAAGTTTGATGATGTGTGTATTATGGTTGATCATATGTTGAAAGCACAAGGGATTTATGTAGAGGAAAGGAGTCTGTGAGCTTGTTTGGGTATTGTGATGTTTGGCTATCAAGGCATGTGAAAAAAGGTTGACTGTCTTGATTTTTAATGATTGCTATGGTGGGATCTGCCCTTGAACATTCTTAACTCTAAATGAATGTTTTTGTATGGAGGAGAATTTCACAATGGATGTATAGCAACACTGACAGTGTTCATAGGAATAGCTATAAACATTGGAGTAAGTTATCCTTCATATGTTCCACAGTCTCTGTTATAGGCCCACTTCCTTAACCAACCCATCACATAGCTGTGCTCCTCTACCACGTCCCTTCCAGAGCCCCATTACCCTTCCATCTGTTACCTCATGGTCTACATGCACGTACTCAGCCTTTCCCCCTCTATACATCCCCACCACCACATTCAACTTTTAAACATTGCTACATAACTTCCGAAAGCTGAATGCTGTAGCAGGGCATGGTGGGAAGCAGCGATGTAGTCAAGGGTATGTTACTGACTAGGGAGATCTGGGATGTAGATCACAGAAGCAGTGTTACAGGGGAGAAAAGAGGATTGGGCTGGGTGGGAACCTGGGTGGGAGAAGTAAAATCTTGTCCCATGGTTCATCAGAGCAGCTGCAGATAATATTCATCAGAGATCCTCTCTGTGCTGCATATCCCAGCTTTTGACTAAAGCCTCACTTTTTCTTCCATGTACTTCCCTTCACATTCCCGCACACTATTTCCCTGCTAAATTGCCCACTCCCTCCCACACCTGCCCACAGAGGTGCACTTTTCTGTGGTAGGGAGATTGAATAGGGATGGATGGAGATCAGGAATGCATGAAGGGGAAGGGAGCTAAAGTTTGGAGAGCCAGAGCTTTGCATGTGTTGGGGGATCCTACTTTTTGTGCACCAAGGAGTCTCTAACAATGCTACTGCTTTGCATCCCCATTGAACAGAAGCAGCAGCAATATAGGATGCCTTTGATATGCCACTGGCACTGACACTCAGCTACATCAGCGCTGTTGCCTCCATGATTGTGAGGAGCCCAGAGCGGTACCTGTGGTAGCACCTACCTCTTGGTCCTGAGCATGGCCACTTTTCAGTCTTGTAGTGCTTGTAGCTTTTAAACATGGCAGCTGAGTTTGCACATGGGGGCTGAGCCAACCATATCACTCTGTAGACCAGAGGTGGGCAAACTACGGCCCGCAGGCCACATGCGGCCCGTGGGGCCTTGCTGCCCGGCCCCTGAGCTCCTGGCCCGGGAGGCTAGCCCCCGGCCCCTCCCCTGCTGTTCCCTCTCCCCCGCAGCCTCAGCTCACTGCGCCGCCACCGGCACAATGCTCTGGGCATCAGCGCAGCTGCAGAGCCCGGGCCTGACCTGGTGCTCTGTGCTGCATGGTGGCATGGCTGCCTGTCCTGGTGCTCTGGGCGGCGCAGCTGTAATGCTGCCAGCCACCGGTGCTCCAGGCAGTGCGGTAAGGGGGCAGGGAGGGTTGGATAGAGGGCAGGGGAGTTCGGGGTGGTGGTCAGGGGGCGGGGGTGTGGATAAGGGGCAGGATGGTCAGAGGGTGGGGAACAGGGGGATTGAATGGGGGCAGGGGTCCCAGCGGGGCAGTCAGGAAAGAGAGGGGGAGGTTGGATGGGGTGGCAGGAGGCAGTCAGGGGCAGGGGTTCCGGGGATGGTCAGGGGACAGGGGTGGTTGGATGGGGCAGAGGTCCTGAGGGGGCAGTCAGGAAGGAGAGGGGGGTTGGATGGGACAGCAGGGGACAGTCAGGGGCAGGGGATCTGGGGGCGGTCAGGGGACAGGGAGCGGGAGGGGGTTGATGGGGCAAGAGTCCCGGGGGGGGGTCATCAGGGGGCGAGAAGCAGGGGGGGTTGGATAGGAGGCGGGAGCCGGACCACGCCTGGTTGTTTGGGGAGGCACAGCCTCCCCTAACCGGCCCTCCATACAATTTTGGAAACCCGATGTGGCCCTCAGGCCAAAAAGTTTGCCCGCCCCTGCTGTAGCCCATTGAAAGAAACTCCATAGATCAGTTTGAGAAGCTCTGATCTGGAGCCCTGATTACCCTGCTAAAACAAGAGTTTGGCAGCTGTTCAGCATGATTTGACCACACCTCAGTTAACACTATTTGTTTTGGGGACAGGGCCAAATTGTGTTATAATTAGATTTCAGTTGCTTAAACTGAGTTCTAAACATGGTTTTAATGTCAGCATCTATCAGTTTCTTCAATTACAGTATCCGTAGGCCATCTAGTGGTCACAGAATTTTTGACTCAAGTCTAATTTTACAGCAACTGGGTTGGACTCCCCACACTTTCCCCTTAAATGCTTTGTCAGCAAGCTCTCTTTGGAGATGAGGGAGAAGCCAGTAATCTAAACCTCTATTTTATTGGCAACAGGGTCAACAGAAGTATCAACATTAGATGTTCTTGCCACTGGGAGTGGGGGTGGTAAGAAAGCCTGATTTTTCTTTTAATCCATGTACTAGTTGTCATTGCAGAGTAACTCAGCAATTCTCCCCTTGTGTACAGGAGCGCCACCAGCTTTTTCGCTGCCCTAGGAAGGTCCCACCCCCGACAGAGGCGGCAGAAGGTCCCGCCCCCAAAATGCCGATGACGACCGGGGCGGCCGAAGATTCGACCGCCGCGGTCACCGCCCCCCAAACGTTAGCGCCCTAGGTCGCCTAATGGGTTGTGCTGGCCCTGCTTGTGTGGCCCTCTTCAGGAGTTCCAGTCAGGACCTCAGCCATCGCCTGTCTCTGGGCAAGGGCCCTTGTCCCACTCCCCTCTGAAGAAAGGCGGGCTTAATGCTGCACAGTTTCCTGTCGGATGCCTCCAGCAATCCAGTCTGCCTATGGGTTTGTCTACATTTACAGTGCTGTAGTGGCGCAGCTGCACCAATGCAGTGCTTAGTGAAGACTAAGCCAGTGTAGCACTTAGTGAAGACATTACCTACGCTGACAGCACAGGTACTCCACCTCTCCAAGAGGTAGTAGCTATATTGATGGGAGAAGCCTTCCCATCGACATAGCACTATCTACACCCGGGGGTAGGTCGGTATAACTGTGTCGCTCAGGGGTGTGGATTTTCCATACCCCTGAGCGATGCAGTTATACTGACATAAGTTTGTAGCGTAGCCCAGGGCTAAAGGCTTCACGCTTCACTTTAATGACTTTTAAAAAATACTGACCTTCTCTTTATATTCTTGTCAACTAAACTATTAGAAGAGAAAACACTTTCCTTTATCCTCTTAAAATGTAATTCATTTATGGGAAGAAAAGTTTCCACTCCATAAAGGGATACTGTCAACTGGGAAAGTTTTAAGATGGACTAATTTCAAAATCCAAGCTTCACATCTTTATCACGCCATGTATGCACAACTGCTAAAGGTCAGAACACTGTTCTTTGTATGTATCTTTCAATAAATAATACTGTTTAGTCCATCTGGCAGTTGCACAACAAGATAACAAAGCTATGTTTCTATAAGTTATAGCTAGACCTATGGGAAATGGGCAGCTTGGGTTTGCAGAGATTCATGGGAATATTTGCTTTAGTTTCAGTCTGCTTGGGGCCATGCCTGCCCTAGGTTTTGGGTGTTCAAATCAATCCCCAAATTCCAAGCTCAGTCAAAACGTCTGCATTTCACTTGATTTTGCATGAAAACCATGCAAAACCAAAACTATATCGTTTTGTTGGGAAAGGTATAAATCATCCCAAGTTTGCTTGAGATTTCCACAACAGTTTTGCAAACTTTCCAACAAACTTTGGGCTAAGTTTCAAGGTCCTGTGTCTGCTTCCACAAAGTCAATGGCCGAATTCCCATTGACTTCAATGGGTGCAGAATCAGGCACCAAGTTGTGTTATTTAGAGTTTCATATCACAAGGGTTGCACAACTCTTGTGAAATATGAGTCTCTTTCCTGTTTTATTTCTTAGATAAAAACAAATATTTCTAATGTAGCTCATCTATAAATTAAGATCAACTAATTTTGGAGACAAACATGAGGTACCACCACTCATTTGAAAGTGAAATAAACCATTTGGTTTTTTAAGCATCTTTCTAATTTAAGCTTTAACATTTTTTCATTATTTTGGAGCACCTGCACCCGAGGAGTGAAGTTCTGGAACAGCCTTCCAAGGGGGGTAGTGGGGATAAGAAACCTAACTTGTTTCAAGACTGAGCTTGATAATTTTATGGAGGTGATGGTATGATGAGGTTGCCTACAATGGCACATGGCTAAGGCGGTGTGTCTGTCATGGAAGTCACGGATTCCGTGACCTCTGTGACTTCTGCAGCAGCCGGTGCGGCTGGCTCTGGGGCTGCCCGAACACTGCAGATCAGTTACTGCTTACTTCAGGGGGCTCCCCAGAAGTGGCAGGCATGTCCCTGCAGTTCTTAGTGGAGGGGCCAGGGGGCTCGGTGCACTGCCTGTGCCTGCAGGCGCCACCCCCGCAGCTCCCATTGGCTGCGATTCCCGGCCAATGGGAGCTGCGGAGCCAGAGCTTGTGGTGGGGGCAGTGCGGGGAGCTCCCCTGGCTTTCCCTCCCCTTAGGAGCTGGAGGGACATACGGAGCCAGGTAGAGAGCCTGCCAGCTCTGCCAACTCTCCCCCCCCCCAGCACCGGCAGGGGTCCCAGACCATGTGCAGCTGCCCGGCCCTGCCTCCCAACACCAGCGGGGGTCCCGGACTGTGTGCCACCGCCCGCCTCACCCCCAGCACCAGCAGGGGTCCCGGGCCAAGCCTGGCACCCACCTCCCCCCCAGAACCAGCAGGGGTCACAGCCCTGAGCCACTCCCCCCCCCAGAGCACCCACAGCCTCCTGGCCCAAGTTTTAGTTAGGGGTGTATAGTACAAGTCATGGACAGGTTACGGGCCATAAATGTTTGTTTACTGCCCGTGACCTGTCCATGACTTTTACTAAAAATACTAAAAACTGCAGAGAGCTCTGAGTTACTACAGAGAATTCTTTCCAAGGAGTCTGAGTGGTGGGTCTTGCCAACATGTTCATGGTCTAACTGATCTCTATATTTGGGCTTGGGAAGGAATTTTCACCCAGGTCATATTGGCAGAGATCCTGGGGTTTGTTTGTTTTTTGCCTTCCCCTATAGTGTGTGGCATGGATGACTTGCTGGTTTGAACTAGAGTAAATGGTGGATTCTCTATAACTTAAAGCCTTGCAATCAAGATTTGAGGACTTCAGTAACTCAACCAGGGGTTATGGGCCTATTAGGGGAGGAGTGGGTGAGGTTCTGTGGCTTGCAATATGCATGTCAGACTTGATGATCATGATGGTTCTTTCTGGCTTTAAAGTCTATGAGGGCATTCAGCAGTTCCCAAGAGGGGGGTGATCACTTCGTAAGATTGGAACTGTGGACTGTCTGCAGGGTTTTCTTCTAAATTTGGGCCTGATACTAGCAGATAGATAGCACCATAACTCCCATAGAAATCAAATCAGTGGGAGCTCAACAGAACCTCCAAGGATCAGCCCCTCCCCCCATGTTGACCATCTGTTGTAATGTCCAGTATTTTCCGTTTCAGATATGTAGTAGCTTAAAGTTTAAAATATGAAGATTAAATCATTGACATTTGTTTCAGCATTCATTATAACTACATTTAACTTTGTATTGCCTCTTAAGATTTACCAACTTCCAAGTACACAGCAAGCAATGCACAGAAATAACAGAATACATTTAAATGTTTCTTGTTACTCAAGCATTTGAGAAAGCATTTTTTCTCCTTTACAGAAACTAATTCTTTGAATATAGCATTCAAATGTGTTCAGTATGCAAATGTGCAAGAGCATAAGTTTGCTGATAGTCTTCTTTGGCAACTGTAGAGGAATTCTAAGGAAGATGCTTCCTGAAACTACAGTTACAAAATGTTCTGGACGTGCTCGTCATTTCAAGAATAGATAATTATTCCCCCACAGACACTTTTTAATTTGTCAGTCATATAAATATGGAAGAAAGTGTTTACATCTGAAAATTAACATCTAGAGGGTTTTATGGTGGAAAATTAAGGAACAAATTTACACTTAAAAACTAAGTATGGGAGTCTCTCTCTTCCACTGTCATTGTCTGAGGGGATCAGAAAACTCTCCCTAGGTGATGACCCTTTTGAATTTGTGAAAGTGACAGACTGATAACTCTGGCTAGAATCAAATTCAATTCAAGCAGGTGCTGTGTATGCCACAGATCTCGTGTGGCTCTCAATCCAGAGTATTCCAGTACTGGGTTTATCTACATCAGAGATTCTAACAACAGACTCTAGCAAATTCTCTGGTGGTGTGCAAATTGAACAAACATGCACTAGAAAGCTAGACTGAGACAGTGCTGCTAATTAAGGGCCTGAACCTGCTCCCATTGAAATCAGTGGGAGTTTTGCTCATAATGATGGCTCCAAAAACCACATTGAAACTCAGATCTCCAGAGTTAAAAGGCTCAATGACCCTATTGATTTCTAGACAGTGGGTGATTTATTCTACAACCAATTCCTTCAAGGCTACACTTCCTTCAAGGCTACACTTTTAAAATATGGATACAGTAAACAATACTAGATTCATGTACTTTTATTTTAATTTAGACAAGTTTCAGTGCTCTGCAAAATAGCAGAGACCAAAACTCAAGCAATAGGTAGCAATTAATGCAGCGGTTGCCACAAGAAAGTCAACACTTACCAGCAGCTGACACAGAGTGGTATATGATGAGATACTGCAGTAGTTCTACTTATGAAATGAGATAACTGTGATATCACTGACTTTTTTTAAAATGACATCTACAGTATCCTAGTTTGGCACTGTAACTGTGTAGTAATAAAATAATAATCTTCTTTCCATTTAGTTCAATGGCATTATGCCAGAGATTAATCTGGCCCAATCTTTGAAAGTACACTTTAGGAAAAAGCCCCCACCCCCAATCCTTAATGATAGAAAAGTCTCATGGGTTTTTGCAGTATGCTTATGGATTCTTAAAACTCATTTTCCCAACATTGTAAATGACATTACATACAAACAAAATACAATTATCTGCCATAGCATAAAAAGTCCTCATTTTAAAGAGCCTTGTACTACAGATCCCGGTGACAACTTGCAGTACTTTCTAGTGGAATTATTCTTTGTGCACAGTATTACCATGACACCAATTTAACCATAAATTCCTTTATTAACGCTAAAGGCCAAATGGATTTATATAATTGCTCTAAACATGCTTAAAAAGACTAAATAATAAGCAGTTTACTACATCCTAACAGTAACAAAATATTTATACGTTTTTGCTCAGGATACTTACAAATGGGCTAAACCCAGGGAGCCCATATTGGTTGGCTCCAACGTGGTCAGACAGATATTAGCCCTGAAGCCTTTTACAAGTTTACTTTTTTATACCCTTTAACAAACAAGTGAGGTCATTGCCAATTATCAGACCTTAGCTAAGGCCAGATAAAGGAATTTCTTATATAGCCAATTATTTACTGCACTTGGTACACAATTAACCCTTTTTTATTTCTATTACTATAGCTCAAACCTTAAATAAGATAACAGTGGTATTTCAAAGGTCACTACAAGTTTAAAGCAACTCTTTTTTCTCATGATCTCATGCTTTTGAGTCACATGCTTGGGGCCTATTGCTAATGCCCCAATTCAATTTAATACCACGGTTCACCCAAATCTAACATGGGCCTATGTCCTACAACTTCTGTTTTGTTTTAAAACAAACTAATGGCACAATCCAGAAAAAACTGACTACCAAGCATAGTGCTTTTTTACCACGAGGAATCCCATCGAACTTCATGATAGTAACCACTGTGCTCAGTAGTAAAGTATTTGCCTGACTGGACCATTAGTAAGTAAAATAACATTGTATTTTATACAACACTGTATCTAGAAGAGGGTCCCGTGAACAGTCCCACTTATCTCAGTCTATAAATCAATCCATTGACAGACCACACTGAACCTTCTTAAATCTCTTCATTTACTGCCTGGACCTTTTCTGAATGCCCTTGGCATGGGCCACACAAAACTACTGTTATGGAGACATTTCTGTTGGTGAGAACAAGTCCCATCATAGTCTGTAGAGAGATTAAAAACAACTCCTTGGAGCTAGTAGAGAAAGGTCACCCTTTCTCAACAGTTCATTTCCTATTTGTTGTTTATTACTAGTAGTTTTGTTCAATTCCATAATGGATTTTATTAGCATTTCCAATATTTGTTTACCTCCGGTATGTCTTTTTAAGATTATTATTGTCTTGCAGCTTTTAATTACTGGTTGATCAAACAGTTTTTCAGCAATATGTAGTGCCTATTTTTGGCCAGAATAATGAAACAGCCTGGGTGTCACACAAAGTTAAATACCATCAATCTATGCTGTATTAAATGACAGCATAATTCCCTGGCAAAGGCCTCCCTATGAGATGAGGATCTAAAAAAAGGATTGAATCAGTGAAGTAAATAGTTTCACTCCCTAGCTATGGTACATGCAAGCACTTATGGAATATAGGGGAGTTGGCAGTAGAAGATAAGCAAAAATTATGTCTGCCATTTGTGTTTCCTGAGAGGCTATTATAGATTAGAAATACTACTCTCTTAAAATATTTGTATTCCACATGTAAAGGTTACATTACTTCACACCGTTTTCTTATGTGCTATTAGGGTGGCCAGACAGCAAATGTGAAAAACTGGGATGGGGGTGGGGGGTAATAGGAGCCTATATAAGAAAAAGACCCAAAAATCGGGACTGTCCCTATAAAATCAGGACATCTGGTCACCCTATGTGCTATCGTGTCTAATTTTCCATAGTCATTCAATAATTGATTTCCATCTGGCAATTTTGGAATGTGGAAGGAGTCTCACTTACTGCCATTCTAATCATGCAGCTTTTGTAAATAGTATGACAAAAATAAATGTATTAATTTGCCATCTAAATGGAAGTAGCTAAGTAATTCTGGCAGTACAGTATATTTAGTAAGGTTATTTTAGATTTACATATTACAGGGACAGTACAATAGCTGAGATCACTTGAAACCCCCTTTACAGAAATTTGAGAGCATTAACTTTTCACTCCTGCTGGCAGCTCCACTGCTGTCACTGTTGGTCTTCTCTAGGGAGTGAAAAAAAAGGAGCCCAGATGCAGATTCTACTAAGAAGTGATGATGAGACATATTGCATCATTGAAACATTACTGCCTCATGTTTAGGGCTGAATATTTATTCTTATCCAAAGATTATTTTGAGTAAAATTAAATGCTCAAAAATGGTGATAAGAAAGAGGAATCCCTAGAAATTTCAGGGTGGGTTTTTTAAAGAGGTAAAATACTGGAAATTCAGACAAATTTTACCAAGAGGGTTCAGGCTGAGAATGTACTGATTAGCTTTTTTTTTTTTTTTTTTTTTTTTTTTTTTAATTCAACTTATCAAGTGGTCCCTCTTTTCCTACTTAATTTGATCTAAGCTTTTAAATTGTTTATAACAATTCAATTATAGAGGTTCCATATATACCCGCATTGCTATTTGGTCCCAGGATCATCTGGAATTATCAAAAACACCCAGTCTTGCCCTAGCATGGGTCCTATCAAAGTCGTGGTAAAACACTCCCTTTGGTTTCAATAGTCTAAAGTTGATCACATTTGAAAATCTCACCCAAAATGTGAGAAACCTACTCCGGATAAAAAAATAAGAACTGAATATTCTGTTTTTATTATTCCATATAAATCAATGTATTAGTTGGCTGATTAGAAATGAGGCACAGTTTTTTAATTGTGAGGGTGATTAACCATTGGAACAAACTATCAAGGGATGTGATGGATTCTCCATCACTGTTTGCCTTTCTGGAGCCAAACACAAATTGTTGGGTCCAATACGAGGTAACTGGGTGAAGTTTATTGGCCTGCGGTATACAGGAGGTCAGACTACTAGATGATCTAATGGTTCCTTCTGGTCTTAAACTCGATGAGTCTATGAATCTATGATTCCTTGGCAGGGAGGATGGTTATAAGATTGAGGTAGGCAGTCAGGAAACCTGGGTTTTATTCCAGTCTTTGCCAGAGTCATCTTGTGCAACTTTGGGCAAGTCTAACCATTGTGCCTCAGTTTCCTCATCTGTGAAATTACCATCTTATAGGTATTCTGAGAGACTTAAGCAATGTTTATAAAACCCATTGAAATCCTTAGAAGGTGCCACAGAAGTTCAGAGTTAAAACCTTTGTTTAGCTGGTGACAATGCCTTACCTGGAACATGAGAGAAATCTGTATAAGATCTTCATGTTTATAAACACAGGTACTCTATATAAGTGAGAGGGATGTTTATCTCTCATTTTACTTTCTTGTAGTCTGTCACTATCTGTAAATTGTCAGAATGAATCAGCAATGCTGCAGCCTTAAAAAGAGAACATGCCCCACTGACCAGTCAGTCCCTGCCCCACCTCTGCCTCCCTTCGCTGCAGTGAGCTAAAAGGCAACTGCATGGTATGGAACACTTTTGTATCCGTGGGAATGCCCCTTCCTGACAAAATTTCCACAGGTTTTTCACCATTTGGTTCTCTGAGCGGCCTTTTGCTGAGAATTGTGCTAACCCAAATCATTGACACAGGCATTTTAAAACACAATTGTATATCAAACTTAGGTATTCAAACAAACCCATACACTGTGGTAAAATACAGTTCCAACACGGTTTGGCTGGTACATGTGGACAAGGCTAAACAATGTCAAACCTGAATTAAAACAACTTGTTCTAGCTCAGACTGAGGATAGGCTAAAGCAAGATTATAATGCTATTTGGCCCTATACACACAGGCTGAACTAAATAGCGATAGAAATCAGATGGGCCACAAGCAAATGTAAGCACCATCAGTAAGCTCCATTGTTTTGGCTGTATAGAGAGCACCTTCTCTAGCAAGGGAAAACTGACTAGTTGTTGTTAATATGGTTGTTTGGTAATCTGAATATTTAAAGTCTTATGCAGCTAAATTGGGATTTTATTAAGTGGCGTGATTGATGACAGTTAATACAGAATCATATTTTGTTCTAGCTACAGCGCTCTCTGAAGATCGGGCTCTGAAAAAAAGATAGTCCAGGCTGAGAAAAAGATATGGCTTTCTTCTGAACTCTGTTTGCCTTTACATTCTGTTTATCTAGAGTGATTAAAATAGCTTTGATTGATTATTACAATGTTTTATAATCCTAGATATTATACTGAATAGGAGGCAATTTTCCTAAAAGAGAGAGAGCTTTATTATTTGCAGTCTGACAGTATACGATTACGTACAGATATGTTCATCTTCAAGGTGAAATTTCCCCCCGTTTTACAGTCTTTTAAACTCGTTTTGTTACTATTTTAATTTTATTGTAGCTGAATTTGCCAGTTGACACCAAAGCTGCCTTATTAGTAGAAAGAGCATTTTGGCTTTGTTTTAAAATAGGCTGAAATCGCAAAACAGTAGAAAAATCATTCTGCTGAGTTGGATTGTGGGGATTATTCTAATTCTTTTATTAGCATATTTGGGGAGAAAATTATAAAGAAGGGTCAGAGCCTGCTTATTTAAAGGTAACGAATAAGAACAGGATAGGACTGTCTCATAAGCAATTCACAAAACAAATATTGAACCGCACAAAGTACAAACTTATACCCTGGTACTGCAAGCTCTTACTTATGCACATAGTCCTTGAGATCACTGGCACTAATCACAGAGCAAGGGTTTGTAGTATTTAGTTAAATAATCCATATCAATTCAACCAGGACATCTAGTTGATATCAGAGATTTTTTTTGTATTTCAGTAGCACCTCGAGACCAGAGCCCCATTGTGGCACTGTACAAACAAGTATAATAGATGGTCCCAGGCCTGAAGAATTTACAAACTAAAGTGTAAGACTAGTGACATGATGGAAAAATCCTAAAAATGTAGAACTGGAAGGGACCTCAATAGATCATCTAGTCCAGTCCCCTGCACAGAGGCAGGACTAAAGATTATCTAGACCATCCCTGACAAGTGTTTATAAGGAAAAATAAACTATGGGAATTTTTCCAAGCCAAAAAGGTCCATTTTGCAGTAAAGCAAAGATGCATTCACAGCTAAAATGTGTCAAAATATAATTTCAATTTTGTAATAAGACACTTATCTACCCTGCAAATAAAATGAAGTGAAAATACTAAATTGTGGATGTTGCTGAATGGAATCCTGCAAACAAACAGAACAAAACAAAACAATCATCCAAACAGCTAAAAGTCTAGAACTTTACAAAAAGGCTTTGAATTAAATGAAAAAGATATCTTATAAAAAACCCAGACAATTATTTATTCTGCAAGAAAAACAAATATAATGGAGTAATGACAGTTTTGGAGATTGAGAAGAATATTTTGATTTTACATTTTCTTTTTTCCAAGCAATGCACCTGATCAAAGCAATTACTTAGGAAGAGCTTTCCCATTCTAATGCGAGTTGCCTACACTAGCAAGCACAGATCTGCAACAACAGTGGTGTTCTGGTGCAGACAAGAAGGCATCGCTCTCGTTTCCAAGAGGCTCAGGAGCGAATCAAATACCACAAAGGTCCTGGAAATTTACAAGGTAGGAAGAGATCATGGTCTAATTGTAGGTGTTCTACTAGACAAAAGTGATAACCAATCAATCAACTATCTGATCCACCTTTGATATGCCCAATTTTTTCTGAAAAGACACTACACGTCTGTTTATAATATAATTTGTATAAAGGCAATATTTGTACAAGTCACAGCTGAACGCAGCTCTTGTGTCAACTGGCTACTTGTACCTACAAATCAGATAAGAAAGGAGTTGTCCACCCATATATAATGTAGTGATTCATTTTTAGGCCACAGACTTTTTTTTTGCGCTACGGAAGTGTCTATAATCAGTTAAAAATCTTCAAATACACATGTGCAATTCAGACCATTGTACGTTTAATAAAGTTGTCTTCATATTAGTATTTTCACATACCAAAGCAAATGTCACTTAACAGCAAGAGCAGGATATCTGGGTCTAGATGCTGGGCTTCTATTCCTAATTCTGCCACACACACTGACTGTACAACTTGGGCCAGATCAATTGAGTTGTATGCCTCAGTTTCCCCATCTTTTACAGAGGGATAGCAATATTCACCTACCTTCCCCATAGTGCTGTGAAGAAGTTACTCACCTTTTGCAGTAATGATGGTTCTTCAAAATGTGTGTCCCTAAGGGTTCTCCAAAGGTGTGCTTGAGTCCCTGCACTGCTAATTGGAGAACTTTGGTAGCAGCGTCCATTAAGCCTGCATGAGGCTAGCCAGCATGCGTGGGCTAACCCCTGCAGTTCCTTCTCTACTGCTGAGTCATTGACAAGAACTCTGAAGTAGAGGGGAGGAGGGTGGGTTGTGGAGCACCCATGAGGGGCACATCTCAAAGAACCATTGTTACTACACAAGGTAACTTCTTCTTTGAGTAGCATCCCTGTGGGTGCGCCACTGTAGGTGACTCCTGAGCAGTATCCCTACTAGAGGGCTGGGGCTTCTTGAGTCAGTAAGCCTCATTCAGATCTCAGGAGAAAGGGCAATTCCCACTTGATCACCTTTCCTCACAAGTCCCATTCTCACTCAGCATGGGCTTCTGAGCTTCTTTGAAAGCCTTCTGTGGTTTGCATAAGTCCTTTCTATATAAGTCTCAAACTGGGGGTTGGGACCCCTCAGGGGGTCACAAGGTTATTACATGGGGGTTGCGAGCTATCAGCCTCCACCCCAAACCCCGCTTTGCATCCAGCATTTATAATGGTGTTAAATATATAAAAAGTGTTTTTAATTTATAAGGGGGGGTCACACTCAGAGGCTTGCTATTTGAAAGGGGTCACCAGCACAAAAGTTTGAGAACCACTGATATAAGTAAAGATGGTTTATCAGGCAGGGATGCAGTAGTTCTTTCCCTTCACCACCTTCCCCTGCATCTAATGTGGGGGAGTAAGGATAGCTCAGTGGTTTGAGCATTGGCCTGCTAAACCCAGGGTTGTGAGCTCAATCCTTGAGGGGACCACTTAGGGATCCGGGGCAAAAAAATCAGTACTTGGTCCTGCTAGTGAAGGCAGGGGGCTAGACTCGATGACCTTTCAGGGTCCCTTCCAGTTCTATGAGATAGGTATATCTATCTATATATCTGAGCTGCCACAGAAAATTCCCTGCTGATCTAGCCACCCCTCATGCTTCCAGCATAACATCCATTCCCATTCCCAGTACTGCTTTCCCCAGCCCCCACTTTTAGACTGAATGGATAGGAGGAGCTACTAGCATCAGAGAGCTCTAGAGGTGAGCAGCTGAGAAGTGCAGGAGTCATGGTAATAAGGAAGCACTAGTGCTTCCTTTCAGGATTCACAACATTTTCACAAGTACCAAGAGGCTTTTGAATAATGTGACCCCACAAGTAAGGAACGGACTTCAGCACTTTTATTCACAAATCAGTTTCTTACCACTTGACAGCTCTGATGCTGACACTTGTGTAAAAAACAGGCTGCAACATTGCTGACAAAAAAAGAAAACGTCAGTGCAATTGTAAATAAATTGGCAGAGTTTACAACTTAAGAACTTGCAGTTTAGCATGCACCTTGCAGATGCTGCTGCAGTTGACAGATTATGAAGCTTGAAGTGGACATAATAGGTGAGATTTTTATTGCATTCAATTTTCAAAAACTAAAATAAGCCAAATAAACATTTGTCATAAGACAGGCGGATAAACATTGTGTTTCTTTGTGAATTAAAGAATAAAGGACTAAAATTTTGTGAAATCCATGTGAGAATGGGACTGGTGGTCGGAGGGTTGAATTTGGAGTTAGTGTAGAGTATTGTTTTTGAGGTGTATATTTGTTTTTTAAAGTGTATTTTGTATTTCAATTTTAACTGCCCCGTTAATGCCTTAGAACAGGGGTCGGCAACCTTTCAGAACTGGTGTGTCGAGTCTTCATTTATTCACTCTGATTTAAGGTTTTGCGTGCCAGTAATACATTGTAACGTTTTTAGAAGGTCTCTTTCTATAAGTCTATAATATATAACTAACAAGATGTGTTGCTCATATCCATTCCAATTAGGTGTGCGTGCGCTGCATGCACGATCGTCGAAGAATTTTTACCCTAGCAACACCCGGTGGGTTGGCTGTGGAGCCCCTGGAGTGGCGCCTTCATGGTGCTGGATATATACCTCAGCCGACCCAGCGCCCCCTCAGTTCCTTCTTGCCGGCTACTCCGACTGAGGGGAAGGAGGGCGGGTTTGGAATGGATATGAGCAACACATCTCAAAGAACAACAGTTACAAAGGTGAGTAACCATCTTTTCTTCTTCGAGTGCTTGCTCATATCGATTTCAATTAGGTGACTCCCAAGCCTTACGTAGGCAGTGGGGTTGGAGTGAGATATCGCTGAATGCAGCACCGCTGAACCAAATGCAGCATCGTCTCTGGACTGCTGGACTATCGCATAGTGAGAGGCAAAAGTATGCACTGAAGACCAAGTGGCAGCTCTACAGATCTCCTGTATCGGAACCTGTGCCAGGAAAGCAGCCAACGAAGCTTGAGCCCTGGTAGAATGGGCGGTGAGGGGGTTGGCCAGGACACCGGCCAGATCGTAGCAAGCACGGATACAGGACATGATCCAGGAGGAGATGCGCTGTGAGGAAACCGGGAGGCCTTTCATCCGGTCAGCCATGGCAATGAAGAGCTGGGTTGTATTTCTGAACGGCTTTGTACGCTCAATATAGAAGGCGAGGGTCCTACGAACCTTCAGGGAGTGCAGCTGTTGCTCCCGCCAAGTAGCATGTGACTTTGGATAGAAGACCGGGAGGAAAATGTCTTGGTTGACATGAAAAGTTGATACCACCTTGGGAAGGAAGGCATGGTGAGGGCGTAGCTGCACCTTGTCTTTATGAAAGACCACGTACGGTGGTTCCGAACTGAGGGCTCTGATCTTGGATATGCGCCTCGCCAAAGTGATAGCCACAAGGAAGGCTGTCTTCCAAGAGAGGTACAGAAGGGAGCAGGTGGCCATCAGCTCAAACAGGGCCCCCATAAGTTTGGAGAGGACCAGGTTAAGGTCCCACGCGGGGGCCGGTTGTCGCACCTGCGGGTAGAGACGGTCCAGTCCCCTAAGAAACCTACCGACCATAGGGTTGGAGAAGACCGAGCGTCCATGTTCTCCTGGGTGGAAAGCCAAAATGGCTGCCAGGTGCACCCTAACAGATGATATCGCCAGACCTTGCTGTTTTAAGGATAGGAGATAGTCCAAGATGAGAGGCACAGACGCATGCAGGGGGGACGTGCCGCACTGAGCACGCCAGCAGGATAAACACTTCCATTTAGCCAGGTACATGGCTCAAGTGGAGGGTTTTCTGCTACCTAGCAGTACCTGCTGCACCGAATGGGAGCAAAGGCACTTCGAATGAGTTAGCCATGCAGCATCCAAGCCATGAGGTGGAGGGATTGCAGGCCGGGGTGACCGAGGCGGCCGTGGTCTTGTGAGATCAGGTCCGGCCAAAGCAGGAGTGGAATCAGAGCATCTACTGATATCTCCAGGAGCGTGGTGTACCAGTGTTGTCTGGGCCACGCCGGGGCGACCAGAATCAGACATGCTCTGTCCCTGCGCACCTTGAGCAGGACCTTGTGGACCAGTGGGAATGGAGGGAAGGTGTAGAACAGCTGGCCCTTCCACGGGAGCAGGAAGGCATCTGAGAGAGAACCTGGGGAGCGTCCCTGGAGAAAGCAAAATAGCTGGCACTTCCGATTGCTGCGAACAGGTCAACCTGGGGAAACCCCAACCTCAGGAAGATGGAGCGGATGACATTGGAATGAATTGACCACTCGTGGGACTGGAAGGACCTGCCGAGATGATCTGCCAGTGTGTTCTAGACCCCTGGGAGAAAGGACGCCACCAGATGAATAGAGTGGGCTATACAAAACTCCCACAGGCGAATGGCTTCCCGACAGAGGGGATGAGCGAGCTCCCCCTTGCTTGTTGATGTAAAAAAATGGCTGTGGTGTTGTCTGTGAGGACCGCCACGCAATGGCCATATAGTTGCTCCTGGAACACTTGACACGTCAGGTGTACCGCCATCTGCTCTCGTACGTTGATGTGTAGAGATAGTTCGGCTGCAGTCCATAGACCCTCCATCCTGAAGTCCCCGAGATGGGCACCCCATCGTAGGGATGAAGCATCTGTGACCAGAGACAAGGAAGGTTGAGGAGTGTGGAATGGGACCCCTTCGCATACTGTCCTGGGGTCTAACCACCAGTGGAGAGAGGTTAGGACCGTTTCTGGGGCGGTGACCATCACGTTTAAGCTGTCTCGACCTGGGTGATAGACTGTTGTCAGCCAGGCCTGAAGTGGACGGAGCCACAGTCTGGCATGCCTGGTCACATACATGCAGGAGGCCATGTGCCCCAGAAGGCTCAAGCACGTTCTCACCATTGAGGTTGGAAAACTTTGGAGGCTGTGGATAAGGCTCGCCAACGACTGGAAGCGGGAATCCGGTAGGAGAGCTCGGGCGAGTCTGGAATCTAAGACTGCCCCAATTAACTCTATTCTCTGGGTTAGTTCCAGAGATGACTTTTCCACATTGAGGAGGTGGCCTAATCAACGAAACATGGCCATGGTTGCTTGAACGTGGGACTGCACCTGTTCCCTTGTGCGACCTTGAATAAGCCAATCGAGATACGGGAACACTTGGATCCGCTGCCGACGGAGGGAGGCTGCCATGACAGCCATACATTTGGTAAATACCCGGGGGGCCATAGAAAGGCCGAAAGGAAGGACCGTGAACTGATAGTGTTCGCGGTTGAACACATGTGGAAATATGCATCCTTCATGTCGAGGGTGGCGTACCAGTCTCCAGGATCCAGGGAAGGTATGATGGTCCCCAAGGACACCATGTGGAAATTTAGCTTTACCATGAATTTGTTGAGTCCTTGTAGGTCCAGGATAGGCTGAAGTCCATCCTTTGCTTTGGGGATTAGGAAGTAACGGGAGTAAAATCCCCTGCCCCTTAAGCTCCTTTGGAACCTCCTCGATCGCTCCCATGGTTAAGAGCGCCTGCACTTCCTGCATAAGGAGTTGCTCGTGAGAAGGGTCCCTGAAGAGGGATGGGGAGGGAGGAAGGGAGGGGGGGAGGGGAGAAAGAAAATTGGAGAGAATATTCCCTTTCCACCATGCGAAGAACCCAACAGTCTGTAGTTATGAGAGACCACACACGGTGGAAACGGGACAGATGATCCCAAAATGGAGGAGAAGGATCCTGGTTGGTGACTGGTACGTCGTCCTCGGGCACACCTTCAAAAGTTTTGTTTGGGCCCTGCCGGTAGTTTAGCTGGGCCTTGGTTCTGCCCGGGTTGGCGGTTGGTGGATTTTTTCCTGCCACCTCGCCCATGCCTCCTATAAAAGTCCTGCCTCGGCCGAGGAGGGGGATAGGATCGCTGAGGCTGGGGTTTGAAGAGTCTGCGCTCTGTGACCGGCATGTGCATTCCTAGGGAGCGCATTATGGCCCTGGAATTTTTAAGACTTTGGAGCCTGGAATCAGTTTTATCCAAAAACAGGCCTTGCCTTTCAAATGGAAGGTCCTGTAAAGTTTGCTGCAGTTCTGGCGGTAGGCAGGAGACCTGAAGCCATGATATGCACTGCATGGCTATTCCCGATGCAATGGTCCGGGCAGTGGAGTCTGCGTCGTCTAATGAGGCCTGTAAGGAGGTCCTGGCCACCTTTTTGCCTTACACTACCAGGGCCCCAAACTCCTCTCTGGACACTGGAGGTACTAGCTCCTTATATTTTAACATGGAGTTCCATGAATTATAGTCATAGCAGCTCAGGAGCACCTGCTGGTTCGCGACCCTTAGCTGCAGCCTGCCGGAAGAGTAGATCTTGCGCCCGAACAAATGGAGATGCCTGGCATCTTTCGATTTGGGCGCCGGAGCCTGTTGCCCATGTCACCCCTTCTCGTTCACCAAGGCCACCACTAGTGAACAGGGCTGAGGGTGAGTATATAGGTACTCACACTCTTTGGAGGGTACAAAGTATTTCCTCTCCACCCCTTTAGCTGTTGGAGGGATGGATGCAGGCATTTGCCAGATTGTTCTGGCTGTGGTCTGTATGGTACGAATGAGTGGTAAAGCCACTCGGGATGGGGCCTCCGCTGATAAAATGTCTACCACTGGGTCCTCCAACTCTATTACCTCCTCCGCTTGGAGGTTCATGTTTCGTGCCACCCTACGCAGGAGGTCTTGGTGGGCACAGAGGTCTATTGGAGGGGGACCCGAGCTCGTTGTCCCAGCCACTACCTCATCTGGGGAAGATGAGGACGATGCTAGATGGTCTGGTGGTATCTCCTGCCATGACGGATCTCGTCGCCCGGGGTCCACGACGCCGGGGTCTGGGACCTGCCCAGGAGTTGGTGGTGCCGTTTCCATGCCCCTCGGAGCAGGACGGCTTAAGGTGGCCTCTGGCACCCGAGGCTCAAAGTGGGCTGAGCGGGAGGCCCCTGACAGGGTGCCCTGGGCTTGGTGGTACGCCCATGGTGTCCAAAAGGGCCATTGGGCAGACCCTTGCACAGGATCATGGCCTTCTTCTTGCCAGTGGCCGGTATCACCCTCACTGTGGCCAGGAGCTGAGTAGCCGGGACGTGAGCCCGCGTCGGACTGCGACAAACACGAGGCAGATCGTGAGGACCAAGGCGGCGCCGAACATGTCTGCGTCAAGTTGCCCGGACATGGTGGAGATTGGTATCAGGCCGCTGGTGATCGGTGCCGAGACTGCAGGGAGCGGCGCCGCGACGCTGGGGTGCTGTGCTGGAACTGAGATCGGTGCCGATGTTTGGGCTGGTACCACGATCTGGACCTTGATCGCGACGACGACCATCTGCAAGAGCGGCGCCGAGATCTGCTCCGGGACGGTGATCAACGTGCAGAGCGGTGCCGAGAGTCTGAATGGCTCAGCGAATTGGAGTGGTGCTGTGAGTCCGACCGGTGCTGTGAGTCCGACCGGCACCGCAAGAGGGAGCAGTGTTGGGACTGCGAACGGCGTTGGGAGCGGGAACGGATCCGAGAGCGGGACCGGTGCCACGTTTTCCACCTGAGTCGACGGCCAGATCAGAGATGGTTTTCCCCGGGATGGTACTGCACGAACAGGAGCCGGTGCCATGGTTTGCAGTGAAGTTGACTCTGTCAATGCGATGAGGTCTCGTGCCACTGCAAAGGCTTCTGGCATCCATGGGAGCCGGGGCTCAACCACTCTATTTGTCAGGGAGCCCGTGCGCGCTGGACTCAACGGCTCTTCTCTCGGTGCCGGAGTCAACGGTGCCGACGTCGGCGCCTGAACTCTCAGTCGCTCTGCCACCGGACGTGAGTCCGAGGGTGGTCTCAGGGGTGCTGGTGACTGCAGAGGTGGAGCAGCTATATCTGGCCTGCGGTGCCAGTTTTGGCCAGGTGAATGAGACTGGTGTCGTACTGGTTGTGGTGCTGGGGAACTTCGGTCTCTGTTAGAGTCCACCCGCGGTGCAGTACCTACTGCTGCCACCGGGACACTGCGCACCGAGGCGCTCGGTGCCAGGTCTCGGCACACCGCTGGGGGATCTGGGCTAAGAGACGCCTCCATTAGGAGCTGCTTCAATCTAAAGTACCGCTGCTTCTTGGTTCGGGGCAAGAACCCCTTACAAATTTTGCACTTGTCTGCCTGGTGGGACTCCCCCAGACACTTCAGGCAGGAGTCGTGGGGTTGCCCGTTGGCATAGGCTTAGCACAGGCTGAACAAGGCTTAAAGCCCGGAGCCTTGGGCATAAGCCCAGGTGGCAGGCGGGGAGGAGGGGGAGAGACCCCTTCCAACCCACTACTCTATGTATACAACTATAACTACAACTATTACTAAAACTACAACAACTGTAACAATTAACAACTATAGAAGAGAGAAACTCTGGGGAGAGTGGAGAACAGCGAAGCTGCGCTCCACAGTTCCAATGACCATCACGGGTGGTAAGAAGGAACGGAGGGGGCGCTGGGTCAGCTGGGGTATATATCCAGCGCCATGAAGGTGCCACTCCAGGGGGCTCCACAGCTGACCCACCGGGTTTTGCTAGGGTAAAAATTCTCTGACGATCATGCATGCAGCGCGCGCACACCTAATTGGGATTGATATGAGCAAACACTCGAAGAACTATTGTTGTATGTAAAGTAAATAAGGTTTTTAAAATGTTTAAGAAGCTTCATTTAAAATTAAATTAAAATGCAGAGCCCCCCGGACCGGTGGCCAGGACCTAGGCAGTGTGAGTGCCACTGAAAATCAGCACGCGTGCCATAGATTGCCTACTCCTGCCTTAGAACTATAAGCAGCTTAGGAAAGCCATTCTAAACCATCTTGGATTTTTCTCATGTTGCAAACCATTGAGTTGTGGTGGTGTAGCTTTCTTACAAACCTGCTGATGTATCACCTTGTAATTCAGCTGGTTGTCTTACTCTCTATCCTCCCTAAGCCCCCCTCCATAATGTGACTTGCAGGTCATCAAGGCCCCTTCTTAACCTTCAAAACAAACTGCAAAAGACCAACAATGAAAGCAGGCATTTGTGTGAATATATAATTGTTTTGTCACACCACTGAAAAATGGTACACACTCCTGCAGTTTTCTTAATGCAACATGGCTAAGTTTACAGGTCCAGCAGATTTAGTAACGTTTTCATATCAACACACACACTGACGATGCATTATTTTTTACAAATCAGCCTAAAAGCCAGATCTTGACTGTGCTACTTCATGCCATGGCTGTCAGTCTCCCCTTGCCTGCCAACTTCTCTCTTCCACTCTCATTGCTGCTTGTATGTTCTGGAGAGGAAGAGCCCCTGCACAGTCCCTCCAGAAGTTACCAGATCAATGATTTGCTCATGCACTGTAGCTTTACTTTCCAAGAAACATAATCATGAGATTCAGATAAGACAATTTATACTCTTGTCCCTCAAATGATCCAATAATAGACATTCTGCAATTGAAACATTTCTAAAAATGTCACAGATGAGATTCACCAAATTCAATACCACCTACCCAAATTTGGATCATAGCTTTAGTTAGTGATCAACAACGGAATCTGCACTCTGAACTGCACCTTATTGCTATTACAATTTGTCTACATTTACAGCACCTTTCCTCAGAGGATCCCAAAGCACTTGGCCACTGATGTTTGAAAAAAATGTTTACTAACATCATGTACAACTAAACTATTTCACTTCAAAACAGACCTGCCTTGTCAATGTCAGGTATAAGCTATACTTGTAATACTGATTTGAGTGTTGGGAGAAAGGAACTGAGGTTAGTTCTTAAATTTCAACACCATACACAGGTTTGGTGTTCATTCATAGTATTGAAGTTTAATTTAAAGGAAATCAGCTACTAATCACTGAGGCAAAAAATTTGAGATCCTTATAAAAATCCCTTTTTGAATTTTAAGAATATCCAGAATTATCACAAAAATTGTGGGGTTTTGTGAAGGGATATTAAACTTTGTATTTCAGGGTTTAAGCCAATCTCTGTTAGAGATTAAAATGAGATATTGTGTGTGTGTGTGTGTGTTTAGGGCGGATTATCCTACATCCATCTACTGCAAGGTTCTTGCACCTTCTTCTGAAGCATCTGGGGCTGGCCATTGTCAGAGACAGGATAGTGGACTAGATGGACCTTGGGTCTGATCTACTATGTACGTTACTTTCCCCCCATATTTGTTGAGCTTGCTAAAGTAAGTAGGTTTTATTCATGCCCAGTACTCAAGATGATAAATGTTCTTGGGAGAATGACCTTGTTATCACCTCTTAAAGCTGTATTAGAGCGATACACCCTCACCATAAATTTTATAAAACAGATAGTTTGGGGCCGTTCCAGAGCACTCAACAAGTCAGTTGTAGAGTTACTCAACTTTGCCAGTGCAGACTGGATCCCACTTGAAAATGAGTTACGAAAACAAGTTATGAGTCTTTTTTTTTTTTTCTACTTCCAAGGAACAGGAAGAGAGACCTTTCTAAACAAGTTCAAACTGAAGTCATTTTTAAACCAGTCATGCAAGGGCGAGTTTTAATTCAGTGTTTAATTTTAATTCAGTACATTTAGATCACAATATTGTACCAAGCTGTTTTCCATTTTTGAGGCTGGTGGCATGCAACCCCAGCAGAAACATCCTTGTTGGAATGGTAATTTAGCAGTGAAGTTGGCACTGGGTTATAGTGGCCTTATAAGAAAACATCTTATCAAAGGAAGAGGTCTTAGCTTTATGTTTGAACCTTTTACTTATTAAACTTTAAATAGCATTGTTGTTAATTATATGTACAAGGCGTGACAAAGCCATGGTATAGATATCTCAAGAATGTGGATTGGACGGACAGAAGAGGGTAAATTCCAGAAAGGATGATCAATTGACAGTTTTTCCCCTCTATTTGCTGATTTTTGCCCTAGTCATACATATTTACGTAGCAAGCAGGAAGAAAAAAATGAAGGTGAGAGGGGAAGAGATAAACGGGGAAATATTCTCTGTTTCCCTACAATTGGTAGTATTAATCTATTTTGGGATCACTGCTTGGAGCAGCTCCCTGCTGAAGGATGTAGTACTGTAAGAATTGATGGAAGATGAAACTTTATGTATTACCTCTGTGGTGGAAAATACACTTTATTCAGGATGCCACCATGGAATGTGTTGCATGGGCTCTGATTTTCTCTCAAATTGGTTTATCAGTAGTGTAATGGAACTCAATATTGCAGAACTTGATGCACCTAGCTATGCATTACTTGGATGTTTTCAAAGGCTAGCATCTAAGGCAGAAGGAAACAAAGATGGACTCCTGAATTGAAAGGTTCTACTAAGATATTTTCCTGCTTTTCTCTTGTGCTTTCTTTTTGAGTGTTGGAACTTCAGGGGAAAGCACAGACAACCCATTCTGCAATTTGTGTTCCCAATGAAATTTAGTCTGCTTCTCCCATGAAAAGTCTCACCCTTTGCATTTTGGCTAGCTCCCTAAATACCATCTTGGTCCAGGAACCACTTTATCTGCTGACAACTATGTCATCTTTTGTATAAAGTCTCCTCTTTATGTGGATTACCCTGAGGCACACTAGGTGATCTTCTGTCAGGGAAAGAGCCTGCTTGGCTTTGACATTTAGACTTCAGCTTCTTATACCATGTATGCTGTGACTGTCATTGTCTGATTGAACCAGGAAGTGCTCCTTCCTCAGGTGATATTGGACATCTCGAAGAGCCAACCCAACTTCTGCCATCTCTAGGAAGCTGAGGCTCTGAAGTCCTCCTGACCGTGACCATGTTCTGAGTATTGTGATGCCCCTGGTGTGCTCCTCACCTTGAAAGACTGGTGTTGGCCAGTATTTTGGGGTCCAGAATAGGAAGGCGGTCTCCTACCATCAGTGAGGGCTTTGTTACCACCAGCTGAAGGAATGAATTATTCTGGATGATAGTTTCACTTTTCTCTGCATTTCTTGCTGGAAATGGTTCCAAAACTTGAATCCCAGCAGTTCTCAATACATTCCTGTGCATGAAGTATGCTCTATGCATTAAACAAGAACATATAGAAGCTACCGGTAAAGATGGATGGATGACACACTTGGCTGGTTCCATGATACTTCAAAGATTAGTGCTGGGATCTTAAAAGCCTTCTTTACATAGGGAAAATTACTTTAGCTTATCTTGCCTTGTAGGTGCACAGTCCTCCGAGAGCAGATCAGAGAGCTCTTTGTTTACCATGAACCACTGTGCCTGAAGGATTGATCAGGGGTGAAACTTTGAACAGCGATGGTGTGGCGGTGTCTCTAGTAATCTCAGCTAATGTGTGTGTGGGGAGACAGAGACCCAAACAAGCCATATCGATTGAGGTCCCTGGCAGAGTGAAGGTGATGGAGTGCCTCTTGGCTTGCCTGTTTTGCCTGATGAAAAGAGAACAAATACAGAGAATGAGTTTAGAGGGTGGTCCCATTCACACAGCAGAGCCCCAGAATGGAGAGAATGAGGGGAAAAAAGATTTTGCTCCCTGCTGTCTCACAATTAGCTATAAAAAGGCAGGAACACAGAACTGCCTGACTACAGTACCAGAGGCAGAGAAAGTGGCATGAGAGTTGAAGCAGCATGGCCAAAACTCGGACCTTTATGGACAAGGCTGAATTGCCTTCAGTATTTGCAGAAGAGGTGTAGTCCAAATATCTTGGACTGAAGGAGGGGTCAGGATCTATACATCAGCACCAGTCGCAGAGTCAGTTAAAATGTTTCCAAGGTATTTGAGATCCTGAAGGCCTGGCAGATTAAAACACAAATATGGCAATGCAACTTACATTTCACTACGTTTACAACATGAACTACACCATTTGCATACACAAGGATAAGTCTGTATCCATGAAAAGCATGCACATAAGTGGTGCTGAATGCATTACATGGAAAAAAATCAATAGTAAAAATTGCCCTTCCTATTTTAAGAGGAGGGTTAGAGAAACAAGTAGCCCCCATAAAGGCCACAATTATACAAACTGTCAATCATTAAATTCCAGAATATGAAAAAGATACAATTTATACTTTCACTTAATTATGATATTTGTAATTGCAATATTGCAAAGAAGGCACTGACTTTTTAGCCTATGGTCAATTTTTTCATTGCTTTATGGTCCATAAAAGCATTTGGGCACTTCTCTCATCTATACCATTAATGCAGGTAGCTTGAACTTTATTTTGCAAGTGATGAATTGCAGTCCACAATAGCTGTCAGCATAACCTTTGTTGTTGGTATTCTGAAGCCAAGTAGTAATGCATTTTGTATTATTGGATTTCCCTGATACTAAGCACTAATATATAATGCATTAGCACTTAATATACAATCAAAGTCCACCCATCAGCAGTGACACATTAACAGTGAAACTGAACAGCATATTAAATCAACTCTGAACTGCACCTCTCTCTTCATCCAGTAATTTACCAAGTCCAACACAGACTGGTTAAAATATTCACACAACTGTTTTTCAAAACATTTTATTGCATTATATTTGGTACCTTATGTTTGACAAAGGAAATTACATCTGTAACTGCAGGAATAAGAAGCTGGTCTGTTATTTGAAAAAAAAAAAATCTTGGGCCCCTTAAAAGTTACAAAGTCTTGAGTTTGCCTGAAACAACTGAGCAAGAAATATATTCTTAGAAATGTAGGGCTTCAAGTATTACAAACCTGTGACACTGTGGAAAAGTTCCAGAGGTATCTAAACTGCAGCACTTGTTTTTCTCTGCATAATGTGAACAAGGCCTGCTGAGGTTTTAAACTATTAGTCTCTTGATCAGTCATAAAATGGTAGTCAGGAGTTCCGCTCTTTGTAACTTCAAGCCATAGTATGTTCTCATTTTGTTTTCACTCTATGTGAAAAATGCACACTATCTTTCTAATTAGTTGGTGCCACATCACAGTGCATAATTTCATTTGGTTCTTGCATTACAGTTTTAACAAGTTTGGCCAAACTATGCTGTGAGGTTCATCTCAAAAACAGCAGTGTTCTTTCTTTTCAAGTTTAATTAAAATGAAGAGACTGTTCTAACTGGTTCCTTCAGTTTAAAACTGTGGTGCAAGAACACCAAACTGATCGTGTACAGTGAACTTCGGAGACACAACAAGCTTATTGAACACCCTATGTTTCTTAATTCTGCTTGGTATCTATATGTCCCAGTCTCTACAACATCACATGTATGTTGTAGGTTTCTCTGTAAATAGTGATTCACAATGAATACTTCCTATGAATAGAATCATCTCCGTATCAAAATCAGTCAGATGCTAAAGCCCCAACAACTCTTTGTGCTCAGTGAAAGAATCCAGTGCTAAAACAGCATTTTTGCTGTCTGAGATAATAGTAATCTCACAAGACAAATTTAAAGTAATATTTCTGCCACACACCTGCTCTGAGGGCTCTGAGCCTCCAGATTTCATATAAATTAGTTTAAAAACATGGGGTAGGTAGGTAAGGATAAGGGGTTTTTTTTCTTCAATTTTAGCAGCTTTTAATTTTTCTTAAGAAACTGAACAACCTATATCCGTAATATGTTAGATATTTTATATATATACTTTGTCAGCAGGATAAAAAAAGTAAAACTATTTGAAGGCAACATTTTTACTCCTTCCTTTCTCTGTGTAAGTTAGAACAATTCAGCAGGTGCGTGACAAAAATATTATACACCAGATATGGACCAATGTTATTCCATTCTTTCTTCCTTTTCCTTTTTTTTTTTTTTTTATAAACAAAGTTGTTCATATTTCATTGGCCAGTTCTTCAGTTTCTGCAGAACTATCTCCATTAACTGTGATCTTCATATCCTCTTCATATCCAGGGGGCATGAAAGCCAAAGCATAAGGGAAAAGCTTATGACAATTCGCTCTGTAAGTTTCAGCTGCTTCTTTACAGTCTCCCAGGCTACCATCATTCAAAGCTTCTAATACCTCCATACAAGTCTAATTAAAACAAAAGAACGAAGTGTTAAATCTTCTTATAAATATTCATCTATGACACTCATTAAAAGATATAATACTTCTGAATATATAGTTATTTTCTAGCTTCTGCCCTACTCTCAAATGTGTATTTTTCTAAATAAATACATATACAGAACATTATGCATATTTGAGAAAGTCGTACGAACATTTGTAGACTTAGTTTAAGGGCATAGCTGCAAAAGTCTTCTTATAGCATATTGTAAAAATACTAAATTTACTCTCTAGAGTCAAAGCATCAAGTAAAGTGAAATTTCTAGCCCTACTAGTTGCAGAGAGTCTTTTAACACAAATAATTATCACTTCACTTTGTTGACTCTCCTGGCAGAAAAAACTGGAAGAGCAACAAAGTGTCAACACCACACAATTCCAGAGGTCAGCAATTCCAGTGATAAAGCATTTGATTTAAATTTTGTTTCTAGCTTTACCTACACAATGATTCTAGATGAAATCAGAAGTATTTTTTCCTAAATATTTGGACTGTACAATTATGTGACTGTGTCTAGGACTCACTAGAGTTTATAAAACAAAGGAAAAAATACTTAGTAGTTATTTTTCATTTATAGGTGTTTTGCATTGCAAGAGCTCCATATTCCTGCAATAACACTCCTCATACATAACTAGTGGGACCGCATTACTCAAAATCCTCAGCCAATGGGTTCCAGAAGGGACCAGTGTACACCAGTGCAGTGGAACTCTAAATAAGCCACAGTACTTCCAAGTATTAGCTCCTAAGTAAAAGGTGTGATTCTTAAAAAACTGTTACAGAAGCCCCAACTCTAAGGCAAAAAGAGGCCCAGTTACAGGCACAAAAATACTATTCAAAAATTACAGGGAAGTATATTTCCTTTTTATCAAATGTAGATGCCTTGCAATAGATCCAAGTCCCTGGAGACTCAAAGAGTTACAAGAATAATGTGCCCTTTATTAAAAAGGGTATAGAACTCTGCATTAAAGTGGGCCTGCAAGCAGAAGAGTTTGGAAAGAATACTTGAAGACACCTTGATAACCACACAGGGAAAAGATACTGGATCAGAAGAATGACATAGTATAGAGAAAACTGTGGAGAACTGTCTGCAAATTATAAAGACATCCACTAAATAAAACATCTGGGAGGTATAACAGGTGGAGCATTCATAACTCGAAGACTTATAACACTGGTGGCAAAAATCTAGATTTTTACTATGAGGCTGAATTAAAGCAATACTTTATGAGTACACCTCTACCCTGATATAACGCGACCCGATATAACACGAATTCGGATATAACGCGGTAAAGCAGTGCTCCGGGGGGGCGGGGCTGTGCACTCCGGCGGATCAAAGCAAGTTCGATACAACGGGGTTTCACCTATAATGCAGTAACATTTTTTGGCTCCCGAGGACAGTGTTACATCGGGGTAGAGGTGTATTTGAAAACTCTATGTAGTTTTCCTACATTTGTTAAAAAAGGGTAAATGGGATGACTCGGGTAATTATAGGCCTGTCAGCCTGACATCGATCCTAGGCAAGATAATGGAGCAGCTGATACTCAATTAATAAGGAGTTAAAGGGTAATATAATTAATGTCAATCACTATGGGTTTATAGAAAATACATCCTGTGAAACGAATATGATATCTTTATTGATGAGATTACAAGTTTGGTTGATAAAGATAATAGTGTTTACATAACATAGTCAGACTTCTGTAAGGTGTTTGACCTGATATCACACAATATTGTGATTAAAAAACTAGACCGATATAAAATGAACATGGCACACACTGAATGGATTAAAAACCAGCTCACTGATTAGTTTCACAATGTAACTATAAACGGGGAATCGTCATCAAGTGGGTGTTTCTCCAGTGGGATCGCACAGAGACTGGTTCTTAGCCCTATGCTACTTAACATATTTGCAGATGACACAAAAATTGAGGGAGTGATAAAAATGAAAAGGACAGGTCACTGATTCAGAGTGGTCTAGGTCTCTTGATATGCTGGACGCAAGCAAACAATATGCATTTGACTATGGCTAAATGTAAAATGTATACATCTATGAACAAAGAACATAGGCCATACTTACAGGATGGGGGACTCTATCCTGGGAAGCAGTGACAAATAAATTTGGGGGTTGTGGTGGATAATCAGCTGAACATGAGCTCCCAGTGTGATGCTGTGACTGAAAGAGCTCACACAATCCTGGGATGCACGAACAGGGAATTTTTGAGTAGGAGTAGAGAGGTTATTTCACCTCTGTACTTGATATTGGTGCAACTGCTGCTGGAATACTGTGTCCAGTTCTGGTGCCCACAGTTCAAGGATGTTGATACATTGGAGAGGGTTCAGAAGAGAGCCACAAGAATGATTAAAGGATTAGAAAACCTGCCTTATAGTGATAGATTCAAAGGGTAAGTCTACACTGCAATTAAACACCCATAGCTGGCCCATGTCAGCTGACTCAGGCTTGAGGGGCTTAGGCTATACAGCTGTTTAACTATGGCATAGACCTTTGGGCTCAGGCTAGAGCCTGGGCTCTGGAACCCCACGAGGGGGAAAGGTCCCAGAGCCCAGGCTCCAGCTCAATGGTCTACAAAGCAATTAAAGAGTTCTCGAACTGATCCACTCTCTCTGCAGGCTACAGTCACTGCAAAGAATAAAGATCTTCATGTGAGTTCAAGATTACACAAAGTAGCTCAAAATCCAATTTCTATTTACTGCTAATTGTTGGAACTATTAGGCTAAGAGTATTTAAGATGTGTGACTTCCTGATAATTAGTGGTTCTTGGATTATAAGAATGCTATAATTAATCCTACCCTTCGAGTGGCTATTCAGTGTATTCTTAGTCTGTTTTTAATGCAAGCAATCATTAAGTCACTAAAATTCAGAGTCAGACTTCCCTTCACTGGTTAAGAAAATAGTACCACAATGCTGGAAAGCATCAACAACTCCATGTATAGCTAGCAGTTCTGTTCTCAAAGTATCACTGAAAAACATTTTCTATTTTAGGACGATTATACTGAAAAAACTCAACTTCACAGCTAGTCTACTATACTGGGAATAAGAAACTGGTGACATGTGATGCTGATAAATGGTTTATTTTTAGTTTAACATGAAACAGCACTAAATTCTATAGTAAGTATATGAATTCTGCTGTAGAAAACCTGAGTTTTTTCTTCCAAGAATGTGAAGAGACAGACAGGTCTGCTACAACAACTGATGGACATTGATCTCGGTAGTAAGAAAGGAACTGGACAGCTGGCAGCACAAGAGGCACTTGGGTTCTGCAGCTGGGGTTATATACAATGCTAGAGCCTAATGGCTTAGCTTTTTGAGCTATAGGCATTCCAGTCAAGCACTAGAAGCAAGAGCCAAGGAGCATACTGAAAAGTAACAGCCTTTGAAGAATCACATTTTCGAGTAAGTCCAGGTGTGCTGGACATTTTTTTTTATAGTGGGAGTGCTGAGAGCAACTGAACCAAACTGTAAACCCTGCATATAATGGAAACCACTTCAAGCCAGGGGGTGCTGCAGCACCCTCCGCACCCTTAGTTCCAGCACCTATGAGTAAGTGTCAAGGGCACTGAAGGACGGAGAAGAAAAAGAGGAAATTAAGAAGAATTTTGTACATTAATCCAGACAGTTTAGATCTCTTCATTCTGATTTGTTTAAAATACACCTCTACCCCGATATAACGCTGTCCTCGGGAGCCAAAAAAATCTTACCGCGTTATAGGTGAAACCGCATTATATCGAACTTGCTTTGATCTGCCGGAGTGCGCAGCCCCGCCCTCCCGGAGCACTGCTTTATCACGTTATATTCGAATTCGTGTTATATCAGGTCACGTTATATCAGGGTAGAGGTGTAGCTGCAATTATAATGACCTTTATCTGAGGTCCCAATACTAGATTTTCAGTCATCAGATACACGTTGTCCTAATTCTTTCCTATATTATTTCGTCCTGAAAGAGAGAATATTTCACAGATTCCAAGTCCATATGCCCCCAGAAAGAGCAGGATAAAAGATTCCTAAGTCTGTGGCAAAAGCAGTTAAGATGGGAAAGAAGCTATTTTAACAGTTTTTATGACTGACAAAAGCATCCTAAAGTCAGGATTTCTGCCCATCTGCAGAATACCAGATTATGGATGTACCAACTGTCTAACACAATCTAAAACTTCCCGAACAACCAAAATGATATTGCTTACAGATCCAAAAAGTTTAAGGGGGCTAATACAGCAGGGAGACAAAACACACAAACAACACTCCTGGTCCCAATTATCTAGAAGAGGCAAACTCTCAGGTTCCAAAAAAATCTCCCCTCTTTACCTGAAGATTCCTGTTGGTAAGGGATTCATCGAGGGATGTTGCCAGCTCCACTGCTCTTTTCTGACTGGAAGGATCCAAATAGTACACCATTTTGGCAGCTACAAGAGAAAAATAATTTTCTCCAGCATAATATCAAGTCAAACAAGTCTGTATTACACAATATTAAACAGCTCTGAAAAAAATGGGATACTGAGTTCTAGATCAAAGTTCAAAACTGGCCCAAAAGGATTCCCATTTGGAGTCTTATGTTCAATTTCTCCATATTAGAATAAATAAATGGGTGCGCTATGTCTATTTTTTAATGCATAAGATTCTACATAAAACAAATTAAGATTGGCAAACTTGGTGGTGGTTTCAAAATACAAAATAGGCATGGAGAATGTACTAACCTCTCAATGCTAGTGGTGGCCCCTCTAGATCAAAGCTGAGGCACAATGTCAGGGCTGTGTGGGGAACCCTGCATCACCACTGCCCATGCTATAATGCAGCAGCCACTAGAATATGTAATCCCCATTGGGAAAGGGTGCTTCTTGGGAAAGGGTGCTATGGAAAACCATGACTTGAAAAATGAGGACACCTAATAACTGGATGATAAACTACTAGGCAGAAGTAAACATGGGAGATTAAGAGGGAAGGTTCTACCATAGGTGCTGGAACTAGGGTTGGTGAGGGTGCTGCCCCACCCCCTGGCTTCAAGTAGTAATAACAACCCAAATACATGGTTGCCACCTTCAGCACCCCCACTATAAATATTGTTCCAGCACCATGGGATTCTATTGGTGAGGTCAAGGGAACAATGCCCTGATAAGAAGGCCAACTCTTTATGCCACTCTGCAGGAAAAGTGGAGGTTTGTATGCTTCAAATTACTGTTTGCACCTTGGAGATTTTTCACCAGCACTAAACATTTTAACACATTTTAGGAAACCTGCATTAATATAATACTATGGTTGACATTTCAGACATACATGAAGAAACTCAAATTTGGCTTCCCACAGCTATTACAAATCATCCACTTGTAGCATTTCTACCATCGTGTATCGTGTTAATTTTAATGCTTTAATATAATATTAAAAAAATACATTAAAAAATGTTTCCGTTCAAAAGTCAAGCACTCAAAAGTTCCAAACTGACAGAATCCACGCTGCCCATGCAACCTTAGTTTGGCCTCTTGTGCATATACATGATAGCCTTTTATCATGATTACGTTACATTTTCCTCAGGACCCCTGCTTCATACAGTAAATGAGTAGTTATTCAGTATTTCAGTTTATCCTCCTCATTAAATAAGGGATCTACCACACACTAATGTAAACCATCTAAATCCTGCACTGAATAAAAAATTATTATTAATTTCCTGGTGAGTGTGTATCCTGAGTTCACCATACTATCTGAGTACTTTACGAACAATGAATTTATCTTTCCAACCCACCCCAGTGAGATTAGGTGGCATTCATACAACTACGGAAATGAGGCACAAAGAGATCAAGGACAAAACTGTTGTAATTAGAAACAAAACAAATAAAGCACCCCTTAAAAATAGAAATTCCATCACATGGAATCACACTCATCCTCATCTTGGGTCATCAGAAAGATTGAGATCTTTAGACACACAGCACAGACATCCACCTCTTCAGCTAATGGTGAAACTGGTAGCAGTACAGTAGACTGTTATTGTCTATATGGAACAGCCACTAAAGGGGATGAGACACTTTGCCAGTGAGTTTCACAGCTATCTGCTGACAGCAGAAGAATATACAGACTCAGGACACCTGGCTGCAATTCCAGGTTAAGTGAGACAGTGTTCTCTAGTGGCTACGGGCCATTCTACAGATTCTTGCCCTACTGGAGCCAACCAATTCAGACAATGTTTGAGTCAAATTGCAGCAGAAGCTCTTCCGTGACACATCAACACTTATGTTGAGAACTCTACATTGCAGAGCTCTACAGTAGAGATGGCAGCTGCCTGAATCTTTAAGTGCAGCATATTTAGACTACTGGACCCACTATTTATTATCTATTTTGATCAAATACCACTTGTTGCCAATACCATTTGCAGTTGTAATCTCTGATTTGCACCAAATTTAATCCAACAATTTCAGAAACAGAAAACCAGCATTGAAGAATCACTGATTCTAAAATCAATGAATTATTGCTAGAATTAGGAAAAAAGCTTGCTGGAAAAGTGTTTCACAATATTAAGTTTTTCCATTTAATGGAAACTTCCCATCCCCAGGATATTTTAAACTTAATGAATCAATAAAATACAATTATTTTGTATAGTGTCATTCATATAAACCGTATCCAAAAACATTTTAGAGTTAAACAGTTAGCATTAAAAGATCTTTCATGACACTTCACTTATGCCAGAAATGTCTATGGGCCAGAGGTGATGCAAAGATTTTTTACACAGTGCAGCCAAGAATTGAGGCATACAGGGAGAGATATTAAGATATATAGGCAAGGAGCAAAAGTTGTTTTCAACTGAGAATTTAAATGGATACAAGAAAGCCATTCCAGATGTGCAGCCTATCACACCTATAGTGTGGGAACAGAGAGGGGCCAATGCTATATGGGCATAGGAAGTGGGAAAGAGGAAGAGAAAGATAAGGATAAGGGTCCTTGAGGTAAATCCACAGAAACAGGAAACAATTTAGAAATAACAAAAACAAAGTACCTGATAACCTATGTGGTAGTGAGTCATAGTTCTTTTTAAGGAAAGCTTCATTGAAGTTCTTTGGATTAGTTGCCCCAAAAAGCCGATTCATTTCTTGATTTAACACTGTTCTAACTGTATCGGGTAGATCTTTACTTTCAGATACTATTGGGTAAAAAGGAAAAAAAAAAATCTTTAACACAAATATGGATACTTTCTACCATTAATCACAGCAAAATATAATTGACTTGAAAAATATCACCCACCATTTTTATATTAGTGTAATTGAAAGAAATCAGTGTCAACTGAAAATTCATTAGGATGAAGAAAGGTAAATAACCAAAAAGTTCTATTTTTTCCTCTTTATACTTTATCACTAATAAGCCTTTACAGACAAAGATTGCAAACTGTGCTTTTACAGATTATATTGAGGGTAAAGGTCATCTCATTATAGAAATGCCAAATACTATAACAATTGCTCGTGCCCAGAAATTGACAAAAATAATAGCGATTTACTCTACAATAACTGTGGTTCTTTGAGATGCTGTAGGCAGTGTGGATCCTACTGTACAGCGTGCATACATCTCATGCACCCAAGACCAGAAATTTGAGTAGCAGGGTCTGTCAAGGGCGCGCATGTCGTACAAAGGCATAAAGGGTGGGGCAGCTATGACCCTCCCTCAGTTCCCTCGCAATTTGAAGCCAGTGACAGCTAAAGACACCGAAAAGCGGGGATGGATGGCAGGTTATGAGATCTACAGTGACTACAACATCTCAAAGAAACACAATTACTGTTGGATAAGTATCATTCTCTCTTCTTTGAGCATGATACAAGATGGAAATGCATTGCGCAATCCACTTGAAGACTCTCTGAGATGAGATGGCTTGGCATTTGGATGGACCAGAAGGGGCCACAAAGAGGCAAGGAGACAGCTAAAATGGATCAGGTCCTATTAAAGTAATACAGTAAATGCTCTGGATGCGTGTCCAACATGTGTAGTTTCTTCTCTCCTATTGTGTGAGATTTCGGGAAGAACACTGGCAAGGTTAGGTACAAATCTGAGACTACCTTAGCGATGAACTTGGGGTGCAGTTTTAGCACTGCCTAGACCCTATGGAAGGATGGGCAAGCGGATATTGCTGCTAGCTCGACCCTGAGAACACCAAACACTTGTTTCAGGAGCAGCACATAATCTAGTATCTTTGGTATTGGTGCCCCAATTGGGTCTAAGTTGTTTTGGGCTGCCCAAAGGGAAAATCTTTTCTACTTTGAGAGTAAGTCTTCCTGATGGAGGACCTTCTACTTTGTATGAGAATTAATGGAACTTGAAGGGAGCAACCTATTAGTACTGCTTAACCAGCCAACATCCAAGCTGTCAGGTGCAATGACTGGAGGTCTGCGTGGGAGATGAAGAGGATACTCACCTTGTGAAGTAACTGTGGTTCTTTGAGAAGTGGGTCCTTACGTGTGCTCCGCTTCAGGTGTGCATGCGCCTCTTGAGCCTTTGATTGGAAATTTTCTGTTGGCAGTATCTGTTCTGCCCACGTGTGCGCTCTACACAACATTGTGCTGTGCACTGAGGGTATGTAGAGCTGTGAGTGCAAATCACCCTCAGTTCCTTCTCTATTTGAATGTTCAACAAAGAAATCTAAAGCAGAGGAGACGGAGGGCGAGTAGTGGAGCACTCATAGGGACACACATCCCAAAGAACCACAGTGACTGCCCAAGGTCAGTAACTTCTTCGAGTAGGGTTTCCATGGGTGCTCCACTTCAGGTGACTCCCAAGCAGTATCCCCACAGGGAGGAGGGAGCTTTGGAATTGAGTCCAAGACTAAAGACAGTACAGCAATACTAAGAACCACATCAGATCTGACAGTGTGGATCATGGAACAGTATTTAGAAAAAGTATGCAATGAGGGTCATGTAGCAGCTCTGCATATCTCGGACACTGGAATGCTCTTGAATAAACCTGGGGAAACTGCCTGTGATCGGGTAGAGTGTGGCATTATCGCTTGGGGAGATAGAGCACCAGCTGTGATTATACACCCAGAGATCCACCTAAAAGTCTCTGTGTAGAGGTTGTGGACCCCTTGGATCTCTCTGCGATGGAGACAAACAGTCTAGGTGATTTCCAAAATTGCTTGGTCCCATCTAGATAAAAGGCCAATGCCTGTCTAATGTCCAAAGTATGAAAGGAGGTCTCACACTGAGATCTATGTGGATTAGGGAAAAATACTGATAGATGAATAGCCTGGTTAAGATGAAAATCTGACAGCACGTTAGGTAAGAATTTAGGGTACAGCTGTAAAAAGACCTTATCCTTAAAAAATACCACAAATGGAAGGTCTGTGAACAATGCCCCAATTTCCCCAACCTTGTGGGCTTATGTGATAGCTTCTAGACAGGCTATATTCATAGATAAGTGAAGCAAGGAGCAGGTTGCCATAGGTTCAAACAGAGGTCCCATGAGGTATCTAAATACCAAGTTGAGATCCCAAGAAGGAGTAGGATCCTTAACCGGGGGTATAGGTTCCCTAAACTCTTAATAAATCTTGAGGGCATAGGATGAGCAGTGTTCTCCATTATGCTCCTGTGGAAAATGTTCAATAAATGCTGCAAACTTGATGTAATTTGTGAAGTTATACTTGGCCATGATTGCCTGACAGTTTGCTATCCAAAACTAGAGGGTCGCAGATGAGTAAACCTTTCAGTCAAGAAGGTCTAACCTCTTCTGGCCCTTACAAGGGGGAGACCTAGAGTGATGCTGTTTACCCCCCTCATTTACTTCCATTACCATGGAATTAGGTGAGTGGGTGGGAAAACAAAAATTCTGGAGACACATAATATTTCTTATCTGCCCATTTGCAAGTTGGTGGGATGGTGGCATGAATTTGCCACACAGTCTTCACTGGATCTAGGAGCATTTCATTAACAGATAGCGCAACCCATGTGGGTATTGTTGACTGAAAGAGCTGGACAGAGCTTGTGTTGTGGGTCTTTATCCTTCAGATCTCTCTTGAGGAGTTTGTCAGCCACCCTCTTCACAAGGTTCTTGAACTGTCAAAAATCACTGGCTAATCGGTGGTGGTGTAAGCAAGACTGCCTCATTAAGAGTCTAGGATGAAATAAGAGTTTGAGGGATGGCCTCCTTATCTACCCTAGTCTCCCCTGCTCTTCAAGGGCCTCCTCATGTTGGGGATTTGATAGAGCAGATTGTTTAGCCCTAGCTTCTCAGTGCAATGGAGCTAGAGATCTGGCAAACTGTTGCTGATCCCAAGGATCCCAGTATGGCATGGGGGGGGGAGGGGGCATATTGGAGAGGGGGAGGCACGCAACACTGATCTCTCCATCCCTGTTGTGGGTAAGGATCCTTGTCAAAGTATGGGTTACTGTATGGATGTGGAGGGGAACCCTGCACTGATGAGGAGGCTGATCGAAGGTCTCCGTCCTACTCCTCAGTGTCCTCCAATGGGGAGGCAGGGAGCAGTAGAAAAAGACCGAGAATCTTGTGGTACCGGGAAGCAATGATAATCCAAAGACCAGGGTCTCAGTACTGGAAGTCATTCGGTACCCCTAAGAAGTGGGGACTCTGGATCATCTAAACCTGGCATGTCTCTGGAGTAGCAGAATTCCTGCAGTACCGAGTGGGTCAGTACTGATGCAGCAGTTGAGGTGGACGATACTGTTGATCTGGAGCCAGGACGAAAAGTGTCTGGTGCTTCAATTTTCCTGGGAACAGTAGTGCCGAGTGAGAAGACACTGATGATAAGACTGATGTAGACGGTGCCATTCTAGAGGAATGTATGTCCTGGACCTCCCTGTCCTTCACAGACAATACTGGAGGGCCTGCTAGAGCTATGCTTCTCAAAAGCACTCCGGGATCGCCCAGATCTGCTGAAAAGTCCAGAGAAAAGTCCTTCATTTCCAGAGTACTGAGCCGAGCCATTGAGGGCTCCAACACCATAGACTCAGTGGGAGATTGGGGCCTTCTGGGAGCCAGCTCTTTGTGGTGGGAGACCAAGCTGCTCTTCTTTGGAACTTTCCCAGAGTCCTCTGAAATCTTGCCCCTCTTAGGAGAGACCTGGCTGAGGTCGAAGGGGCACTGGATCTGGGAAGAGACAGCGTGTGTGCACAATCCTGTCCTGACTCAGAAGTGGGTCGAAGGGAGCACTCCATCATCAGAAGCCTCAGTTTGGTCTCCTGATTCTTCTGTGCTCTAAATTTGGGAGCTAGGCAAAAGTTACACTCTTGGGACATATGGGACTCTTCCAAGCAACAGATACACTTAGAGTGGCTCTCGCTGACCGGGATAGCCTCCTGACAACAGAGGAAGCATATGAAACCTGGCTAGCAAGGCATGCCCAGCCAGGCCAAATAAGCTCCCCAGAAAAAGGGGAGAAAAAAACCCCAAACCTCTCACTACTAACAACAACAACAAACATTAACTAGAAACACTAAACTAACTGAAAAAACAACTGTAGAACACACTAAGGCATAGTGTCCACACAAAGTGGACATACTAGAGTTCTGCCTCACACCAAGGTGGTAGAGAAGAAACTGAGGCTGGTTTGCCAGCGCAGCTCTATATACCCTTGGTGTGCGGCATGCATATATGTGGGCTGAACAGATGCTGCTAATGGAAAATCTCCGATCAAGGGCTGAAGAGGCACAAGCACACCTGAAGTGGAGCATCCATAGGGACACTACTCAAAGAAGAACTGACTGTGATTCCGAGATATTATGTCCAAAGTAGGCCATGAGGTGCCCGGGAGGTCACGTGAACGTCTACAGCAGATCCAACAACTAAAAATCTGTCTCAGCCAGTAAAGAGCTATCAGGATTATTGTAGCGTGATCTCTCCTGATCTTGGATGCTATTCTGAAGATCAGGGGAATCTGTGGGAAGACAAGAGGAGTCCTTGATACCACCAAAGAAAGGTGTCCAGCAATGGTCCTGGCCTCATGCCTCCTCTGGAGAAGTCTGTCATTTGGTGTTCTCCTCTGTGACAAACAAGTCTACTATAGTAGCCCCTCATTAATGAAATATGGGATCTACGACATTTCCTCATTGGCCACTTGTGGTTGGTCACTGCATGTCTAATTAAGAAGTCTGCCAGGTCACTGCTGGGAAGTGGGATGTTCAGAGCCAGCGGGATTATCCCATGTTGATAACTCCACTTCCAGGCAGACAGAGCATGATCAAGCTCCTCCCTGCTTATATAGTACATCTTGGATGCACGGTCAGGATCTTCACCCACTGCGCACTCCTGCAGAACAGGCAGAAACACTATGCATGGCAGCCTGATGGGTCTCATCTCCAGGACTTCTAGTCATAACTTCAGATTATCCTGAGACCATGTCCCTTGCATCTGCAGGTGGCTCAGGTGGGCACTCCTGGCTGTCCCTGAAGCATCTGTGATGTGTATCAGTCAGGGAGGGTATAGAGAACGGGATCCCTGTTCTGCTGATGGTCTTTTTTGTAGATTGGGACCCCTTAATGAACCCCTTAAAGTGCAGGAGTGCTGAACCTTTAACAAAAAAGAACTTTTCTTCTAACTCTTTGCTCAGGTATTTCAGCTTAAACAAGTATTAAATACAGCAAATAAGCAATTCTTCTCTCAAAACAAGACCAGAGTTTCCAATGTAAAAAAAAAAAAAAAAAATCAATTAAAGAAATAAAAAGCCTCTGTTGACCTATCCTCATCTTCTTCCATCCTGCTGAAAGTACAGATCCATTGTCCTCTTCTCCTACATCCTGCTAGAAGTATATATTCACAGGACCACCACCTGTTCTTTGTCCCACACATTCAACCATTTCTAAATTCACCTAGACGCTTTCACCAAAGTAGACTTTGGGCATATAGTACTCTAAGCTACATTTTGTTTAAGCACACCTCCTTACTGGAGAAATTGCCTGCCCTATTATATAACTGTTCTGCACTTCCAGCAGGATTGAAGGAGAGGTGGGATTCCAACACACTTCTTAACAGCATGCAAATTAGCCTTTAGGTGTCCTAAAAACATCATGAACAAGCAGAAGTGCACAATCCCAATTTTTCCTCCCCCCTTTGCAGATCACATCTAAAAAGTTTGTCAGCAGAAGTTAATCAGGGCCATTGAAAAACTGTATTAGCGGACAGTCCTTTTGTATGTTTTAATTTATGGATAAGGGCCCAGAACACAGGAGGCTTTCCTAAAAACATTTTACTCAACAGTTTAACAGTATTAACCTGAACCTGAATAAGTCATCAGTAATGTAAGATGTAGCATGTTAACATTTTAGTGCAACTTTGCCTTAATAAAAAGTTCAAAACAAAAAAAAAAAGTTGCAGAATGTTTTCTTCTTAACAAATGGCAAGATTTAGGTGTTGAGTATACATTTTATACAAAATTCATGAAGGCATGTTGTGGTATAAAGTTATACTGGTATGAGTTTCAGATGGCCACGTTAGTCAACTACTCACAATTGACTTCACTTGATGCCAAGAACTAGCAAAACTACTCCCAAGTTACGCAGGACATACCACCAAACACAAACAAGTACTTTGGCTATGCCACATTTTAAAAAGAGAAAACACTTCTCTCCAACCCCATATCCATTTAACTGCAAAACTAATTGCCTTAGGTACCACTGCCTTAGAATGGGGGGGGGGAAATAACAAATTATCAAAGGGTTTTCTAAAAGTTAGAAAACCACATTAGTTAAAGGGATAATGTCAACATAAGTTTGTGCCAAAATTTAAGTTCTGAAAAAACAATCTTATTTTTTAAACAAAGAAGTATTCTCATGGAGCATTTGTAACCCAAAGACTGCAGCATTATGAACATGAAAGGAAAATGTTTACCAGAAGGTAAACCTGTATTCACCAATTTTCATTATCATAGCTGCAAGAAATGCAAAAAGGCAACAGAACTTACATAACAGAAAGTAAATTTGACTTAAAATGCCTTAGTTTTAATAGCACTGGTCAAGAAGTTTGTTTACAGAATATGATTTTTAATATCACAGCGCTCTTTTAAGTCACTCTGTAGTAGTCAAAACTGTACTGTTAATCTAGCAACATGAAGTTATTCATTTAAAGAGCATTCTAATGTATGTACATTTGATATTAAATATTTTGAATTAATTGTGTTGATAGTTTGTAAACGGAAACAGATAACCACAGAAGATAGCTGCAGATGGCATATATATTACTCCTGCGAGAATTCTGCACCACTGCACACGTGCAGTATTCATGTCCCCGGCCAAATTCGTTTTCTCCGTGGAAAATACATTCTTTTGCCCACCAGAGGCTGCTGTGGCACGAGACCAGAGGGCAGCCGCTCCCAGGCGGGAGCAGCCCTCTGCGGATATGTGGGAGAAGAGGCTGCATTCCTTACAGTACCCTTACCGTGGGGCCAGGTGAGGAGGCACATGGGGGGGATGGACAGCATGAGGCACATGGGACTGCTGGGGGGGGTCACAGACTGGGGTTCAGAAGGGATAGTGGGGGACAGACGGGTGGGGGCTGAGTGGGGGTGCAGGTACACATGGGGATGGGGGGTGCAGGGACACCTGGGGACACGGGCAGATGTGTCTGACTGAATGAAAAAGGCTAGGGGTCAGCCATGGTCTGCATGGGTGAGGTTCCCCAACTCCCTAGCAATTCCACCCCCCTAACCACCCAACCCCAAACTTCCATACTTCTCCCACACACTCAACAATCCTCCAGGTTCACTTCTAAGCTTCTTCCCAGCAATTACTTCCCTCTCCCTCAGATCCTCCATTACCTCTGACCTTCTAATCCACCCCCAAGCCTTTGCACTGCTTCTGAGGGGTGTAGAAACTACATTTCTGTATTGTGGTTTAAATGAATTATTACTCAAAGTTGTGTATTAATATGCCTAATAAGAAATCTATTTGTCAAAAAACATTTCCTGAATCTTTTTTGTTGTCTGTATTGTTACAGACATACTTCTTGGCAGATATCATAGATTCATAGGACTGGAAGGGACCTTGATAGATCATCTAGTCCACTCATGGCAGGACTAAATATTATCTAGACCATCCCTTATTTTGAAATAAATTACTAAAATAATTGAAACTGGCATGATTATATTGTTATTTTGACAAATAAAATTATGCAAAATTCTGCATATTTTAACATATTGTGCGCAGAAATTTAAAATTTCTGGTGCCAATTTTTAAATTTTTGGTGCACAATTCCTCCAGGAATACTATATGTAGAGATATATACGATAGATACATACCACTGCCAAAGAGGTGAATCATACACTCATGAAGCCAAGGATGACTGGAATCAATAGCAAATGCTCTTTTCACAGACTGCAGCATCAGAAGAAATTTCTCTGTAAATGAAATAATGGTGGTGGCTGGTTATAGAACTATCTCTGAAAATCTTTTAAATGAAACCATCAAATTAAGTTTTAGATGTTAAGATTGAGAACGATAATTATATTTGAAATGTCAATGACCAGAACAAATCAAAGATGAATGTATTACCATTACTTCTTTTGCAAGTAATTCGCCCCTCCTTCGTTAAAGTTAGTGAGTGAATTCAGATACAAGCTATTCAAACTAATACAATGTTTTATTTGATAGCTTAAATGTACAAAAGTTAAGCAATTAAAATGTCTAGTTTGGACATCAATTGAATATCTTGTTCTTTTTATAGTGTTTCATAAATTGTACTACCAGTACAGTAATATCTCAATACTGTACAATATGGCCAAATTAAGGTTGTTGTGAGGAAGTATTGCAGATTTCAGCTTTGTGCATGGCAGAAATGTCTAAGGGCATTCAAATCACACCTTTTCAGAAAGGCTGGAAAGGAAACATCATCATCAGAGGTATCAGTGCTGAAGTCACCATAGAGGCAAGTGTAGATAACGCTGATGTGGTCTGTGTCACAGAATTCTAAGCAGCAATATGATATTTGTTATTCAGTCTGGACCCAATAGGAGGGAAGAGAACACTGCCCACAACCCCTCAATGAAAAGCCCTGACCTAAGCGCCCTTAATAACTGTACTGATCAGAAACGGACGTTAGGAGCCTATCCCATTTTGACTTATGAGTGTCCTGATCCAACACAGTGAGGATCTTTCTGCTACAAAACATATCGGAGTGAAAGAAATCTTAATATTACCTATGTTTACCATAAGAACACAAGCCTAAAATCAGATTAAACACTTAAATCCAAATGTAAAAATCTGCATGCCTTTAACTTGCATTCACGAATGACTATGGGTGCAAGCAAGCAAACTGGGAACGTGCAAGTTTGCACATTTTTATCTCTGATCCGTAAGGATTTAAAGAATACAGCAAAAAAACTGGATAAACACCAGATCTTCCAGATCTGTGAAAATGGTGGTCCTTGCTATTCCACAGAACCACCAGGGGAGGGGATGTGTCCAATTAAAAGCGATCTGCATCAACTAGTAATACTGCAGCAGTATAGGTCAGTGATGATTAATGTAATATCTACAACAATTATTCTAGTGTGACAACTACAAAGTTCTTTATTCTATTAGTTCTCTCACTTACCTTTCCTGAAGTAAATCTCAAAAGCAAAAAGATGGGTCTCTATTTTGTTCTTCACCAAATTCTTCAACGGTGTTAAAAATTTAATGGCTTCTTCCAAAGGTGCTTCAGCCTAAAAAGGCAAGAAATAGGCAACTCAAATGGGAATAAAATGAATGAGATTAATTTGCTCCTTTACCAATAGGAATATGAACTTTCTACAGTAACTCCTCACTTAAAGTCGTCCCGCTTAACATTGTTACGTTGCTGATCAGTTAAGGAACATACTCATTTAAAGTTGTGCAATGCTCCACTCTTACGTTGTTTGGCTGCCTGCTTTCTCCACAGCTGGCAGCCTCCCTACCGCCCCCTCCCCCCCAGCGCCTCCCGCCCGTCGGCAGACTCTGAGGATCAGCGCCTTCCCCCTCCTCCCCCTGCCTCCTACCAATGGCAATCAGCTGGCTTGCTGCGTTTTGGAGGCAGGAGGGAGGGGGAGGAGTGAGGACTCGGCACGCAGGCCTCCTGCCAGCAGCAATCAGCTGGCTTGCGGCATTCAGGAGGCAGGGGAGGGAGGGGGGAGGCGCGCCAAGTCTTCGCTCCTCCCCTCTCCCTCCTGCCCGGGGCAATCAGCTGGCTTGCCGCGTTCAGGAGGCAGGGGGAGCCTGCGCGCTGAGTCCTTGCTCCTCCCCCATCCCTCCTGCCTCCAAAACGCCGCAAGCCAGCTGATTGCCGCCGGCAGGAGAGGGAGTGGAGGTGCGCTGAGTCCTCGTTCCTCCTGCCTCCTTCCTGCCCAGGGCAATCAGCTGGCTTGCCGTGTTTAGAAGGGAGGGAGAGAGGACGCAGCGAGCGAAGTAAAGGGGGAGGAGGTGGGGAGGAGAAGAGGCGGGTCAAGGGTGGGGGCTTGGGGGAAGGAGTGGAGTGGGCGGGCTGAAGGTTGAACCCCCCCACCTCTGGTGCTTGCAGAGTAGGGGAAGCTGCCCTGGAACCTAATGCCCCCATTTACATTAATTCCTATGGGGAAATTTTGGATTCGCTTAACATCGTTTCACTTGAAGTCGCATTTTTTCAGGAACATAACTACAACGTTAAGTGAGGAGTTACTGTAGTTTGAAGTCAAACCAGCAATATGATTGCTCTCACATGGTGATGTATACTGGATGCCCTGAAAATATATTATTTCATATATTGCATGTCAGATATTGCATTCAGATGTAGGTATAAGAACATAGATTGTCAAAGTATTAGCATGCCTTGGTGGCCTTTAAAAAAAAAGCATGCTCAGGTATCTAGCACTCAGTTGACATGCCACTCAACGGTCACTGGAGCTGTCCACCCATAGCACCATTCCCAATTAAGACGCTGATAAGCTTTAAGGCAGACTTTAAGTGACTAAATGTTGATCTTGATCACCAGATCCCAGCTAGAACAGTCCAGGAAACTAAGTTTTATTTCTTTCCTGCTTTGTGTTTATTTTCTATAAAATGCAACAATTTTACTTTGGGAGTTTTGAACAACTCTGGATGTCATAATTTAGGAATCTTTTGTTCAATTCACTTAAAAAAATTAAAAACATCTCTAGCCCTTTCCCTTATAGAGATGGATCTCAAAATTTAACTAGCCAACAAGGGGGCTCATCAGTAGAATACAATTTCCTCTCCAAAAGATTTGTGAGGGCTCCTGCTGGGTCTCCTAAGATTCACTGGGGGTTTCTCCTCTCTCCTGAAGCCTTTTAGGAAGTCCATTCCAAAAGACAAGCTCCTCTCACACTGCCCCAAGCCCTATGTTCTCAGCTAGTCACCTCCTCTCCCCGTAAGCCTCCTGAGTTCTTCCAACTACCTTTGGGTTTATAGGAGGAGTCTCTGATGAACCAAAGGAAGTTTATCAGGTGGAAAAGACAAAAAATGCTAGTGCTTCCTCCCCGTTTCTTCCAGCTATTCCTCTGATCTGCTCCCAGGCATCCTCTAATACCCTCACTCCTCCTGCTACTGGCAGTTTACACAAATCACCACATTTCTGGTGGGAAAAGGAGGTCTTGGGGAAGAAGCTGATGTTTGGCTGAGAAGCACCTTGCTTGGATGTCGCAGGAGCAGAAAGGTCCAGGTGGGAAGGGCACTCGGGAACTGCACGACAATTCAGAGGCAAAAGCAGTGGTACTCTACCTGACAAACCTCCTGTGGTTCAGTAGAAGAGAATCCTGCTGATGCAACAATAGCTTGTGTATACATTTAGCTCAAATCACATACCCAAACACTGCTTCCCTAATACCATGATTCTTCATAAATGTATGTAATGCACCCAAAGGAGGGGCTTTGCCTCACTTGGCTAGTGCCAGTGGAAAAGGAATCACTATCTGCAGCCATTGCTCCTCTTACTCATCATAGCAGAAACAGAGTGGTAGTTGTACATTTCTGTTTCTCTGAGGCGGACCCTTAATATGATCCCTCAGAGCCCAAGTAGAGTTCTTTCCAATTGAAAAGGAACAAAGGACAAATTCAGAGCAGGAAATAAAGCATATTGATACATATTAGCTCAGTGACAAGAGACACCTCTATTAATCCCACAGTATCTGCCTGTATATGGAGATACTAACAGATTCTGTGAGCAGAGAGACCCAAAAAAGGCATGGGGAGCAGTTGCCATTAGCTCAGCTAACATGATTAGTGCAGTCAGCATTCTTCTGACAAGGCATCTGCAGTATCCACCATTTTGAAGGATTTGTTCTACCAGAGATCCCTCTCTAATGGTTAATAAAACGTTAGAGGCCCTGGTGCTAAGATACTTACTTAACCCTCATGGTAGCCTCAGATGTCTAAGGTTTAGAGACTGAAGCATTTTAAATAAGAGCCAGGTGTTGCCTTTATCACTGGTAATACATTATTTCAAAAACAGGAGTATCAAAGTCATTTTTCCCCAAAGGCCAAATATTAAATTTTAATTAAGGTCTGTCAGCTGAGATTACCCTACTGAGAATTAAAAAATTTAAAGTTAATAAAGGTTTTGTTGCATTCAATGCTGGCATTTCACTTGCCACACAAAGCTTTCTTTGCTTCACTCCTCGCAGATATGCTTCATACAAAATCAGCACTGGTCACACAACTACACCTCTACCCCAATACAACGCTGTCCTCGGGAGCCAAAAAATCTTACCGCGTTATATCGAACTTGCTTTGATCTGCCGGAGTGCGCAGCCCCACCCCCCTGGAGCGCTGCTTTACCGCGTTATATCCGAATTAGTGTTATATCGTGTCGCGTTATATAGGGGTAGAGTTGTATTCCTCTGCCACAGCTCTTATTCATGGTCATCAGAACTCATATGCATTAGTGTAATTCCTTTCTCTGTGGTTTTGTTCAGGCCTTGTCTCTAAAATTCAACTTGCCCAATCTGTAACTATTTAATTTCCATACCAAAAACCAAATCAATCTTTTCAAATCACTGGCTTCCTGTCACCATATCAGCTTTCAATTAAAAATCCCACAATAGTATTCAAGATCCTCATGGAATTAGTCTGCTCTCCCTATCTGTCCAACCTAAACTCTTCCATGCTCCGCAACACTTCAAATGTTTTTCTATTCCTCCTACTCAAAGCCTATGTTTCACAAGAACAGAAGCACAGAACATTCTTCTCATATGCTGTTCTCCCTCTACTTATTGCAATTTCTTTGATAAACTATTCCATAACTTGTAATCCAATCTCAAACCCATCCTCCCGGTAATTCCAAACAAATGTTTCACCCAATTTCCTCAATCTTTTAACAGAAACTTTTTCAGTTACCTCTTAGTTCCTACGAATTCCACAATGCCTGACAAACTGCAAATACAAATTACTACGTGATGTGAAGAATCTAACAATGAATGTATCTATCTCACCTTCAGAATATGAAGGTTTTCAACCGGCTAAACTTGATGATAAATCTAATTAGTGACCTAGTACAACACATTTATGAAGATATTTCTACTTATTGTGGGGGACTGAACAGTTCTTGCTGCAATGCATGCTGTTTTTGAAGGACTAGAGACAAACTCAGTTCCTCCAGAACACTTGTAGATTACAAACCAGATAAGAAATTGTTCCAGAAACCTTTTGTTTTGAAATGGTGGCACTTCTGAATAGAAGCTATGCAAGAATAAAATTTAATGGCTCTCTGGAGTTCAAGGTAATATTCTGCAAAGCTGATTTTAATCTGATAGCCAATTACCGAACACTGTCAGGCAAGTACCTTTGCTAGTTTCTCAGGGATAAGTTCTTCTTTCGGACCGCCAATTTCCTCATCATCATCATCCTTTTTCTTCTTCTGATTTCTCTGCTGCTTCTCTTTTTCTGCATTCTTCTTCTCTTCCTCCAGTTGTGCTTTTTTCTGTGCTCTTCTCTGCTTATTGCGAAGCTTCTTTAGCTCCTTGTCAGACATATTTGCTGCACAATGTTTCAATAAAAGGGTGATTACACAGATTACCTTGATTTTTTTAAAACTACGTATTTGAATTTACTCTACTCAAATGACTGCCAGTTTCCACGTCTATTTTCTAACCCATATTTTTCCTATTGAGTAATGCTGCCATTACATTTGTAAAAAGTTTTGACTTAACAAGTCAGTGGCAGAGCTGGGAGTAGAACTCAGAGCAGAGAACAGATCCTTGAGTTCTAACTACTAAAGAAAGCTCTTGCTTAACAAATTACCTAAACATTTAGCAAAAATATTTGAGGTAAACCATTAAATCTTTAAATATATGGTGCGATTAGGTTTAACTTTTAACTGCCTATATAGATGAATACGCAGATTTCCGTAACAACCAAAGCATTGTGAAATTTTGAAACACAAAAAGTAATCTGTAAAAACATATTGCATTTGTGCCCTTTCTAGCTTCTTTAGACCTGAAGCTATGCAAGTGAAATGGAGATGAGAAGCAATTCTCACTGAACCATTTAAACTGTTTAGTTTTGTTCATTCCTATTTCTTTAACAAAGATTCAGTACCCTTCCTTTCAACTCCTCTGTTAAGGAAGTCTCCCGTCCACAAGTCATCCAAGTTGTTCTTCAGTTAAGACCGACAAGACTGATGTTTTAAAAATAAAGACAACCCCCGCCCACCAAATACTTAACACTGAGGACTTTATAGATCAAAAAGCAGGAGATGTATGCGACAGTCTGTACCCTCATGTTTGCCCTTTTTACAAAACTATAATGGATTTTGTACAAAGTATGCCTTGTGAGGTATTATTTGAAAACTCAATTTGCTGATTATTATTGTCCTGGTAAATTATGTCTAGCAACACTATATATAAAGTTATAAGATTTAACATTACTGAGACATGTTCCAAGTTTAGAAAAGCAGGCACAAACCAGTTCCTCAAAGACAAAAGGCAAACTGATGCCTCAGCCAGGTGTAAACAAAATGAAATGAACTATCACCTGGTTAAGCGACCTCGGTCAGCAGGAAAAAAGGTACAAGTGAGAAATTTACACTTTGGCAAAAAAAACAGCTAGAGGTTCCTGTCCTCCCAGACCTTGTATCTCCTGAACCTCAGCTGGAGTGCACTTTCAAAGAAAAAGAAAGCTATAAGAAAGGGGGACAGATGCCCCCAAAATATTTCTCCCTTCATCTCTACTCACGGCATCGTCAACACTTGAAGGACAAAGGAAGAATCAATGGACTGGGGAGGGATCATGGCTGAAAGAATTTCAGTCAGTAAGACTGCTAAAACATGTGGTGAGAGACTTTTGCTTTGAAATCACTTACCTTGTTAAAAGCAACAAAGAGTTCTGTGGCACCTTACAGACTAACAGATGTATTGGAGCATAAGTTTTCGTGGGTGAATACTCATTTCGTCAGAGGCATGACACATGCGTCTGACGAAGTGGGTATTCACCCACGAAAGCTTATGCTCCAATGCATCTGTTAGGGCAGGTCTACACTAACCCCCCAAGTCGAACTAAGGTACGCAACTTCAGCTCCAATACATCTGTTAGTCTATAAGGTGCCACAGGACTCTTTGTTGCTTTTTTCAGATCCAGACTAACAGAGCTACCCCTCTGATACTTAGCTTGTTAAGTTAGTTACATTTTATTTTGTATTTCTTTGTACCCAATTCTGACTTTTGTGCCTCATTACTTGTAATCACTTAAAATCTATCTTTCTGTAATTACTAAACTTGTTTTATTGTTTTATCTAAACCAGTGTGTATTTGGACTGAAGTGTTTCGGAAACTTCATTTGAGATAACAAGATTTGTGCATATAAATTTTCTATTAATGAAATGATGGACTTTACATGAGCTTGTATTGTCCAGGAAAGTGCTGGGGAAGTACAAGACGCACAGTTCTGGGGAAAAGTCTGGGTCCGGGAGTTGTTGCCCTGGAAGCAGCGAGAGAGCTGACCACGAGTGGTTGCTGTCACAGATACACAGTGTAAAAGGCACTGGAGAATCAGTCTAGATTGTACCCTGGGGAATGTCAACAGCACAACTCAATTTTTCTACCTTTCACAGGTCACCTTCGAATTGTGCCAAAACTTATTGGAAGAACAGCTGCTTCAAATGCAACCCCTCAGATCTGCTTCATCAGGACAACAGACCATGAATATGCAGCATTTTCTCAATCACTCTCAAATTAAATTTGAATGTTTTTCTTTTGGAAATTATACAAGTGCTCGAAAGAGTGTTTTAGAATTACCCCATCAAAATCCGACTTGGATTTTAACTTTAGACCTGTGTTGTATAAACAGAATGCGTAATAGTAATAATACCACTTTTCATCCGTAGATCTGAAAGCACTTGAACAAAGGAGGTCAGTATCATTATCCCATTTTTACAGATGGGGAAACTGTGGCACAGAGAGTTAAAATGACTTGCCCATTGTCACCAAGCAGGCTAGTGACAGAATAGAACCCAGATCTCCTGAGTCTCAGTCCAGCGCTCTATCCACTGGGCTACACTCCCTCTATTTTTAATAGAGAGTTAGCATTCACTTGTTACAAGTCAATTCCTGGCTTGCAACTTTTACCACTGAAGTAGGAGCTCCAGTCTAACTATCAGTGTCAAACATACAAGTATCTATATCTACAGAATATACCCCAAAACACTTAAACTGCATACAAAATAAATCCAGGAAATTTCTTGTACCTGTATCAGCCTCGTGTTCTTTATTCTCATCTGTTAGAGGATTATCATGAAGCTTCAAATATATCTCTATGGCAATTCGTGCTGCCTTGAAGTAAAATGGATGTTGTCGAAGTACGTCTTCTAGTTTTAACAAGTCCACATAAGACCTAAGTGTAATCTTTCTCATACAGTAAGTGTGGAAGTCAAACTGGTCATCTGTAATTTCTACAAAATGCTAACAGAAAACAGCAAGTTTTAGCAAGTGTTAGAGAACAAAACAATCCTGAAATTCAAATACATATTTTCTTATAAACAGCTATGGAAAAAAATTGAAACTGAAGAAAAACCAGACAACTGATAATGGATCAGTGTCTTACATACTCAACTAGTGAGTGTCATTCAAGTTTTGGCACTTGGACTTAAGAAAAACGTATGAGTTATGGGTGAAGTTACAAAATGACATTTTTCTCCTAAAAGCAGACAAAAATAATTCCACAAAATACCTAATACCCAACGTCAAAAAAAGGAACTACTCCAGGACATAAGTAGAGTGTAACAAGTGAGGACCAATAAGCACAAGTTAAATTCTTTCAGACACTACTACAGTCAATAGAGGAGAGGAGAGTGCTGGAAAACTAAAACAAACTTGTCAAAGAATATGTATTTTGTGAGAAAGAATTTAACATGAACTATAAACTTTTAAGAAAAAAAGCCATGGAAGACTTTGTGGACTGGTCCAGCCTTAAGCACACAAGTTGAGTAGTTGCAGAGTACCAAACAAAGTTTTGACTTGTGGCACAATTTTTCTCCTCCAGCAATTAAACCAGAGACAAATCATTCTGATCTTCTGGCTGCTTTCAGGCATCTTGGGACTATAAAAGTCATTACAATGGCCTTGTTTGTCAAGACCCATGCAGATTAAGTCCCAAATCCTGCAAGCATTTAGGCACATGCTTAACTTTATTCATATGAGTACTTCCATTGAACACAATGGGACTACTCATATGAGTAAGATTAAACACGTGTGTTTGCAGGATTAGAGCTTTATTTAATACAGTTACAATTAGAAATGGGTATAGGCTACCACTTTACACTTGGAAGGCCACAGCATGCCACAGGAAATTACAAGGTTTCTAAGGGCCAGACTAGAGATGTTAATGTTTAGATGAAACATGCAATGACAGCAAAGCTAAACTGGAAATTTTAACAGATTAAATTACTTAGATACATACTCTCTCAATTTCATGGCATTTCTTAAGTGCTTCTCCAAATTTATTCATTGTCTTGTAAGCTTGGGCACATTCTGTCTGGAACCACATGCACTGCATTTCATTCAAGTTCTCTACTGCTGAGGTTCCTTCCTAAAAGCAAAACAGAAATATTAGAAATAATCCAAAAACATTTCCCTGCTCAGGCACACCTCAGTTTTCTCCTCCCTCCTGCCTTCCCTGAAGAAAGAGAGGAACAGACGAATGGAGGCAATAACTAAGGGCAGCTTGTGGCCTCAGTGCCTCTGTCAACGATAAGAGGGCAGTCATTTTGAGCAATCTGATGAAAGACTATGCCAGCCTCTGCTGAAAAATAAATTTTCAGTTATGAAGAACACTGGCAAAAAGTGACCATCAATTCTCAAAAATTCTTCACATGTAGCCCATTATCAAGATTTCAGTGCATTTTAGCCTCTAATTTATAAAACAAAAACAGAATGCCTATCTAAGGCTAAAAATGTCCCTGCTATAAACAAGAAGAAATAAAATTAAACAATTTGCAGAACACAAAACTGTCCTCCCCACAACTTCGATTACTCTCAGAAGCCCACCTCCCCAGCAGCCCAACAAATAAGATGCACCTTAGAGTATGCCTTGGAAATCATTACACCCAGGATATTTCCAACATAGGGGACGGGAAACAAGGGCCCTCACAGAATACTATTACCAACTATATGGAACGACTATGAGGAAAGTTTAAATAGTCTCTGTTATTGAGATCATTTGGAACAAAAAAAGATTTCACAAAGGATTCTGAATTTCTTAAATAAATTTTAAGAATTCATTTAAAATCTAAACTGATCTGTAAGTTCTCAGAAACTTCTGTACTGAGAGTACAAACCCTTGTAAACTTAGAACACATTTCTTCTGCCTCTTTAATCAAGTTGGCTTTCAACATATATTTTGCACATTTGGAGTTGATAAATCTGTCCGCTGTGTCCAAGGCCTGCGCTTCATCCATCCACCTCGCAGCTTCTTTAATGTTTCCAGCATGCTTAAAAAGAAAAATTCAAAGCAAGTAAGCAAGGAAATTGTAAAATGCACATAGTTTAGCCTCATCCACTCACTCTTCATTAACAAATTAAATATTATACAATAGGGTTAATTTAAACAAGGTACCAAAAATTTTATTAAACAGTTTTGCTTACAACAAAACAAAAAAGCGGCGATGCAACTGCATCTCAATATTATAGTTTCCCTCCTTTGACACTACAATCTCCAAACAGACCTTGTTAATCCATATTTTGCTAATTCACAAGCCTAAGAGCTCTTAATAAAACCAGGCCTCACTACAGCACTTTCTGATTTGTTACAGAGAAGTGAGGTCAGACTAGGGTGTTTTTAGGACATGGTTATTTAAAAAATAATTAATAAGTTTACTAGTTCATTATAATTTAGCAAAGTAAACTAAAAATCCAGTAACTGTCAAAATCAAAGTACATTTTGTGATAACACTTTTCCTTTTTAATTGTTTGGTCAGTTACTAATTTGCAATAAACTCATTGATGTAAATTTAGGGAGGTTCTACTATATGGAATTTTAAGAACCCATGGAAACATTTCTACGGGTCTTAGGTTTTGTAAAAGTCTGCTCATACAAAACCCAACTCCTCAACCAGTATTAGTGCTGAACCACTACAGGGAAGTACAGTCATGATTAAAGGTTTCACTGCAAAATAAAAGAAGTCCTATCTGATAATGAAGAACAAATCAATCAAGATTACCTTATAGATTTTAGCCTTTACAAGGAAGAGTTCTATCAAGGTGGGAGTACTTTCTATAGCTGCATTTATGTATTCCAGAGCCATGGGTGGCTGCCCAATTTTGTCATAATGTTGTGCTAAGTAGTACTGGACCCACAGTAAAGTGGTTGGAGGTTCTTCTTTACCATCATCTATGGGGGGGAAAAGATGTCATATATTCCATTTAACCAGCATATAGCACAAGCAACATCCTATTGATGTAGTGTATAGAATTTTTGTTTATCTCTATATCTAGCTCTCAACTCACTGATAGATCAGAAAAGTAGGAAACATGTTTACTTTATCTGGAGAGTAATCTTAGCACCTTCCAGTAAATTACTGTTTTAGGTCAAAGATATAGTACACCAATTGCATATATTATCAATTGAACTGTATCATTGTGTTCGGCATTTACATCAGTATATTTTCAATACACCAATTTAAAACACTTTAAATATTTAACTAGCTCAGACTAAGTGGGCACCAATCTATTCTTGTCTCATTATAAATATCTTTAAAAAGCTTGGGACATAGCTGGTGTTGGAATAAAACCCACCTAGAATAGATAAATTTTTTCCAATTTTTTCTAAAGTAACCCTAAATCATAACTATAGATATCTCTTTTGTGTGCAACATAAACTACGACTCTGAAAGGACTCAATCCTGCAAGCTGCTGAGCCCCAGATCCAGCAAAACACTTAAGCACCAGTCAGTAGAGACTACTCAAGGCCTAAAGTTAAGTTCACTCTGAATTGGGAATGGAGTGTCCAGTACCACAACCAGCCCAAAGGCTTTCATACTTCAGTACCTATGACTAAGGCTGCATGTCTGTCAGGGACTCCATGACTTTCTGTGACCTCTGTGACTTTTGCAGCGGCTGGTGCGGCTGGCTCAAGGGGATGGGGTGCAGGGCAGCGCTTACCTTGGGAGGGGGCTCCCTGGAAGTAGACACCACGTTCCTGCAGCTGCTAGGTGGAGGGGCCAGGGGGCTCTGCACGCTGCCCCTGCTTGCAGGCACCGCCCCTGCAGTTCCCATTGACTGTGGTTCCCAGCTAATAGGAGCTGCAGAACTGGAGCTTGTAGCAGGAGCAGCACGCGGAGCCCCCCTGGCCTTCCCTCCCCATAGGAGCTGCAGAGACATGCCGTCTGCTTCCGGGGAACAGTGCAGAGCCAGGTAGGGAGCTTGCCAACCCCTCCAACTCTCCCTGCTCCCTTCCCCCCCAGCACCAGCATGGGTCCCGGGCCATGGACCGTCACCCGCTCCCCGCAGCACCCGCGGGGGTCCTCCCCCTGCAGCACCAGACCGCCCCCCGGCCCAAGTTTTAGTTAGGGGTATATTGTACAAGTCACGGACAGGGCACGGGCCGTGAATTTTTGTTTACTGCCTGTGACCTGTCCATGACGTTTACTAAAAATACCAGTGACTAAAACGTAGCCTTACAGATGACATGATTTACCCCACAATCATATTTTTACTTTTAATACTTTCTCTCCTATGAAAATTAAACAGACTGAGTTTTGTTCAGCCATGTCCACACAAATATGCCCCAATTTAAAGTTTTTCTTAAAAAACAGTACAAGTTTATGTTTAGATTTTTGATTCAGTTTGAGAGATTGGCTTATTTCAGTTTAGCTTAATACTGTAAAAAAACAAGAGACTAAGCCAAAATGAAGTAAGCCATTCTCTTAGCTGAAGAGCATCTCCACACTACTTCCACTGGTTTGAAAAACACATCTTTAGTTAACTGGTGCAAGTTTACATGTAGACAATGTTTTCACATTCAAGGAAGGATGAATTTTTAATTAACTGCCCAAAGAAGGACTTAACAAGATTGTGAAACAGTCATCATTTCTTGAAAAAAGATAGATTGGCCAAGATATCTAAATATGGGAATTTTAGATCTGAAGTTCTTCTCTGTAAATAGAAAGTTTTATTATAACATGAACAATTAAATAGTATCGATACAGTTACAACATAATCATTTTTATTTCACATGGCTGCCATAATTATAATTCTCTCCTCACCACATTTAAGAGTGTCCCAAGCTATGATATCTTGAAGTGAGTGCGGACAGCTGCCTAGGCTAAAACAGCATATATTTTGAGTACAGATTTAGAACATACTCAAATTCTAAGGAGGGCTACGGCTCATTTCTCCACTTCCAAAAAAGTTTTTAGGTTTTTTCCTATTTCTTCACCTCTGCCTGAATTGTTACATATAACATATGATGGGCACAGTATTTTCATAAAGTATTAAATCATTGTCACTCACCATTGGGATTAAATAACCTGCAGCTTTTTAGAGAAGTTTCATAACCTACCACCAACTCTTCTATAATTATGACCTATACATGCAAAGACAAGACAAGAAATATTAGTGATCCAGGTATTATTTCACTTCAACATGAACGTCCTTGGTGTTAACTATACTGACTATTCTATTGTAAGAGATCTACTATTGCAATATACTAAGTCCTAGTACAAAGGGGAATGTGCTCAATTCCCATCTCTCCTGCTGGCATATAGAGAAAAATCTCACAATTTTGTGTACACATAACACCTAATTGGTTTCTGTAAGTATTTCATGGTTTGGTACAACAACTGACTTGGAAAAGAGCTATGTAAATTTGCACAGTAGGAATTGTAGCACTACATTTCTGCTTCTGTGACCTAGAATAATCAGAATTATCAAGTCAGTGACAGTAATATAGTGTCAGCTGGGAGATCCCATTCTAAGTGCTGAACTTTCAGGCCAAAGTAGGCTCCAACTTAACATAAAGTTGCTTTTATTCCTTTAGTGTATAAGAATAAATCCATATTGTTGGAAAGATTCATTTACCTTTTCTTTATCTTTGTACAATGATCTCAAAGTATTAAAAACAGGTGGACAACCTTTGCTGAAATTCATCCTTAGAAACTTGTCCAAACATTCCTTAAACTTTTCACCTTTGAGGAAAAAAGATCTGTTGATTTTGTTTTTTACCAAATATTACTTTGCAATTTTAATGTTTTATACTGTTAAATAGGAAGTTTTAGCAAAGAATATATTGTGAAACTATTTTTATTTGCTTGCAAAAATGCACATACCAGATAAAAAGTTTAGCGGCAGTCTTCTTGGAACCAGTCCCCTTGGGTACTTAGTCCAGGCCTCTTCATAGATTTTCAGCCTCTCAAGCATATTGGCTAGAACAAAACAAAATTTGGAAACTACTAAAAAGAATCTTTTCTGGTAATTAAATTACACAGAATATATAGCAAGTAGTAGCTGTATACTTAAAGTAACAATTAATTTGCAATGTAGTCCATTTTGAAAGGTCATTAAAAAGTAGTTTCAGGTACAACAGTTATGAGTCCCCCTGCCAGTTTGTTGATTGCATTTTCCCCTTTTAAAAAAAGGTTTCTCTCCTCCATTGCTGTGTGAATGACCCACACAGAGGAAAACCAACTGTACGGATGGAGCAATTAAACTGATCGTATTTAAAGTGCTGTCAAAGGCACAAAGTAAATAAACAGAAAGAAATCATACTTCTGTCTGAAAATTGTATTGACTGTAAACACAAGATTACTATAAATGAAAGATCAGAGAAAAAAATTAAATTGATAGTGTCCCTTCTAAAAAGGAACTTTGCCTTCTATTTCTACCATTCATACAAAGAGAAGGACTACAGCACTTACAATCTGCCATTTTTTATTTATTTATCTTTTACCAGACAAAGACAAACAGGACATCAGGACAAAAAGTCATGCAAGTCTTACAAGATAATGCTAGTAACAAAAAAAAAAAAAAAAATACCTTCTACATATCAAAAATTAGACTAGAAGTTGTCAAATATAAGTGTCCCTTTAAGAATGTACTTAATGCATGTTTTCAATGCATAAGTAAATGACAACTGAGCAAAAATAGATTCTTGATACTCTATTATTACAAGCTGTAAAATCACTACCTGGTTTAAGTGCCTTTTCTAAGCCTTTGTAGTAAGCCCAGTTTTCAGGATTCCTTTCTTGCAATCCTCTATACACCTCAGCTGCTTCTTCCAGCCTGCAGAGTTGTAACAGAAGTTCTCCTGTTTAAAATTCATAAAGTTATACACTGAGTGTGAGGGAGAATGCAACAGCTAAACATCTGTAGGGCTAATCTGACGGTTAGACATTCCTCAATTCTTTGTTAATCTACGTTTCTTAGACATGAATATCAATGGTATGACTGACAATAACTTCAATTTTGAGATTTAACAAGTTTTCATGTTCATAGCCAACAACTCAATAAGCTTTTTAGTTGAAGACTTATACAGATAGTAGGAGTCACTTCATTAAGCATAAGGAACAAAAATTAGATGCATCTTGATTAAAATTTTTGAAGAACTATCTAAGTACAGTTCTACTATGAAAAGTAATTAAAAACGGTACGTGGTGTTCCATGTTTATAGTTTCTTGATATCCAAATCAAATATGCTCAGTTTGCAAGTAAAAGGATAAGTTTACAAAAGTCGAGTGTGAAAAACCATCTTTTCAGATTTGTACATCAGCTATTTGTCTAACTTGTGAGTTGTACTGAGAGATTCTGCAGGCAAGTTCTTCCCGCACTGATACCTGGCAATAGGATGGCATAGTGGTAACAAAGATAGAATTTGGACCAGCATGTGTAACCAGCATTTCTCTTGATGCTACAGCCAGAAAACAATCCATCTCACTATTTCAGAGCTGCATTGACTTAGCAGTGCTAAAAAACAGTAAAAGTAATTTTACACACACACACACACACACTTAGAAGTAACTAGACATCTCATAACTGATGACACCTCCCCCTCTCACACATCCATTCAAGTAAGCACACTTGACTGAATTAATGAGAAGTGATCTGGTAATTAAGAAGGCATCACCTGTAAAGCAAAGTCTCAATAACTTAGTGAATTTTGCTCTACAGAAAGGAAGAAAAGAGCAAAGTCTTACCCCTCACCTCTATTCAAGCAACTTTCAGAGCACAAGCTAGTGCTTACTACAGAAATGTTAACTTGGGCTATGGATCTTCACATAGCAGCCACTTTAGATAATCTTAAGCCAGGGAGAGATACCTCTGGCCCACCCACCAGCATGACAGGGCCAGGAAATAGTATCTCACCACAAGAGACCCAAATTCTGCCATGGAAGGCAAGAGTTAGAATTGAATTAGCAATGATAAACTCCTATACACCCCAGAACACTTTCCACTCACTATGACTCAGTTATATTTCATTCATAGTATGTTTTATTCTGCATTGTTAATATAAGAGACTCATTTATTTGTAGATTTTTCTGTGTCACTTACTTTTAGTACCTAAGCACATCACAAACATTAATAATGTAATCTCATATGGCTGCTGGAGAAAAAATAGGTTAGTATTATAGGTTTTTACCAATGAGGAACTGAAAAACAGATTAAGTAGTTTGTTCAAGCTCACACAGAAGCCTGTGGAAAAGCTCATATTCAGAACTCAGATCTAATTCTCCTGTGACTTAACCAAAATTTGTCTGATGTGCACATTGTATACAGGGTACTACAAGGTAGTTCAGATACATATCAAGTTGCAGAAGAGTGGTAAGGTATTATGCTTGGCAAATAGTATGTGATCATGTAATTAAAGACATATCATAACACATTCATAAAGGACAGAGCTAAAGATCCACATATATCAATACTGGCATTTCCAGATTTGTGTGTTTGCAAGATAAAAGCCCCTGTGTGCTTATATTTAATCATGGGAATCATCTCATTGACTTCAGTGGGACTATTTCTGTACTTAAAGTGTGTAAATATGTGCAGGATCAGGTCCTTGGATCGTCACTGAGGAACTTCAATGCCATCAGTAGTTTTTCACCGGGTCTCTCTAATATCCTGGGACTGACATGGCTACCACTAAACTGCATTATCATTCACTATCATTAGGGTAAACTATTTAAATGGAGGACTTAATACCTGTCCCAACATATGGTATACCATGCCAGTGGTATACTGTAATTACAGTTTACATTTATATAGCATTTTTCATACCAAAACCTTCTGTATATTATATATATACATGAGCATCATGGAACTATGTCAGCATCTCAGGTGGTGCAGTACCTGAATATTAGCCTGTGCTGGCTAATACTCAACAGTGGGGAGGAAAAAAAAGGTTGCACCATATTGGCAAACCCCTACACTCGCTAAATGTGACGTGAGCTATGGAGTATTTTTAAAGGGACAGAATCCAGTTAAAAATAATTAAATCCCAGTTTCTTACAAGTTTTATGGACAGCTCCTTATATTATGAAAAGTAAATTTTAAAATGTATTTCCTCCCACTGTTAATGCTGATTTACCTTGCTCATTTTTCCCAGTTTGAGAAAAAAAAAAAAAAAAAAAAAAAAAAAGAATAGTCTATATGACTTCCTGACTTATATGCCAGTACAAACAATACTGCAATGTATAGGATGCAAACACTGTAAAATACGTTTAAAATTGAGCTTTTTGTAAAAATGAAGTTTAACAAAATTAAAGAACATTAGAAAGTCCCGTGAAAACAGTTTTTGCCTAATTGTAGACCTAAGCTGGCCTGTCTGGTATATTTCATAATTCAGTCATATAAAAATAGCTCATTTCTTTTATTTCTCAAACAATATATACAGGAACTACACACAAGATTCCATACTGCAGATATGTACAAGCACAAAGAGTGACAGCATCCTGAAGAGGCAAATACCTTTAGTTTCTTCAACAGCCAGCTTATCACAGATCTGCTTTTCATAGGTACCAAGATGTTCCAAGGCTTCTTTGTAGAGTCCTGCTTCTCGGAGGACTTGATTCTGATACAACAACAGCTCACTGTACTCATAGTCCACTTTATCAGGAGACGTCTGAATGTAAACAAGGCATATGAGTGTTCACCCTTGTAGCATACACTTAAACTTAGGGTAAACTGAATTAATTTGGTTTTAAAAATCTACATTTTATTAAATTGTTTCTGTGTTTGAAAGACAATTACTTTTTTTGGCTCACAGCTAATCAAAAACATATGAAGAATTCCATGTTTTCTTTTTTATACCTGTTGAGTCTTCCTAAATTCCTCTAAAATCTTTGCTGCCATTTCATAATCTTCCAGCAGATGATAAGCAATAGCATAACCAATCCATGAGGCTCGCTGTGCAGGTCGGAGCTGAAGTAACTGGTACCTGGTTTCCTGTAAGACAGTTATAACTACTAATTTTCCTGTTCTCATGGACTCTGAAGTTCTCCATAAAATACTGTAGCTTTAACATTTCAATATATTTGAATAAGACTACTTAACACAGTACAAAGGAAAAACTAGCAATTGTGCCAAATTAAAAAGCTTGAACTTTGATAAAGTGAAAAAAGGTAACAGTCAACTAAAACAGTACTAAAGAGGTACTATTTCCAACTAAGCTGTCCTCATGAGCCAAACTAACATTAATGTAGGTATCAAGGCATGTTCTTCTCTATCCTAAAAATACTAAATAAAGAGCATCATTCAGGATATTTCAGTTTGAGACCTAGGGAACAGTTCTTGTAGTAATGACACTTCAGATTTATCAAGGAGTCTGTATGTATTCAATCAGAGATTCTACCCAACTCAACATAAGTGCTTGCATGAAGAATGGCTAGTGTAAGTGGCAGCCATCTTTATGGATATCTGCAAATGGCCTTTAATTAGTTTCGGAACCTAGCTGTATGACTCTCCAGAGAGTCGTGAATTTTTTTGACTGAGATTTCTGGAACAGCAAGTAATTTTAAAATATTTTTAAAAAGTCACTAAATACATAGAGCATAACAAGCATGAGCAATAAACAGAAAAGGATCACGAAGAACAGCAAAGAGTAATAAACAATAATGCATAAAACTGGGGGAGCTGCATTATGTCCAATCTTAATTAACCTTTATATTAAATGAGATAAATGTCTATCAGGGATGGTTTAGACAGTATTTGGTCCTGCCATGAGGGCAGGGGACTGGACTCGATGACCTCTTGAGGTCCCTTCCAGTCCTAGAATCTATGAATCTGTGAGCTAGCAGTAGAAAACTGCATGATGACATTCACAGATTTAAAATTGGGATGAGTTTTGAGCTTCAGTCAAGACAGATTAAATACAAAGGGACTTGGAGAAATTAGAAACATGGACAGCATATGAGATTCAACTTGAAACATGCAAGCACATACGTTTGGGGGAAAATATCCCACCTTCAATACACATGGGGAGATAAAAAACTAATTCTTAATTTCAGCAAATCAGACATGAGTCTGCAATGCAACAGGACAGCAAAAAAGGGCAATTCAATTTGGGGATGCATTTGCAGAGATATCAGAGCAGTGGTTGTAGTCCTTGTCCTCAGAAACAAAACACCATAGTGCGACTGCATCTAGAATAGCGTCTTCAGTTCTAAGCAACATTTTACCAGAAAACTATTGACAAACTGACAGGAATTCAGAGAAGAGCAACACATATAGTCAGGAGCTGCAGAAACTGGCTTAAAAGGAAAATAGAAGTTGAAAACTAAAATAAGTTCAGTTTGGCTACAAGATAATCAACAGGAGAAACATGGTAACAGTCTATGAACATTTGAAAATCTAAAACCAAGGAATGAGAGGAACAGACAGAGGCTTATATGGGGAATAACAGGGATGAATATATGAGGGATGAATATATGGGAGAAAGTTATGAAAGGAAAATATTTTGGTTGAATATTAGGACAGTCTTCCTGATAGTAAACTTTGTTAGGCAGCAGACAGTCTCCAAAAGAAAGTGGTAAAAGCCCTATCAACACCTGGGACACTTATAGACTAGACAAAACTCAAAGTGTCCACTAGTGAACAATTCTACTTTAATAGAAAGATAACCTAGCAAATTATATTCTTTATATGAAAGTCATTAAAAAATAGTCTTCTGCATATCTGAGTCTGAATATCAAAAGTGTTAAGCATATAAGGGTTTAATGTTTTGATTCCTATGGCCTTTAACCTGAGGAAACTGTATGCAAGTTACTAATTATTGCACGAACCCTTTGCTCTGTTTCCCTGGAAGTCTATAATAATGTAAATACTCTACTTACCCTGTAACCCTCAAGATCCCTCATTTGAATCTGTAGCAGAGAGAGATCTCTCAAGATTTGAAGATTGTCTTTATCCCATTTCAGTGCATTTCTGTAACATTTGATAGCTTCATCGTACTTCTTGTCTGACCTCTGGAGAAGACCATAGACATGCCAGCCTGGAAAACTTTGTTAAGGACGCTACTGCATTTGAGGGTGAAGAAAATCAATCCAGAATGACAGAAAAAGAGTGCCTACTAAGTAAAATAAATAAAATAATAATAATAAATAAAAAATCCAGCTTTGTAACAGACAGTAACACCACTAGAACATTCAAACTGAAGATATAAAGCTTTTCACCAATTGATATTACAGGAACATGGTGTGTGGGGGAAGGGGGCACAATATTGCAATTCATTTTCCTACTGTTTGAAAGGACTATCAACTTGTATTACCTGCATTTTTTAACTTACCTAATACAGGCCCCAATTCAGGCACACACTTAAGTATGTATTTAAACTTCAAGTATGTCACTAGTCCCACTGACATCAATAGGATAATCATGTGCTTAAAGTTAGGCACATGCTCAAGTATATGCTTAAATCAGGACCATAGCAAGCAATTCTGAAGGAAAAAGGTTACACTTGCAAATACAATGGAAAAGAACAGCATGATTTTGATTCAACAACTATAATTCTTCCCACAAAAGCAAGAATGTGTATTTAATTGCTTGTGCTTCCTAGGACAGCTTTGTGACAAAATTTAGGTATGAAATTGTTCAGTAAGTTTAAACAAAATGTACTTGTATACGTATATGCATATTAAACTTACCAGTTGTACACTTTCAATTTGGAACAGCGATAGATGTTGGCTCTTGTTCACATTCTATAAAATAATCAGTTACTCTAACAGCCTTCTCTGCATTCAGAAATGGAAGGCATATTCAAAAAGGATACAGACATGACTCTTTAAATCATTCCGTAAGCCTCTACGCACTAGTTCATATGCTTCCTCTTTCTTCCCTAGACAGTTCAGCGTTAGTCCTTTCATCGCCAGAGTTTCTAAAAAACATTAGGATTCAATGGATACCAATCTATTATTTTATTAAACACAAAAGACATTCTATAAACCAGGGACGGGGAATCTTTTTTCTATCAGGGGACACTGAAAAAATCAGTTGCGGGGCACACAGCCCCGCGAGGTGGTGCGAAGGCTCGGGGCTTCCTCTAGGCTCCGGAGTGGGGTCAGAAAAAGGGGTTCAGGGTGCGGGAGGGGACTCTGGGCTGGGGTGCAGGAGGGAGTGAGGGCTCCACCTGGGCGCGTGGGCTCTGGGGTGGGGCGGGCTCTGGGGTGAAGGAGGGGACTCAGGGCTGGGGTACGGGAGGAGGGTTGGGGTGTGGGCTCCAGGAGGGGCTCAGGCCTTGGGGTTTAATCTAGTAAATGCTCCCTGCCTGCCCTGGCTCCGTGCTGCTCCCCGTGCCCACAGCTCCATTGTCTGTGGTTCCTGGCCAATGGGAGCTGCGGAGCAGGTGCTGGGGGCAGCACACAGAGCTTCCCTGATCGCCCCTGCTTCTAAGGGCCACAGGGACACGTCGGTCGCTTCTGGGAGCTATGTGGAGCTGGCCGGACTTTTAACGGCCTGGGAACCCTAACTTCCCCCTGCTGTGGGGTGAGCCAGTTCACGCGGCTCCAGGCCCGCAGGGGGTGGGGGTGGTACTGAGGCTCAGGGCTTCCGGCCCACAATGCGGAAACTTGCCACAGGCCGGATGAAATGAAGCAGCGGGTCAGATTTGGCCCGCAGGCCGTAGGTTCCTCACCCCTGATATAAACTAATAACTTCATACATAAGACTTTAGACTCAGGAAAGTTAGTAGCACAAAAAGATTCCAATTATTCTATTTTCAGATACAAAAGATTACACTTTTAGCTTATTCAGTTAGCGTATGAGGCTCAAACAATAAGTTCTGTATCATATTTCCAGTTTAAAAAAAACAGTATTCTGGTTAAAAAAACCAGTATTATAGAATACTGAACCAGTATTCTACTTTAAAGCATGTCAGTTTTCCCTGTATACACTGGTAGGCAGACACTCTTCCTCTACTGGAAAGGAGTGCCATGTCTGTTTAAATAGTCCATTCTTTAACAGAAAAGGCAGTCATTTAAAGTGGATTTCAGAAAAGGACAGTCATGCCAGTCTAACAGGTAAAAAGGAAATTCCTTTGAGTACTTCAAAAGAGAGGTTCAACCGAAAGAGTGAAGACAGACACACACACACACAAAAAAAAGAAGAGTTGAATGGCAAAAAAACCTTTTTTCTCTTCCAAACTGTTTCCCCCTCACTGGAGGATCAAGATGATAATTTTAACCGCCATGTATTCGACCCAACCCCTTCCCTAAATCATGTACTGCTTTTTCAGATATGAGACAGAGAAAAAAATAAAAAGATTAAGGACAGATATTAAAAATGTTATATCAGCAATAAGGTATCACCTTATGGTACAGGGTTTCCAAAAGTTACACTTTGTACTTCATCAGTTTCCCCTTAAAATTACTTATCCAAAGGATGAAGAAAAAGATGCTAAAAGACTTATGAAGTTTTACAGAAAATCTCTTAAAGTATGTATTACTTGTCTTAAAGCATATAATAAGCAGGCTATGGTAGTTTTATATGCCATCTGAAGCCTCACCTCCATGTTCTGCAAACTTTGGATTAGAAAGGATCTGTTTACAAAACTTCAGCCCATTTCTGTACTGTTTATGTTCATAACACCTCTGTGGAAGAACAACAAAGTCAGTAACTTAATTCACAAAAGTAACACAAATGTTTTGCAATGTTAAAACAAGAAGCTATAGCACTATAATTTCAGATATTGAAATGTCAGCTTGAACAGTTTTGGATTTCAGAACACAAATGGGAAATGTCCATTAACATACTATTGTAATGTTAAGAATATCAGTCATTTGTACCAACATACTGGATATTATTGCTTTAAGCAATATAGCTTTTACTGCTAGAAAAACTAATATTTCATGTCCTTGGCAATTTTATTAACCTTACAATAGAAATCTGTAGCACTTCATCAAAATTAAAAAAACATCTTCATACTGTACCCACACTCATGCTAAGTAATTTATCTAAACACTTATCACAATGTAAGTGATTCATATTTGAAGATAATGTTCCTGTACAACAACTCATATTCATTCAGACTCTACATTATGGAAGCCATATTAGATACTTTTATGGATAGCTCTAACTCTTTTAAAACCAATTACCTTTTTTATTAAATAAACATGCCTTACAAATGTTCAATCAACTTTGGCATAATGCCACTTCCCAGGGGGAATATAGCATAACACAAATATTCTAGATGGACAAATGGGGAGAAGGGCGGTTGTGATGATTCTTGGGGTACCCAGAACTGAGGGTCAGTTACAGTGGGATGAGTCTTGCCTGTGGCAGCTCCGGGTTAGCTCCATATCTCCTCCAGGCTATGCGAGCCCTCACTTCACCTTGCAGGTTAGCAAGAGGTGCACCCCAGTTCCTGAGCCCCCTTAAAGCATTCCCCTCTGATATCCAGCCCCTGACATTGGTTTCTCATAGAAATCACAGATCCTCTGCTCCCACATGAATAATGTAGCCCAGTTTACCAATTTTACCTTAAATCACCACTCTATAACACACAGCTCTTGTGAGCACTTAATATAAAGAAGATTTAAGTAAAAAAGAATAGAGGTTCCACTAAAAACAAGGAAGTGTGATGGAAACAGGTGGTTACAAAATAAACTAAATTCATACACCACAAACTAGGACCTACAATTAAGTTACCTTTCCTATTGAATAAAGTAGATTCCTTCCCCCATCCCCAAAGTTCATTCTCTTGCAGAGAGAATCTTTCATGGAATACATCCCCTTTCAACAAATTGTCTCCCCAGTGAATGGATACAGAGGGTCTTTTTCCACCCCCTCATATACTGAATCAAGTCTTTTGTCTTTATTCACAGACAGGGCGAGCTCTTGTCTGTTACAATGTTCCTTTTTACCTCCAAGTGGTTTTGACTGTTTGCCGTTGTTTTTGGTGGTTTTCCAGTGACTGTTCTTGGATGGGGCAAGGGTGGGCAATCGAACACATTACATAATTGGCTAGCCAGGGCAGGGTGACAACTCCCTCTCACATGAATGGGTCATCACCAAGACACATGGTTACCTGTGGACTAACTTTTACTCCAAGACCATAAGGGGAATATTTTTCAATATAGTTACATTAATCCTTAAATATTATCCATACATAATGAGGAGGAGTACTGGTAAGTTACAAACTTGCAGTACAGACCTCACCCTTCCTTGATAAATACAATAAAAGTGATTTATTAGGTACAGTGAGTTTGTCAGGTCAGAGAGGAGTAGAGAAAAGTGAACCCTTCTGCCAGCTGTCACCAATGAGCCTCTGTCACAGAGGTTATTAATGTGAAATGTAATTTTTATTGGCCACGTAGGCAGAAAAGATTGGGAAAAGCAGCAAGGTTCAGATCTCTATAATCTCTCTGAAAGTAAAGTGTTTCTAAATTAGGTTGCCAAATGTCACTGCAGATGTCCAGTGACATAAGGGATGAGCCACATGTTCACCCTCTCTGATCTTAAAGGACAGAGATTAAAGCTTTTACTACTAAATTCAACCATTGTTGCCTACCCTCCAGAAGTACCCAAATGAAGTCATACATAGGCCACCTTGAAGAGCATCAAGAAAAGATTCAGCTACCAACTCAGCAGGTGCAGAATGATAGTTTGATGTGCTTTTCATAGATTAAAGGTACACCTGTGTGTTCACTCACTAAATTGGATCTTAGTGAGAAAAATATCCCAATGGTTATAGCTGCCTCTTGTGTCTTGCATAGTAACTATGAGGCAAAGGGAAAAATCCGCAGCCAGAGTGGAGGGCAGAAGCGGAGAGGCTGTCCACTGAGTTTGGACAGGCAGACAAGTGGGCCATTAGAAGAGCTCAATGTACAGTGACGGGGTTGAGGGAGGCTTTGAAAAGCACTAAAACCATGAGCATAGTAGTGTTCTGTGCTGGACTGTTCTCTGGGTCTAAATCTTTGGGTGCTGCTAAGAACTGTGTAGTACTTGCTGTACATTTATAAATATTAAACTGTTTTACTGAAGCTATGAATTGTGTCGTGCTTGATTTACATTTACACCTGATTGTTTCTTCTTGAACCTACGAGTGCTGTACACTTACAAGTACTGGGTGCTTAGAGAACCACTATGTATTCTACACTATGTACTGTGAAATAATAAAGAACATTTTACTTACAAAAAAAAAATAGAAATTTATTGGAGTAGTAAAAACAGTTCAGAAAAAAAATGTGCAAAAAAATAGCAATGTACTGTATATACTCGTTCATAAGTCAAATTTTTTTAGTACAAAAGGCAAGCACCACAGAAGGGGATCGGCTTATGAACGGGTATAGAGAGGGAGAGGTGGGACACAGCCCCTCCCCCCAACAGAAGGAGCAAGGAGAGGCAGCACAGCCAGCAGAGCCAGAAGGGAAGAGGCGGGGCCGGAGCAGGCTGCGGCCGCGCTGCCCGGTCTGGCCCGCCGGAGCA
>NW_020664417.1:15132621-15142695 GCF_002925995.2 Terrapene triunguis | reverse complement strand
GCTGCGGCCGCGCTGCCCGGTCTGGCCCGCCGGAGCAGGCTGCGGCCAGGCCAGAGACATCGTCCCCTGGCCCGCCCCAGATAAGGTGGGAAGGGATGGGATGGAGAGAGTGTGGGGGTCCCGGGCTAGGGGTGGGGTCATGTGGGGGGTGGTCACAGGGGTTAGTCCCCTGACCCCCAGCTTCTCCCCCCCAAAAAATTTCCCCACCAGTTTCTGTCCCGGCCCGTCAGGGTAAGCAGCTGGCGCGCCGGGACACTTTGTTTACTTAGGTTTACCTCCATGCCTGCGGATGCCCAAGGTAAACAAACCATCTCGGCCTGTCAGTGGCTTATCCTGATGGCCCGGGAGCCCAAGTTTGCTGGCCCCTGAATTATAGGGTCGGCTTATGAACGGGTCATAAAAATTTTCCATTTTTACTTATCCACCTGGGGGGTCGGCTTATAAATGAACCAGCTTATGATCGAGTATATACGGTAATTAAAATTGTGGCTACACATATACCAGCCATGGCTCTCATAGGTCAGCGTGTGTGAAGCTGTGGTTTTCCTTGCTGTCCCTTGGCGTGGAATAGTAGGGGTAAGGAGGTGGCCCGTGAGGCCACATGGAATGTGGGGGAAGGTAGGTGAGCTGGTACCATGCAATTCTCAGACAACTGCAAAGGGTGGGGAGTCCGGGATTGCTGGACCTGTATGTCAACCAGCGCCGGCTATGTGGCATTTATGTTTGCTGCCTCAGAAGCCCCATTATGTCCTGGTGCATTTCCCTCTCTTTTTCCTGCTGGGATTCCTGGGCCTGTCTCCTGTCCATTCTACCCTTTTCTTGCTGTCTGACATGTCGACCCTCCAGGGCCTTTGTTCATGGTTGGATGCAGCACTGGCTTGCAGGATCTTGCTGAATATGTCCTCCTTAGTCCTCTTCTTTCTCCTTCTCATCAAGTTAAGCTGTTCTGAATGTATGGCAGTGGCACCCATTAAGGGCAAACTGGCAGCAGCAGCTGATTAAAACAGAGAAGCGCATCACTTGATTTACAGTCCGAATGGAAAAGGAAAGATACATTTCAAAACTCCCTTCCCTTATTCCAGGTAAAAACAAAAAACTTAGTATGACATGCTTATTAACATTTTAGCTTTGGAGCGCCTTTTCCAGCACTGTCCTCCAGCCCCAGCCATGGTGAGTATGAGCCACCACAAAAAGAGGGGGGCAGTAAAGATTTATGATTGTATGAATCAAAATTTTGGTCCTTATTCCATGGGTACAAATATAGGGGAAATAGCACTGAATATTGGCACTATTTACCACAGGTGATGGAGATTTTAGCTGATCTCTCACTCTTGAAGGTAACAAAGGCACAGAAAGCACAGCTGCTACTGGTGTCCCGACCTGTATGCCACTAGCCTGTTTAACGCACTGGTGCCAGCCAAACTCATTGCAGAATGGCACAGGAAAGTGTTCTAGTGTGGAGGGAGAGATAAGGCAGCCATCCATAGAAACCTTTGGGAGAGGATTGCAGAGTATCTCCATGAAAGTTTAATTGAGATGCCATGGAAGGATACCCTAGGTACATAAACAAACTACTCCACCAGGTTGTCTCCACCTAAACCAATAAGGAAATGAAAAGCAGATACCAACTCTACTCTGTTGTACCACTATCTCTTCTCTTACGAGTAAAACAATGCAAAGTCGATACCTGTGTCTTGTTAACTTGTTGGCAGGGCACCATCTTTAAATGTAAAACATTGCAAGGGAAAATGGATGCACACACTTACCCAAGGTTCTTACCCCTTCACTGGGCTCATCTGTGTTTGGCTGGCAGGACTGGCTAGATGGTGGTGGAGACTACCAGGTTCTGGCTCGTGGCATGACTGGATCCCTCCACTGCATCTTCCCCGCTCCTTCACCTCGCTGTTCATGGGTGGGGGTCTCAGACTCATCCGAAGTTTTCAGGGGGTGGTCTGCTTGGTGTTGGTGGGTTCTCTGCTAAATATGGCATGCAGTTTGGTGTAAAAGCAGCAGCTCAGCAGCTCAAGATCAATTGTTGTGATATGCCTGTTGCAGTTCCTTCACTTTCACATGGCACTTCATACTCCTTTGCCTGCATCCCCTGTGCAATCTTCTCGTAGATGTCCTCATTCTTACAGCTGGTCCATAGCTATGTTTGCATAGCCTCTTCTCCCCACAGGCCCAGGAGATACAATACATCCTATCTACTCCATGGAGGAGTCAGTCTAGAGTGTGGACCTGGCATGGTTGGTTGGGCAGTTGCACACTCAAAGGAGAGCTATTAGGTGTGCTCACCAAAATGGACAATCAGGAAAAGGCACTTCAAAGGGTGTTTTTAAACAGGGTGTGGGGGTGGCTTCCAGTCTCTGTGATCCTGGCAGTCAACTTCAGAACTGTGACTAAAGTGGCTACTGCAGAGGGAACGTAGCATTGTGGGACAGCTGCTGGAAGACTGTTAGGATCAACACAGGTCACACACTGTCTACACTACATCAAACTCAGGAGGTCAACCGGGGCTCAATGCCATAGGGGGAGGTGGTTTTACTGTTTTGCTGTAACAGGGCACTTATGTCGGCGGGAGACAACTTTGAATGTAGTCTGTAGACACATGCACAAATAGGGTTAATGTAAAGCGACTTATGTTGACCTAACTTTGTAGTTGTAGACCAGGTCACAGACATATGTCATGTCGTCATTACATAAAGGTTTCTGGCAATATTTATCTAGCTTAATTTGAATTTTATCTTCAGTTTATCATGTGATCCTTTGTTATTTATTCCTGGATATAACAGAAAACTGAGGGACTTGTCTACTTCTCAGAACCACACTAATCACAAAAAATATCATACTGCAAAGAAATGGAAAGCAGAAAAACTGAAGTTTCCTATTAGCGTCTGGTACAAGTTCAGTGACCTAGTAAGTCTTGAGAGTTTTCCTCTTGGTAAGTCAGAGCTTGGCTTCCTTTGAAGAAATATGGTCTTCATTCCTGGAAGTGTATAGTAAAGACACTTTACAGCAATAAGGTGTTAGTCTATGTCATGAGGATTGCATATGGTATCCTTTCCTGTTCTCTCCACCTCCTTTTCCGCTTCACCTTTCTATTGTCTTGTTTTTGCTAATTAGATTCACTTGAATGTAGCTAATAAATGTTATTTGTATGGTATGTAATTTTCTAAAACTGTTACTAAGATGTTTACAGTCAATTACATATTTGAAACAGATTTTTTCTCAGCAAACGGGAAACCACTAGCAAGACTCAAATACTAAATTGTACACATTTTTTTCTCCTTTCTGGAATACTGGGATAACACCAGATCCATTTTGCTTTTTTTAATACTTTCATCACAGTAGCACTAAATCCACAAAGACTTAGGCACATGTACACGTGCAACCTGAAACACTTGGGTAGAGTCTCACTGATATAAACAGTGAGAACAGCCCCACTAATTTAAAAGCTGTGGAGTAGTCTGGGGCTGAGCACTCATGGGAATACTCATGTGCAAAGTTACACATATGCTTAAGTCTTCACACCTTTGGGGCTTATACTATATTTCCTCACGACTCCAACAAAAACAGTAACCTGAATGGAATCCCTGAGGTTTTTATACCAGAAGCAGGAAACTCTCCAAAATAAAAATTATTTAAAGAAGCTAAGTGAAACTACTCCACTTTGAGCTGTGGAACTAGTTAACTGAGCAAGGTAGTTTTCCTGCTTAGTATAATAGCCTCCCACAGAGATGAACCTGTGACCTTTTCAGATATATTTCAGAATGCCATATTCAGTAGGACAGGATCCAAGACGTTTTTAAGGCTATGTCTACACTACAACCTATGTTGGCAGAACTTATGTCGCTCAGGGGTATGAACATTCCACCTCCTGAGTGACATAAGTTACACTGACATAAGCATCCATGTGCACAATGTTATGTTGCAGAGGTGGGTTTTTTATGCCGACGGGAGAGCTCTCTCCCATTAACATAGAGCAGTGGTTCCCAAACTTGTTCCGCCGCTTGTGCAGGGAAAGCTCCTGGCGGGCCGGGCCGGTTTGTTTACCTGCCGCGTCCGCGGGTTCGGCCGATCGCGGCTCCCAGTGGCCGCGGTTCGCTGCTCCAGGCCAATGGGAGCTGCTGGAAGCGGCACGGGCCAAGGGACATACTGGCCGCCGCTTCCGGCAGCTCCCATTGGCCTGGAGCAGCGAACCGCGGCCACTGGGAGCCGCGATCGGCCGAACCCGCGGACGCGGCAGGTAAACAAACCGGCCCGACCCGCCAGGGGCTTTCCCTGCACAAGTGGCGGAACAAGTTTGGGAACCACTGGCATAGAGCGTCTTCACTATATGTGCTGCTGCAGCGCTGTATATATACACACATGGCCTAAATGTCTAACTAGGATAACAAATGGGATTTCCAGAATTTGCTATTTAAATAGATAGTAAGAGATCATTGTATAAGATGCACTGTGAAATAAGACAGTGTGAAGGAAAAGACCAATGATTTGTAATATTTTGGATAGCAGTTAATTAAATAAGATAATACTTTAACAGCAAAAGCTGATCATTACATGGAGGGTGTTTTTGTGTGTGTGTGTGTGTTGTGTTTTATTTTATTTTATTATATTATATACAAGACACTTGATTTCTTCTTTGTAATTACACGAAGCAATTGCTCTTATTACACTGGAGTTTTCCTTTAACAGTACCATGATGGAAATGCTATTGAAAGCTACTAAAGCTGCAGATGTTCTCCAGTTTCTCCCTTTTTTTTATTTTAAAGTGGTCATCTTGATGAGAACATAGCTTTCAGTAGCACTTTTTAAAAAAAGTCAGGATTAATATATGTTCCACTTTCGTACCTAAAAGTTTGAAGGGTTTTGTTATTTAGTTTACATTTGAAATCTAGGATTTGTTTAGAACAAAGATTATGATAAGAATTTTAAATGCATGAACAGATTTTTATTTTGAAATATTTAAACACTTCTCTTCAGTTTTGTAAAATCCAAACCAAATAGTCTGCTTATGTACGACACAAAGCAGATGAAACTGACCATTCTAGTTCTGTCATCGAAGGAACTAAAGGGGGGGGTCTAAAAGTGCAGCTTGCAATAGTAACACGGATAGCACCATAAAGAGAAGGGGACAAATTTTTGGCTTTGCATTTCAGCTTTAAGTACAACTGTTACACCAATTTGCCTGCTAGAAACACTGGATCTTACCTCTTGGCAGTTTAGCTGTATGTGATTTAACAGAAGTCTTTTATCTTGACGTTTAAGGCAAGTCAACAAAGATGCATATTATACTAATGAGAAGTAAAAAAATGTCTACACAAATTTTAGATGTGCAGATAATTTTAGAAGATGCTGAAAAAGTTTTGATGACGACTGCCAGCATAACACAAGGTAAGAATGACAGCAAATTTTCTCTTTTAGACAATTAAGGACCTGATCCTATGAGCACTGAAGTCAACGGAAAGACACCCATTTACTTCAATGAGCTTTGGTAAGGGCAGGTCTTCACTATAGGGGGGGGTCGATTTAAGATAAGCAAATTCAGCTACGCAAATAGCGACCTCCGCGGCTCCCCGTCGACGGCGCTTACTCCTACCTCCGCTGGTGGAGTAAGCGCGTCGATTCGGGGATCGATTGTCGTGTCCCGACGAGACGCGATAATTCGATCCCCGAGAGATCGATTTCTACCCGCCGATTCAGGTGGGTAGTGTAGACCTAGCCTAAGACCTTAAGAGCTTGTTACAAATTGACTCAAACACTGATGCCTAAGGCACTGAAACTGAGGACCCAGCAGTAATAGTTGCATGCTTTCTTGGGAAATGAACAAACTGATTATAGATAGGGGCCTAGAATTCTTATCTACCCTGTTTTTGTTTTCAGATGTTGGTAGGACAAAGGAAAATAAATTGTTCTGACACTGATTTCCTACACGTAATATCTCCAAACTTCCTGGTTCACACTCTCCAATCTATTTCACTCTGTAAAAGGAAAACTTCAGTGATTGTGTAACTCTGAAATTTCACAAGCATGTGTAAAATAATTTATTTAAAATCTGTTTTAATAAAAATGGTAAGATACATTGACTTCATGAAGACTGCCATCTTCCCTGTGAACCAGTTAAATAAAAATAGCAAAGTACACTTGAAAAGGAAAAATATTTATAAATAAGTTTATCTGCATATTTTTAAATGCATGCTGAAATGATTTTATTTAAAACTGTTTATTTCACAGGCAGATGGTGTTCAGGAATTTTAGAGACAAACAAGTATCATCCATCCTAAAAACATGTCTTTATGAAGAGCTTCCTCAATCCCTGTGTCTGTCTATACACACTCCATTTGGAATTGGGGGGGGGGGATTAAGGGAGATTTATTTCCCCCCATTTAAATAAATGGGAAAATGTCCTTTCATTGAAGTTTGCCTGTTATTATGGTAATACCAACCGGCCCCAACCCACTGTTCTGGGTACTCTAATTCGCAGACTCCAAGCCACAGTTTGCAGGCAGCTTCTACAAAATAAATACAAAACTATCAGCTGCCACAGAAATGTTGAAACTTCCCCAGGTATCTGTTAAATTATTTGCACTTATACAGGGCTTTTCAAACAATAGGAGTAGATATCCCTTTCTATATGCGCTATGGACATAAAATTTAACTTTTTAAGTTACCTATCATTATATGGTGATATCTGATACATCTCAGTTAATTCTCTATTTATAACATGGAAATAACTGAGGTATCTGCTCATGGGACTGTAAGGGACACCACTGTATATAAGATGAGGCAGACTTGTCATTGAATCAGTGGCAAAAATGGGAACAAAACTCACATTGCCTACTGTTCTCTGCTCTAATTACTAGATTATTCAGCCTGATTTTTATTGATTTATTTTTTCATTAAATATTTATTCTAGGGCTTTGGAAGCATGATGTGTACTAGCTAGACTGAGCCATATAATACAGATTGAGTGAGATCTATAACCTATAATACCCTAGTAAGAAGTCCAACCCCCACCCCCCAATGTTGAGAATGGGCAAGGGCTCACATTCCAGTATGGGTAGGGACACCCCTCTTGAATTACCTTTTGTCTAACAGATGGCCAATAAATAAATCCTTACTACCACCACCCACAATCAACCCTTCAGATGTTAAAAGGTTGAAGGAGCTTTCTCTCTGTTTCTCCCCAACCTCTTCCCATCCAGAGCCTCCTGGCTGCCAGCAGGATAAGGTGGAGGGACTCTGCTTCTTTACACCTCACTCAGACTCCTGGTTGCTGCAACAAGGGGCTGGAGGAAGGTGTGCCCTTCCTTCAACTTTCTGGATTAGACTTGGCAAACTGGTCAATTGACTTATTATTTGAGCATGGTCAAATAGTTAAATATTCCAGCAAGAATGCCCTCATGTAAGTGGTGACCTACATTTTTCACTGCATGATGGTGCCATCTGTTAAGAAGTCCTACTTAAATGTCTGGATCACTTACTGTACTACATACTAATGCCACCTGTTGGGGAAAAAGGAGAACTAATTGAAAGTTGAGCATCTTGATTGGCTGGAATATTCTAGAACAAACATTGTATGTATGTGTAGCTTTATTTGTATACCATGCCATCAACACACACAGAAATTTACAAAAAGCACATTAAACAAGGTAAGACACAGCCCCTGCCCTGAAGAGCTTCTTCCTCTACACAAAGAGAAATGTGCAGCCATTAAGCCTCTCCCTTAAACAAAAGTAACACAGCTATTAAACCCCTCTAATAGTTCCCCCCCAACCCTCAATAACCTACATTAAAAACACCCATGTAACTAAACCCTCACTCCTTCCCCTCAACAAGAATCCCCTTCATACCGCACATTTCCCCAGCAATACTTTGTTGATAATATGCAAAGTTCTAGGCTAATGAAGGAGGTGTAACATCACATCTCTGTAAAGACCCTCTCTTCCTGCAGCTGCTTATTAGTCCATTGTGTTAGTCCAAGATGGACTGCCTGCCACCCTTCCCCTCCATGTAATCTGTAAGGCTCCTGGGAGGGAGGGAGAGGGCAACATGCAGGAAAACACTGAGTGGCTAGAATCTTCTGGTACAGCAGCCATTAGAAACAGAACTGAAGGATTACTGGTTGATTGAAATCATGAGATACTTCATAAATCTAGATATTAATGTCTCACTACTTCTGGAATGCTAACAGTGACATCATAATATACGTAGAATCAGGGAAAGCCCAAAATAATTTGTATGGACATTTTTTACTACACAAACTTTGAAAAAATTAAAGCTAAACGTAATTACTATGCTTCTGACTATGTGAAACATATAGATAGATGGAGAAATGCTTGTTAAATTCTTGTGATATGTGTTCAGCTACTGTCAAAGATGGATTATTGCAGTTAAACAGCAAGAAACATAAAACTGGTCTACATCACAATTTTTCTTCTGTGCATTCTTCTACTTTGTCCTGAGCAGCTGCATCACAAGCATGGTAGCTTTTGATGAAGATAGTGATATGAGTAACAATGAAAGTGAAGCTAATCCCATTTTTTCACATTAAGAATTTTGCTACTACATCTTTTTTAGCATCAAAAATTCCTTATTCCTCGAAAGTCTTCAGATGTTCATCAAATTGGTATTAAAAGGTTTTTTGATACAGTGTCCTCTGAACAGAAAAACAAACCTGACCGCATGTTTGCTAGAGGTATTAATGCCAGCAATAAACCATTTAATACAGAAAAAAAATCCTTATATACTAGATTTTTTTCATAAGTTGTGTCCAATTTACAAAGTAGGAAAAAGCCTGCAGGAAAGTCTTCTGAATGCCAAAAGTCGACATGAAAAAGAATTGGTGTTCTTATTCCTCAAGTGTCTCTAGTATCTGATAGATGATGACGTTCTCACTGTGAATATTGCTTCAACTTCATGGTAACAACTCCACAACCAGTGGTTTACTCATTCCAATGCACAACTGAGCATTATCACGCAGCCTAATATTGCTAACAATACAATAAATGAATTGGGTCCACACAGAAGGGTATTTCAGTTGTGACTGAGAATGTGACTAATGTGAAAGCAGCTTAGTCTTTGCTGATAAATGAGTATCCACATCTTCTGTGTTATGAGCATGCTGCTCTGAGGAGGCAGCATTTCATTGGTGATGTTGAAGATTTGACAAACTTTCTCGTCACATATGAGAAAAGTGAAAAAACACTGTCAAATTTTTCAAAAATAAAGTACCAGCTGCCATTTTCAACATCATTTAGTAAAGCACTCAATTTCATCCATGCTGAGTAAGTCTTGCATACTCAATGGGGCTCTTCTATTAAATGCCTCAAAGAACTTCCAATGTACAAGCAGACTCTTCAATCAGCTGCTGCTTAGAAAGGGTGGCTGGGTGCTGCCCCCAAGTAATCCTCACTCATGTGCTTGATGATGCAGTCTTTTGCAAATGTTAAAGGACATACAAACAAACAATTCTGATGGAAGTAGCAAATTATAAAGCAAGAAGCAACCCATTCAGTTGTAAAACAACCAGAGTGCAATCCCAGCCGTTGAATCAAAACACGTTTTCTCTATCATGGTGGAAAGGGTCATGCCCAACTTGCAGTTTAGCTACAGCAGCAGAAATTCTTTTCATACTTCAGTATACTACTACTGCATGCACAAAACAACATTTAAAAAATTACTTCCTTTATAGTTGCTATGTTTGTTTTATTTCCGTTACAAAAGAAAAACGATAATGAAAGAATGTGACAATTATTCAAGACTGAACAGTTTCATTTTTTAGAACTTCATTTAATTATGTTTTGCATTTTTCTGAGTTAAAATAACGCAGTTAAAAACTTGTTTTTTGTAATTAGGCATAAGAATCTAAGGCTAAGCCTACTGGAGACCATAAAGTCTTACTCCTTTTGTTATAGTTGTTATTGTTCTAACAGATTAGTGCTTTAAAATAGTTGGCCATTTTTCACATTTGACAATATTTGACCAATGTTTGCAATTGACCAATTATTTTGGACTGGTCAAATGCCCAACTGTATTCTGACTGCTACAACGGGGTCATTTCTATTACTCTAT
>NW_020664417.1:15021786-15132611 GCF_002925995.2 Terrapene triunguis | reverse complement strand
ACTGACAGGTCTTGTCAGTGATCACTCTGGAAAGCTCTGAGCAGCAGCATTAGCACTGAAGTCACGTATGCGTTGTCTTATGTCTGTAATGTATTGGTTTACACTTGGTATTAAAATATGGAAAGTTTATCTTCACACCCGTAAAGACTAGAAACTTTTTTTTTTTTTTTTAAGAATCTGCAAAAGCTACTTCCACTAATTCTTCCTCTTCCCCCCTCACCAGAGGCAAGTAGGCAAATGGACTTTTCCAGCCCTAATTTACCCATCCAACATATGTTTATTTTCTCTCAAAACTGAGTTTTCATTTAAATGGCCATGTATGTATGTTCTCTACTAAAGCATAAGGATACAAATCAAGTAAAGGACTAATATCTGAGTGTGAATCATAGTGTCAAATATATGGCATGATCTGCTAAGACAATGATGCATATCATATATCTTTACTTCAAAGAAAAAAAAATATACAGCTGCAGGTCATTTTCTGCCACAAACTACCAGCAATCTTCCTATTCTTCTTCGAGTGCTTGCTCATATCGATTCCAATTAGGTGTGCGCGCGCGCCGCGTGCACGATCGTCGGAGAATTTTCTACCCTAGCAACACCAGGTGGGTCGGCTGTGGAGCCCCCTGGAGTGGCGCCTTCATGGCGCTGGATATATACCCCAGCCGACCCAGCGCCCCCTCAGTTCCTTCTTACCGCCCGTGACGGTCGTTGGAACTGTGGAGCGCAGCATAGCTGTTCTCCACTCTCCCTAGCTTTACTCGTTAGTTCTTGTAGACAGTTATTAGTTATATACTTTAGATTAGTAGTTTGTTGTTAATAGTTTTGTAGAGTAGTTATAGTTATAAATAGTTAGCGGGGTTAAGGGGACTATTATCCCCCCTTTTCCCCCGGCGCGCAGCCGGGCTCATGCCCAAGGCTCCTGGCTTTAAGCCGTGCACGACCTGTGCTAAGCCTATGCCAACGGGAGACCCTCACGACTCTTGTCTGAAGTGTTTAGGGGAGTCTCACCAGACGGACAAGTGTAAGATCTGCAAGGCTTTCAGGCCCAGGACCAAAAAGGAGCGGGACTTTAGACTTAAGCAGCTCCTTATGGAGGCGGCACTTAGCCCACATCTCCCTTCGGCGCGCCAAGTTCCGGCACTGAGTGCCTTGGTGCGCAGCACCCCAGCAGCACCCTCCGGTACTGCACCGCGAGCAGACGTGGATAAGGCCCCACGGCACCGCGTCCGCCGCAAGCCCCTCGGCACCGTTCCCTGTCTCCGGGACATAAAACACCCCGCAAGACCCAGGACGCTGCCGTCCAACAGGCACCGGCTCCCCCCGCACCGGTGGTAGAGCCGCGTCCGGCTTCGGAGCGCCAGAGGATACAGGCATCGTCAACACTGTTGACTCCGGCACCGGGTGTAGGGCCGTTGAATCCGGTGCGGACTGGCTCACCGCCTCGTCCTGTGGTTGAGCCCTGTCTCCCTTCTACACTGGAGACTTTTGCACCGGCGAAAGACCTCATCGCCCTCACGGAGCCGGCGCCGTCTCAACCCGCGGCACCGCATCCCCTTCGCACGGTGCAATCCAGGGGCAAGCCTGCCCTGACACGCCCGCCATCTCCAAGCGTGGACTCGCGGCACCGCTCCCGGTCTCGGAGCAGGTCCCGACGCAAGCTCGCAGTTCCGGCACCGATCTTCATCTCGACGCCGGTCATACTCGCGGCCCAGATCTTCCTCCCGGCACCAGTCTACTTCTAGGCACCGACCTGAGCATCGGTACCGGTCGGAATCCAGACGCAGTTCCCGGCACCGGTATGAGCGCACCGAGTCTACAGACGGTCTTCGTCTTCGCGATCCAGATCTGGATCCTGGTACCGGCATGGCCATCGGCACCGTTCTCGATCCCAATACCGCTCACCGGCACCGCACAGAGACCGCTCACCTGTGGACCGGCACCGCTCAGCACCGTACCAGGACGAGCCCCTGCAACCACGCTCGGCACCGCCCTGGCCCTCAAGATCGGCGTCTCGCTCGTCGGAAGGGGCTTCCCAATCAGCATACCCTGCTCAGGGTCAGGCTGCAGAAGACTTGGGTCATTGGCAGGAGGGGGCAGAGGACCCTAGACAGGACCCTGCACATTGGTCCTTCTGGACCCCATGGGCATATCACCAAGCTCAAGGGGCTCCACCAGTGGCCTCTTGCTCGGCACACTCTGAGCCCAGGGCACCTGAGGCCACCATCTCCCGTCCTCCCCCAGGGGACATGGAGGCTCCAGTGCCGACACCCACGCAGGCCCCAGACCCCGGTGCAGGGGATCCTGCACATCAGGGACCCTTGGAGCTGGACCCTCATCTGGATCCTTTACCCCCTTAGGCGTCCTCCTCATCCTCCCCAAATGAGGCGGTGACGGGTACAACATCCTCAGGCCCACCTCCATGAGACCTCCGTGCCCACCAAGACTTGTTGCGTAGGGTGGCACGGAACATGGACCTACAGGCTGAGGAGATAGTGGAAGTGGAGGACCCGGTGGTAAGCATCCTCTCAGCTGATGCCCCATCCTGGGTGGCGTTGCCCATTATTCGTACCATCCAGGCTAACGCTAATGCCATATGGCAAACCCCGGCCTCCATCCCTCCCACTGCCAGAGGTGTAGAGAGGAAGTACTTTGTCCCCTCTAAAGACCATGAGTACCTCTATACACATCAAGGAGTCTGGTGGCACCTTAAAGACTAACAGATTAAATCTGTTAGTCTTTAAGGTGCCACCAGACTCCTTGTTGTTTTTGTAGATACAGACTAACACGGCTACCCCCTGATTCTATACACACCCTCCGCCGTGTTCACTAGTAGTCTCCTCAGTGAACGCAAGAGAGCGTCATGGTCAGCAGGCGGCAGCGCCCAAATCGAAGGACGCCAAACGCTTCGATTTGTTTGGGCTCAAGGTTTACTCAGCGGGGGGTCTGCAGCTCAGAGCCGTGAACCAACAGGCGCTCTTGAGTCGATACAATTACAACTCATGGAATTCCATGGGTAAATTTAAAGAGTTGGTCCCCCAGGACTTGAGGGAAGAGTTCGGGGCCCTAGAGGAGGAAGGTAAAAAGGTGGCTAGGACCTCCTTGCAGGCCTCCCTGGACATAGAGGACTCTGCCGCCAGGACACTAGCATCTGGGACGCGTCTCCTGGCTCCAGGTTTCGGGGTTACCGCCAGAACTGCAGCAGACCCTGCAAGATCTGCCGTTCGAGGGCCAGGGGTTGTTCTCGGGCAAGACGGACTCTCAGTTGCAGAGCCTCAAGGACTCCAGAACCATCATGCGCTCCCTGAGGATGCATGTCCCAGGACCCCAGCGCAGGCCCTTTAGGCCCCAGCCACAAAGGTTCTACCCTCCTCCTCCTCGTCCGAGACAGGACTTCCCCAGAAGGCGGGGACGAGGTGGTAGACGGAGGCCGACCGCCCCCCAACCCGGTCAGAACCAAGGCCCTCCTAGATCACCTTCAGGACCTAGGCAAAATTTTTGAAGGTGTGCTCGAGGACGGCATGCCTGCCACTACCCAGGATCCATTTCCTTTCTTTCGGGATCGCCTCTCCCGTTTCCACCGTGCTTGGTCCCTTATAACCTCAGACCGTTGGGTCCTTCGCATGGTGGAGAGGGGATACGCTCTCCAGTTTTCTTCGTTCCCCCCCTCCCACGCCCCCTCCCCGTCCCTCTTCAGGGACCCTTCTCACGAGCATCTCCTTACACAGGAGGTTTTTGGGCTCCTCTCTATGGGGGCCATAGAGGAGGTTCCGCCAGAGTTAAGGGGCAGGGGGGTTTTACTCCCGCTACTTAATGATCCCCAAAGCAAAAGGGGGTCTGCGACCCATTTTAGACTTACGCGGACTCAACAAATTCATAGTAAAGTTGAAGTTCCGCATGGTCTCCTTGGGGACCATCATCCCTTCCCTGGATCCTGGAGACTGGTACGCCGCCCTCGATATGAAGGACGCATATTTTCATATAGCAATCTACCCCCACACAGGCGCTTCCTTCGATTTGTAGCAAACAATGTGCACTACCAATTTGCCGTCCTTCCCTTCGGCTTGTCCGCAGCTCCGAGAGCGTTCACCAAATGTATGGCTGTCGTGGCAGCATACCTTCGTCGACAAAGGATACAGATATTCCCGTATCTAGACGGCTGGCTGGTGCGCGGCCGCGCCAGGGAGCAAGTTCAAGCTCACATCCAGATAATACTACAAACTTTCCACGAGTTAGGCATTCTACTCAACAAAGAAAAGTCCATTCTGGAGCCAACCCAGAGAATAGAGTTTATCGGGGCAGTATCAGACTCCAGACTCGCCCGAGCTCTTCTGCCAGACACTCGGTTTCACACCATCACAAACACCATCCACGGACTCCAGGTCTTCCCGATCACCACAATAAGGACGTGCCTCGGCCTGTTCGGACACATGGCCTCTTGCACTTACGTAACCAGGCATGCCAGACTTCGGCTTCGCCCACTTCAGGCCTGGGTATCGTCGGTGTACCGTCCTTATCAGGACAACCTGAACATGGTGGTCACGGTACCAAACTTGGTCTTGACCTCTCTCACCTGGTGGCTGGATCACAAGGCGGTTTGCGCAGGAGTGCCATTTCACGCCCCACAACCCTCCCTGCACTTGGTCACAGACGCTTCATCTCTAGGTTGGGGCGCTCACCTCGGGGAGCACCATACCCAGGGCCTGTGGACCGCATCCCAACTAGCTCTGCATATCAATGTTCGAGAGCTGATGGCGGTGTACCTAGTCTGTCAGGCATTTCTCGGTCTCCTACATGGCCGTTGCGTGTCAGTCCTTACAGACAACACCACGGCCATGTTCTACATCAACAAGCAAGGAGGAGCCTGGTCGTCTCTCCTATGCCAAGAGGCCATTCGCCTGTGGGAGTTCTGCATTGCCCACTCGATACATCTCATGGCATTGTTCCTCCCTGGAGTCCAGAACACTCTAGCGGACCGTCTCAGCAGATCCTTCAAGACGCACGAGTGGTCGATTCGCCTGGATATCATCCATTCCATCTTCCAGAGATGGGGAGTTCCCCAGGTCGACCTGTTCGCCTCACGAGCCAACAGGAAGTGCCATGTGTTCTGCTCCCTCCAAGGGCGATCTCCGGGCTCCCTGTCGGACGCTTTCCTCCTATCGTGGAGAGACCAGCTGTTCTACGCTTTCCCTCCATTCCCACTGGTCCACAGGGTACTGCTCAAGCTACACAGAGACAAGGCACGTATGATTCTAGTTGCTCCAGCTTGGCCAAGACAGCACTGGTACACCACGCTTCTGGAGCTATCGGTACAAACTCCGATCACGCTTCCCTTGTGCCCAGACTTGATCTCTCAGGACCATGGCCGACTCTGTCACCCCAACCTGCAATCGCTCCACCTTACGGCGTGGATGCTCCATGGCTGAATCGGGCAGAGCTACGATGCTCACATCCCGTGCAACAGATTCTGCTGGGAAGTAGGAAGCCCTCTACACGGACCACTTACTTAGCCAAGTGGAAGCGTTTCTCCTGTTGGTGCGAGCAGAGGGCCACGCCCCCCTTGCAGGCGTCAATTCCACTTATACTTGAATATCTCTTATCCCTAAAACAGCAGGGCTTGGCGATATCTTCAGTCAGGGTTCACCTGGCCGCTATATCGGCGTTCCACCCAGGAGAACACGCTTCCTCGGTCTTCTCTAACCCGATGGTAGTCAGATTCCTCAAGGGCTTAGACCGTCTATACCCACAGCAACGTCAACCGGTTCCGGCGTGGGATCTTAACCTGGTTCTCTCCAAGCTTACAGGGCCCCCGTTTGAGCCATTGGCTACCTGCTCACTCCTTTACCTATCTTGGAAGACAGCCTTCCTTGTAGCCATCACTTCAGCAAGGCGTTTTTCTGAAATCAGGGCGCTCACGTCTGAGCCTCCACAGTCTTCCATAAAGACAAGGTGCAGCTTCGCCCCCACCCTGCCTTTCTTCCCAAGGTGGTATCATCTTTTCATGTGAACCAGGATATATTTCTCCCGGTCTTCCATCCTAAGCCGCACACCACGCGCCAAGACCAGCGTATGCACTCCTTGGACGTACGCAGGGCCCTTGCTTTCTATATTGAGCGTACGAAGCCATTTAGGAAGACGACGCAACTCTTCGTTGCAGTGGCTGACTGGATGAAAGGCTTACCGGTCCCCTCGCAACATCTCTCCTCTTGGATCACGTCCTGCATTCGTGCTTGCTACGACCTGGCCGGTGCCCCAACGCCACGCCTCACCGCCCACTCCACGAGGGCCCAAGCCTCCTCAACTGCCTTCCTGGCTCACGTCCCGATCCAGGACATTTGTAGAGCGGCGGTTTGGTCATCGGTCCACACCTTCGCCGCTCACTATGCGCTTGTACAGCAGTCCAGAGACGATGCTGCATTCGGATCAGCGGTTTTGCACTCAGCGATGTCTCACTCCGACCCCACCGCCTAGGTAAGGCTTGGTAGTCACCTAATTGGAATCGATATGAGCAAGCACTCGAAGAAGAAAAAACGGTTACTCATCTTTGTAACTGTTGTTCTTGGAGATGTGTTGCTCATATCCATTCCAAACCCACCCCCCTTCCCCACTGTCGGAGTAGCCGGCAAGAAGGAACTGAGGGGGCGCTGGGTCGGCTGGGGTATATATCCAGCGCCATGAAGGCGCCACTCCAGGGGGTTCCACAGCCGACCCACCAGGTGTTGCTAGGGTAGAAAATTCTCCGACGATCATGCACGTGGCACGCGCACACCTAATTGGAATGGATATGAGCAACACATCTCGAAGAACAACAGTTACAAAGGTGAGTAACCGTTTTTTGTGCATGCATTCAATCCCTTGGACAGGACATTTAATAGCTGTCCCCACTTAAACTCAGTTTATTGCCTAGAAATTTCAATCACTGAACAAGCTTTTCCACGTTCACTAATGATCACGTTAAGAGCAGCTGTAATTCTATGCCCCCATTGCAGGGTCTCAGAGCCTGAGAATTTACACCACAATTAAACAGCCCCATAGACTGAACCCAAGTCAGCTAACACGGGCCAGCCCCAGGTGTTTAATTGCAGTGTAGACATACCCTGACTCCCTCTGGCTGCTTGAAGCAAGTAGTAACAGTTTCAATACTCTCACCATTTTCACCACCAAAACTTGTGGTTTATTGGCTACTATGAGGATGATAGTGGGAGGATCTCTACTAATGTATGTCTGCTGAACTTGAGCTGCTATTCCATGTTAGAAGCAGAGCTGCCCTGTCTTAACTTCTATTTTAACCTGAGTTAGTTGACATGCATTAGCTAACCAGAGTTAAGAACACACACTTTTTTGCCGTGATGACGTGTCATAGGAAGAGGATAATTAAACAGTTTACATCTGGGTCATGTTGGGAACCATCTCTTTGCAACCATAAAGACTAGGTTTTCTTTAAATGAAAGTGTCAGACTTGTCTTCCCTGCATTATTAACTCAAGCTATAACTTGAATTTTGCCCCAGCCCGACTTCCATCCAGATACAAGAATCTCTAGTTAGTAATGCAGTGGAGATGCTGCAGCTCAAGTTGCAACAAATCATCTGCTGCTAATCCACTCACTCATTTAATATCACTGTGTATCTTGATTGTTTTGCAATGTGGTCACTCTCACTCTAGCTCAGTGGTTCTCAACCTGCAGCCCACAGCCCGCTTGTGGCCCAATCAGCATACAGCTGCTGCCCATGTGACATCCTCAGGGCCATACAGGTAGTATTGGATGCAGCCCACATTACACATTGTGGACCACATATGCAGCCCACAATGGTCAATAAGTTGAGATCCACTGCTCTAGCTGCTCAAATGTAGTAACTCCAGTGTACTAATTCGAGCTCCCTGGTGCAGTGAAGACAAGCCCAAGATTCGGAAAAAGTTGGTGACATTGACATGAAAACCACTACACATGAGCAAGTGGATTTTTTTGACCCCTGATCCTACCAAACAACACAGTAGTCCCTAGGCATCTGATACCCCCACACTATCCTGACAGGGGATCCTGGTTCAATGACTAAAGACATACATAAAATGGAGGATTGAAGATTAGAGCACCTCAGCAGAAAGATGTGTGTTTAATCTGAACCAGCTGTGCAAACCACCTGATTAATCCTATGCTAGAGACGTAAAAAACTAAGAAATAGCCTTCTGCCACTGATGTAAAATCCTGGCAGACAGAATTGTTCTGGATCGCAAGTCTCAGCAATCTACACTAGTCCCAGGGCCTAAAGAATCCTCCAGCTGCAAAGAACCTTGTCTTACTTCCCAGAAGAGATTGACTGAAAGTATCACAGGTACACTGGAATCACTTGGTGGGGGAATCTCTCCCCCAACTAACTTCAGGCAAGTCTAAGAAATAAAGTGGATGTTTCTTTTGTGGTGGTGTAGAAAGAATCTGTACAAACATCTGAACTGTTCCTCCATTCATTGGTGGTGAAATCTAGTGAGGAACAGAATCTGACAAAGACAAACTCCTCATAATCCTTAATCATGTAAGTGTGATACTTGCTCAAAAAGCCATCTTTCAGCATCAACTATCTTAGCAACTATTCCCTTATTTTTAGTGTCTCCTTCTTGGAAAAGTTATTCAAAAAGTGGCAGCGGGCCAAACAACAGCTGACTTCCATCCAATACTCTAGATCTTTTTCAATCAGGCTTCATGACTGAATATGGCACAAAGATCACACTGGTAGCACTGATGGATGATCTCTCTCAGAATGGAGGTTGAAGTTCCATACTACTAGACCTGTTAGCATTCTTCAACATCATGGATCACAAGATTATGCTAGCTCAAATGCAGACTCTCACAGAAGTAGATGGAAACATGTTAGGTCTGAGAACAGAATCAGCGTAAGAGTAGCAATGCACAATTGGTCGTCTTCTCCAAGGACCTGAATCTGCCAAGTCCAGAAAAGTTCAGTCTTGTCACTGCTCTTATTCAATGTCTGTGATACATTTAAAAGTGATAACACACAATAAATCAATGGGTTTATCTAAATTGACTATGTCCAGCAAGCAAAACCAGCAGATCTTCCTGACACCAAAGTATATGGAAGAAACTGAAACATAAATTGCTAGGTTAGATTCAATTGGAGCAAGACAGAAGGTAGCATTTGTTGACAGAAGATACTGTACAAAACTGGTTGAGTTTGGATCCATCTCCTTCACTGAGACTATTCCCCACTCCAGACTGTCATGCAATGCACAACCTCTGGGTTCTGCTAATTTCATATCTGCTCCTAGATTCCTGTATTTACAGCTATGGCTGACTCGGAGATTTTTCCTATTCTTTCAGATAAGAGCCTTAGGTAGAAGCTTCTTCGATCACAAGCAAGGGTCTTTTTCTTCACACTTAAGAAAACAGAGAATCAAATGATAAATACTATGAACTTTTGAGCAGGGAATTTTGTGTGTAAAATTCATGATACAGTTGATGCTAGACAGCAATTTCAGTTGGTAAACAAGCTTATTAAATTACCTAATTACTTACATGGCCTATAGTCCCCAAGAGCTTCAAACACTAAAATTGATCTTCAACATTCCTATAAGGTAGGGAAACAATATTCTCATTTTCACAGAAGCAGTAAGGTCACAAAGGTGGCTGTGTAAGAGACAGGAACTGAACCTAGGTCCGAGTTCCTATCCACAAGACCATTCTTCCACCTAATTACTGGAAAGATTCATTAGTAAAATATCCTTCCTAGCAAGGAAAACCAGAAACCAATACAATATCATCTTGTTATCCCTACCCATTTGAGAGCATGGCGATATATATATTTAAACTACAGAATTCAGCATACTCAAGTAACCAGTAACATTATGGTGCAGCAATGATCATCGTTGGTGTATAGCCTATTAACTCAGTGGGTTATCACTATAAATTGGAATTATCACAATCTTTAATCTTGGACCGGATTGCTGCTGCATGGCATAAAAGAATACATCTTGAACACCACACAGTATGTACTTAATACTAGATCTAAAACACATACTTGGAATATTTTCAATATGATGCTTACTTTAGCACATCTAGTACAAAGCTTTGAAGCAGTGGAGAAACATAATCCCTATAGCAGACATGGCCTAGGTGTAATTTCCTCATTTGAAAATGTTTTCTTTACAAAATTGAAATTAAATATTGTTATATTTGAGGCTCAAAAAAGTTACCTGACACCTATTAAGCCAATACTAGCCAGGGTGAAAAGTACATATAACACCATGCTTTCCCAAAAGGATACTGTTCCCCAAAGTTATTTCCTCTGCAATTTGAAAGAATAAAATTTTTTTGTAATATCATGTACCATATTTAACTATCATTGCAAATCAGCTTTCTGATTATTCCCGCTCCCGCCCCCCATGCATGTAACTACTAGGTCTGGTCAAACAAAAGCATTCATTTAATATTTGACATATCCAATTGGTACTAATCTAAATACATTTGCTGAGTTGTATTTGACCAGCTAGTCATACCATGAAAGCTGGTTAAATAGTGTAAGAATTAACTGAATATTTGCCAAAAACCTGTAAAATTCACCAGTCATTTGTAAACTACAACTCAAACAGTCCTACCTCCTGCATGCCTTGATTTTGTTTTACCTTCTTTGCCTTTTTCTTCACTCCACTTTCTCCTTTCCTTCCAAGGAAAGTGCATTTCTCCATTACATTAAAACTCACCAGCTACCGCAAAGGGGGTGTATGTTGTTTTATCCCTCCTGCAACTTTCTGTCTGGTGAAAGGGGTGTTTATTACTCTCCCCTCTTCTCAACCCCATTTTGAGTCCTCCTTCCAGTGTTAGCCTCTGCTATTGCTCATCGCTTGTACAAGTACAGTTGAATGAAATAGACCCAATTAATGTAAGTTTCACTGATGCCCACAAGGATCAAAAAGAAACGGTGAAAAGTGACAACTTAGGACATCCACTTTCCCTCTTCTGCACCCTGTGGAAGCCCTGAACAATAGCAGAGGTACTGGAGCGCTCTGTCTGCAGATTTAACAGAACAGTGAATTAGTTTAACCTTGGTTTGCACTTGCATACCTTCGTATCTCTAAGAGCTAGAGAAACATATTAAAAAATGAACTTAAGTTCAGCAGAAAGTGGGAGGGTCTCTTACTCATACTGGGTGAATGGATTTTTTGAGCCTTGATTGTCTGTATTACAGAAGTGCCAAAATGTTAAATATGGTACACACAGAGCACATTCCCAGTAAAACTGCCGTACATCTATGAGCAAATTAGGAAAATCTTACTCTATTTAGTGCTTTTAGCAAACAGTGATAGGACACACACAGATAAGTGGAAGAACAGGTTTGCAAGCAGATTTCTACATAAACATTTCTGTTACAGATTTTTGATCTTGATAGCTTTAAAAAACTGACAACTGCTCCAAACCTCCAAAGATTAAAAGGTAAATTATTTTCCCAACAGACTGATCAGATCCTGTCCTGTTTCTGTAAGGCATAACACTCAAGTTTTGAGTAAATTTTCTTAACACTATGAATAAATGAGACCCCTCTCCAAAGTATACAGAATTGGTTTAGTGTCCAAAATATCTATGTCTGTTTTAATCTTTGCTTACAAAAATAAAATGGCAGTTTATCTGCTTGAACTATTGAGTTTACAACAGCTGAGAGAACTGCAGTTTCGATGGTTCTGTATTCTGGTAAAAGTTCTGTGTAACAATATTATCTATTGAAGGGCAATACGCCTCTTTTGGGTACTCTGTAGGCTAGATCACATCAGTGCCTGCTGAAAAAATCTTGAAGCTATAAGTCACCTCTTGATATATACAAAGAAATGACATACCTGAAACAAGGTGGCATGTTCACTGGTCAAGCTTTCAATAAGAATACTGAAACTTATTTTTCAATCTTCCTATTTTATTTTGCAACAAATCAGAAAACCACAGAGCGGTCTACACGTGTGAACCGTGGTTGTGGGCTCAAATACCATGAAAGGGAAAGGGGCAGAAAAAGTGAGGAGCATTAAATGTTAAATTGTACATCACACAGGAACTGAAGTTATTTAGGTTACAAAGATTCCCCCCCCCAACTTGATGACAACAGACCGCCCAGTTAAAACAAACAAACAAAAAAAACCAGAATGAAAACAAACAGGCTAAACAAAATCTGCTTGGTCTGGAACAGATCTCAGCCTAAAACCAAGTTTCCTGAGCTGGACCAAGCTTTATTGCTCCTCAATATCATCTACACTAAACTCCAGCTATGACAGAACACTCCAAACCACACCTTTCAAAGTGGAATGCCAAGACAACTTTGATATTTGAGGAACTTTTCAAAGGAAGTTTGAAGAGACTGCATGGCAAGGATTTAGAATGTACTTGTGTCCACATTTGGGTGGTGACCTCTGTTCTTCAGTACTAACTGAAGTTGTATGTTTCATGATGATAATACATACCTTTGCACTCTTAACTATTGTGCAGTTATCTACAGTTCTGTACATTTCTAATGTAGTGTTTTTAAACTAAACACTATGTAACAGAATACATATATGATACATTAAAAGCAAACATTTATAGAAGATTTTAAGAATGTTTTGCACACAAAAACCTTAAGATGTGTATATTAAAAGAGATATTTCTCATTATTTCAGGAGAATTGATAAGATTGAACTAACATGAATAAGATGCAGCCTTCTAATGAGTTTCTCTGCATAAACCAATTGTCTTCATCCGTGGTACAGATTACAATTTCTGCAATCTGAGACATTTCAAATAGATTACAGAATCTGGTTTAACATTCCTGATCTCTGGGAGCACATAATAAGTTTAAGGGTCTTTAAAAACAGACAAACATTTTGGAAACCTAAACTAACATGCAATATTTTGCAAAAAAAGTTGTGGGAGAGAACTATATGATATTTCAAGATTAAGTACATAAGAGGGAATCCTCTTAATATGAAACTCTTGACAATCATTCATTAATTGATCCATCACCTTACAATACTCCATTTGCCCCAAGTGCCTTATATTCAAATTTCATACTGCACTGAATCAAAGCTGATGTGTACTTATTATATTGCTTTGTACAGTGAATTATGCATTCCTTTTATGCACACTTTAAATGGAAAGTATAATGTCTTCGTTTGTACTCTTAGTAATTATTTTGTGGTGCAGAGCTTGTTTCATTGACATATGCTGGAATTAGAATCCAGGGAAAGTAAACTGTCAAAATGTTTTACGTAGACAAGGCTTAATTGCTCAGTTAGTCTAGGAAAAGTCACTCTAAAACCTTCACCATTTTACATTTCCTCTGGCCAAAGAGACATTCTCTATTGAACAGCAAGAACTAATCTCTCCAAATCTGACTTTTAAAAAACCCAGAGGAACCCCAAGGCCCCCAGCTACTGTAGGAACAGAATTAGTGAATTCAGGATGCTTTAAGGAGCCTAGGATCTTGCACTAGTTTAGGATCACGTCTGACTCTCTTTACACAACTCTGAAGTGGTCAGTAAGATGCAAAACGCAGTATGCGCAATGTACTGGACCCTCACCCAAACATAATGGGCAGGATTCAAACTAAAAATTCACTAGTTAATGGGTGTTCAGAGCTCTTCTGCTCCCTCAGCGAAACGCAGCCCGAGAAACCAACCCACCCCTTTCGCTTTTGCTTACCCAGGACAGCACGGGAGGAAGAGGCTCGAAAGGGGGGTACTGTCGGGGAGGGGTTGGAAACTCCCCTCAATTATAGACTTTCCTCCTATCTCCTCGGGTTTTCTGCCCAGCCCCCCCGGACCTCTTTCTCCCGGGCCTCCTACCACATGCCGGGGGAAATCCTTCGTTCCCAGGCACCGGGGGAGTAGGGGGGCTTTCGTCCGTCCTCCCGCTCCTCTTCAGGGGGCAACGGGGGAAGACAGACCCTGAAGCTGGGAGGATGCAGCAACCAGCGGAACAGGGGGTGACGAGAGCCGGCGCCAGGGCCCAGGCAGAGGTGTGGGGGCTCCCTAGGTCCCGTCCCACCGAAGCAGCCAGGGCTGCAGCTCCCTACGTTACACCAGGGGCCTGGCCAGGCGCCGCCGAGGGCCCCCCCCCAGCTCACTCACCAGGATGCGCTTGAAGAGCGCGTTCTCCTTGGGCGGGAGGCTCACAGACGGCATCGCTCCTGCTGCTGCCGCGGCCGGCTCAGGCTCCGGCTCCGCTTGGAGGCTCCGGGGGGCGGGGTGTCTCCTGCCGCTGCTCGGTCACCGCCGCCTCCCGGGACTCCCTGCCGGGCCGCCCCCTGCTCGCTTCCGTCCCAGGCCCGGCCCCTCCAGGCCGCCGTATCCGCGCCGGGATCCCCCTTGCCCCGCACCGAGTCCCAGGCGACAGTTCACGTGGTAACTGAACAGGCCGGAGAGAGGCGCCGCCAAAATGGCCGCCGCCGCTTAGGGCTTCCCCAGCCGGGTCACGCTGCTCAACGCGCATGCGCCGCGACCCCATTGCCCAGCCCGGCTCGGGAGTCGGTGCGGGGTATGCTGGGAAGTGAGGCTGCTCCCGAGTTCCGCCCTGGTGACTCACAGCCCGTCCCAGGCGTCCCCCGCGGAGCGGCCGGAGTTGTCGTGACTCGCCTCCATCCCCCGCAGCCGCAAAAGCCCGGGGTGAAATGAGGCCGTTCGGGGGCTTTGCACCAACCATTATGCACCTAGCCCAGCAACCTGCGCCCAGCCCTTCCTCGCCCTCCGGCGGCTCCGGGGCCGCCTCTATTTTACGGGCCCTGCGATCTGGCTGCAGGCGCGTCTCTCCCACCAGAGGCTGGACAGCTCCGGCCCGGCTGGCCTAGGGTTTAAGGTGTGCTGATCGCCTGAGTTAGCTAGCACGTTGTAGAAGCCTAATGTAAACAAGGTCTGCTGCTTCTAAGGTGTCAGCCTGGTAGGGCTAAAGTCGGGGGAACGCAAGGCTTAGCTCATGGAAAGGGGCTGCGCTTTGGCTACATTAAAATGATTAGATTGTTAGCTCGTGCTAACATTGTGCCTTTAAATCCTACTCTAGATCAGGCCTGGGTACATGCCATTTGGAGGAACATAGCATACCTCTCTCTCTGGCTCTTTACCAAAAGTGATGAGTAGCTACCATATGTGGGCATTTGGTGCAGTGCCAGCTCCCCTTACACTGCTCTGACATGGCACCTCCACCTGCAGCCTCACCCTGCTATCTTCCAATCTTGCAGAACCAGTTTTAGTTACAAAAAAGGCACATGCCTGCTATTTTTTGGGACCCACCCTCACAGTGCTGTGCCAGCAAAACAACTCAAAAGCTAGTCAATTCTTGCCCCAAGACAGTGGTTCAGGTCACTGTTTGCTCTCCTCTGCTTCCCTCCTGGGACTTGGAACCACAGAAAACATGATGACTGTTGCACATTTGGGTGTCTGTAAAGCAATTATTATGTGTGGTGTTAGATTTTGTATGGTATTTAAATGCAAATTAGGATGAGATCCTCAGTTTTTGTCTATAACTTCAGCAGGATTTGAACCCAGTTGTCCAATGAAAAGTTTACATTCAACCTATTGTGCCACAAGCCTTCAGCTGATGATATTGCTAAACAGTTTTTTACCCTAAATAATGAAAAGTCCTGAACTGCTTTTAACATCAAAAGTAGTAATGGGGATGAGAGTTAAAGTACTTTTATGGATTAGAAACTTGCTAAGAAACAGAAAACGAATAGGAAGAAACAGTCTTGTTTCAGCATGGCAAAAGTTAACAATGGGGTGCCTCGCTTCTGCACTAGGGGCCTGATCTACTGGCCCACTGAAATCAATGGGAGTCTTTCCTTTTACTTTAGTGGGCTTTGGATAAGGCTGTATGAGGTGTTTAATATATTTATTAATTATCTGGAAAAAGGAATCGACACTGGGACACAAAATTTGCATATGAAGAGACTAAAGAGTGCTCTGAGAAGCTTCAGCAGGAACTAAAGATTAAACTAAGATCCCAATCCTGTAAAGATTTATGCACATTGCACATGCTTAACTTTACTGTTGTCATGCTGTCTGGAGTAGCTCATGACCGTGAATGCCAACCTCAGGGCAGACTGTCAAAAAACAGGGAAAAAATCCCAAACTGGTTGTATGTTCTATAATTAGATTTCACCAACCTAGTAACAAGTGTGAACTCCTGAAGCACTATAACAGTCTTACCACGGAGTCATAGATAGTCCCCTTGGGCATTCCAATTTATCTTGCCACCCAGGCGAGATGGACTATGTGATAGATGATCATTTTACACCAGAAATCACAATAATATTCAGGTTACTCCCAGTCCCAAGGGGCCAGTCACTTACCCCAGGTCAATTTGCACTTTAGATCTCACACCAAAGACAACATTTGTAGCCAATCCTGTAATTAACTAAAGGGTTATTAACTAAGAAAATAAATGAGCATTATTTAGAAGGTTAAAACAGGAAACATACACACACACACACAAGTTACAGTCTTAGATTTAAAAAGGTAATATAAGCTTCTATAATAAGCAGCTCTATATGACCTTTAGGGCTGACCTATACCAAGGGGATCTCTTGCTTATGTTTAGGAATCTTTTCCCTCTTAGGGTATGTCTATACTGCAATTAGATGCCCATAGCTGGCACATGCCATCCAACTCAGGCGCACAGGGCTTGGGCTAACGGGCTGTTTAATTGCAGTGTAGATGTTTGGACTCGGGCTGCAGCCTGAGCTCTGGGACCTCCCACCTTGCAAGGTCCCAGAGCCTGAGCTGCAACCTGAGCTCAGATATCTACACCACAGTTAAACAGCTCCTCGGCCCATGCCCTGCGAACCCAAGTCAGCTGGCACGGGCCAGCCACAGGTTTTTAATTGCAGTGTAGATGTACCCTCAGAGTCCAGACAGCATAAAGAGTCCCAGTTTCTCCTTGTTAGAGATTTTTATCGCCCCTCAACCTAGAATCCAAGCTGATGGGATGAGTTCATGCGCAATCCTCCCCTTCCTGGAGGGAGTTGGGAATGCAATCAACAAGGTCTCTCTACCCTTTGGTGCTACACGATGCCTCATTTGCTTTCAGTGGGCCATCTTGTGTGCAGAATGAACACTTTACCTTCATTAATGCTTCTTTTCCTGTTTGGTGAGGACTTTATAAGTGGGATACAGATATTATAAGTAGGATTAACATATGTAGCATCCTACAAGCATTCCATAAAGTATAAACACTTTCTTATAATTAATATCTATTTTAACTATACTAACCCACAGGTAAGTTTCCAACTATGCTTTGGTCAGTGTTCAGTGAGGCCCTGGGCCTTGGCGTGAGCTGACACCTGGTCTGCCAGCATCATGGTTACCATGAATAGTCCCATTGATTTTGATAGGACTACTCATGGTAGTAAAGTTAAGCACATGTATAAGTGTTTGCAGGGTTGGGACCCATGTGACTCATTCTTATATATTGATGCACAATTCTTTAAAAAGCTGGGAAATTTCCACACAAAATACTTAGCCCACTGTGAGTTACAGTTGCTAGCATATTCCACCAAACAAGTCATTCAACACCCCATCTATACTCCATCTGTTTGATTTTTGTCCCTCAAATACCTTTTTTCCACCACTGACTCTGTTGTGAGTTTATCACGAGTATCATGGTATTTGGTGTTTTCCCTAAAGCCGCAGCTCCTAGAGCCATGAGATTATGTGAGATTTGGAAATGTAGTGATTTTTAAATCAATCGTAGATTTTTGGGGACTTGACGTGATTTGTTAATGCTTGGGTTTGGCACTGCTGTACCTCCCACTTTATTCTGAAGGGGTGAAGCTCTGGGAGATTATTTCTCATTGGATGGTTAATTCTGTCAGTTTGCTACGCTCTAATTGAAGGTTTCAAGTGGAAAAATACAGAAGAAAATGAAAAAGTCCAGAGATGGTGCTTAGAGGATGAGACTTGTAGGTTACAAAAGAAGGCCAAAAAATGAGGATGATTTAAAATCAAGCAGGTGATGAGTTAGAGAAGAGATACTCAGAAGTAGGAAGGGTGCAGTGAACACTGATTTGTCCCTTTGCTTTGAATGGTAAATGAAAGGGTAGACAATATAACGGGGGTTGGGTGGATCAATGCTGCTTTATACAAGTGTGCAGCCAGCGAGGGGCGTTCCTGTGGGCAGGTTGTTGGACACCTACCAAGTGCTTCATTTGTAATGAAACAGGTGCCAGGGCTCAAGCAATTTTTTTACATTCATAACTGCTGCAGCAAGCCCAGAGGTGGTGGGGCTATGAACTGCCAAGCCCTGGCACAAATTAAGCACTGCACCCACCGAGTGATGCAGGGCCCCCAGGCAGCCTGCGAGCCCCGCAGTGAGAGTGGCAGGATGTTGCCTCGGCAGTCCGGCAAGGAGGGGAGCGAGGGTCCCTGCTAAAGGAGACGGGCTGGGCTGGAGCATCACAGGTCTCCCGCTTCCTGGTACTGCGCCAGGGCCTCTCCGCAGCAGGGGGAGCCCTAAGCGCCACAGCCCCGCCCCCGGGCTGCTCAGGCCGGACTGCGGCGGCGCGGGCGGAGCTGGGCCGGGAAGATGGCGCCGCCGCTGGGGCTGGCGAAGCGGCTGTTCCTGGCGTCCGGGAGCCTGAGCTACAGTGAGTGCGCGCGGGCTCCGTCCTGGTGGGGATGGAGGCTGGGGAGACCTGACCGCAGCCGCGAGGAGGGGAGCGGCGGGCCCCAACTCCAGTAGCGCCCGGTAATGTCCCCCTCCCCGCCCACTGTCTCCGCGGGGAGGGCTGGCGGCCCCCCGGCTTGGCGCTGCGAATGACCTTCAGCCTCCCGCTGGGCCAGTGCGCGCCCCTGTCCCTGGCCGAGGCGGGGGGTGGCTGGCAGGATCGGTGCGGGGAGGTCCCTCATTTGGTGCCTCGTGCCCCGTGTACTACATCGGCTCAGCGGAGCGCGGCCGCGTTGTCTTGAATGTCGGCAAAGGCTGGCAGGCGCTGGTACACATGGAGGGGTTTGCACGGTAGGTGCTCGCCCGCGACATAGGATTTGTCCTGGATTTAGCATATAATTGCCCTTTACTGCCTCAGAAAGTAGGTGATCAGACTTGGAGTAGAGAGCGGGTTTTGCTGGTCCCCAGGAGCTGGGTCTTTGGAAGAGGTTTGGAGAGGGGGAGCACTGACGGGATTTGCCCGTCATATTCTGTGTGTGTAGTTTCAATGTCCATGAGCCCATCTGTTAAATGGGGCTAGCCGGGGCCAGCCTTGGACACAAACAAACAAATGACCTTTTCTGACCCTTCTTCTCTGTTGCCTCTAAATCCCAGAGAAGTTCTATACCAACTCATTGCCAGACTGGCCTTCCTTTATATTTTCACACATACCTTGGAACAGGCAGAGGCAAATCCTACCCTGCTTTTGCCCTCAGCCTCTCTTACTGCCATCTCTGGGCAGGCTCAGGTTAACAATACTGCCTATCTCATAGTATTAGGATTAAGTTTTTAAAATATTTTTAATTTTTGCATATAACATTTATAAGTGGAAAATCCCTATCCTAATCCCCCTTTATATTGAAACACTTAAGGTGCTTTGAGAAAATTGTATGAAAGAAGTTATAACAACTTATTTATTGTCTTTATTACTTTGTTCTGAGCACCAATCACCATAGCAACTAGGGTGACCAGATTTCCTGATTTTATAGGGACAGTCCCAATATTTGGGTCTTTGTCTTATATAGGTGCCTATTACCCCCCACCCCATCCCGATTTTTCACACTTGCTATCGGGTCACCCTAATAGCAACAAGGCATTTATATAGAAATGCACAATATTATTGCCTGTATTACATGGAGCTGTTTTTATTTCACACACATAATAGTCTCTAGGAAGGTTTTCTGGCTAAGCTAAAGGGTGACAACAAAGGTTTTATTACTTTTATCATCAAAGATAATTGGTTAACCTCTCTCTGAGTATCTTAAGCTGCTTCCCCCAGGAAATGCCCATCTTCTCGCTCTTGTTGTATTTTTACTTTTTGATTCTTGAAGTCCTGATTAAATAATCTTCACCATAATAAAGACTTTTTCCCTTTCTCCTCTTTGTGATGATTAGATCTAATACACAGTGTGATGATATATGTAGGGAAGTGGTGGAAGACCCATTGCTTAGGACTTCTAAAGTGGGACAACCAATTGAGTAAAATATAGTAGGGTACAATCCTATATTCCCAGAGGGACGGAAATAGGTAATATAGTCAGAATTGTGCTATCATTGTTGCTTCTCATCCTTCCCTTGATGAATTCCTGTGCTCAATGAATGATCTTTGCAGAAATGGGTGAAATGAGAGGGCTGGAAGACCATTTACACAAGTAATATAGTTTGTCAGAAAATCTTTTATAATACAGATCAGACAAGACTGTCATGAATTGGTTTGATAATCTAAATAGACTTGACAGAAACTAATGTGTGTGTATAAAATTCCTATATTTTAGCATTGACTCGTTCTGCATTCATTGCAAGAAAACCTGACTATACAAAACCAAACTGGGGAAAGATTGGACTGACTTTTGGCACCACTGTAGCTCTGTGGGTCCTAGTAAGTATTCTCATGTTGTTACGCTATACTTAACTAGTCACTAGAGAAATCTTAACAGTGGCTACTGTTAAGAGAAGGTTGTACATAAATACCTATTAAGTTGCTGTAATAGATAGGATAACTGAAGGGAATGTCAAGATTTAAGAAATACACATAGATCAAATATGTCTCTCTGAAGCCTCAGGTAGTTTGTAATATTCCTTTAAAAACTAGAAATTCACTAAGCTATTCTCTTTGCTACAACTTTCCAAACCACCATACACTGAAGAATTGATTTTCTACAGATCTACCAACTTCTCTCCCAGACAAGGGGTGGGCATGTATATATTTATGTGTAGAAGTGTTTAACAGTATGTTCTTTTCTGCTCTAAGAAAAACTAGACATGCTTTAGGGAGGGGCTGTAATAAAACCTTATTTTTCTTTTTGAATATATTAGGAAAATCATAATTTTATGACTGGATCAGACACTCATATTTTTTGCTAGTTTAAAGCTTTGTCCCGTCAACTATTAGGGCACCATTGTGCAAGGCACTGTGCAAATTCTTAAATAAAATTTCTCTGCCTGAGAGACATCATGGCCCAGGATAATGGCAAGACATAACAGGTGAAGGGAGCATGTAATAATTGTAAAATGAAAATGTTATGCAGAATAAGCAGCAGTCAGAGGAATGTTTCACTGTTCCCAATTTGTCCGGTATCCAGTATCCTGTCTCTATCAGTGGCCAGCGCAAGATGCTGCTGTGGAAGGTGTAAGAAACCTCCCTGTGGGTAGTAGTGGGGTAAACTTTCCTCCTAGGGAGTCTCCTCCTAACTTCTGATTGTCAAACACTGGCTTATATCCTGAATCAGGAGATTTTATCTCTTTTAAAACTTACTTTTATTTCTTTTTACAATAATGCTGGTTCCAGCTTGCTGCTTCCCCGTATGGCTTTTTTTAATCATACTGTCATCTTCTAGCTCTTCAAGCAACATAATGAAGATGTAATGGAATATGAAAGGAGAAGAGAAGAGAGGGAGAAACATGATGCATGTACAGGATGTTCATAGTAAGTATACAAATACAGACTGGTAATACATAGACTGATTTATCTCTTTGTAGACAAGCCTACCTCCTGCAAGGTGCTTACTGGCCTGTCTTGCCAATTAAACAATGAGAGTTGACTCTTCCTCTTCTTGTTTCCTGCCCCTTACTCACTATCCCCCCTTTCCCTAACTCAACCCCTCGTTAAAAGTTTTAAAAAAGAAAAAAAGGCCAACACAAATAATAAGTAACTAACTGTGCCAATTCATCGCTATATTAATTTACATGTATGTTTTATCACCATTCCCAAGCCTTTGTTTGGTTTTTAGACTGTAAGCCCACCAAGGCCTGAATTCTCTTTTTGCATGTGTGTGTCTGAGCATTTGTATGATGGCCAGGACAACGGGGCCTCAGTCCTTATTGAGGCCTATGGGCAGTACCATAATATATATGTTTTGATAATAAGGTGTCTCAAGGAGCTGTTCAGCTTATTGTAGGATTAGGCCCATAATAGAAATCATTATTTTCTTAATTTCACATATCAGAGTATTCCTGTGCCTTGTATTTTATATACCCTGGTTACATAGAGGATACCACAACTCTAAATCAATGCATATTAATTGGGCCACTTGATTTTTGAAATATAAAGATAATAGCCCTCATCATGCCAATCAGAAATGGATATTTCACTCATTATCTGTGTTTAAATGTAATTTATTTACTTTACTGTTACAAAACATATAATTAACTGACAGATATGGGTTCAGAGGCAGTTAATATGCAGCTTTGAAAGAACATTTTTTGTTGGGAAACCCCACAGTTGATGGTCACTTTCTTTTCAATTTTCTATAAATGTCTCTACTGTGCAGCTAAAAATGGAATGAACACAGAGAAAACATGTAATCACACTTATTGAACATATTTCATTTTCCATGTCAACCTTAAAAGTATGTTTTTTTCCTAGGTTGAAGATATGCTCGAAGAAGTGATTGAGCGATAGTTGTAATCCACAAGGAAATGATGAACAGGGTATCAGAAAATATCTGGATATTTATCTGTTCTCAATGTTTTGTATAAAGCACTGTGAAATAAACAGCAATTAATATGGAAGAAGGTGGTTGAATCTATTTTCTTGCTGTACGTGTTTTATTCTGAAGACTAGCAGAAAGTGTGTTTAACTGATATTTCACCTTTGCATAAAATCAGTGTTACTGTTTCAGAGTTAATGATTTTTCATTTTTAACAAATCATTGTGCTTTTGAGATTCTCAGTTATTCTGAAAGGTGGAGTTCAAATAGCACTGTCTCTGAATTGTTATATGTAGCAAATTGCTGAAGTCATTAACTAAATCATTTCAGTCACTAACCTTTAAAAGTAGAGAAAATAAACCATATGACTTACATAAGTGTAGGGAGTTCACTTAGAAAAAGTGAATCATGCTTCGTGAAAGAAGAGCACTTACAGTTGCAATCTAAATATAAATGCTAAAATGTGCATTTCTGGGTTTTTACCTTGTGAATATTGTACATTGAAAATAATTTCTTCTTATAAGTCTTGTTTGAAATTCCACTTGGTTTTGGAAAAGTTGCTTCAGGAGCTACTGCAACTCACGTTTACACATCTGCATGCAAGCTTGAAGTCATTCCTAGAGCACTAGTGTGCTTCTCCAGTCCTGTCTGCTCTGCAAGATGCACACTGGGTTCATTGCCCTATAGTATTTGGGCCATAAAACATGTAGCTGATAAATACTATTATGGTAGATTGTTAGTTTTATGCCTTGAGGTTGGATAATAAACTGCAATTCCATTCTTACAAATGATCTCTTATCAATAGGATACTGAACCTCTGCAGACGAAGGTAGTGCCCCACTGCTCGTGTGTCAATTCAAAATACTTCATTATCATGACAAGTTAATCAAAGTGCTGATGAGGCAGAAATACTTAGAATTTCTCAAAGGTATATGTGATATACCAAGCATCTTCCTAGGATGGGACTTGAAAGTATGTTCAGGATTCAGTTTCCTGCCACTACTTGGTCATTGTCCATTCTGTATTTGTTGTTGTTACTGATTCCATGTGTGAGCTAATGATTCTGTGGTCATTTAGTTTACAGCAAAGAAAAAGGAGAGGATTCCAGAACTCTCACCCTGAAACTTCATCGGTCATGCATCTTTATTGCTATTGTACCTTTGTCCCTTTCCCCGTTCAGCCTCTTTTACTAACAAGGAAGGTTGTGGTTTAGGTATTTGACCTCATGGCTTATACTAAGTCTTTGTAAGTACTGTATTTTGAAACAGCCAATGAGAATTATGTCTTTGCATGAGGAAATTGACCAGCATAACTATTCTGGAATAATTCCTCCTGTGGACACTATTCTGGAATAAGTGATTTTATTTTCAAATAATTACTTGGCTCTCTGAGAGTAATTTTCACTGATATGTAATATAGTTAAATGTTCCCACAGTCCAGTTTTTGCTGTTGTAAAACAGATTTTCATCCCATAAGCTTAGTGAGTTATGTCTATTTAAGTATTACGCTATTTCATCCCTTTATATACCAGTCCACCCCTAAAGATATCACATGTTCCCTGAGATGGATGGTGACTCAGAAGTCTTAAACTGATATTTGGTGGTCTGTAATTAAGATGTTTTTGCATTAAATGATAAAACATTTCAAGACCTCTAAATATATATGTAAGAGAATGGTTTCCTCCTATTTAAAGGCTGCTTAGAAAGGGTAAAAATGGGTCTGAGGGTTTTTTGTTTTAAAAAACGCATTTATGATGTAGAGAGAGTGTGAAATGCTTTTTTCATTTAAAAGAGAAAAAAGGAGTAGGGTTATGGTTTCTACTTGATTTTTCTTTACTGAATTAAGTCTTCCCTCCCTTTTGATGATTAAGGGTTTGTCTTTCTTAGAAAAATTACAGTAGGTTAAATGCATCAATTTTTAATTTATCTATTAGACTGGGGTGCAAATGGTTAATATAATACCTAGACCTTATACAGTGCTTTACACAGGATCATTATCCCCATTTTACAGATGGGGAAACTGGGGCAGAGAGGTGAAGTAATTTGCCCAAGATTGCAGAGTAGGGAATAGAACCTAGCTCCAGGGTCCTAGTCCCGCACCTAATCCAGTGGATCACGCTACCTGTAGATGCATGTAACCATTTGAAATCAATTAATCTGTTTAAGTGTGATTTAAACTAGTTAAGTGCATTGATATTATTAAGAGTTTGAACCAATGTAACTAGATTTAAAATCTATCTGGTCACACACCAGTGTATACATCTAAACTAGTCCAGTCTTAAAAGAATTGCAGTGGAAGCACTTGAAGGAGCAAGGATGCTTTGTCTCAGAGAAAACTCAAACAGCTAGAATAAAAACTAAATAGGTGCTAACATCAAGAAATTAATCAGACCGGATTAAAATAATTTCCCCTTTCAGTCAATCAGGTTCTTATTTCCTTTAAACCTCTGTTGGCATACCTACTACACCTCTACCCCAATATAATGCGACCCGATATAACATGAATTCGGATATAACGCGGTAAAGCAGTGCTCTGGGGGGGGGTGGGGCTGTGTACTCCAGCAGATCAAAGCAAGTTCGATTATAATAAGGTTTCACCTATAACACGGTAAGATTTTTTGGCTCCCGAGGACAGTGTTATAGCGGGGTAGAGGTGTATTTTTGCAGTCAGCCACCAGGCCTTTTATGAAATTGTCAGACAAAACCTGAATTTCTGTAGGAGGAACAAACCTTTTTGGGGGTATGGAAAGGGCTTTAAGTTTGCTTGATTAATCACAGAGCAACAAAGGGTACAGAACTATTTTGTTTCCTTTGCAGGTCATAGTTAAGGACCTGATCCTGTGGCCCTTATTTGTGTGAGAAGCTCTATTGCCTTAAATGAAGACTACTCAAGCCTACTGAAAATTCCAGCAACTCCTTTGTGATTATCCAGCTCATCGCTGTTTCTTTCAATCAGATACAGGCATAGAAACCAGCAGCTGTTACCCTGTTCCTAACATACCTCTGAACCTGCCAAGACCCAAACTTAGGACACAATGTGTGACAAAGACTTGCAATATAAAACTTATGCATGAAATTTAAAATGCTATGGGATTCTTTACTTTACTAAAATAACCTTTATTTTTATGTATATTTTCCACAAAGAGAGAGGACACCAAATTTGTGTGAAATGTAGAAAAATGGGACTAAAATGAGTGATATCACTCAAAATGAGGGACATTGGGGAAAGATGATTCTCCAGTGAAAAATCTTCAAATGAACTTCCATTTTGGGCCATTTGCAAGGGCTGCTGGATCAACCCCTAAAATTGACCATCAATGTCTTTCAGCATTCACAGAAGCCTGACCTAGCAGGGATTAATCTTGTATGCATTTTGGAGCATAGATCTAGATCATATTCTATTCCTTTTAATTACAGGTTGGTGTTTATGAGGCAGCATTGGTCCCTACACTAAAGTGATAGAAATAAATTTGACTTCTGCTGAAGGTGTGGAGTTCTCAAACATAATAAAAGTTTGACTATGCGGGTTGAGAATTGGTAGTATGGGGCCCAGCTTGAAGTTCTGCTGTGACAATATTTAGCTCAAGGATAGCCAATCTGTACAGACAGATGCTTTTGAATGGACCATGAAATCTTTTTATTTATTTGTTATTTTTCTGAGTCTGAACCTTGACTATACCTTGACCAAGAAATTTAGGCCTTGACAAAAAATAATTGATTACCTTTGATTTAGCTGATGGAACATAGTACTGCTCATGCTACTGTGGCCTAAATAGCAATCATAGGGTGGGAAACTTTCAAACAGTATGTTTTGTTTCTCTAGCACTAACTGCAGCAGAGGATTAAAATAAAATGAGATACAAAACTGGAAAGACAGCAAAACCCTTCTTCACGATAAGAGAACCTATGGTCTTCAAGAATCTTGCATTCCTGGCTTTTAAATCAGCTAGACCCGACTAGCAAAATCCTTCATCGCAAACGTGAGAGATCCCTTGTGTGCCGAAGGATTTGTGTGTGCGCATTACTCAGATTACAACTTTTTTTTTAACCTCTCCTTTAATCACCCCAGCCCTTTAGTTATGTAAATGACTCCCAATGGGAGAGCTCCCAATTCCTCGGGGACTGGTAGGTCTGCACAGTCCGTGGCTCGTGACTCAGCCTTCTTGGGGTCATTTCACGGACAGCAGAGGGGAGGGAAAGGACCTGAGGTCCGAGTCAGGAGGAAGGGATGCTGGGCCCTGGTTGGAGAGGTGCGGCCTGGCCCCGGGAGGAGGAGAGTGGGCCGGGTCTGCCTTCTCTCTCCCCTCCCACCTGCTCCCTCCCACTCACGCGGAATCGCTGCCTCCTTCCCTCGCTTGATCCCGCAGCTCCGCTCGGCAGCCGGGTGAGCTCTGCCCAGTCGCCCCGTGCAGCCGCCGCAGCGCAGCCAACATGTACGTCTGCAGGGCTGCCTGGCAGGCGCTAGCCGCTCGCTTGGCCAGCGTGTCCTCCACTGCCACCCTGCTCAGAAAGCATGGTAAGAGCGACAGGCAGCCGGGGAGCCGAGCGCGTGGGGACGGGGCACGGACGGGCTGAGCTGCAGGGCAGGCGGGGGTAGAGGTCAGACAGCAGCGATTCATGGTCACGGCTCCGTTAGGTCACCTGCAGCCCCCGGCTGGGCGAGGAGGTGGAATCGCGCTGGTGAAGGGCGCCCCGCGCGTGCCTGTTGTTGAAATGCCCTGGGAGAGGAGACGTGAAGGTCACAGGTGGGGAATGGAGCCCAGCCCAGCCGTGGGTCAGTTACAGCTCAGCCTGGCCATCCCCCTGCCAGGTCCTGCAGAGGAGGAATGCCAGGCAGAGGCAGGAACGAAACAACCGGCTCCAGGCCTGGAAGCTGCTCCTTTGACATATCTAGGTGTCGCCCGTCTCTCTCTGTACCGTTGCTATTTGCCTGACCAAGAGGTGTCGTTCAAGCTTGAGCTACCGGATCCCTCTGCGCTGATTTTTATTTCTGTGTCGTGCTGAACACTGGGGGTGGGCTATTTTTTGCTGAAGAAGAAAGGGGGGGGCACGAGTCTATAAAAATGCCAACTGAGCATTGTGAGCGTGTTGTGCAATTGAAGCCAGACGTCCTCAGTCTGCGCCCTACAGGGATCCTGCATGTAACCAGCTGACACAAATACAGGAGATCGCAAACAAGGTCCAACGATTTTGTGAATAATTTGGAGCTCTGAATGTGGCTGGGTTAGAATAACGAACGAGAACGGAATTTTCATGCGGTTCAGCACCAAAAGCTGCTGCCTCCAGTCACGGTTGATCCATTTCATTTGTTGTTCCTGAAAATTTAAACGCATTGCAATAAGCTGTGTGTTTATCTGAGTGTATGTACTTACTCTGTTAGGTTATAGTTGGGCCTTGTAACCTTATCTTTCCCCCATATATGTTTCTAAAGTCCATGTAATGTTATCTTAGAAGAACAAAACTTTTTAATTTTTTAAAGGTAATGATTAATACACTGCAGCAACCGCTGCAATGGTGCTTCATCAATATTTATGCAAAGTAAGAATATCCATCAGATTCCTGCACCAAGAGAAGAGTCAGAATAGCATGTGATGAGACAAATGCTGCTAGACATAATCTGGCACATGATGGTAATAGTTTATTACAGAATGAGGCTATTGAGTCTTCTTACAGCCACTGGTGTGTATACAGCTGCAGAAACGACTGGACAATATACATATATTTTAAATTGCAATATATCCTATGAATATATGATTAAATTGCTGCGGGCTGGAGTCCGTTTTGCCTCCCTAAATACCCTAGTTACAACTCTGATGACAGAACTGCTTTATATTTAATGAAAGATCGTTCAGGAACATAACACTTAGTATACATTATTAATTTGGGGTGCAGTTACAGAGTGCAGTTAAAATCTTCATTAGGTCACAGTAGTATGTATGTTTTTTTCTAAGCTCTATTTGACATTTAAACTGATGTGCAATAGAATTCCTTGGCATTGCCTATTGGATCTACATCTGGGTGAGCATCAAACCACCAGAATCAGACAAAAACAAACCCAGCCAACAACACTACTGTGCCCCAAAACAAAATAAATTTCAACCACTACTGATAACGTGGTGTAATACCCCACCCTTTCTTAACCCTTCCCAAATGCCTGAGAGACAGGGCCTCGTGGGATGTCCCAGACCAGGACTCCTTGGAGTGACCTCCAAGTTTGAGCTATTGGGACCAGGAATATGTAAATCTAAAGACAAGGACTCCTCCCAGAGAATGCCCAGCCAGTAATCCTTCCTCTTTAAAGTGACAGGGCTAAGTGCCTCTGTTGATCATAACTATGGCAGAATCACACAGGGACAGAGTCATTCTCACACATAGGTATATCCCATTTAGGGCTTTATAGATTAAATTAATAGACAGCCAGTGCACATTATGGACCACACATGTAATGTTCTCATGGTGAGATACTCCACTTAGCAAGTGCGGAGCTACATTTAGTTAAATAAGTACTTGCTTAATTTTCTTTGTTTTTGCCAGCTGACTTTGTTTCAAGTTTCTACAGATTCATCACTCTGCATCTCAGGTTAGATGATATTTTCTGTTATTTTATTAGCACTTTATTTTAACGTTATTTTAATGTTTTATACAGCACCTCTTCGCCAGATGTCATCTGGCAGCGTCCCTGGCTCTTCTGGGGAGAACCTGATTTACTATCTGTTTGCTGGTGTGGCGTGCACTGCTGGTGGATATTATGTAAGTGCCTCATGTTTTAGGAGTATATGAAAGACGCAGTTAACATCAGTGGCATGTGGGGGAGATGTAGCATGATCACGTAATCAAGCATGGACTTAAAATATGGAAACACTGCTCCTTGGTGACTCAAGCTCCTCTTCTCTTCCCATACTAGGGAAATGAGATGATGGGTTCTGGATAATTACATTTCAAGTTGGCGGAGGGAAGGGACGGAAATCCCTTATCCCAAAGTAAAGCTGAATTTCAATGTTGGAGATTCTTGAGGTGGGAATTTCACACCAAATGTTGCTGTTCTACATTGGCAGTGAGATAATGTAAAAGAGGTGTACAGAAATAGAGAGACCAAGCTTTTTCCTCTTTCTGTGTTCTTGGCTAATAAGAAAACAGGTATAAAGATTACAGGCATGTCTGAACAAACCATGCTTGGGCCCAGTTCAAGACCCGTTCTCCTTTGAATAGATTGCTCCTTGCGAACATATTTTTTGAAGCACAGATGTCAGACTATAATACTCCCATCTTCTAAATACTTCAGTTCTGTGAATGTGTAGCATTTTCATGATGGAGTGATGCATTTTTTATTCCCCCTTTTCCAAAGTCAGTCTCCTCCCTCCCCCTAGGTCTTTCACACTTTTTTTCTTCCACTTCATCTTGCTAAATCCTTCATTTCTCAGTTTCTTCCGCCACTAATTGCTGCCTCCAAAAATAACACCTTCTAGTGGGTGAATGGAATCTATCACTCAATGAGTATTCAAAAATATACTCATTTTATTATTTTCATTAAGCTTAATTTTCTACTTCAAGCATTTGGTTTGTAACGATTTCTACTGCTGATTGACAAGTATTTTTTATTAAATGAAGACTATTGGGTCAATTTTGACCCCCACATTTAGGGTTTATAAAGCATAAAGATTAACAGAAATATTTCCTTGTTTTTAAATATTCACCTCCAATTCCTAAACAATGCAGTATTGTGTGAATGTGAGGCTGACTAGTTTGTTTCCACTTTGCAAGAGGAGAGAGAGGCAAAATTTAAAACTAAAAGTTTGTATGATTAAAATTTAAAGTAGATTTAATTTTTTTGTTAACAATCTAAGGTGGCCTTTCAACATAGGGAAGAACACTTGGTTAACATAGGATTTTTTTTTAACTCTTTATTAGTAGAACTGTGGAAATAAGTGCAGGTATGTAATTTTATTTTCAGGCCTACAGAACAATCACGTCAGACAAAAAGAGGTACAACGAACGTATTCATGCTATTCAGCAGAGTAATACAGCTGAGTGGAAACCAAAACCCTGGCCACCCCAGTGTAAGTTGTGGTGTTTTTGTTTTGTTTTAGTTTTTACCACGTTTCTTTCAGCACACAAGAATTCTACAAGAAATGGAGTTTATTTCTAGACTAGCCAGTCAGACCTTTACCATACTCTGTCTCTTCCACAGTCGGTAGCTTTTTACTTGCTTTATCAGTTTAAATCATTCTGCTGCCATTTAAAGTGCAGAGAAAAAAAACTTAATGAGAAGACACTGAATCCGGTAGGTACCCAATTAGAAGAAATCCATTTGAAAGGAAATGGTTAATAGATGAACCAGTAATAGCAGATTGGGTGATAGAACTTGATGACTGAAAGCTTAATTAAACTTGACTAAATGAATAACGCTGTCAAAACCAGTTCTGTCCTTTTGTTTGTTTGTGAAGCGAAATTATATCTTTGTCCTGGTCAACAGTTTGGCTCCAGGCCATGCATTAGTGAACACAATTGCTGTACAGTCCAATCTCAGCAGGCTGGGGAGAGGGACATTTGTTTAAGTTTTCAAAATACTGTGTATAAAACCCATTTCTTCCTCTTGCCTTCCCGCCTCCCAAGCATTAGTTTAACGTTAAGATTAACTGACATAATTTAAATTTACTGCCAATTAAATGAACTAGAGGATTACAGAGCTCTGTTAGGTTGAGCAGAGACATCATTAGCTCAAATACTCATGATGGAATCTTCTTGTTCTTTAACATTATTATTGTACAGAAGTTTACAGTCTTTTTTAAATTAATCAGTTAGTCTAATATAGATGGAAAACTATGTTTTTTCCCTGGTGTGTACTTTGCCCATATTTATATGTGCTGTTTCAGATATTGGTCTATTTGTACGTGCCAGAGTTCACACAATGTGTATGGCAACCTAACACTACTAACATAAAAAAAAACAAAGATGGTGGGGAAGGAAATTAGGCTAAAAGTGACCTGAGGGTTTTAAATGCATTAAATGTAGTTTCATTATGAAAAGTAACTGTAAAATGGCATTGTAGGGATCCATATATATATTGCTTCAATTGCCAAATCAAATGGGCTCAGTTCACAAATCAAGAGATGGCACTTAGCTGGTATACGTGATTTTTATGGCTAAAGTTTGCTAAATACGACTGAATACATACAGGGAGCAGATTTCTGGAATAAGAAAGCATCATCTTTAAAGTCCCATTTCAGAACAGAGGCATACTTGAAACTGATTGCTTCTGTAAAGGTTGATTCCCCTCTTAAATTGTACTGGATTGCTATTACTTTTGCGAGGGAAAGTTATATCATACTTCCTTCACTAGTTCTAAAGTTTAAGATTAAAGGATTTTAACACTCCTCTTATAAATGATAAAATATGTATATTTCTTTCCTATTCTTAAACAGCTGGAAATTGTAAGTTTTTAAATTTCCTCTTTAGGTGTTAGGACTTGTTAGTTTAAATACAAAAAGCAAACAAACACTGACTGGCTCTTCCCAAAATGTAAGTCTTTATTTGATAAATGTGTGAGAATTTAAAATACTTCTGTGATGAGACCAAAAAAGATGTTGCCTTTTCCTGACACTTGCCTATGCAGTACAATATTGGGATGGTCTTAGAGTAATCCTATCCTGAAGAGCCTGATATTTGTAGGGAGGGGTAGACAAGTCTACCAGTGGCAAGTAGAACTTCATAAGGTAGTTAATTGGATTCTTTCTCTGAGATTTGATCTTACAAGGTGCTGAGGTTTGTGGCCCTAATCCAGCAGAGCATGCGTGTGCTTAATTTTCAGCTTGAGTGTGATCCCACTGAAGTGAATGGGCCCACTTGCATGCTTAAAGTTAAGCATGTATTTATGTGTTTTGTTGGATTGGGGTCAGAGTACTTTATACCATGTAGGATCAAGCCTTTATTTTGTAACGATCTTCAAGATCCTTTCCCACAGCTTTATATCTGTACTGTATAATACCTAATATCTTTCATCTCCTGGATGTATTTCATAGATTCATAGATTCTAGGACTGGAAGGGACCTCGAGAGGTCATCGAGTCCAGTCCCCTGCCCGCATGATCTTTCACAAAGATCTGATGAAGCAGTAAAGCGACCATCAATGGAGGATGCTCAGATACCTTCTTTTCTATTTTTTGTCAGTTCACCACTATCGACAGCCTTCCAGCGCTCTTCTTTAATGACCGTGCCTGTTAATAAATTAACTTACACTCTGAAACCTCTCTCCAACCTCCTTCCCAGGATCAGACTCCTGACTCTGAATGTCAGCCTTGGGGGTTTTCACTTTTAATTCAACTTTTGAATAGCTGTAACCTCAATTTATAATACAAATCCACCATTGAATCAGCTCTCGCATTTCTACCCTTTCTGTAGCTTTTAAAATTCTTCCTCCCCTTCTGTCCTCCCCCCCCAACCCTCCCCAAATTCTCCTCCCACATCCCCTAAACTGGCTTCTGTTCCCTTCTATCTTAGAATCCCCTAGATTAACATTTTCCATTTTCTCAAAAGCACAAATGTCTTTGCTCCCTCTTATTTTTTTCTTCTATGTGTAGTCCTAATTCTGTATTTAGCATTGTCTCATCATAGAGTAGTGCTACATGGCTTCCCCTCCCTACCTCCACAGAATCAATGCCCACAACTTCTCCACTCCCATCTCCTTTGAGTGCAGTTAGTCATCATACTTATTTTTCACAGTGTTTGTTGTGGAAATAACTAATTAGAGAACTGGTGAACCTGCCACTCAGAAGAACATAAAATTTAATCCTTTAAAGCTAGATGATGCTACAGGTAGTGACTTATTTGAGAAATTTCTGATTTTTTTGGGGATGTTGAGGAACAGTACTAAACAGCGGACAGAGATAAGCATATCCCAGTATACACTCTTAGCATGATACAAATAATAGTTATATTTACTTACTATTATTAATGTAACACAGAGGAGGCAACCATGTGGCTAGAAGGACTGGAATTTACAACCAGGGAATAGATGGTTAGGTTAGAGGGAGAATTTCCTTCACTTTCTACCAGTCATTTGTCTTTCCTTTCCTTAAAGTAACCAATGTCATTTTCCCTGTTAAATGTTTTTTCCACAAAATACTTAATTCTCAGAAGGCACACAGCCCTCCCAAAAATAATTTATACAAAAGAACTATAGCATACAGCAAATAGAAGTGATCAAAAAAGGAAGAAATATCAAATGCTTTTTTCAAGTTCATTTTTAATTTGGTTATTTGAAAACTTCAGAAATTGCAACCAGCTCTAATAACAAACCTTTTAAACTCCTATCAATCTATAAACCAGACTTTAACAAACACAGAATGTAATAGTGGATTTTAAAGTCTCTGGGAGGAGCATGAATAGAAATAGTGGTGGAAAATCTTAGGAAATTATCTTATTGTAAAATGAATGTTTGCCGCAACAGAGTATACTTCATTTTTTATCCTTTGAGTGCATGTATTTGCTTATGTGTCCTCCTTTCTTGTTCTATTGTGTCCCCCTCTTCAAACTTGTTTCTGATCTGCTTTTTAGTGGTAATTTTCTCTTAATTTAACTTTTAATTGTAAAAGCTGATTCAGCCTTTCTAATCATTACTCTACTTTTACACTTTCCAGAATAAAATACAAGGGAAATCTGTCTTTCCAAACCTGAGGATGTAAAATACAAACAAAGGGATAATCCTTCACCATTGCATACCTCGCAGCCTACCTTGGGATGACTTTATGCCTTCTACTGTAAAACTTCACACTTGTGAGACTTAAAAAATACTATCTTTACATTTGCAAGGCCAAACCATATTGAGCTACTGAATATATCCTGTAGAAGGCAACTTTGAGATTTTTAAGGAGCTGGCTGTTTTGAATGAATGCACTTGTATATTTGACTGTCCAATAAAGTGTACTGAATGTTGAGCTTGCCTGATACTCTGGTCTTTGTGTGATAAAGCTTAGTTTGTTGGAAAGATACTAAGGGACACTTAAAGGGACACAGTCAGGTAACTTGATCCTATTTAGTATGAAGGGGTTTTTTTTGTTTTGTTTTTTAACCAATGGAATCCGATTTTGTTTGAGTTTAAACCCAAACAATGCAGCCCTGTGCTAGTGCATGAGAACCAGGGAGTGAAACTGACTGGTCAGTTTCATCACTCCCCCCCCATCTATTCGCATTCTCCTAAGTGAGTGAAATGCAAAAAGTAAGTAAATGGCATATGGCCCTCCCTTTTAATCCAAAGTACTAACATTTTTAAAAACAGGATTATTTTTTTAGCCTGACAATATCTCTTTAAGCTTTTTTATTTTCTCTCTCTGCCTGCCTGCCTGCAACTGTTATACGACTCTTTCCAGTTCCGTTCTTCACCTGGTGAATTTGGTGTGAGGGTTAACTAACAATGAACACGTGGCGCACTGTTTCATTTTGCCAACTTGTGTGATGTTTGTGTGATTTTTATGTGTGTGTGTGTGTGTGTGTGTGTGTGTGTGTGTGTGTGTTCTTTGCATGCCCTCTTGCCTTGGACTGTATTCATTTTAATTTTTTTTTTTTTTTAATCCCACTTGAGTCTGAACTAGTTCATTCTCATGAGACAACACGGGGTTTCACTGCTGCTGAACAATTTTATACACAGAGATGCAGGCAAACCTCAAACAGAGAGAGCTCAGATTTGCAAACAAGAAAATGATCAGTCGTAAGTGGCTGCATGCATCTCCAGTGTCTCTGGATGATCAACTATGGTTTAGTGTTTACAAACTGTTTCTCTATTTTATACACCTAGTTTTTTAATAAGTGTCTTCTGTTTTTTTTGTTTCTGTCCCATATAGAGAGAGAGTGGGCTTTACTTTCCTTAATTATTTATGAATGCCATTACTCTTGAACTGCAACTCTGACATGGTGCTAAACTGCATAAGAGCTTCTAAGCAGGACAGTTAATGTGTTATATTCCATGTTTAGATAACTTCACCAGTGGGTACAGCTGGAATGTGGACTCTGATCCTACTCCCAAAGAAGTCAATATCTGTTTTGCTATTGAGTCCTTCAATGAGATCCAGTTTGGACCCATAAATCTTACATCCCTCTGGCATGGTTTCTGACACACTTTGTGTGTGCGCACTCATTCTATTATTTTCTTTGTTGTCAACCACTTGCTTTAAGCCATATTTTCCTTTCCATTATAGTGACATGGTAGTAAAGCTAAGCTAATGATTGAGAATATGGCTTAATGACATTTTAAACATTATCTGATGCGGGGACTTTGAGTTCCTTGACTTTTATATGGAAAATCTCAACCACAAAATGAACAAATTTTTTTCATTGTAAGTTTAAATAAGATGGTGAAAGCAATTGGTGAACTTGTTTTCCTGTTGCATGCATACACTTTACACTTGCTTTATTGTATTAACTAAATCCTTAAAAGGTGATGAACTGGAGACAGCGGAAGTCACTGAAGCAAGCGAGCAGGCCACAGAGGCACCTACAGAAGAGGCTGAAGCACTAACTGCTGATGAATCTACAGAACAGAATGAGAGGTCTATGGTATCCACAGAAGCTGAAGTGGAAAAAGAATCATCAGTTGCAGATGCATCCTCTGCTGTGGAAGAAGCACAGCATGAAGCCACTGCTAGTTTGGAGGCTGCCCAAGTGCAAGGTTAATTCATTATTATCTTTTTTAAAACAAAAGCAAAGAAAAAAATCTTTTACTACAGGGAGTTCTACACTGTTTGCAACAAATAGTGCACTATTCCTAGTGGAATTAACCTGCAGTGAAAACTAATTCCATCATCCGTTTGACAAATCACGAGCTTTAAGTTAATTGTACTCTCAAGAAGTGTACTACAGTAATCTTTTTTCCTAAAAGCATAGCATCTCTGGCACCAAAGTTGGCGCTTAAGACCATGAGAATGAATGGTCCTTCTATATTCCATGTCTCTTCCACATGTTTTTAAAGTAACACTGGCAAATAGCGTGACAGGAATATACGTGTTAGTGCCCCCTCATAAGGAATTTTTACAGATCCAGACTAACATGGCTATCCCTCTGATACTTAACTGGCAGTTTGATGATCATATTTTACAGTGCAGTAAAAAAAAAAAATCAGAATTAGGTATTTAATACGGCTTTGCTGCAGATGGCAAAAAAGGGTTTGTTGGAGGCTGTTTGTCTAGTTATGTCTCAAGTCTTCTGAAGCTTTTCCCTGTTTGGGACATAGTAGTTTTTCACTTAACATGTTTTTTTTCTTTATCATAAAAGCAGTATAAAAGCAAACCTACAAGTACATTGTTGAAATGCAATTTTTTAAAAATGAGACTTTATTTAAAGACTACACAAATAATCTAAATTGATTTTAGCAACATAAATCTTGTGACTGGGCTGGAAATATAGAGCATCCATTCATCCTGTTCTTCCAGAAAGGAACAGCTAATATCAGTAGGGAGACATAAAGGAATCATGATTTCATGGTGGATAGGAAAGTAACATCCACTTAAATCCAAGGTCTTTTGGAAAAAACAGACATATGCACTTGATCTGCTGTGCAGTGTCTCAGTTCCTGTCTCGAAGGGAAGAATTTTTTTTTAAAGTCTTTAGTGTGAATGTAACGTGGAAGAAAAATACATCGATACAGCTTTCAATATGATTTGAATGTAGTCTAGGAATTTCTTGGGTGGATAGGAGACGTGAGTATTAATGTACTGATCCTGGAACTTACCTTGTACTGTGAGTATGCATGATACCTCTTCAGCCAAACGAGCTAGCATCAGCCTAATGGAATACATTAAAGCAGATTTTAGAGGTTTTTTTAAAAATGACTGCCATGTTGTCAATTGTCAGTTGTGGTGATTTGAAATGGACTTTTAGTAATGACTATGAAAAACCCTCCATAAATTAGGTGTATTGGCTAAGTCTTGCATTCACAATACTGAAGTGACTAGTATAACACCAGAGCTACCTTCAGCCTTGCTATAAGCAGACAACTTCATTTGACCTCGTAAGTTGCATCTGCTTACCCACTTTGGCTCATAGAGCATTTTTTACTGGCAAACAATGCTGAATTTGTGTGTCAACTGCCTATTACTAAATAAACCAGGGAGGTACATTTTGCACAGGATTTCAAATTGCAGACTTCTATACAATCTCTGGATCTGCTTGGATTTTTCTTTCATGTTTAAAAAGAGTTTCTACAGACAACTGTTTGCAAAGCAATCAGTTATGAAGTATATGTATAGAGTAATAAATGTAGTTTAAAACAAAAAAGCAGTCTTCTATTACTCATTCATATTCAATTCAGTGGGGTAGTCAAGCTCTCAAAATAATTGTGTACTGTTAGATATTACCTGTGTCACTGGTGGCTTGTCTTTAAGTTTTTTTTCTCATCTGATGAATATGTCTGCAATGATTTTTACATTCTGCATATGAAGTAGCAAGTTAAGGAAATTATAAAGCAGAATTAAAGAATAGCAGAGAATCTTTCAAAATCTCCATTGCTATACAATCCTAGCAGACAGCTATTCTAATTCCATGGGAAATACAGTCCGACCTGTAATAATGCAGGCAGATTAGAGCTCCAGATGCACAGGGATCAGCAAAATATTTGCACAGCTCTTCTTAGAAGTTGTATAACTTTTTTCTCCCTTTTAGCCAATGCCCTGTCCTGTTGCAGAAAAATTACAGAACTTCTCTTAAGACTCTTCTGCTGTTTCCTTTATCTGGATGCAGTTCATACATTTTCCTGTTTTACCTACCTATGTATAGCTGTAGACATCTTAAATCCTGTGTAATTGCCACTGTACTATAGATGTGGAAGCTAAGATCCAGGTACTTATCTGGGAGGCACTGTTCTCTAGTGAATGTGGCGTGAGATTGGAATTTGATGGTCTAATTGTGGACATAGTAATTTTGGGTTCCTCATGATGTGTTATGAGACCTACTTAAATGTTTAAGTACTATGTAAGTGCAAATTATTATTGAAATTGATCAGAAGTTGATAGTATTCTTGACTTGCAGCCCTATCTTTTTCAAGAGTCTAAAGCGGAACAGTACCAATGACAACCCTGCCTTCCAAATGTTTGATTAAGAGGGACTCTGAGATTTTGTTTAATTTTGAAAAAATGTAATGTTTTTGCAAAGTTTTCAGAACTTGGGGTGTGAAATTGCATGAACCAATCAAACAAAGAAACAACAACAAAAAGCCTTTCACCATTTTCAGCCAGCTCTCTGCTAAACTCTAATTACAGAATATTACATAGCAGAAGGTTTAGCTCACCACCATGTACTTACACTCCCCATGAATAGTGTCATGTTCTCATAGAAGGGTATATCTTGTCCAGTGTAGCAACTGCCTGTCCCCTCTTGAATCTGATACATTATGATCTTTACCTTTATTATAATTTGGCACTGAATGCACCTCTAGAGACCAGTTTTACCTGCATACTGTTAGATAATGCCAAACTCCACTGGTCACTATGTAGAGTCTCAGCCAATATAGCTGAACTATATACTGGATCACAAGCATATTCAGTGGTTAAATATTAGTTTCTTCTTTGAGTACATAACTTGAAATTGTATGAAAACTGCAATTCCCTCTTTCCTGGCAGAAAATACAGAAAGCACTAATTCCTTATTTGAAATGATACAAGGAGAAGGTATTCTAACTCATGTTAACAGCTGTCAATTTCAAACAGATCTCTGATCAAGGACTGGATAATGACGTTATTTTTCAAGCAACTTACCTTCCATAAACAGTTTGCATTTTTTAACATTAATTTTTCTTTTGCTTTATGAAACAAGTTCTGGTAACACCATCCTCTGCAGTGTTTAATGTAGCCTCTTTATTTAAAAACAAACAACTTAGATCTTGACAAGCTTTTGCTGAGTCAGATATAGCAATATTTTCCTTTCAGATGTTTAGGTGTCTTCTACTGATAATGAAAAGGCAGACTTACTAAAATACTTGCATTTGTAAAAATTATTTGTAAGAAGTACCCTTTTCAAAGCTTGTGTTTGGTAGCTCGACATGCCTCCTGCATAGTGTTGCAAGTATTTTTTCTAGGAGGTTAAATACAAACAAACTTTCACTACTTACCATGGGATAAATCAAGTTCTTCGGCCATATAATTGGAAATATAAAGAATCCAGCTGGTGAACATCCATCTTTTATTCCAGGGTGTAAAAAGGGATATTTAAGGGGCTAGATTCAACTGATTATGATAATTACTATTTTACCAAGTAAATCAAAGCTAGTTACTAGTCAGAATTCTTTCCACACCCCCAACGTAACCCTTCACTGGTACCTGTGATACATGGAGATTGGACAGCCAGTCTGTATATTTAACAAGATAACTCTTTGAAATATATTGCTTCTAATTTCACATTGCCAAGTGTTGCTTTCTCTGGCCCAGCCCTGCAAACAGTTCTGGTCACAATGAAGAGCTGATTCTGTTTCATTTAAATCAATGAGAGCAGGATGGGGGCCTTAGTTCCACTGAAGTCAAGAGGAATCTTTTGGGGTCTGGGCCTAACGTTTTAAAGATGCCACGATCGCTGCCTCCTTGTTACTCTTCTGAGACTGAAGGTTACTCTGAACTCCAGTTTTCTGCATAGTAATGGCTGATCATAGAAGGTGAGCGATCAAAGTGCCATATTGTTGTGTGAAACTTGTTAGTATCAGTCTATATTACAGTTCATGCATTAGGTGTTCAGAGGCCATTAAATAAGGTCCATTAGTCCTGGGGTATAGATATTAAACAATGCATGAACTGATAGGACTCCATTTGTACTAAGAGTCTCATTATTTATGAGAGCATTTGGACTGCTTTTATGCAATAAATATTTACTTCCACTCTGGTATTAATAGCACAGGAGCAGAAACATGTTTTGTTAACTCAGAACAGACATTAGTTACTATGTATTTTAGGCTTCGACATACCTACTTCCTTCCCATCATTTATCTGTAGATTCAGAGTCAGATAATTAATGTCGGCACAGCTGCTTGTAGGCATACCCGTTTAGCACCACTTTTATTGACAGATAGTAAAAAGCTCTTCCATATATTTAATGTGATGGTATAAAGAAAAATTATCTAGCACTCTTCATCAGTGGATCTCTAAACTTTATTTTTTTAATCAAAATCCTGATTCTTAAATAGATTGAAAATAAACATAAACTGAAAACCACATAAACAGTGTGCTGGGCTTTAGGATAAGTAGCTAACTAAAAATATACACTTGAGTACTTTCACTGTGAAACAAAACTGCAAAAAGTTGATGAATAAAAAGTATTTTTTCTTATACTTTGTTCTTGGCTGCTGTTGCAGACCTACGTAAGAGCTCTTAACCTGACTTCCTGATCTTGCACGGAATTGTAATCCTGTGTTTCAGGCTTCTCAATTTGTTACCATAGAAATGATTGTGATATCTGTAACTAAGTATTGTTAGGACAGCTCTCAATCTGGGATCAAGTGGGAGGACAAGATTAACTATGGGCTATGGGGTAGGAAATGCTTGAGAGCATACTTCTAAAAATTGGCAAAAATGGCAAAGGTAAACTACAAAAGCTAAATGTTTTAATCTGAATTTACCTGTTAAGATTGAGCAGTCTTATGTTCTTCTTGAAAGGTGACTACCCTAAGAGTTTTAAATATCGTATGGGTTGTAGGCTTTGGCATATTTCAAAGTGCTTGAACTGGGTTGGGGAGGCTTATAGGTAGTTATACTATACTCCCTCTTACTTTCATTGACTGAAAATAGGAGGAAAAATTCTAAGAATTGCTTATCATAATTATTTGTACAGCACGCAAAATATTTATGAAAGTATAAATGAAGTAGGTACATCCCTCTTATGTTTCCTTCCAATTTGAGTACAGTTTAATTATAACTTACTGAAATATTGTGCAACACATCTTGTTTATACACTTCTTTCTTGCTGTCTATGTGCTTTGTGCTATTGAGGAATTGTAGAGCTAATGACTGCAGCAGCAAAACCATTTCCCCTGGAACAGGCTTTTTGCAAAATTTATGAGTTCAAAAGCAGTAAATTAGGCCAGTGGTTCTCAACCAGAGGCACGTGTACCCCATGGGGTACACAGAGATATTCCGGGGGTACATTAACTCATCTAGATATTTGCCTAGTTTTACAACAGGCTATATAAAAAGCACTAGGGAAGGCAGTACAAACTAAAATGGCATACAATGGCTTGTTTATACTGCTCTATATACTGTACACTGAAATGTAAGTACAATATTTATATTCCAATTGATTTATATATGGTAAAAACAAGAAAGTAAGCAATTTGTCAGTAACAGTGTGCCGTGACACTTTTGTATGTTTGTCTGATTTTGTAAGCAAGTAGTTTTTAAGTGAGGTGAAACTTGGGGTTAGGCAAGACAAATCAGACTCCTGAAAGGGGTACAGTAGTCTGGAAAAGTTGAGAGCCACTGAATTAGACAGAGAAAGTGATTTAATTTTCAATCTTGCAAACCTTTGTGTACAGACTCTCTTGTCAGTTTGGTGTTTCAAGTACTGTCCTGGCATGAAGAGGTTTAGGGAGGGTGAGTAAAATGGGTTTGGAGAGGATTAGTGTGTGAATGTGCCAGTGTTTTCCATGTTAAATGTTTCTGTACTGATTCCATTCAAAGCAACGGAGCTAGACTGCACTAGGCAGGAGGGTCACTGCTTTTTGTAATAAGGTTCAGCAAAATCTCTTTACACAATGGCCCAAAAAACCTATCTGAGTACAATGTTATCCTTTTGTCTGGTGTGATGTCAACCCCGTGTGCATGTCCACCTTTGTTTTAATGTCGACCCTAATAATGGGAGAAGGATAAACTGGCATTTGAGAACTGCTTGAAGAATGCTAGTTGATGAAACTATTGATGGCTTTTATAGCAATTAAAAAAACCACCTCAGTCTACTCAATAGAATGATGATGTGTCTTCCTAATCAGGTGAGTGTTACCTGGGGGAAAACCCACTTGCCTGCCCTTTGGGATCTCTTCCACATTGGATGTTATGGTGAGAGGCAGAAAGGGCTCTGGACTGGGACTCAGGAGACCTAGGGTCAATTCCTGCTGTCTGACCTTGGGCGAGTTACTTCCCCTCTCTGTGCCTCTCTCTTTCCTCCCACCAAAGGTCTTGTCTAGGCAGATTATGAGCTCTTCAGGACAGGGGCTGGCATTTACTATTTGTACAGTCGCACCAAGATCTCAGTTGAGGCCTCTAGGTGTTACTGTAACACAAATAATAAAGAAAAAGACGACCAAATATTCACCTCTTCAGGGCACTTTTCTGTTTTTAAGCTATTTCTTTTTCAGGTGCCCCCTCTCGTGTCTTGCCACCTTCATACTTCATCTGTGTTACTGCAATACACTGACCACCGCTTACCTATTCCTTTTCTCTCCCTTTCCCTTGTAGTTGAGCCACTGAGTAATAGTGCTTGTAGTATAACCAAGTTCCAAATCCTTGGGGGAGGACTCTAGGGAAAGCTTTTTTAAACAGAGAGCTTGTTAGAATCTGAAGTTATAAGTTGGGTGAATGGTGGCCCAGAACTGAACAGATTCAGAAAAGGATGATATAATCGAAAGTGAGAAGGGTCAGAGAGAAGCAATAAAAATATTAGATGTATGGGGAAAACCATATGTGAGGAAAGATTAAAAAGGCAAAAACTTTCTGGTTTAAAGAAAAGACAATAGGCAGTACCATGATAGTGGTATAAAATCATGACTTGTATAGAGATGGTTGTTTGGGTGCTTCTATTTATCTTTTCTTATAACAAGGGGACAGGCAGTGAAATTAAAAGACAATAATTTAATGTACATGAAATAGCTTTACAAAATGATTTAACATGTGAAACTCATAGCCATGAATCATACTGAGACAAATGGCTTATAATTAATGATAAAATAAATTAAATAGAGATATCCCATCTTCTAGAACTGGAAGGGACCTTGAAAGGTCATCGAGTCCAGCCCCCTGCCTTCACTAGCAGGACCAAGTACTGATTTTGCCCCAGATCCCCAAGTGGCCCCCTCAAGGATTGAACTCACAATCCTGGGTTTAGCAGGCCAATGCTCAAACCATTGAGCTATCCCTCCCCCCAAATGATCATCTGCAGTTACGTTATCTAGGTTAACGAAATTATAAAAGATATAGACCCTCCTTCCAAGACTGAGCCTGGGATAACTGTCCTATTTTAAAGAATAGAAAACAGTTTTATCCTGGATGAACCTAAACTCTGCTAATGTCTACCTTACACTGAACAGTACATGGGCTACATCTAGGGACTATATTGCACTGCAAGTTATTAGTCCTCAAGGTAGTGTTTGGGGAATATTAGTGATGCTACTCTTTGGACAATGTTAAAACCCGTTCTTTTCTGCTCATTTCTAGTGGCTGTTCAAATGCAAGTTAAAATCCCATGATATTTCTTCTAAATAATTGGGGGAACATACTTGGGGCCAACATTTCTCCTTGCAGTAAATGTTATTTTCAAAACTGCATGGGAGCTACTGTAACAAGTGCACATTGGTTTCTCCTTTGGAAACAGTCACCACATTAGTATAATTCAGTGGATTCATTTGTATATCTTGAGTCTGACTGATACTATAGAAAATAAATGTGTCTTGGTGGTAGGGGAAATATGGTATAAAAACTTTTGAAAGATTTCATAAATCCTATTATTTCTTACTGACCATTTTCATATGTACACTATGCAACATTAACTTGATTGTTAGTGCAACGTGAATTTTAGTTAATATTTTTAGATATTAAGTTGTCAGTAATTGATCAGAATAGACCACTGTGGAAAACATTTTATTAAAACAAGAATAGCTAAGATGTGAGTTGGCTCTCATATTTCTATAAAACATAACAAACCTGAATTCCTAACAATGAAAACACTTCCTACTTTTACTAAATTTGTGATCATAATATGATTTTTCACCAATAACATTAAACTACACTTGTCAAATTAATAAAGTATCTCTTACAATGCTGTATCCTTGGGTTTTTAATTGCTCACTTGCTAACTCACAAAATTCATCAGTTTGCCATGGGTCTTCTAGTCATTCATGTGAATTAATGAGGGCTGTGTATGTGTGTAGGAGCTAATGACCTGCCTTAGGGACGAATAACATGCAGGATGTTTGCTTGGAAAACCAATTTAATTGTTACACAGGGATTTAGAAATGCAAACTTTTAGAAATACAAACTCCTTGCTTGTTATTTTTAAATGTACTTCTAAACTGTTGGAGTTACGATCCAGAGATATTTGTCTCTGGGGTGGAGCCTTTTCTCAAGTTTCTGTTCGGAGGGTTTATGGATGAATTATAAAAGAAAAGGCTGGCCTTCTCAGTTATAGGGTGTCATAAACAAATAGTTAAGGGTTAATGCCTCTTTTACCTGTAAAGGGTTAAGAAGTTCACCTAGCCTAGCTGACACCTGACCAAAGAAACCAATGGGGGAACAAAATGTTTCAAAAGGAAGGAGGGAAGCTCCCTTTGTCTAAGTCAGTTTTCAGTTTTAACCGGAGTGGGATAGCTCCAAAAATCAGCCTCTTATCAAGTAGTGAGTATTAGTGAAGGGAATAAATAGGTTTATGTTTATTTTCTTTGTAACTTATCTTGGGCATTAGGGAATAATCAAATTGGGTAATTTTTGTGTAACTAAGTTTTTGCCCGGGGAACATCATCTGTGTTTTAAATCTGTTGTCTGAAAATCAGCTTGTATGCTATCACCCAGAGGGTTTTCTTTTACCTTTCTTTTCTTTAATTAAAAGTCTTATTTTTAAGAACCTAATTAATTTTTCCTTGTGTTAGGATCCAAGGGAATTGGATCTGGACTCACCAGGAATTGGTGGGGGAAAGGAGGGGGAATGGTTAAATTCTCCTTTTGTTAAGATCCAAGGGTTTGGATCGGTGTTCACCAGAAAATTGGTAAAAAAGTCTCTCAAGGCTACCCAGGGAAGGGAGTTAGTACTTGGGAGTGGTGGCAGCAAAACCAGATCTAAGCTGGTAATTCAGTTTAGGGGTTCACATGCAGGTCCCCATATCTGTACTCTAAAGTCCAGAGTGAGGGTAAAACCTATAACATAGGGGCACAAACGGTTAGGAATCCCAAGTCTTCTCCATTCTGGTTTCATTTCCTCAGAACCCCTTGGACATTAATTGAGCATTGTGTTCAGGATGAGTTATGAAATTAGTGTGGTGCCAAAAGGAGGAGACTCCAAGTTTCAACTGTATCCAGCACTGGGAGGTGTTTGGAGCTAGGATTTTTTTTTGGGATCCCTCTACCTAAACTACATCTGGCATATTTTTGGCAAGAATAGTAGGATACTCTGAAAATAATTACTCCAGTGTAGATGCAGCTAGGTCACTAGAAGAATGCTTTCGTCAACCTAGTTATCATCACACGGGGAAGTGGAGTTCCTACAGAGATGGGAAAAACCCCTTCTGTCGCTGGAGTCTGCATCTACACTATGGGGTTAAAGCAGCGTGACTATCTTGCTGTAGCACCCATAGTGTAGACATGACTTTACCCTTTAAAAAAAGAACAAAAGTGTATTCCAAAAAAGTTGATTACCATAATATTTGCAGGCCTTTACAATTCAAAGGGTGCACTAAAGTTTTCTTAATTTTTTTTTTTAATGGATAGGGTGGGAAAACTTTTCCTTTTTTAATGAGCTGTGCAGTAAATTTTATTTATACTAAATTTATATGAAGCTTTCATTCATAAATAGAGACTACTCTGAGGCTTTGCCCCTTTAATATATTCAGCAAACTCATATTTCAGGCCTGAGATTAGACTGATAGATTGTTTTCTATGTTGCACTAGAATGTGATGTTTTTAGCTACAAAGTTCAACAATTGTTAACAAAATATTTTCTTCTGTTCTTTTCATGAGTGTTTATTATGAGAGAATATTTTTCTTTTGCATTGCTCTATGCAGCATGCACTGGATACACTGCAGGTAGATTAAATCATGAAAGACATTGCATTGCACTCCTGCTCTTGTTCACATGCATAGCTCCAGGCAGATTCCAGTTGTATTATGCTGGCCAACCTGTATTATTTTAGCTTCATAAGTTCTGCAAAGACTCTTTGAAGAACTATTTGAACATGACATTTTGCATTAGAAAGAGCAGACTTCTCTTGGCTGAAAAATTAACTGATTAAATGGAAGATGTGGTTCTGAATGAAGTAGTCAGTCTCTTTCATAGAGTTTCCTTTGCTTTTTAAATATTGCTTTATATACCTAAGCAGTGTAAATTCTTACTTTTGAAAAGATTCCTTTCCCGCTCTGTGTCCCTGGTTTATTTCTAGCTTAACATCACTTTTTGAGTTTAACAGTTAAACCTTGCTTCCCCTATTAAGCACGAAGAAAATTTAGGAAGAATTTACAAGTAGTAGCAGGAAGAACTTGTGATTCAGGTACAGGTCGGCATAACTGAAGTATATGAGTTCTATTTCTGAATTATTTGCAGTCTTCTACTTCTGGCTGTTTGTGACTTCCCTCAATCTGCAAAAAAATCTCCCTCTCTTCTCTCAGAGGGGGAAAATGTGTGAATAAACCACAAGTTTTAAGGGGGGGTGGGAGAAGAAAATACATAATATTCATTTTGTGAATATATTTATTCCTCAAACATTACAACAGGCCAAATTGAAAAGCTCACACTCCTGTAAGTAAGATACAAGAACACAATAATCGAGTTAAGTTAGATAGTTAGGCCTACTGCTCTTTTGTATCTGGCCCTAGAAAGCAATACTTTTACCAACTTGTTTGCTTTTTTCAGCATCTAAACTATTACCAAGTTTCAACCAAACCAATCCCAATGTGCTATAAACATGCTGAACTGTTACTGAGCTGGCAGAACTGTTAAATGCTGAGTACTTTTTACAATATGACAATTCTGAATTCAATAGTCCTATTTTTACTTCTATAATTTTCCATCATTTTGATGCAACTAATTGTGACACAACCTCCCCTGCTACCATCTACCATTTTAAATGCTAAGAAGGAAAGGAATCCATTATTAATTCCATAAGACAAAGTATCACCTTTTTTTTTCTTTTTAAATTAAGGTAATGTCTCTAACAGTTCCCAAATCCACCCACTTCCAACAACATCATTGAGAGTTTGTTCCACATGCTTGCCGTGGCCTTCGCTGTATCCATCCCCCTTCCCAGTTACTTAATAGACAATTCTATAACTCACTGTTTTGCAGTAGGTAAAAGTCCCTTGCTGTCCTCACCACTTCCTATTTTTAACCCTGTAGAATAAAGTTTTCATTCTTGGATAGAAATTCCAGCCTGTTTCTAATGTCAGAAAAACTTTCAAGAATATTACAATTCACGTAAGTACTTCAGAGGGACAAGTTAAAAAACTGAAGGGAAAAGTGGGAAAAACCTGAGAGAGAGGATTTTTCACAATCCTGTTCGTGTGTGACCTTAAGCAAGTCAATTCGCCTCTCTGCCTCATGTTCCCATTGGTAAAATGATACAGGTTACTCAGGAATGAAATCTTTGCCAGTTTAAAGTATGTCTGTAACCTGAAGCATGGCTGTAAGGATGTTGTTGATATATGAGAGCTGACAATAATTTCCATATCTCATATTGTACTAATAAATTGAGTAAATGAATCTATTTCCAAACTGCTAGCCCTCGAAACTCAACCTTGAGGTAGTCTGGGTTCTTTCTTTCTCACATGTCATCACCAGTAATAAAGGTTCTGCAGGTCAAATTAGGCCCTCAGTTACACCTCTACCGCCATTCTGTTGAGATCATGGCCTGAGTCCCATTGCTTTCAATAGGACTGCAGTTATGGCTGATTGAAACATTAATTCTATTGGTGCTACATAAGAGTAGAGCAGCCTGTTCTGTCACAGTTTTAACTGTGCTGGTGCTCAATGCTTCTAGGAGTAAAAATGTCTTTAAATTCAGCAGATGTGATTCTTAATATATCCAGGGAGTAGATCTTCAATTGAGAAAGAAGGGGCATTTTTATAAACCCACCTCTCAGGGTGGAAGCAGGCTTTAGATTCATACCATCTTCAGTCCATTGGAAATAAGCTATTGGGAGCATCGCAATTCCCTTCTCCTAAGCATTCAGTCATAATCTGCCATTTCCTTTTGTTCTCATAAGCAATTTCCTCTCCACCACATAACTACATACAGAATTTTGTTTTTATAACAGAAATAGTTTGATATCCTCTGCTTTGACAGCAGTCCCAGGGCACTGATGGCACTTGTTCAGTCACGTTTTATGTTTGCAATCATAGGTTTATAAAATTAGCTTGGAAGGACATACTTCTTCCCAAAATAGTTGTCCTATTATACCAAGAACAGGACAGAAATTAGTCAGCATGGACAATACTACAACAAAAAAATTGTGTCTGTCTTAGTCAACAGTGCCTATAATTGCCTTTAAAAGGTATAGAAAATATCTTCATTAGATGTCAGCAGTGTGATATGTAAGCAACTAGCTTAGTTTAGGAGTTTAGTTAAATTGTGAAATACTGTAGAGAAACAGAGTAGATATCCCTTAAAAAAGTTTGAGCACTCTAACTTGTGTGTTTTAAAAGCCACTGGAACCCTGCCAGACTGAGCAGCCGCGTGTAGAAGTAGGTAGGCCTTGTTTGTCGTTAGTAAACAGATACTTGGACCCCACTGAGCCCTGTGGTTCCTTCAGATTACATTCTGTTCTTTAAAGCACACAAGTCAATTGGGGATGAGGACAAGCTCCTAGTCCAGGAATACAGTGAAACAAAGTGTGACTACAGGGGCCTAATAAGTAATGAAACTGAGATGGAAACTGCAGCTGCTGGGACTATGAGTTAATTGCTCACTCTGAGAACAATTGAAATATCTGGCTGTTTGGGGGAAACAGATTTCTTTGATAGCTCAGTGGAGGACTGGCCCAACTATACTGATAGCTAATGAAATACCTGATGGGAAAACAGGTGGCAATTCTATGGAGTGTAATGGAGGGCTAAAATTTTACGATCTACTGTGTAAGCTAACAGGTCCTGTTAAACTCAAGGACAAAACATTTGCTGAGATTGTGGAAACTCCATCAAATCACCCAACCCCAAAGCCACTGGTGATTGCAGAGTGTTTCTGCTTTTATAAACTGATTCAAGAAGAAAATGAAACAATTTCTGAATCTGAGGCTGGATTAAGGAAACTAACAAAGCACTGTCAGTTTGGAAAGACTGTAAATAATGAATTAAGGGAGCTGTTAGTACTGTATGTGATGTTCAAAATGAAGAAATCCAAAAACACTAGTTGACCAAGGCTAATTTGACTCTAAAACATGCTAGAAATTGCTGAAGACAGCTATCAAAGATGTCATGGAGCTGTAACAGCATCATGTGATATGGGCAACAAATAAACTGAGGGTCACATAGAAAGCACAACACAGAAAATGCTCAAAGCCTGTATTCTTTCACTGTGGGAAACAGTCTGCAAATGACTGTTAGTTTAAGGACACAAGCTGTAGAAACTGGAAGAAATTGGGGTGCAGGCAGAAAATGTGCAGGTTGGGGGAAAAGCATAATCACCTCCCCACAAGGGCAATATCAGAGGATTTCAAAGTCATCAGCTGGCAGATGACAATATAGAGCAGGGGTTCTCAAACTGGGGGTCGGGACCTCTCAGGGGGGTCACAAGGTTATTATATGAGGGGTCGCGAGCTGTCAGCTTCCACCCCAAACCAGGCTTTTCCTCCAGCATTTATAATGGTGGTAAGTATATAAAAAAAGTATTTTTAATTTATAAGGGGGGGTCACACTCAGAGGCTTGCTGTGTGAAAGAGGTCACCAGTACAAAAGTTAGAGAACCACTGATATAGAGTCCACAGAGAATGTTACAGCAGCTCTACAACTGTTAAGACAAATGAAGTGTCATTTGGATTTCATTACAAGTGGAACGAATCAGCTCCATTTTAAACCTTAACACAGGATCTGCAGTTCCTGTAGGATTATCACAGGCTACTGAGAGGTAAAGTTGCAGAAAATCTCACTGATACTAAAAACATATACAGGGGAAATCCTTGCTTCCCTGGGTGTTATTACAGTAAAAGTAACCTTTTACTATAAAAAGTATGTGCTAAACCTTTATGTTGTGAAGTGAAGGGCTGCTGTATTATTAGGGTGACCAGATGTCCCGATTTTATAGGGACAGTCCTGATATTTGGGGTTTTGTCTTATATAGGCCCCTATTACCTCCCACCCCTGTCCCGATTTTTCACACTTGCTGTCTGGTCACCCTATGTATTATTGATGGAGAATGGCTGAGAGAGATTCAGCTGGTCTAGAAACACCTGCATTGTCTGCAGGCTTAACAAAACCAAACCTAACTTTATAAACTCCAGCCCAAAACAAAAATTTAGATGAACTTTTGGACAAGGGAGCTGATGTCTTTCAGGGTGGTATCAGAACCCTAAAATGTATGAAAGCAAACATTTGTGCTTGAAGAAGGAGCAATTCCTAAATCTCACCAAGCTTGTCCAGTACTTTTGCTATATAGCCAAAAGTAGAGACAGAGCATCAGCATTTACAAGACTCTGGAACTATTTCCAAGGTTGACTGGAGAGAAAAGAACATCACTATAGTACCAGTAATGAAAAAGAATGTGGCTGTCCCTACTGGTAGTGATTTCAAGGTTACCACTAACCCAGTGTTGCATGAGGATCAATATCCTTTATCGCAAATAGAAGCTATATTTGCCACATTAGCTGGTGGAAAGCATTTCTCCAATATCAACCTAGCCCAACGCTATCTACAAATGGAGATTGAACACAGTGGTAAGTACAACCTCGTGATTACCACGCGAAAGGGCTTATTTCAATATAACAGGCTAGCATGTGGCTTGCATCCAAACCCACTATTTGGCAGTGACCCAGGGACCAGGTACTACAGGGTATTCCTGGCATTCGGTGTTAATTTGGATGATATATTGCTCACAGAAGCTAGTGATGAACACCTTGAGAATCTCCACTTGCAAGGCTGAGTGTGGCCTTAAAGCAAATAAGGAAAAATGTGAATTTTTCAAAGATTGTTACATATTGTGGCTGTACCATTGACAAAGATGGTTTGCATGAATTGCAAGATAAAGCTGAAGGCACTCATCTGGGCACTACAACTACAAAACATGTCATGATTACGTTCCTTCCTGTGAATGATTACCTATTACTACAGCATTACATTCTCTGAATGAACTGTTACACAATGGACAGAAATGGCATTGGTCTATGCTGAACCAAGGCTTTTGATGAAGCCAATAAGCTATTAGCATCTGAAAGGGTTTTACATACCACAACGCATCTTTGCATAAAACGTTAGCTTGGTACAGTTCCCAACATGGAATAAGAGCAATAGTTTCATGTGATGGAAGGTTGTACAGAAAGGCCTACTGTCTTTGCTTCTAGATCTCTAATCTCTGTCAAATGTAACTATACTGAACTTGACAGAGAAGCTCTGAGTTTTGTCTGGGGAGTTACAAAATTTTACCAATATCTGTATGGGAAACATTTTACTCTGGGTACAGACAGAGCGTAACTGCTGCTTTAAATTTTTAACCCAAAGAAAGGAGTACTGGCAATGGCTGCAGCAGAGTTACAGAGCTAGGCGATACATTGGGCACTCACTGTTACAATACTGAGTTCAAAGAACTAATGCAGATTGCTTGTCACGGCTACCATTGGCAATAGCAGGCAAGGATACTGAAGTGGAACCAGATATGACTTCTATGGAACAAACTGAATCCTGGGCAGTCACAAAGGCCATGGTGCAACATGAAACAAAAAATGATCCACTGCTAGCTGAAATATATGACATTATAATGAATGAATGGACTTATGCCTACAAACAACTCTTCCCAGCTTTCTTTTCTTAAAAAGAACAGTAAAGTGTATATCACGGTTCCCTAAGTTGTGGCACCAGCATGGTTACTTCTATGAATCTCAGGTCATATGTATTCCAAGAGTTACATGAAAGCCATTTGGGAATTGTTAAAATGAAAGTCCTGGGCAGGAGTTTTGTGTGGTGGCCAGGGACTGATACACAAATAGAGGAAATGGTGAAAACACTGATGAGATTTTCAGTACATGCCTAAACGTGCTCCTTTGCACCTGTGATAAATGCGGGGGGGGGGACTCCCTTTTATGGACACCCAGCCAACCAGTTAGCTATAAAATCCCTCTTATTAGCTGTTCTCTACTTGCTTTACCTGTAAAGGGTTAAAAAGCCCACAGGTAAAAGGAAAGGAGTGGGCACCTGACCAAAAGAGCCAATGGGAGGCCTAGAACTTTTTAAAATTGGGAAAAACTTCCCTTTGTTTTGCTGTTGTTCTCCAGAGAGAGGGGACAGAGCAGAGACAGGGCTGGGACTATGTTGTAAAAAGCTTTTTGTCAGGTATGGAAATCATCAGATCATACCTAAAACCTACTCATAAATCAGAAAATGTCTAGAAAGACGCAATTAGGTTTATTTCTGTTTATTTCTTATTGGCTTGTGGACTCCTCTGTGCTAACCCCAAATGCTTTTGTTTTGCTTGTAACCTTTAAGCTGAACCTCAAGAAAGTTATTCTCGATGTTAATTTTTGTAAGTGGGTTTTTTTTAATCTAGCAAAGCCTAAATTCCAGATGTATTTTCTTTCGTTTTGTTTTTAATAAAATTTACCTTTTTTAAGAACAGGATTGGATTTTTGGTGTCCTAAGAGGTTTGTGCATATGTTGTTTAATTAGCTGGGGGCAACAGCTAATTTCCTTTGTTTTCTTTCTCAGCTCTTCCCTGGATGGTGGGTGAAAGGGCTTGAGGGTACCCCACAGGAAGAAATTCCCAAGTGCACCTTTCTGGGTTCCCAGGGGTTTTGCATTTGGGTGGTGGCAGCATCTACCCATCCAAGGTCCGAGAGAAGCTGTAACCTTGGGAGTTTAATACAAGCCTGGAGTGGCCAGTATTAATTTTTAGAATCCTTGTGGGCCTCCACCTTCTGCACTCGAACTGCCAGAGTGGGGCATCAGCCTTGACAGCACACTATGCAGTGGCAATGAATCCACATAGCCAAGGCTGGACAGTTTTTGGGACATCTATGATTGCAATAGATGCCCATTCTAAATGATCTGAAGTAATTCAAAGTCATTCAAAATGATCTGGACAAACTGGAGAAATGGTCTGAAGTAAATAGGATGAAATTCAATAAGGACAAATGCAGGGGCGGCTCCAGGCACCCGCGCAGCAAGCGCGTGCCTGGGGCGGCAAGCCGTGGGGGGCGGCCTGCCAGTCACTGTGAGGGCAGCAGTCAGGCTGCCTTCGGCGGCATGCCTGCAGGAGGTCTGCGGCTTCCACGGTAATTCGGCGGTGGGGACGCTGAAGGCGCGGCACCGGCGGACCTCCCGCAGGCATGCCGCCGAAAGCCGCCTGACTGCCGTGCTTGGGGCGGCAAAAACCATAGAGCCACCCCTGGACAAATGCAAAGTACTCCACTTAGGAAGGAACAATCAGTTCCACACATACAAAATGGCAAATGACTGCCTAGGAAGGAGTACTGCGGAAAGGGATCTGGGGGTCATAGTGGACCATAAGCTATATATGAGTCAACAGTGTAACACTGTTGCAAAAAAAGCTAACATCATTCTGGGATGTATTAGCAGGAGTGTTGTAAGCAAGACACAAGAAGTAATTCTTCTGTTCTACTCTGCATTGATTAGGCCTCAACTGGAATATTGTCTCCATTTCAGGAAGGATGTGGACCAACTGGAGAGAGTCTAGAGAAGAGAGACAAAAATGATTAAAGGTCTAGAAAACATGACCTATGGGTTTGTTTAGTCTGGAAAAGAGACGACTGAAAGGGGACACGATAACAGTTTTCAAGTACATAAAAAGTTGTTACAAGGGGGAGGGAGAAGAATTGTTCTTCTTAACCTCTGAGGATAGGACAAGAAGCAATGGGCTTAAATTGCAGCAAGGGAGGTTTAGGTTGGACATTAGGAAAAACTTCCTAACTGTCAGGGTGGTTAAGCACTGAAATAAATTGCCTAGGGAGGTTGTGGAATCTCCATCATTGGAGATTTTTAAGAGCAGGTTAGATAAACACCTATCAGGAATGGTCTAGATAATACTTAGTCCTGCCATGAGTGCAGGGGACTAGACTAGATGACCTCTCAACGTCCCTTCTAGTCCTATGATTCTATGATTCTAAGTATTCTGTCTGAATTCAACTAGATCAGCATAGATGGGTTAAGTGTTAAGACTATTGTTTTCATGTGCAGGAGTTCCTTAACAGACTGTGACAATGGAATGCAATTCACATCTGAAGAGTTTCAATTGTTTGTCAAAAGAAATGGTATCAAATGTATTACATTAGCTCCTTGCCATCTTACCACAAATGGATTACTGGAAAAGTTTATCCAGATATACTCAAGCAAGTGAACTGTGCTATAGCTCGGATAAAAATACCTTACAACACGAGACTGTGAATTTTCTAGTGGCCTATAGGAATGCAGTACTTGCAATTACAAAGCAGATGCCAGTGATGTTTATTGTCTTGCTTGAACTTGTTGAAGTCTTATCTATAATGTGATGTTCTTAAGAAACAAATGTGATCAAGTAGCCTCAAATTGTCACACCCAACTGCACAGTTTCATGTGGGAGAAAAAGTCTTAGTAAGAGACTAGGGAGATAAGTCATGGAAATCTGGAATGGTTACATGTATTTTGTCATTCTGGGGATGAGCCCATAAGGAAGGGGATGGAGATGGAGGGGAAAAGACACAAGGCTCTTGAGCTTTAAACATACTTTAGCTTTCAGCAATCTGGCATTCCCATTTTCCATAATGAACCTTTTCATTTAAGGTGTCAATGTGATGGATTGGATCACAGAAACCCCCTTGAGACTGCCAACTGATGTGTTGAGACTACCTCTAAGTCCATTTTCCCTGCCAGCTTGGAACTTCAGAACCCTACCTGGTTTGAGCCAGACACACTTGTCTGCTGCAAACCCAGACCCAGGTCTGAACCATGTCCCCCAACGGCTGCAGGCTTAACTGAAAACAGCTTAAGAAGTGTTCCTGTCTGTAACACTCAGATGCCCAGCTCCCAATGGGATCTAAACCCCAAATAAATCTGTTTTACCCTGTATAAAGGTTATACAGGATAAACTCATAAATTGTTCGCCCTCTATAACACTGATAGAGAGAGATGCACAGCTGTTTCCCCGCCCCCCGAGGTATTAAATCTATACTCTGGGTTAATTAATAAGTAAAAAGTGATTTTATTAAATACAGAAAGTAGGATTTAAGTGGTTCCAAGTAATAACAGACAGAACAAAGTTAATTACCAAACAAAATAAAATAAAACACGCAAGTCTATGCCTAATACAGTAAGAAAGTGATTACACATAAACTCTCACCCTCAGAGATGTTCCAATAAGTTTCTTTTACAGACTAGCCTCCTTCTAGTCTGGGTCCAGCAATCACTCACACCCCCATGGTTACTGTCCTTTGTTCCAGTTTCTTTCAGGTACCCTTTGGGGGTGGAGAGACTATCTCTTGAGCCATCTGAAGACCAAATGGAGGGGTCTCCCAGGGATTTAAATAGACTTTCTCTTGTGGGTGGACACCCCTCCCTCCCCCTGTGTAGAATCCAGCTACAAAATGGAGTTTTGGAGTCACATGGGCAAGTCACATGTCCATGCATGACTCAGAACTTACAGATAGCAGCCATTGTTCACATGCTACCTGGAACATCTTCAGGTAGACTTCTTATGTGGATTGGAGTCTTCCAAGATCCATTGTCTGTTAAGTGTTTCTTGATTGGGCACTTAATGAAGCCCCATTTGAAAGTTCCTTTCTAAAGAAGCTGACCAAATGCCTTACTAAGGCTACTTAAAATCAAACAAGAACACAGCCAATATGCATAACTTCGAGTACAAAAATGATACATGCATACAAAGAGTATGAATATATTCAGTAGATCATAACCTTTGCAGAGATGTGTTACATGCCCTATCTAGTATCAAACATATTCCAGTTATATTTACTTTCATAAGCGTATTTCCATAAAGCATTATGGGGTGCAACGTCACAGTCAATACAGTGAATTAAGGTGTTTCAAGTTAGCTTATACTGCTGAGTTTAATGGTGGGTCTTTTGCCCTCAGAGCTTATTTTGTTAAACATCTTGGCCTTGGTGTTTAATTAAGTTCAGTAGTATGCACTGATGTACTGCTGTTTCAAACAGTAGGTCAAAGCGCATGACAGAACTTTCAGTGCATGGCATCAGGGTCCACATGGTGATTTAGTGCTTGACAGGCTGGCGTGCTATACGTTTACACCCTGGCTTGCCTTGCAGTAAGTCTCCATGTGGACAAGCCTGAAAGAGGCAAAGGAATAGAGCCCATCAAGTAAGGTTAAATAGCACTCATGCTATGGCAGATCTCAAACCAATCACCCAAGCATGCTGTTAAAAGGGCTAGTTTTACATAAAGAACTGCTCAACAGTATCTTCATTTTCCATAAATACATCATATATAATCCCCAAACAATAGATTATCCTATCCCACCCAGTTTGCACTGAACCTTCTACACCCAAATTAAGTATCAGCATTGTGCAATGTGGGTTAGAAAAAATTTAAAATAAAATATAAAAATGACCAGCCAGGAGACACTTTCTCAAAAGTACACACCTCAGGCTAGAAAAATATTAGAAATAATTAGCAAAATAGTTAATGTTTATAATTCTCTGCCCTAAGGGTAGGAGGATTCAACAAAAAACAGTGGATAGTATTTTAAATTCCAGTCCTGCAAACACTTATGCACATGCTTAAACTTTAAGCACTTGAATAGTCTTATTTACTTCAACGGCTCCTGCTTAAAATTAGAATCATGCTTACTGAATTGGGGCTCAAATGGTGCTTAATTTATACTGGCAAATGGAGAAAAAAGAAAAGACAATTATCTCTCTAATTCACAGAAGTTGTGGGTGAAGGCTTGGATGTTGCAGCAGCTTCTGCTCATGAGGACAATGTAGACAGTATTCAAGAAGGAACAGCCTCAGCAGCTCAAGAGATGCCTGACACATCCTCAAGGAACCAGGAGGCTGTTGAGGATGAGTCTGGGCAGGATGCAGAAGGTGCAGAGTATTGTCTAATCTAAAATGTTTTATTTCTAAAATAAACTCATGTCTGTTTGCTTTGGGTTAGCTGCACTATTGTCTAGAAAAATTAAGTGGAGCCATAAGTATGCTAACGAATATACCATACATTTTAAAATGTCTTTTCTAGGTCAATAATTTAATTTTTAAATCATCACCACACATTGAAAATAGCTTTTATTAAGCTTTGGCTAATGTTAAACCCACAGGGCTTTTTGGGGGGACTATACTGCAATTGTCTCATGATAGGTAGCAAAATTATTTGATGGAAAAGTTACTGCCTAAAGAAAACTTCCACTTTTGTCACATGCCGTGACAAAGAATTTTTAGCCTAACTGAATTTGAAAGGAGGAATCTTCTGACATGAAGTTGATGAAATATGCTAAAGGTGGTATTTTATTATTGTTTATAAGCAATGTAATGTTTAATACAGTTATGGTACTTTTATTTTCTCATTTATCTTAAGCAGTAATACAATATAACTAAACTAGAAGGAAGGGGTCATGGTTGAGCAGTCTAGAGGATTTAAACACATCTTCCATTTAAATTAGAAACAAAATAAAGGTAATGACCAATATGTGTCCAAATCCCCTAGATGTCTTTGAAAATTTCAACCCATGAACCCAAAGTACCACTCTTATTTCTAAAATAGGGTTTGCTTTATTCTGTAGCTACACTGTTAAACCACTGAACAGAAATATTTCCAACTGTTTGTATTTTGTCTTCCAGCTTCTTCGGCAACAACGGGATCTCAAGAAATTCCTAAGGATTCTTAAAGGTATATTGAACATTCAAGCATGCCATTTTCATTTTAACCTCCAACTTCCAAGCTTTCTCAGCTATTTACAATCAGTCCATGTTGAAACTTTGCACACAGATTGTGACTGTGAATTCACATTCCATCCCCCATAAAAGAAAATGGTAAAAAATAACTTAGTTGAAGTGTCTTGAATAGCTCAAGAATCACAGTGGTTCTATTGACATCTTATTGGAGCCAGAGGAAGCATAGCTTTATTACACTATCAATGGTCTCATAATTTTTTTGTCTATTTATTTAGCAAGTTTTAACAGGTTTACAAATCATTGCTATATATATGTCAGTGACAAAATGATATTCATTACAACAGTGAGTTTTTGTTTAGAGAAACACTATGCAGTAATTTAATCCATCAAATCTCTATTTAACATGGTGCTGCCCTGCTACCAAATATGCATCATTACAGTCCCCAGGAGATATTGCTTCTAGTGATTTTTATTAAAATGAGTGAAACTTCTGATTACACATTTATCTGATTCAGCTCCCACTGACTTTCATGGGAGTGGAATCAAGCATTTAGGAGCTGGTGGAATCCTAATTTCGTTCAAGATAATGAGTTCTTCAGATGTTGATTTAAATGGGAACAAATATTGGATCCCTGGATTATTACCTTATCAAACTGAGCTCCTCTCTTGTTATCCTGTGTAAACACAATCAGGCCCAATATGTTCCTTTTAAGTACAGTCATTGACCAAGATCAGCTTTTCAATTTTTAGGACTCTTCAACTTGCCTTTAATACAACTGCTGAATTTGTCTGATATCTTTCTCAGACCCAATTCAGCAAGGTTACTGAAGCACATACCTAACTTTAATAATGTGAGTAGTTCTATTGGAGACATGGAACTACTCATGTAGTTTGAAGAGACAAGGTGGGTGAGGTAATATCTTTAATTGGACCAACTTCTGTTGGTGAGAGGGACAAGCTTTCGAGCCACACAGAGCTCTTCTTCAGTGCATACAACATGTGGTTTAAACTTAGGCATGTGCTTACGTACTTTGTTGAATTGGCTTTCCAGAAGAAAGTGTTACCATTCCATGTGGTTTTATATAGTCCTAAAGGAGAGCGTAAGATAGTGAAATGAATCTGCAGAAAAAATTGTCCATTGCAAGATTTTTTCCATAAGGTTTACAACAAAAATGTAAATAATCATAAACAGAAAAACTCCCCAGCTTAGGATTCAACCCTTCCCAAAGTCATTTTCTGTCTCCCTACTAGTTTCTCAAGCAACCTTCTTGTAGCACTTCCCTAGCGCACCTACGAAAGAAGAGGGGGAAGTTGAACAGAAATGAACTAATTGTTCACCAGGGATCTGTTAAAGTGTGTGTGTATATACAAAATGGTAAATAGATTCCTCTCCTCTATCTGTTTGCTAATTTGCTCAGTCCATTACATGGTACTATGTAATATCACTCAACACCTGTCACCATCTTGTGATTAAAAAGGCAAATATTGTTTTGTATTGTACTAATAGAGAGGCCATATGTTCTGGTTTTTCATCTGATATGTCCTGAAAACCTCTTTTGGATCATCTGAAATGTTCTGGTTTTTTCCTTTCATCGATCCAAACATTTTTTAATAACTATACGATGTTTGTTCAAGATATATTACTGTTCCAAATAGAATTTGCTCTGTACTTACCAGGAATAAAATGGTGCAGTGGAACAGGTATTCTGTTTGATGCACATGCTGGGAGTGCAGAGAAAAACTGAATGAGTGTTGACACAGTCAAAGTGGTTCTTTTGTTCAAAGTGGAGACAGTGTGTCACGACAAATTCATTGAGAACACTAAGCTACTGGAATTTATCCTGCAATCCGAGAAATGTGAACATATTGTTGAATCATAAGGCGATAGCAACAACACTAGTATAGATTTAAAAAGGAAATGTATTTTTGGTTTTTACATGAAGATTTTGCAATCCTAACTACTTGTTCCCATAAAAGTGTCCCAGATTTTGATTTTGGAAACATAGTCACCTTAATGAATGTAGAGGTAGTAACAGTATTATTTCATTAGTTAAGGAATAATAAACACACACAACTGTAAATGATCCATTTTTGAACTAACTGCAAATTTAAAGAAAAAAATATTCTGGGCAGTAAGGGAGAGTCTGTGCATGTGGTTGTTACCAACTAGAATATGGCTGCAAATATTACTGGTTAAAATGTGCTGCTACTCCGAAAAGCAACTTTTACAAAATAGCATCATGGGGTTCCAAATGACTCCATATATAATCCTGTTTAGTTTACAAATAAAAGGATGTATTTTTCTAACTGCCAGTGCTGCAAACACAGCATGAAATGTGAAAGGCAAGCTGGGTTTTTCTGCCTTATGCATCACTAGCAATAAAGATTCTCCACTCGGGACATAGTTAACAAGATGGTAAGCTTTTTATTATACGTCAGAGTGTAAGCTCTTTGGGGCAGGGACCATACTTTTACCAGTGTGTGTAAAATTACTAGCACACGTTGGGGTGTTCAAAGTAATACATCATAAGGACAGCAATTCTGTTAATGATGTGTCATCCAGAATAGAGTTGCTCTCTCCCACAGATATACCTGTTCTCCAGGGCAGGAATAAAAGTAGCAAAAGCTTATTTTAATTGATGAAGTCATTAGCTATGACTCTGAATAGACATTGAAAGATTCAATTTTTACAGTCACTTTTCAAAGTGAGCCATGCTTCAATATATGTCTGGTGGTTGAGAGTTTGGCCCCTAAGGTGAAATCACTCAGGTGTGGAGGAGGCCTATATGAGGCCTGTTTTTTAAACAAAGTTTGGGGTTTGGTATACAGAGACCGCAGCCTGCCTTGGCAAACACATTATTAAAAATCTTTTAAACCCTTTATTAAAGATTCTGGGGAGGGTTGAGGAGGGGGAAAGAAAAACACTTCAAGCCTTTGAAATGTAAAGTATTAAGTAAGGCTTTAATTTTAACAACATTCCCTCTTCCTTTTCCACTTAGCTGGAGAGAGTCTTTAGAAGGAAAAATCCCCTGTGTTCGACTGTCTTAGATGGTAATAACTATCTTTTTGGGGAAAAGAGAAGAAGCAGTTGAGATGGGCTGGCGTTGCTGTTGTTAGAAGTCCGATCCTGTTTCCTAGAAGACAAAACAAGACAAACACACTTAAAAGGGGGAGGGCAAAGAACTGCGAAGATAGACAGTGTGACTTCTGTCTCTGACGTTGACTCTCACTTGCAACCTCACTGCTGGAGAAACACAGGCACAGCACACGGGTCTTAGCCACTCCGAGACCTGGCAAATTTGTACCAGCATTGGGCTGTTTAGGGCACTGCATGTAGCAGCCTCTTTTTGGTCACAGGCTTAAGGCTTTCAGCAGTGTTGCATAATATACAGGCTTGACTGACTAAGCCAAACCCTTATTAGACAGAAGGAAAAAGGAGAGGGATAGGAAAGAGAAGAAATACGGTGGGAAAGGAAAGGAACACACACGGGAGGTGTGTGACAAAGTCTCACATTCCAAGTGGTATTCAGGACTTAGTCAGAGCCAGTGAAGGTGGCAATGTCATCTGATTCCCTCTCCCCGGTCTGGTCAGGACATCATTCAGGATTAGGATGAAGAAGGTCCAGGGTCCAGGATGCAGTGGGGATGGCAGCATCATGGTGGAGTTTGCTTCATCCTCTCTCCTCTTTGTCAGCCAGTTTTGCAGGAGCCAGTTTTCCCTGCAAAGTCTCTAAGGACCCCAAAAGGGAGTGATGTGTGGAATAGCTCATCTCCCTCATTATTTTGTTAACCAGTTAGGCCTAATGTCAGACTCATCAGTTTTGGGTCATTGATTTCCAGTATCACACTGTTCTGGTTTTTGTTATCAGGTATGATTTTCACACTGTGCTTGAGTTTTATCAGTAGGCCTTTTTGTTTGGACTAATTCAGTCTTTGTCTCTTTTCTGCACCTTTTCCCACCAGCATTTATTATTATAGGTTATTGTGACATTTTATGAACTTTCACTTTTTGCAATTGAGCTCACAATCAGGGTTAATGTGTAGGCCCAATTATCACAGCCTTGTAGGGTGGATGGATCCAAGCAGGACACCACTGGTGGAGAGGCTCTGGGGCAAGGCATGCATCCACAACCCCTGCACACTGCAGAGGGAAATATGTGTTGTCTCCCAATAGGATGATGCCAAAGAGGGTGTAATGGAGAAGAGCCTGTGGCTCCACACTCAGTGGTTCCAGTGGCCCAAAATTGTGGCTTAAGAGGTGGGGAAGGAGGGCAGGCACCGTGATGAGGTGGTGTTGCAGCAACACAGCCTATCTGGGGTCTAAGACTGAATCAGTCCCCCTAACCTTGTACAGGTCCCGGCACAAAGTCCCAATTACTTTAATTCCGACAGGGGAAATGGTGCACCTTTCTCTTTTGGCCTTCAACAATCGTGTCTCTTAAGTCCAGCAAAAAGGGTATCATAATATCTGCTTTATCTAGCTTTGCAGAAGCACATTATAGAGACACAGCAGAACAGTAGCTTCACCACTGATTTTAGGTGTTAGAATCCACAAAGTTATTTTTTAAAAATTAAAATCTGAGGAGGGGAGGGGGGGTTTGTGGTAGTTACACTGGTCACTGACTGGCATCACTGCACTGGGCTATTGCATAAGGCCCCATCCAGCAAACACTTACATATATGTCTAATTTTACCCCATCAATAGTCCCATTGAAGACAATGGGACTACTTAAATGCTTAATGTTGTGTGTGTTGCAGGATCTAGGCTTAAGTGGCATGCCAATACCGTGCATCAAAATACATGAATGTCTTATCAACCATAAAGATTCCTTGAAGGTCTGGCAGTTTTAATTGTGCTAACCATCAAAGTATTTGTAAACCAGCATGTAAGAGATCTATAGCATACAAACACTACTGATGGATAAAATCCTCCCTATCAGCTATCTAAAACAGGGTTGACAGGAAGTGGTGGCTTGTAAATTCCGAAAACATATATGATGATTTGATTTAACATAATGCATACTGAAGTTCTTTTAAATACCTGATGAAACTCTAGGCATTGTTTACAACTTAATGACTGTTATATAATGTTTATATGTGTTTTTAACTAATTAATAAGATATTGTTATAAAATGAAAGCTCAATTATTAATGCATGGAGTTCAATTGTGACAGGAATTTTTAATATGTGCTTTAATATAAGACTGAAATATCTTCGCTAGATTTATCCATCCTTTCAGAATCCAGTACTATTGCTAAAACTAATTGTTTGCTCTTCAAACATAAGAAAAGCCCTACTGGGTCAGACCAAAGGTCCATCTAGCCCAGTATCCTGTCTTCCAATGGTGGCCAGTGCCAGGTGCCCCAGAGGGAACGAACAGAACAGGTAATCATCAAGTGATCTATCCCCTGTCGCTCATTCCCAGCCTTTGGCAAACAGAGGCTAGGGATACCATTCCTGCCCATCCTGGCTAATAGCCATTGATGGACCTATCCTCCATGAATGTATCTAGTTCTTTTTTGAACCCTGTTATGGTCTTGGCCTTCACAACAGCCTCTGGCAAGGAGTTCCAAAGGTTGACTGTGTGTTGTGTGAAGAAATACTTCCTTTTATTTATTTTAAACCTGCTGCCTATTAATTTCATTTGGTGACCCCTAGTTCTTGTGTTATGAGAAGTAGTAAACAACACTTCCTTATCTACTTTCTCTACACCAGTCATGATTTTATAGACCTCAATCAAACCTCTCCTTAGCTGTCTCTTTTCCAAGCTGAAAAGTCCCAGTCTTATTAATCTCTCCTCATACGGAAGCCGTTCCATACCCCTAATCATTTTTGTTGCCCTTTTCTGAACCTTTTCCAATTCCAATATGTCTTTTTTGAGCTACCATATCTGCACACAGTATTCAAGATGTGGGCGTACCATGGATTTATATAGAGGCAACATGATATTTTCTGTCTTATTATCTATCCCTTTCTTCATTATTCCCAGCATTCTGTTCGCTTTTTTGAATGCCGCTGCACATTGAGTGGATGTTTTCAGAGAACTATCCACAATGACTCCAAGATCTCTTTCTTGAGTGGTAACAGCTAATTTAGACCCCATCATTTTATATGTATAGTTGGGATTATGCTTTCCAATGTGCATTACTTTGTATTTATCAACATTAAATTTCACCTGCCATTTTGTTGCCCAGTCACCCAATTTTGAGAGATCCTTTTATAGCTCTTTGCAGTCTGCCGGGGTCTTAACTATCTTTAGTAATTTTGTATCTTCTGCAAATTTTGCCACTTCACTGTTTACCGCTTTTCCAAGATCATTTATGAATATGTTGATAGGACTGGTCCCAGAACAGACCCCTGGGGGACACCACTATTTACCTCTCTCCATTCTGAGAACTGACCATTTATACCTACCCTTTGTTTCCTATCTTTTAACCAGTTACCAGTCCATGAGAGCACCTTCCCTCTTATCCCATGGCAGTTTACTTTGCATAAGAGCCTTTGGTGAGGGACCTTGTCAAAGGCTTTCTGAAAATCTAAGTATACTATATCCATTGGATCCCCTTGGTCCACATGCTTGTTGACGCCCTCAAAGAATTCTAGTAGATTGGTGAGACATGATTTCCCTTGACTAAAACCATGTTGACTCTTCCTCAACAAATTATGTTCATCTATATGTCCGACAATATTGTTCTTTATTATAGTTTCAATCAGTTTGCTCGGTACTGAAGTCAGACTTACAGGCCTGTCATTGCTCGGATCATCTCTGGAGCCCGTTTTAAAAATTGGCGTCACATTAGTTATCTTCCAGTCTTCTGGTACAGAAGCTGATTTAAATGATAGTTAGAGACTACAGTAGTAGTTCTGTAATTTCACATTTGAGTTCCTTCAGAACTCTTGGGTGAATACCATCTGGTCCTGATGACTTACTGCTATTTAATTTATCAATTTATTCCCAAACCTCCTCTAATGATACCTCAATCTGGGACAGTTCCTCAGATCTGTCACCTAAAAAGAATGGCTCAGGTTTGGGAATCTCCCTCACATCCTCAGCCGTGAAGACTGATGCAAAGAATTCATTTAGTTTCTCCACAATGGCCTTATTGTCCTTGAGTGCTCCTTTAGCACCCTGATCGTCCAGTGGCCCCATTGGTTGTTTAGCAGGCTTCCTGCTTCTGATGTACTTAAAAAAAAAAAATTGCTATTACTTTTTGAGTCTTTGGCTAACTGTTCCTCAAATTCTTTTTTGGCCTTCCTAATTGTATTTTTACACTTCATTTGCCAGTGTTTATGCTCCTTTCTATTTTCCTCACTGGGATTTAACTTCCACTTTTTAAAGGATGCCTTTTTGCCTCTCACTGCTTCTTTTACTTTGTTGTTTAGCCACCATGGATACATTTAAGTTGAACCTCTATTATGGTGTCTTTAAAAAGTTTCCACGCAGCTTGCAGAGATTTCACTTTTGGCACTGTACCCTTTAATTTCTGTTTCACTGACCTCCTCATTTTTGTGTAGTTCCCCTTTCTGAAATTAAATGCTACAGTGTTGGGCTGCTGTGGTGTTTTTCCTGCCACAGGGATATTAAATTTAATTATATTATGGTCACTATTACCAAGCGGTTCAGCTATATTCACCTCTTGGACCAGATCCTGTGCTCCACTTAGGACTAAATCAGTAATTGCCTCTCCTCTGGTGGGTTCTAGGGCCAGCTGCTCCAAGAAGCAGTCATTTAAGGTGTCAAGAAACTTTATCTCTGCATCCCGTCCTGAGGTGACATGTACCCAGTCGATATGGGGATAATTGAAATCCCCCATTATTATTATTATTTAGTTTTTTTATTTTAATAGCCTCTCTAATCTCCCTGAGCATTTCACAGTCACTCTCATCGCCCTGATCAGGTGGTCAGTAATATATCCCTGCCGCTATATTATTATTATTAGAGTATGGAATTTCTATCCATAGAGATTCTATGGTACAGTTTGATTCATTTACAATTTTTACTTCATTTGATTCTACGCTTTCTTTCACATATAATAACACTCCCCCACCAGCACGACCTGTTCTGTCCTTCCGATATATTTTGTACTCTGGTATTACTGTAGCCCATTGAATATCCTTATTCCACTGAGTTTCTGTGATGCCTGTTATATCAATATCCTCATTTAATACGAGGCACTCTAGTTCACCCATTTTATTATTTAGACTTCTAACGTTGGTATATAAGCACTTTAAAAACTTATCTCCTTTTGGCTGTCTGCCATTACATGATGTAATTGAATGGGACTCTTTTTTATTTGATTGTTTCTGATCAGACCCTGCCTGTATTTTATCATTTTCCATCCTCTTGTCCTCACTAGGATATAGAGATTGTCTATGAATAGAGCCTCCCCTAAGGGATGTCCGAACCATGTGCTCCTCCGCACGTGTCGGCTTTACCCCAGCCCTTAGTTTAAAAACTTCTCTACGACCTTTTTAATGTTAAGTGCCATCAATCTGGTTCCATTTTGGTTTAGGTGGAGCCCATCTGTACACCAAACTGTACACCTATTCCCTGCAAATCCTTAGTGTAGCTATCTCCTGGTTGATATATGAGGTCCCAAGATTGCTTTAGTTATTGCTTAGTCAATTAGCTTGTACAAGCTAACTCATGTTGATAAATTCAAAGTAATGTACACTGAAAAATATAATCCCAACTATACATACAAAATTATGGGATCTAAATTAGATGCTACCACTCAAGAAAGAGATCTTGGAGTCATTGTGGATAGTTCTCTAAACACATCCACTCAATGTGCTGCAGCAGTCAAAGAATGTTAGGAACCATTAGGAAAGAGATTGATATTTGCTGTCTTATTATCTTAATGCTACTATATAAATCCATGGTACGCCCACACATGCAGTTCTGGTTGCCCCATCTCAAAAAATATATATTAGAATTGGGAAATGTACAGAGAAGGGCAACAAAAATGATTAGGGATATGAAACAGCTTCCATATGCGGAGAGATTAAAAAGACTGGGACTTTTCAGCTTGGAAAAAAGATGACTAAGGGGGCATATGATAGAGGTGTATAAAATCATGACTGGTGTGGAGAAAATAATAAGGAAGTGTTATTTTCTCCTTCACATAACACAAGAACCAGGGGTCATCCAATGAATTAACAGGCAGCAGGTTTTAAAACAAACATAAGGAAATATTTCTTCACGCAATGCACAGTCAACCTATGGAACTCATAGCCAGGGGATTTGTGAAGGCCAAAACTATAACTGAGTTCAAAAAAGAATTAGACAAGTTCATGGAGGAAAGGTTCATCAATGGCTATTAGCCAAAATGGTCAGGATGCAACTCCATGCTCTGGGTGTCCTAGCCTCTGTCTGCCAGAAGCTGGGAGTGGATGACAGGGAATGGATCACTCAATAATTGCCCTATTCAGTTTGTTCCCTCTGAAGCACCTGGCACAGGCCACTGTCAGAAGACAGGATACTGGGCTAGATGGACCACTGGTCTGACCCACTATGGCGGTTCTTATGTTCTCAAGTCAGTTTAATTAAACATATAGCGGTACTTCTAATAGCTGCACAGGAAGTGATGGTGCATTAAGTTTATTACCATTAAACATAAGTTACTATTCTCTCTAAAACGTCAGTGTATCTTTTTCTCTCTCTCCCCAGTGAGCAACAGTGACGCCTTTGAAGAGTTTCACAGAAATATGTATGACAATCAACCAGCTGACTGATGTTCTGAAACCTAATGTTCTTCTTTGGAGATGTAAAACAAATCTTGCAGGTTGTTGCACCTAAAACTGCTTGTTAGGGCTAGCATTTGATATTTTGATGAGTATTCATTCCTTACAACAGACAACCTAACATGGCGTAGTTTGTCAGAGAGAAATAAGCTTTTGCAGTGGGTATGCTCCTTTCTGAATCAGAGACACAACATACAGTAATATAGGTCAAGGTACCATATAGTACACACTAAATCTATTTATCAAGAAAACAGTAGATTTAATTAAATCCACGGCAGGTGAACTTTTGTTTAAGTTTTTTGTTTAAATCTAGTTGTTTACATTGACTCCTTACCCGTATTCTAAGCTGTGAAAGGTGATTATAACATTGCAATATTCCACACTAGTCCGCTCTATCATCTTATTTATGTTTTATTGAAGTAAAAATATTCATGGACATAATCTCATACAAACTACATATATGTGACTAATATTTTTATAAAAATACAATAAAATCTTGGCCACAAGTCAAGTTTTATATTATAAATAGGAACATTATTGATATTTGGCATATGGAGCTATATATAATGAGGTGTTTATGTTCTTATTGCATAAACATTTTAGATTTTATCCTTTCCCTCACATTTGTACACTGTCTCTATTAAATAGATTGAACTAAACTTTCAAACTAAGATATAAAAAACTATAATTCAAGATTGGAAGTGCTTAGAGGCAGACAGCAGTGGGACTTTTAAAGCTCCTGTTTACAAAATATAATAAAAAACAACCAAACCAAAAAAACTCCTGGCAAGGTGTAACAACAGTTACACCATAGAAAAATTACAGAAAAGCTTGAAAAATACACACAAAACTTAATAATATGGCCAAGGATTATTATTGATGATAGTACTAAAGCTAGACCAAAAATAATATATACCATATACAATTTATATGGCAACTATGAATCCTACAAGTAGTACTAGTATTTCTTCTCTAAAGCTGATGGAGAACTCCTAAAAGAAAATTAATGTAGTGTAGTTTACATGTGGAATTCTTCCTTCCGATTACATACAAATGTATCCTCCCTCCCTGACATCCTACAGCAAGTTCTAATGTTGTCAAGATGAATAGATGGCCTCAGTCTCCGCACCCTGTATAATGCAGGGGCAGAATGGGGCTTCTGAACTTCAATAATCTATACCCCAAACTTTCACTTTAAAACAATGCTATTCTGATTAGAAACAAATACTATTGTGGGAAGACGTGTTTTGAATAAAAGTCTTAATCTGATATTTCTGTGGCTGTGATCTGTACCCTACCTAACTTACTTCAAATGTTAAACATGCTGCACCTATTTTTAAACATTACATTTACTGTGCCGTCTTATCCTTTTCATTCATTCCCAATGAAAAAAAGACTTTATACTTTTATTTTTCAGCAAGTGCTGACTGTACTTCTCAAAAAGTGGGTGTTGGAGAATGCCCAGTTGCTTTCTGAAGCTGCTCTTTCACAAGAGTGAGAAGTCTGTCAGCCTTCAAGAAGAAAGGTCCTTAGAAGCAGGGCTCAATCCAGGACTTGTTTAGAGTTTCCAGAGGCTTTTTAACCGAACTAAAGAATCTAATCACTCCAGTGCAAATTGTACAGCTGCTTCTTGTCATAGCTCTTTTTTTTTTAAATATGTCCACAGTGCTTCTGCAACCTACGCTACAAGAAATCCAGCGTTGTACTGTAAACTCTTGCTGAGACTACATGTTAGCACAATATACAGTACTGCCTACTGGATAGCTATGGATTTGACGTGTGATGGTATTTCGTAGTATGTACAGTGGTGCTCTACGTAGAATAGCAAACTACAACATGCAAAGTACTTAAAAGAAGTTTGAGAATGTAAAGATAAAATGTATCCTTGTCTATGATCACACCACTCTTTATAACAATAAGAATAAGAATAATAATTAGCGCTTATAATCTGAAGGTGGCAAAGTGCTTTACAAAGGATGATATTATCCCTGTTCTGTAGACGAGGAAAACAGAGGTTGAGGTGGCTGAAGTAACTTGTCAAAGTTACACAACAGCTTAATAGTAGAGCAGGGAGTAGGACACAGGTTTACCGATTCCTGTCCAGGTCCCTGTTGGTTTTGGATCATGTTGCCTCCAGATAAGATCCATACCTATTCTGAGTATGTGGAGGGTGCTCATTATTGTAGTATTTAGGCATCAAGCGAAGCCAGTTAAGGGCTTCTCTTAGCATATAGGTAGTTCTGGTTGCATGAGATTAGTTTTGGTGAAAAGTATTACAGAACACATTTAGAGAAGAAGGAAGGGCTTTCCCCCCTCCAACAGAAGGCAAGTGCTTTCATGAAAATGGTAATACCTGAGACGCAACAAATCTGAACGGTGCAAAAAAATTCTATTATGTCTGTACAGAGCAAGAGCAGTTCACAGTTCACAGTTCACAAAATCCTGTGATGCTCCCAGAGCTGACTTTGGGAGTTTAGGATGACCCGTCTGACAAATTGTTGCCCCCCCCCTTATAAACATAACTGAACCATTTTAATGAAAATGCTTCCTCTGCTGTCAGAGAAGTGGGGCCCATACGCTTGTGCTGGGGGCCTTGGCTAGCTGTCAGCATCTAATATTTTTATCAAGGGACAAATCTCCAGCTAAGACAAGGGTCTGATGGCTACTAGGCCCTCACTAAGCATAGAGCTGTGAGTATTCTGGTGGATTTATGTCCTGTACCTCCCCCCCCCCCCCCCCGCTCTCCAATCTTCTACCTGTTTATAGAATCTAAAGTGGCTAGCTTTGTTAATATATTAATACACAAAACTTCACTGGGAAGCAGGGTTGCTATACACACAAAAGGCAGGAAATTAAAAGATAAGCCACTTAACAGTACATATCCTCTACTCCTCCACTCACAAGCACTCACTTTATCATTACGACAACTGTTGTACACCACAAACCATGCACAGCAGCTGTAATTCTGCTCCATTTTCACATTTCTGCACACGTCCCTGGCAGCTTGTTTTCCCGCAACACAAGTAGTTGTGGATGTGTGATGTAGTGGGTGATTACATTAGGAGAAGGTAGTTTGGTAAAGGATTGTGTGCAGATGGGCAGCTGAAGGGGGTAATGGAAGGCTGGCATCTCTAGGGGACAGAGTAATGGTTGCTGTCAGGTGGCTTAACTTTCATGACCTTCATCTTGTGGGTTTGAATCAGTTGTGCTGTGTACGGAGTAGCTGCCATGGTTATATAAGGATGTGGGAGTGAGTCCAGAGCCCTAAGGTTTTAGAACACAGATATCTGGAAGCCAGAGGGCAGACAGCCTGGCAGGCTGAAGCCTACAGCTGGCTCACATGGCTGTTAGGGAACATTTAAATACAACTAACTTAACTATTAAGATCTTTATGCCTTAATAAGAACAACACACCAGATACTTGACAATAAGTATGCTGTGTATTAATGTCCAAGGTTTTTTCTGTACTTAAAGGGGTAGGCAGTGGATGAGCGGAGAGGAGTGGGCCTGGGGGGCTACAAGTGAAGTGGGAAAATATTTTATCTGTCAGCAGCTCTGCCTGAACCCTCCCATATCAGCAGTTGTGCGCACAAACCCTTTTCTGCTGTAGGACAAAAATCTGACAGAAAAGTCCGCTCCTCCTGGAGATAGTTTTAAGTGTGTCTGGACTCTTGACCCCATCAGTCAGGGTTGCGTGTGCCTGCTCCTCCTCACTCAAGCAGGCTTCTAGGTCTCCCCTCACATCAACCAATCAGGTTTGGGTGTGCTTGCTCCCACCGCTGCCCCATCATCAGTCAGGCTAGCATGTGCTCACCCCAAAAATCCCCTCTAATTAATCAGACTTTTGTATGCCCCCACACCAATTGATCAATCAGTCAATCAATCAATCATGTTTTGTATGCGTTCACTCCTTCCCAAATAACCAATCAGCTTTCTGTGTTCCTGCCCTACCGCATTAACCAAGTAGGGTTGCGTGAGCTCCCCATGCCCCCCTCCCCTCCTCAGAAAAATCAGGCTTCCATGCCCCACCATCAATTAATTAATCTTGTGCACATCCTATCCTCACTGCCACAATCAATTGTGTTATCATGTACTTGCACTCCATCAATCATGCTTGCGTGCACAGTATATATATGAACTTTCAGTTACAATGTTAGTAGCAGCTAAAAATGACCCTAAATCCAACATTCATTTAAAAAAATTTCTCTGTTGCCCCAGTTCTCTGCAGGATCCATCTCTGCCAAGTTTTTGTGTGGATAAACAATGTAAGTAGAACTGCCAAAGAGATCTTGAGCCAGAGCCCAAATTTCAAACCCTTACCATTAAAAAAGAAAAAAAAAAGAAAGAAAAACCAAAAACTACATAGAAAATTCAAAGAGAAAAAACACTAACCCAGTCTGAAATTTCACATTAACTGGCCATACACTTTTGGAGGAAAACAGGAATTTATGCTCTATTTTAGACCATCACCCTAACTATGGAGTCTCCGTAACCAGGCATTTCCATAATTCTAACAAATATATTCTGTATACGTCTGTGCATTTGGCTGTGTCAAGAAAGGATGAACTAGGCCTTGAAAAATGATGGCTTATGAGAATTTAGAGTGTCTATAAAATTTCCTTACTTATACATGTGCAAATTACCACAGTGATGTGCAGTTAGCTGAATCATTAATATCTGGTGTCCATACTGGCTGAGCTGCTGTGTAAGAGATGACTTCCACTGGTATGTCTTGATAAGTCAGTTACCAAAACCCCACAAACATCATTAACAATGAGATTCTGGAGAAACCTCAACTAAAGTGAAGGTTAATGTCAGAATCATTTAATCGTTGTCTTTGACCTCTCTAGCAAAACAGTGCACTATTATTAATACCACAGTAACGCATCAAGGTTTCCCCCACCTATTTTTAAAAACACTTATAGGTGGAGCTGGTAGTACTGCCTATTATTAAGGTTATCTTTATAATGGGAAGTGTTGAGTGTGCCTTCACTGTAGGGTTAACCTGGGCTCCTGCCTGGGCTTTAGACCTGACTCTCCAACTATCCACATACAAAAACTTTTTACTTGGGTTTGGAGGTGCTTTGAAACGAGCTAACTTACCCAGCTGAGGGTATAGATTAGAGCCTGGGTTCTGCTTGAACTTGGGCTGTAACCCATGTACTTTGCAGTATGCAGGCTGTAAACCAATTATTTAACGTGGGTACTGATAGTCTTCCAATCCCTTCCCACAATTCTCTTGGGCCATATTTTCCTGCCCTTCTACCTATTCCCTTCTTCTGCACTGGAAGTCACCTATCAGTTTATGTACACCAGTTTAGTATTTAAACCCCACATTCCAAGTGTCTAGAAGTATTTCAGTTTACTGAGTTAACAGGCTAAGAGTCCTTCCGCACAGGGGGTAGGGAAGCACAGACAAGTTCTCCCACAATACACTGTGAAACAATTCATAGAGTGATGCAGCTTAGTGCAGCGCTAAGAGCCATGGGATATACCCCCATAAGTCCTAGCCTGGATTAGGGCAGTGCCGGTAGGGACGTGACTACGCAGGTAGGACCGGTGGCTTAGCAGTGTGGACACTCAGACCCAGGCTTTGCTAACCCAGGTTCCCTGACTGCCCAGACCTGAGTTAACTCTGGAGTGAAGACATTCATTGTTTGTACAGCCGTAGCACCTACAAGCAGGGCCGCCGAGAGCGGGTTCGGGCCCCGGTGAAAATTTTTTTTCGGGCCCCCCAGCAAGGGCGGACCTGCTAAACAGGGCCGACGAGACGGGGGGGAAGCCGGGGAAGCCGGGCCCCCTTCCGGACCGCCGGGCCCCGGTAATTTGTACCGACTTTCCCGCCCCCCCCCTCGGCCCTGCCTACAAGCCCCAGTAATAGACCAGTTTTCAGAGTAGCAGCCGTGTTAGTCTGTATCCGCAAAAAGAACAGGAGTACTTGTGGCACCTTAGAGACTAACAAATTTATTAGAGCAGTAATAGACCAGGACCTCATTGTGGTAGGCGCTGTACAGACAGCAAACAAAAAGACAGACACTGCTGCAGAAAACTTACAGTCTTTCTAAGTAATACTTTGAGGCCTGTTTTTCAGTGGCTTTATATCTTTGCCAAACTATAACTATTTGGGTTGAAACTTTATATTCCAGTTGTCTGCCTCAGGCTGATTATTTTTATTTATTTATTTATTTATTTATTTTTGGAAAATTTCAGCCAAAACAGTTCAACTGCTTCCAAGAGTGAGGTCAGGGGAAAACATGCTGTTTTCTCCATCTAAACAAACTCTGGTAAAGTTTTATTTGAAAAGCTCTAGCACCTCCATTCCTTGGAGCAAAGATTTGAAATTTGGCAGGGGGTGGCTTTTGTGTGACGGATGTGCCTTTGGCAGCCCCTGTGAAAACCCACCCAAACTTGGCCAAGTTATAAGCCTTTGAAAAATCATAGTTTGCACATGACTCAGGCACCAATCCACAAAGCTACTTAGGCAGCTAAATCTTGGGTTTAGGCTCCGAAGTCCCACTCTTAGGCTCCACTGTGATCCACAAAACTCTTGCTGAATCCTCCAGGTGCCTAAGTTTTCAGGGTAAAAGTTCCCTAGGCACCTGTGTTTCTGCCTCTGGGAGCACGCGGTGCTGCCTCACTCTAGGCATCTGGATGCCTATTTCCTGCCTAAGCCCCAAAGTGATGCAAAAATGGGGGGGGGGGAATAGGTGTTCACTCACTCACCCATCTCCCAGGCAGCACCTGATCAGGTACGTGTGCTCAGCAGTGGAGAGGGTGTCCACCTATAACTTTTAGCTCAGTAGTTAGAGCACTCACCTGGGATGTGGGAGACCAAGGTTCAATTGCCCCCTCCGGCGGATGGGGAGAAAGCATTTGAACAGGAGTTTCCCACCACTCAGGAGTGCTCTAACTATGGAGCTATGGGCTATTCTGATCTGCGTTTCTGTCAATCTCTCCTGTGTAAGCTGTTCACTGTGGATAAATAATGAAAGAGTGATTGGAGTAGGGGGCACTGGACCTTGGTATCCCACCTCCCAGGTGCCTCTCTCTCTCGGCCCATGACTATTTAAGTATTTATACACAATGGAACAGCATTCCCCCTATGATTGGCATCTCCCATTGACTAATTTAGATGACTCGCTGGCTTTTGTTGATCACATTCTAAGGTGCCTATCTCTCCCCATTCATTGTCTAGGGAGCCAAGGTGCCTAATTCAGGTTTTGTGGATCACAATGTTGTTCCTCTGATTTTCTAGGTGTCTAACAATTAAGCATTGTGACACTGAGCATTATAACGCCTATGTCCCTTTATGGATCCAGACCTTAGATTTTAGAAACTAAATTCTCTGAAGATTCCATCTGCGCTGGGCATGCTCCAGCATAGGGCTGAGCAGAACTTTCCCTGCAATAAAGCCCTGGAATGCTATGGGCTGTATTGGATCCAGATTCAGATCCTGGCATGGGCACCTGAACTGAGAGTAGGGAATCTGTTTTGCCTGTATTTGCAATGACCCCATGCTAGGCCCAGGCAGCATGGAGGAGGGGAGGGAGTAGATTGGAAAAAGGAGCCTGGCCAGATCTGGCAGCTTTCTAGGGCATGCCAACATGGCTAATAGGAAGCACAGAATCTGCTGCCCTGAATCTCACCCAGCATCCTTCCCCCTAAGAAAGGATGGATGGGATTGCCTTTGGGGCTCATCAATGCTACTGTTTAACTGGAAGGGTTAGTGTTTTAGTAACACAAAATATTCTTTGAAAGGGGCAGAGTGCATTTCCTTGCTTTATTCTGAGTTCTTTGGTGGTCAAATGAGAATCAAATTTAGATCTCATGCATACCAATAGAAAAGGCATTCAGCTAGGGTAAAATGACATGATTAGCAGATTTACAAGCAATAATGAGATAGTACTTTGTACTGGGAGTTGTATGAAATATTTTCTCTTACCATCACTTTTCCAATACCAACAGAATCAAATACTGTATTATAACTCTGTCTACTCTTTATGTTCAGGCATATATCAGCATCATTTCATTATTCCTTAAGGATCAATATAACATGAACACCAAGAATTGATCCATTTTGTGCCTATAAAAGGGCCTGCGGGCAGCAATTAGAATGAGGTCATCCAAGACCTAATCCTTAAAATAGCCAAAAATATTAAAAAATAGCCGGGGACACATTTTGGTGTGGATTAATGCATTAGCTTTTCATCTCCTCAAAGTTAAAGTCAGGTCATCAGCCCAAATAAGTTTGGTGGTCTTATCTGGCCTTGATTTTTGTATGTCTTAAACACATCAGTCATTGCAGTATGGTGAGTGCCCTACCCACTAGGTTATAGGATATTCTGATGTGGGGCTCCCTCAATCTCCTGTTGAAGTTGGTACACTTAAATTAAACAATTAAATACCTAAACATTAATTGGGCTAAAGAATGGGGGGGAGGAGGGATCGCTCAGTGGTTTGAGCATTGGCCTGCTAAACCCAGCGTTGTGAGTTCAATCCTTGTGGGGGCCATTTAGGGAACTGGGGTAAACCATTTGAATGACTATCTAGCTTGGTGATTGGGACACCCATTTGAGAGGTAGATGATCCCTGTTCCAATCCCTTCTTCCCCCTCTGGACCACAGTCTCCCACATTCTGGGTATGTACCCTGTCCACTAAAGATTACAAGGGAGGTCCTTCCTTCTCACTGCACCTGCTATTGTATAAATTCACCCGAGGGGCCCAATCCCATAGGCAGCCTCTGAGCAAGCCTAGTGGATTCTGCTCTCCCCCCCATACACACACAACTTGGGCAGCTGCACGCCTATCTTTCCCGGTTTGTGCGGCAGGAGATAGGCATCTGGGCATCTAGAGTGAGACTGCAGTGCACATGCCCAGAGGCAAAAAGACACCAAGTGAATTTAGGCATCTACAGGGATAGGCAGCAGCCAGGAGGGAGTTTTGTGGATTATAGTGGCACCAACAACAGGATTTAGGTGCCTAAGTACCTTTGTGGATCCTATCCCTTTTGCCTTCCTATTCCTGGGTTTCCACCATGCCCCCCCCTTCTCCTCCACCATTCTTATTTCTTTTCTTTTTACCTGTCAACATTTTAAACATTGGGATGGTGAGGAGAGCTGATCTGGAGTATTGTTGTGCCAGAAACTGTTAATAGATCCCATGCACCAGTTCTTTGATCTATAGACAATTACAGATGTGGATGAAACTGCTTGGTCTGCTAGACACAAGGAGCTCTGTGTGATTCCCCACATTTTCCCCATCTGTTTTTTTTACCAAATTCAATAGGGTTCTGCCCATTGATGCCTAGAACATTCCCTGAAATTTTGTAGTTGATCAGATGCAGTGTTCAAAAGTTACCATGTTACATACAGACAAATAGAAAAATATCATCAAGTTGCATGTAGGACTTTGCTGTGCTTGGCCAACTAATTATATTTTGCTGGACATAAACCCAAGTTATCAGCTTCATGTACAGATTAAGTGTTCCTAAATATCTCAAAGGGTTGGTAGTGTACTGGTGATTAGCTTTCCCCATTCCAAATACCTGTGACCTTCTTACCTCAGTTATGATATACACATGAACCCAGATCTCTCACCAAGGAAAGCATTATATGTTGCTACTGTTCTATTGGCTCAGCTCAGTAGGTGGTATCAGTTGTAATTTGTCTCAGCAAAAATTCTGCAGTTCTGCAAACCAGTAACAAAAGGAAATGACATAGGAATAAATTGGAGAGACCAAGTGGTAAAGGAGAAAGCCCAAACACTTGTCAGTATGCAATATATAACCAACAAGGACTACTCCAAAAAAGGGCATTTTCTGAAGGACTGTAATTACATTAAAAGGAAGGCACATACATGCTTGCAGTGATTTCATGGCTTTTTCCACAATAGAATTTTCTAGTGGAGCTTTTCTTCCTATGTCTAGTGCTCTTGTAGTTTTCAACTTCTAAAACATTTCAGTCTGTTTCCACTCCCAATAGTTTTTAGTAGCATTGTCTCTGTTTAGGCTAAATGAAGACAACAAACCATTGGCTTCGTGTGTACTGACACTATCAAACAGAAGAGGGCACTAAATCAAAGGCATCAAGGTTGCTGAAATGTACCACAGAGGATCCCTCCAGTACACAGAAAACCCGAAGCTGAACAATGCAGACAAAAATGAATAATTTATGTTTTCTATTGGAGAAAATTGGCTTGATTTTGAAGCTTAAATGCACCTTGAAGGAAATGCAAACCATATTGTTCCTTTTCATTCTACAGTTGCAATTATCTTCAATGCAAAGTGCTTGGTTTTGAATTTGTTATATTGTGACTAGAGATGAGCCAAAACTGGAGTCATTTTTCCAGACTTGACTGAATTTTGAGGACAGGGGAAAATGGGCCCTGACTCTGAACCATCTTGGTTTTTGTTGAAGTTATCAATAAAGTTTTGCAAAACCAAAATCACTCCAGTTTTACCCCTGTCCGCTGACAGAAACAGGGCTGATTTAATGGAATTAAAAGGAGGTGCAGACTATGGGCAGTGTTAATCTATGACTGTAAACAAAGAAGTCATGTAAACAAAGAAGACAAGCACAGTATAGAATTACTATAGTGTTTAAGGTTGTTATTTTAATCCCTTTGTAAATATAAGTAAAGCCCTTCTTAGATATTTTAATCCATTTTTATTTTTTTTGCCTTTTGGTGTGTTGTTCTCAAGACCTCATTCTCTGTATTAATTTCAAGATGCCTTCACCCTTGTACAGTCCAGATGAAGACATTTATCAATAGCAGAGTCGGTAGGTGCATAGATCTGAAAAGCATTTTTAAATGCAAGGGGTAAAATAATGTATTGTGAAAAATAATTTGTCTTGTCCAGGCCAAATCTTGTTTACACTTCCCTTTAAAGGAAAATGGCTAAAAACCAACTGGATCTAGACCGGATTTTCTTTATGTAAAGAACCTCTTTTTACAAACGACTTTCCATATAATGTACCAAAAAGGAGTAATAGTAGGGACTCTGGTAGGTGTTCTGTTTTATGTCACAGATTAAGGAACTCAGTCTAATAATACTTGCATCCTACATATCTGTGTTTTTAAAATAGTTTGAATGTAAAAGTGGTGTAATGCATCCCTGTCACTCAAATGGCTCTACCTTGGTATTCTCTCTTCTAAAATACAGAAACACTCCAGATGACAATATCATTGGATGCACTCATGTGGCTCCTTTATTTCAGAAGCAATATGAGTTAACTTCAGGCCAGGGCAAAATTATTCCTTTGGGGCTTGATTACTCCACTGTAATGCTGTGTAACTTCACTGAAATCAATCGGAGTAACAGTGCTGAATCAGGCTTCCAGTAATTATCCTGCCTTACAGTGTATCACATTTACAGGCAAAACAATACTAGTAGCACAGCAACTGAAAGAAATATTTTTCCCCTTCTCTACGGGGAAACAGTCAATTGCACATATAAAAAAATGGGAAATGACTGCCTAGGAAGGAGCATTGAGGAAAGGGATCTGGGGGTCATAGTGAACCACAAGCTAAATATGAGTCAACAGAGTAACGCTGTTGCAAAAAAAGCAAATATCGTTCTGGGATGAATTATCAGGAGTGTTGTAAGCAAGACATGAGAAATAATTCTTCCACTTTACTCTGCGCTGATTAGGTCTCAACTGGAGTATTGTCTCCAGTTCTGGGTGCCACATTTCAGGAATGATGTGGATAAAACTGGAGAAAGTTCAGAGGAGAGCAGCAAAAATGATTACAGGTCTAGAAAACATGACCTATGAGGGAAGACTGAAAAAATTGGGTTTATTTAGTCTGAAAAAGAGAAGACTGAGAGGGGACATGATAACAATTTTCAAGTACATAAAAGGTTGTTACACAGAGGAGGGAGAAAAATTGTTCTCCTTAACCTCTGACTATAGGACAAGAAGCAATGGGTTTAAATTGCAGCAAGGGTGGTTTAGGTTGGACATTAGGAAAAACTTCCTGTCAGGGTAGTTAAGCACTGGAATAAACTGCCTAGGGAAGCTGTGGAATCTCCATCATTAGAGATTTTTAAGAGCAGGTTGGACAAACAGGGATGGTCTAGATCAGTGGTTCCCAAACTTGTTCTGCCGCTTGTGCAAGGAAAGCTCCTGGCGGGCTGGGCCGGTTTGTTTACCTGCTGCATCCGCAGGTTTGGCCGATCGCGGGTCCACTGGCGACGGTTCACTGCTCCAGGCCAATGGGAGCTGCTGGAAGCGGCGGCCAGTACGTCCCTCGGCCCGTGCCGCTTCCAGCAGCGAACCGCAGCCACTGGGAGCCGCAATCAGCCGAACCTGCTGACGCGGCAGGTAAGCAAACCGGCCGGGCCTGCCAGGGGCTTTCCCTGCACTGGCGGCGGAACAAGTTTGGGAACCACTGGTCTAGATAATACTTAGTCCTGCCATGAGTGCAGGGGACTAGACTAGATGAGCTCTCGAGGTCCCTTCCAGTCCTACGATTCTATGTTACCAAGGTAGAGTAGGAAAATCCCGCTCGCTGAAACTAAACTGAAGGTAGCGATGAACACAGATAAAGACAAGGTATGTGCTTGTAGTTTCCCCGAAGCATCTGCTTTTCTAGATTTATACTGAAATTGTTACCAGTGTACCTTTGAGGTTAAATCAATTGTTTCATTAGGACTGAAATAAACACAAAAGTTTAAAGAAAATACTCAGAAAAGCTCTTTAAACAGTCTTATTTCCTTGTGTGCATCCTACATTGCCATGTTGTATGTCACCAAGCGTAACTCAGAGAGACCACAAAGTGAATAGTGGAGAGCAAGAACAGGGTACTTTACAGCAGAGGTTGTGAGCAGAATGTGGAGTCTGTTGAAAGCCCCCTTGCCATTTTCTGTTTATTTTTAAAATTATTGCCACTATTAAATTTTGAGTGTTGAATGATTGCATGACTGCTGTCCCCCGGGACTTTCATGAAAATGAGAGGCACATCTCATGAGGCTTTCCCAGTGAGCAAAGGCGTTAAATAAATATGTCTAAAGAGTTAGCACTACTTCATTAATAGTAATTACAAAATGGACCAGTTGAGACTGAGGTGTTGGTGGGACTTAAACTCCTTCATTGCCTCTGTGTCATTTCATTAATATAATTTCTTCTCCTTCACCAGAGTGACAAAGACAGTAAACTCACTGCAGGCAGATTCAGATATGCCTCACCATCTGAGGATAGTGCTTAAAAGCAATGTGGACTGCAAGCTCCCACGTGGAAGAGCGTCAGACCAGCATCAGTTCAACTGCTGACCCCACAGAATCCCTCTGGCACACTCCAGCAGCAACAATTTTCCAGTTGCAGCTCTCAGCAGCTGCAGGTCCATGCACCTGAACTGAGAACAAGGAGCCTGTCTCTCCTGTGCTCCCAAAAACCATCCTCCACTGATGCCTAAGCAGTGTGGAGGAGGAAACTGCTGGATTGGAATGTAGAGTCCAAGAGCTGGACCTGTGGGAGGTTAGTGATGGTAGGAGTAAGGGAAGAGGAGCCTGAGTGGAAGCAACTGGGACTGGAGGTTGGCAGGAGTGAGGGAAACTGGAACTGGTAGCTGAAGTGGGGGGAGACTGGGAGCTGGGAGTAGAGACTGGGACTGGGAGCCAGGGGGAAACTCTGACTGGCTGGGCAAGAAGACTGGAACTGAGAACCAGTGGAGTGGAGGAAGTAGTTGAGGGGAAGAGACAGATCTGACAAGGAGTCAGGCTGCGGGGAGAAAACTGGGACTGACCAGGCAACAAGACTGGGACAAAGAGCCAGGGGAGGGAGATTGGGAGAGGGAACTACTGGGGTAGGGTGACTGGACACCAGGGATGGGGAGAAAGACAGATCAGATGTGGAGCTGAAAAGGAGAAGTGGGACTGTCTGGGCAAGGAGAATGGAAGCTGGAGGTGAAAGAGGTCGGAGAATGGCTAGGCAAGGGGACCAGGAATCTGCAAAGGGAGACTAGGATTTGTAGGACAAGGAGACTGAGACTGGGATGAGAAGCCTAAACAGTTTAGATTGGGACTGGCTAGGTGAGGAGAATGGGATTAGGACAAGGAGCTAGGAAGGGGAAGGGACTAGTGGAAAACATAGTATGTGATCATGTAATTAAAGACTGTATCATAATGCAAACACAGAAGGAGGCTGAATTAAGATTCACAGGAAATCTTAATAAAGTTCTTTTAACACAGTTTTTTGTGTGTAATCTGTACATAAATTTCTATTCAAGATCTTAAATCACAGCCAACACTGTGGCATTTTAGCATGGCTAAAGCTTAATATTTGCAAACAGAGGGTTCAATTTGGAGCTCACAGCTGTTTTATACCAGTGTAACTCATTGACATCAGTGGAGTTATTCCTGATACACACTAGTATGAAAGCAAAATGAGGCCAAGAATTTACATGCCACATCACTGAGGGGATGATAAATGTATTATACATTTGGATTATTTTAACAATCATGTGGTTTTTTTATTTGTAGAAAACTTGAATGGACATGTCAACACTGTCACTACATGTTATCTGGTAAGCCATTTTTAACATAACTGTTTTCAAAAGGAACTCTTATTACATGAGTATGTGTGTTTGTGTTTACATTGTGTGTCTCCCTTCATTTTCAGAAACAAGCATACATTAGTTCTGTATTTATTAATTTTTTTACATTTTTTTCAGCCAATTCAGAAAATTTTTTGACAATATAAAAATGTTGACAGAAAAGATTTTGAAAGTATATAGCCTTAAGTGCTCATTTCTTTTCATATCGTCATTTCACTCATTCTTTAAGACCAACTTTTTCAAACTTTGGTCGTTAAAGTTAAGCACCTAAATCCATATTTAGGTACTTAAATGAAAGTGGCCTGGTTTTCAGAAGTGTCAAGCTGCTGATGCAGAGTCATGCTGTGGATCCTGGGGAACCTCCGGGCTTGGAGACAGTCCTACAACTTTTCCCATGAATGAGGGGAATCCCCATTTCCTTGCCAGGATGACACGGAGGAGATCTCTGAGAGGGAATCGCCACAAGGGTCTTAATGCAATAATTTTGTAATGTCATACTACTCCACTAAGATCTCATTTTCCTCCCTGGTTATAACATTGGAAATTATCCAGGGTAAAGTCTGATCAACGTGCACCACAGCAGAAATGGAAAACTAACCACCAACTCAAGTTCTGTGGACTTGCTTTGAGAGGAAGAGGGGAGAGAAGAGAAAGTTGGGAATTTTTCAATATGAGCTGTTGACCAACAAAACAACAAATCTCATTATTTTAGGTTGAATGCTAACCAAACTTGATATTGTTATTATGTCATCTTATTGCAAACTGACTAAGCTCCAGTCCTGCAAACATACAGAGGTGTTTAACTTCACCAGTGCAAGTAGTCACTATTTGATTCATCTATGTTTACAGAAACTGTCACTGAACGTGTTCTTGTTATGATTTTCATTGTTACAAGCATGAATAGCAAGTGGACTGTTAATGTACAGCCTCTATTTTGCAAGTGACAGCTGCTCTTGCAACTAAGAATCATTGTTTTATTGTAGCAGAAATCAGTTTCTACAAATGTGTGGGTACCCAAACATCAGAGCTTTAAACCCCATACAAGTCTTTCAGAGTTTTTTCTTTTTACATTGATATAATTAAATTTACCAGTACATCTCCATTTCCATTATGACATTGTTACAGAAGGCAGCTATACAAAACAAAGAAACAACAACACATGTTATAATATTACACATTACCAGAACAAAACATGTTTACTGATTTTTTTTGCAAAAATAGTTGGAAGGAAAGCCAAAGTACTTCTTCAGCAAGACAATTTATGATCTATTAATATTTATGATAGGTACTTACTGACATTTAAAAGTTTTTTTTTTTACTTCTGAAAACGGAGGGCTATTAATTTAAGAGAGAAAATATCTGACTAAAAACGAATATGTATGGAAATATAGAAAGAAAAAAATCCAAAGCAAAATCTAATTTGAAAGTCACTTGAAAGTGAGACACTTTATTATGTTTTAACTGACAATGTAGATTATAAAGTTCTCAGAACAGAAATCATACATAATTCTGGGTAATCTTCAGGGGAAATCATGGACATCAATACACAGATTATCAAGTAATCACAGCAATGAGCAAACTGCTCAAGCATACTGGGGACACTGAATACTTGTATTCTAGTTTTTCTCTGTCAATCTAGATTCTTTCTGTTCCAGTAATGACCATCCAAATCCAATAAAATCCTTTTATTATTCTTATATTCTCCCTGCTTTGCTCCTCCTTCCCTTAACCTACATCGGCTCACCCACCTCTGCACCCCATTGATCTCTTCCATCACCCTCATTCTCCAAAATCTGCCTCACTGTCCCCCACTTCTGTTCTCTCCTCGGATCCCTGATCTGTTTCTCCCGCCCCTCTCCCCCCGCCCCCAAACCAATTTTTGCTCTCTCACCAAGATCTGCTCCAGCCTCCTCCGTCCCCCAACTCGATCTGTTCCTCCTCTCCTTCCGATCCACTCCTGCTTCCTAAACCCCTACCCCGACCTCTTCCTTCATCCTCCCGGCCCCCTATTTGCTCCTTCTCCCCCACTCCCCTGATCTGTTCCTCTCCCCAGCCACTCACCCATCTGGCCGGACTCCCGCGAGCTGCTGGGTGCTCACTGCTCCTCCCCCGCTCGGCTCCCCGGCCCCTCTGCCCAGCCCTCTGCGGGCGTTCCCTGGGCCAGAGACTGGAGCCCTAGCGAGCACAGGGTGCGGGCAGCAGCTTCACGTCGCCAGTGGGCATGTGCGGAGGCTGTGCGCATGCCCGCTGGGGCCCGGTTCGGAGTGCGAGCATGTGCAGAAGGGAAAGGGGCACGTTCTGAAGCAGGGCAGATTCTGCTGTTACACTGGCCAAGCCCCCTCCCACCCCCCGGGGCGGCTGCTACTGCTGGGGAGGCCCCGGCTCTCAGGCTCCGGGCGGCTGCGGGATCTCGGCCTAGGGGAGCCCGGGTGACGTGACGCCAGCCCCTGACACACGAACAAGGTAGGCGAGAAGGGGTGTTGCTGCCGCCTCCTCCCCGTGTGCGCCAGGGGGCCGGACCCTGCCACCTCCGCTCCGCTCTTCTGGCGACAGCGACCTGGCAGCAGCGACTCGGGGGTGAGTCCGGCCTGGGTGCGGGCGGGCGAGTCCTTCTCCCCCGCTCTGCGTGGCGGGCCGGAGCGAGCTGACGGCGGGCGGGATGGAGGGGCCGGTTCAGGTGGCCGATTGGTGTCTGGCTGAGCCCAGCCGGTTCCCGGCGCGGTCTCTCTGTGGCCCTCTCCAGCGGGGCTGGGCTGTTACCTCGCCCTGTCCGGGGGGAGTGCCGGGGGAAGGCTGGGATGTGCTTCGCCCCGCCGCTGTTTATCCCGAGACTTCGGTAAACCCCCCGCTACGGGCGTGTGTCCTGGGCAGGAACAACGACCTGCCCGGGCAGCGCCCCGGCTTCCTCCCCCAGCCGGAGTAATAGGAGATAATGGGGGGCGGGGGGCAGGTGCTGTAGGTATTTACCCCCGCGGAAGGGCTGTCAGCCGGGGGCGGGGGGACTTGCTCCGCTCTCACTCACGCAGTTCGGTGCTGTGCAAATAAACAGGCTTGAGGGAGACGTCTCCGGAGAGCAGGGGCGATCTGCAAGGCAACAGCCTGCCCGCTCGGTGCTGGGGTTGACTGAGGCCATCGTGTTGCTTTGCAGCCGAGCGGACTGAAATGGAGCAGTTTGAATCGGTCCTTGGCGAATGAGCTGTCGGCGTTACACCAACACCACCCCCTCCCCCGCAGGAGCCTGCACTTTCAGTTTCATGTGTATTTACTCGCTCCCTTCCCTGCTCGGCGTTGCGTGTAACTCCTCGGGGAAGCGTCACTCAGGCAGAGGGTTTGATAATCACATTTGCCTTTCTTCGTGGCTGTGAGTAGCTGTGGATTGTGTGTTACTAGTTCTGGGAGTCAGTTTTTAAACAGTGAGTGTGTGCGTGCTGGGCGGAGGAGTTGGTGGCTTGGAAGTGTTTTTCATCTCTGTTGAGAACAGCGGCGTGAATCAGCCTGCAGTCCACACACGAATGTTTTCCAGGGTAGGAGCGCAGTAACTGAGACCATCTAGTCTGTGTTTTTCCCTGTGACTTAATTCCTGTGCTGCTCTAGCTCTTTGATGTGTCTTACTTGGTTTTATGGTGGTGCTGTTCATGGGGATTCCCGTCCTGTCGTTTAGATGACCTACTAAACACAGAAATGTTAGGGAGTCATCACCAGAGGCTCAGATCCTGGAAGGGGAGGGGAGATTCCCAGCCAGGCATGATGGCAGTTCTCTTTAGCTGTCAGTATAAACATAGCCTCAGGAATCTTTGTGTGTTTAGTTTCCTACTTTCATGAAAATACCTATTCTATGTTTCTAAATGTTACTTGCAAGTCCAGAAGGAGAACTTCAGATTGATAAATATGAACATCTACACGTTTGTATAGTAACTTGAAAGAGTATTAGAAAAATATTATAGAAATGTTCTCCTGGTTACATAGGATGGGCCAAGTAAGATGGCAGCCTTAGCTTGCCCTATGATGGCTGGTTAGCTGGTAGCCATTACCCAAGTTTACTTTTAAAAAACATTTATTTTCTGTCACTGTCCGTTTCCTAATCCTTTTCTCTTATTGTAACATTAATTAAGTATTGTTGTTTTTAAACTATCAGGGCTCATTTCTAAGATTGTCCATTTATGTTCTTTTTGAACTCTTGCTTATATATAACTGTATATATTAATATTTTGTAAAATATATTAAAATCTATCAATTTTGTATTTGTTTTTACTTAAGCCCCTTTAAAGTTTTTATTAACATAATTTAATTAATTCCTCATTTCCTAGTCCCTCCCTATGACTAGTCACTGCCATGTCCTCCACAAATACTATTTAACTATTTTACCCCTTTAACATAGAACAGCAGCAACAACAACTTTTTAAAGTAGTCTAAAGATCCTCATTTTTGTGGAATACTACTTGTTTCCAGAGGATATACTGTATTATGTCCTTGTTGTGCCATCTAACAGTCAACTTTTTAAATGTATGCTGAGTGTTATTCAGAATTTAAATTTAGTATTCCCACTATCGGTGCTACAGTAAATTTGGATCATAACATCAGACCTACAGTTATTAGGTATTTCTTGATGCACACATAGTCTCAAAGTTCTATGTTGATATGATAATTCGTCAAGACAAAGGGCATGAAAGCAGGATTCAGACACAAATGTAGATATTCTGGTATATGAAAATCTGAAATGCAGAAAACACTTGATTATTAGTATGTTGTTTCAAAGCTGTTTCTTTTGATCTAAGCAGTATAGGCCTAAATGCTATGATATGGCCATTTTGTACCACACTGCGGATGCCAAAACAACTCTAAGATCAGTATAAAAGAATATTGCTGAAGTGGGGGGTCAGAGAAAGTTTTAGTCAATGCATGGAAAAACTCTCATATGAAAAGAAATTGAAAAGATTGGGATCTTTCCCAATCTCTCCTTGGAGAGGAGATAGGAGGGACATGATAAAAACATACAATATAATGAATAGGGTAGAAAAGGTAGAGTGAATCAAAGCTTTAGATCTATCTAAGAAAGTAAGAATTAGGGGACATTCAGTGAAATTGCCAAGTGGCAAACTCAAAACAGTTAAAAGGAAATAACTTCACACAATACACAACCTGTGGAACTTGCTGCCACACAACATAATGGAGGCCAAGAGTTTAGCAGGTTTTGGAAAGAGATTAGTCATTGGTATGGATAACAAAAATATCCAGCGATAATGGTAAATACTGACCAAAAAAAAGTTTTACAGGGGATAGAAACCCTCAAGGCTCAGAGCTTGAGATGACCTCTAACTACTGAGATTTTGGAGGAAACTCTGCCTACACTGCAGGGTTTCCTGCATCTTTCTCTGAAGGTGCTAGTACTTGCCGCTGTTAGTGACAGGTTACTAGATGAGACAGATTGGTAGTCTGATCCAGTATGGCAGTTCCTATGTAACTGGCCACAGAAAGATTACCCCAATGCAGGGGGATCTATTGGTAGTATAGAGCTTCTGGTGTGGGGGATGTGGCCAGGATTTTTTGCCTTGGTGATTCTTAGTGCTTCTATTAGCAAATTGGAACTGGCAACTGGTATAATTTGGCAACTCGTTGGGCTGTTCTGAATTCACTGAGGGACCGACCCAGCGGACAGATGGCCTTGGACCGGGGACTGCAAAGACCACCCTTGCATCCCCTACTTAAGCAGTAGTGGTGGGTGTTCAGCAACTGTAACTGAAGATCTGTGCCTGAATCTAAAGCCTCGTCTACACTGCCACTTTACAGTGCTGAAACTTTCTTGCTCAGGGTGTGTGAAAAACACCCCCCTGAGTGATGCAAGTTTCAGCGCTGTAAAGTGGCAGTGTAGACAGTGCACCAGCGCTGGGAGCCACTCCCCTTGTGGGGGTGGGTTTTTTTAGCTCTCTCCCAGCGCTGATGCTGCGACTACACAGCCACGTTAAAGGCAGTGCTTTAATGTTGGTAGTGAAGACATACCCTTAATCTTCTCTTTCTGGGTAATGACTCTGAGTTTCACAGCAAATGACAAGGAGTAACAATGATTCAAATTTTCATCTGCAAATGCCTTTTTTTTTTTTTTTTTATTTTTTTTTTTATTTTTTTTTTGTTATTTTTTTTTTTTTTTTTTTTTAAACCAGGGTTTGAATATCATCTGGGGAAAAATCTCACATAAGTACTTTAATTATAGCAGGTGTAGCAGAGAGTAATAGTGAAAATTTGCTGAGATACAGAAGCCACTATATTTGTTAAATTGGGCCCCTTTGCTGATGTGAAATCCTGTTACAGGTAAAGAGACTCTTCCAGGGGGTCTGGATTAGTGGATTCCAGTGCAGGATTTGGGCCTGAATTTGTAACTACCGGTACTTTAGTTTCCTAGCTGACTGCCCCATCCTCTGTATTGCATCTGTGGAAGGCTTTGCTGCTGTTTTGAAAAGTAGTATAGTACATTTCTGCTGACTTCATCCATATGGGCACCTATCAAAATCCATCTCCCACACTCTGGGTATAAAAGGTTAATGTTTCAACTACCCTAAGTTCCTTCTCTCTCCTGCAGGAGCAGATGTCTGAGCACAGCTCAGTATCCTTAAAGCTTCCCTTGTTTAATTTATTTGTTACTGCTGCTGTTCCTTTTCTGCCCTTCTAAGCACTGCTTTTGTCTAGATTGTGTGGTTTGTTTTTGTTTTTAAACCCAACAACCCGGTTTTGAAGTACCTGTGTTATTCAGGGTCCATTCCTCTTAGTCTCCTTTTTTCTTCTGTTTTTCTGCTCTGTTGGGCTGATTAGGCCTTGTTAGTGGTCTGTTGCCAAGTAGAATCATGGCTACCAGGATAGACTGAAAGCCTTGGGCTTTATGTGACCCAGTGATGTTGGTCACTGATAATTGTGACTGGGAGAAGACTAGTGTTTAGACTTGCTAAATTTCTCATCTTCTCCAACAGTAGTCAAAAGATTATTAGGGCTGTCTCAAATTCCTGTGGATAGATGCTCGGATACTATATGATGTGGACCATAAATATATCTAGATAGGCCTAGTTGACTGAGTCTGGGTACTTAGCATCTGACACCATCTGTGACAAGTAGCCTTAGTCTCGGAAGACTCATCTCCTTGCCAGAAGTGTTTTTTGGACCACCAAAAGTAACAAAGATCACAGTCTCGTCTTTGTCTATGAGGAGTGTAAAGGTCAGTGCCAGCAGCTCCTTGATGATGAGTCCAGCTAAAGGGGCTTGCAACTCCAACTCAGTTTCTTGGCATCTAGACTCAGCATTTCATGGCAAGAGGGAGACGCTGAAGAGGTACAGTGCGACAGGCAGGGCCATCCCTATGGGGGTGTGAGGCCTGGGGCAGAAATGATGGATTAGTCTCTTCTGGGACCGACCGCGTCAGCCAATCGCACCGGCCGGCGGGGCCCCCCAAAGCGCGAGGCCTGGAGTAGTCGCCCCGATTCACCCTACCCAAGGGATGGCTCTGGTAACAGGTGTTTCTCCCATGCCCATTCCTACTTTCCGGTCACAGAAGGCATGGTACCAAGTCATTCTCCTAGCTGCTTTCTGTTACCAAGGAGGTGTGATGCCTCATTGTTGCTCCCTCAATGTTCGTATTCTTGATGCCAAGGGCTCTGGGAGCTTCAGTGTTGCTGATACTCTGTAAACCAGGAAGATCGGGGAGCTGAAGCCGGTTGTGCCTTTGTTGATATTAGTTACAGTGGTTTTGTCATCTTCCTCCTCCATAGACTCTAGCATGGATTTTCCCCTTTTTACTTCACTTTAGGCTTTGGCGCACACACCTGAGTAATTAGGCGTTGCCTTATCTTTCTGGCTGCACTGTGTCTGAATTCAACACAATTTTTATCCTGGACCAGCATTTACCCTGTCTGAACTGTATTTCTAGAGGTTCTTTGGACTCTTATAAACCTTCTGCACCACCTTTTTCTTATGGAGCCATGAGCCTTTGGCCTTGTTTGGCTTTTGTGACCTTCTCAGTCTTCGGGAGTGAGAGCCAGGAGGCTGATCTCTAAAGAGGAATAGGCAGAATTCTCCTCTACTTAGATGCCTCTCCTTTAAAGCAGGGGTTCTCAGCCTTGGAGTTTTGAACAGGTGTTAGGGCATTGCAATCACCCTGCTTTCCCCATATTGTTAAATAGGAAGTGGAGTTCTGGCTAGATGAGGAGGGTCTTGGGGTGGTCTTGGGATTGAAAAGATTGAGAATCATTCTAAGAAAATGATCTAGCCTTTAATCGTATGCTCCCAATTTGGCATCTCTGTAACTGTAGTCTCAGACTGAGTGGTTAATAATAGAGGAGATGGAATGTGTGGGCTCTTTATTGCCTCCTGTCTCAAAGAAGGCAAACCATTAATATAAAGTTCCTTAGAAAGTTTTGAGTACTTTTATCCACATCTGACTCTAGGGTCTTTAGTAGCAGCCATCCCCAATGATTTTGATTTGGAAGGAAAATAATGACTATCTGATCACCTTGATAGCTCTCCATCAAGAGCAGAAATTATAATCTAGGGGATGAGTTTTCAGAAATTAGTTTTGCTATATGTTCTGTAAATGGGGCAGGGCCTCAACTAGATCTGTAAACCAGCTCGGAAAATACCAAAATCCCCCCATCTTTGTTTCAGGGATAGGCAGGATCCAGCATCTCTAATAGGTGCCTTTCTCCTAGGTGGAGGACAAAAATTGCTCTGCACAGTCCCTCTGACCCTTACTGTTCAGAAAGCCAAACAGGACAGAGTCTTCTGCTGTTAATATCCCTGTCCTGGGCTTGACAGTCTGAGTTCTCTAACTTTGTGGAACTCATATTGGAGCCTTAAGTCCTGCTTCCCAGTCTACCAGATCTTTTATCTCAGGGTTGGAATGAGATTCTGTTCTTGGAGCCATAGTCGCAGGCTGACAATTTAGTTTCTGAATTGGTGGGGTCACTAGATTGAGTGTTCTGTTGAGGTCCAAAAATTCTATTGAAAAGCAAGAAGTGTTCTACAAGAAAATTTGTCTTAATGAAATGGAAAAAATCTTCATCAGGCCAGCTCAGAAATGGATAGATATGCAACAGTCCTGTAGTCTCTTAATTTTGGTCTCTCTACTTGATTTAAAAAGTCAGATCTGTCTATCAACCTGACTGTTCATTCACTATTCTCCCTACTGTCTCTCTGAAGATGGCATTCATCATACCTATAAATTAACCCAGGAAAGGGCTAGTGAGATCCAGGGCCTGATGAGTGATTTCTGTGTACACTGTGTTCAATAAGAATAAGGTGGTCCTGTGTCTTCCCCCTGAATTTCTCATTGAGACGGAAACCAGAGACTATCACACTCAGGCCATTGCCATTTCTCCTCCTCTTCTCTCACCTTATTGACAGCCAGGTGAGGTACATCTTAAGAAGGGCCCTAGTTATTTAATTAGGACCAAACCAATCTAGAAGTCCCCCAGACTACTTATGTCATAGAAGGAAAAGAGTGGGGTCAGTATCTCAATTTACATTGTCCAAATGTGTATTCTTGATTGCTAGAACTTGGCAGCTGTTCAGTCACCTGTGGGGGATTACAGTACCGTCAGCACTGGGGTTTTGGTCCATGACTGGGATTTCTAGGCACTAAATTAATACAAATAACTAGATTTATGGCATGTCTTCATAGACTCATAGACTCATAGACTTTAAGGTCAGAAGGGACCAATATGGTCATCTAGTCTGACCCCCCGCATGATGCAGGCCACAAAAGCTGACCCCCCCACTTTCCCTTAACTCTGCTGTTGAAGTCTCCAGATCGTGATCTAAAGACTTCAAGTCGCAGAGAATTTTCCAGCTTGCGACCCCTGCCCTATGCTGCGGAGGAAGGCGAAAAACCTCCAGGGCCACTGCCAATCTACCCTGGAGGAAAATTCCTTCCCGACCCCAAATATGGCGATCAGCAGAACCCCGAGCATACAGGCAAGGTTCTCTAGCCAGACCCTCATTTTACCAGCGATGGCCGTTATTGCCTAATTGATTAGAATCCCGTAATCCCATCAAACCATTCCCTCCATAAACTTATCTAGCCTAATCTTGAAGCCAGAGAGGTCTTTCGCCCCCACCGTTTCCCTCGGAAGGCTGTTCCAAAATTTCACCCCTCTGACGGTTAGAAACCTTCGTCTAATTTCAAGCCTAAATTTCCCCACGGCCAGTTTATATCCATTCGTTCTCGTGTCCACATTAGCACTGAGCTGAAATAATTCCTCTCCCTCCCTGGTATTTATCCCTTTGATATATTTAAAGAGAGCAATCATATCCCCCCTCAGCCTTCTTTTGGTTAGGCTAAACAAATCAAGCTCCTCTAGTCTCCTTTCATAGGAAAGGTTTTCCATTCCTCGGATCATCCTAGTTGCCCTTCTCTGTACCCGTTCCAGTTTCAGTTCATCCCTTTTAAACATAGGAGACCAGAACTGCACACAGTACTCCAAGTGAGGTCTCACCAGCGCCTTGTATAACGGAAGCAGCACCTCCCTGTCCCTACTAGAAATACCTCGCCTTATGCATCCCAAGATCGCATTAGCTTTTTTCACAGCCACGTCGCATTGCCGACTCATAGTCATCCTGCGATCAACCAGGACTCCGAGGTCCTTCTCCTCCTCAGTCACTTCTAACCTATGCGTCCCTAGCTTATAACTGAAATTCTTATTAGTCATCCCTAAATGCATCACCTTACACTTCTCACTATTAAATCTCATCCTATTACTAATACTCCAATTTACAAGGTCATCCAAGTCTCCCTGCAGAATATCCCGATCCTTCTCCGAGTTGGCAATGCCTCCCAACTTTGTGTCATCCGCAAACTTTATCAGCCCACTCCTACATTCGGTTCCGAGGTCAGTAACGAATAGATTAAATAAAATCGGACCCAGAACCGAACCTTGAGGAACCCCACTGGTGACTTCCCTCCAATCTGACAGTTCACCTTTCAGTACTACCCGCTGCAGTCTCCCCTTTAACCAGTTCCTTATCCACCTCTGGATTTTCCTATCGATCCCCATCTTATCCAATTTAACCAATAATTCCTCATGCGGAACCGTATCAAACGCTTTACTAAAATCGAGGTATATTAGATCCACCGCATTTCCTTTATCTAGAAGGTCTGTTACTTTCTCAAAGAAGGAGATCAGGTTGGTTTGGCACCACCTGCCTTTTGTAAACCCATGTTGTAATTTGTCCCAATTGCCATTCACCTCAAGGTCCTTAACTACTTTCTCCTTCAAAATTTTTTCCAAGACCTTACATACTACAGAAGTTAAACTAACAGGCCTGTAGTTACCCGGGTCACTTTTTTTCCCCTTCTTGTAAATAGGAACCACATTAGCTATTCTCCAGTCCAACGGTACCACCCCCGAGTTTACAGATTCATTAAAAATTGTCGCCAAGGGGCTCGCAATTTCTCGCGCCAGTTCCTTCAATATTCTAGGATGAAGATCATCCGGTCCGCCCGATTTAGTCCCGTTTAGCTGGTCAAGTTTGGCCTCCACCTCTGATACTGTAATGTCTATCCCCCCTCCTCTATTCCCCTCTGTCCTACTCCCTCTATTCCTAAACCCTTCATTAGCCTTATTAAAGACTGAAGCAAAATATTCATTTAGATATTGTGCCATGCCTAGATTATTCTTAATTTCCACTCCATCCACATTCTTCAGCGGTCCCACTTCCTCTTTCTTTGTTTTCTTCCTATTTATATGGCTATAAAACCTCTTACTATTGGATTTAATTCCCCTCGCAAGGTCCAACTCTACACGGCTTTTGGCCTTTCTCACCGCATCCCTACATGCTCTAAACTCACTAAGGTAGGTTTCCTTGCTGATCCCTCCCTTCTTCCATTCTCTGTACGCTTTATGTTTTTTCTTAATCGCCCCTTTGAGACTCCCGCTCATCCAGCTAGGTCTAAATCTCCTGCCCACTAATTGTTTTCCCTTTCTCGGGATACAGGCCTCAGACATCTCATGCAACTTCTGCTTGAAATAATCCCAGGCTTCATCTGCCTTTAGATCCCTAAGTATGTTAGCCCAATCCACTTCCTTAAGTAGTTGCCTTAATTTATTAAAGTTGGCCTTTTTGAAATTGTACACCTTAGTTACAGTATCATTTCTGTTAATCCTTCCATTTAGTTTAAATTGAATGAGCTCATGGTCACTCGAGCCAAGGTTGTCCCCTACAACCATTTCTTCAACTAGGTCCTCACTACTCACCAGCACTAAATCTAAAATGGCATCCCCCCTCGTCGGTTCAGTTACTACTTGATGAAGGAATTCATCTGCTAGCACGTCTAAGAACATCTGAGCCCTATTATTGTTACTAGCATTTGTTACCCAATCTATATCTGGGAAGTTAAAGTCCCCCATGATGACACAGTTCTTATCAGTTTTTACTTCCCTAAAAACATTAAGTAGTTCTCTGTCCGCCTCCAGGCTAGATCCCGGCGGTCTATAGCACACCCCAAGCACTATCTCGGGGGAGGCTCTAGTAGTTCTTTTATGCAGTGTAATTATTGCCCATACAGACTCTGTCTTATCCATTCCATCACCTATTGTTTCTTTACATTTTAGCTCACTATTGACATATAACGCCACTCCCCCACCTTTACCTTTTTTCCGGTCATTCCTAAACAGCACATACCCTTCCATACCTGTGCTCCAGTCATGACTACCGTTCCACCACGTTTCGGTTATTCCTACGATATCAGGTTTCATTTCTTGGACCAGGAGCTCCAATTCCTCCATTTTGTTACCTAGGCTTCTCGCATTGGTGTATAAACATCTTACCGTACGCTGTCTATCCTTTCTCCCATTAGTCATGCAATTTGGAACGGACCCCATGCTGTCCATTTGCCCCCTCTTTCTTATGTCCAATTCCCTACCCCTACCTATGTCTGTGCTTATCTCCTCCCTCTCCTTTTCAGTGTTGGACTCTGGCGTGGAGATTAACTGAACATCTCCCAACCGTCTCCCCCAAGTTCCTAGTTTAAAGCCCTTTTGATGAGATGAGCCAGCCTCCCTCCCAGAAGTCTATTTCCCTCCCTACTCAGGTGAAGTCCATCCCGCGAGAACAGCTGTCTGTCCCCGAAAGCCTCCCAGTGGCCATACATCCCAAAGCCCTCCTTATAGCACCACTCCCTTAGCCAGCTATTTATCCTCACAATTCTGTCAGCCCTTTGCTGTCCTTCTCTAGGAACAGGCAGAATCCCACTAAAGATAATCTGAGCCTCCACTTCCTTAAGAGTCTTCCCCAGCCTGGCATAATCTCCCTTAATTCTCTCTAGCGAGAACCTAGCCGTGTCGTTCGTTCCTACGTGAAGGATGATCAAAGGGTTCTTACCTGCTCCTTTTAGGATCCTTTTCAACCGCAGGTCCACATCCCTTATCTTAGCGCCCGGCAGACAGCACACCCTTCTGTTTTCAGGGTCCGCTCTGGTCACAGGCCTGTCCAACCTCCTCAGCAAGGAGTCTCCAATCACATAAACCTGCCTTTGCCTGGTGACAGTACTCTGTACAAATCTATCCCCTGTTCCCTGTAGTCGTACCTCTTGTGTCTCTCTATTTTCCCTTATAGTCCCCCTAGTGCCATCCTCTATCCTACTGGGGCCCGGTATTGGTGCTGTCTCCATCAACTCCTGCCCTCTCTCTATCGGACTAGCCGCTCTTCTCTTCTTCCTCTGCCTCCCACCATCAGTTACCACCTGCTGCCTCTCTTCCTCGTTATCCAAACACTCAAACCTGTTCCTGAGTTCTATTCCCCCCTCACTAGCCCTCCTTTTCCTTGGCCTGCTCCTCACAGTCACATGCTTCCACTGATCTTGCTCTGCCCCCGACCTTCCCCCCTCGCAGACCATAGCCTGTGCTTCCTCCTGCACCCCAGAGCATTCCCCTTCTGCCACACCCAGCTTCTGCTCCATTAGCTGCTCGAATCCCCTTCTAGACTCTACCATAGTATCTACCTGCATCTGGAGCCCTCTAATCTTTTCCTCTAGCAGGTCTATTAGGCGGCATTTCATGCAAACATACCTTTGTTCAGGCTCCCCAGGGAGGACCATGTACATACCACAGCTGCAACATGCAATCATCTGCATTGTGTTCCCTGCTGCTTGGCTCATGGCTGCTGCGGTCTCTGCCTGCTGCTCCTGGGGACACAGAGCAGACCCTCCTGCCTCCCCTTCCACCTCCCCCTGTAAACTCCCACTTAAACTCCCCTGTTAGCAGCCCTGTTTGCCGGCTCCTGGTGCCGCTCCTCGCATGATGCATGTGTCATTTGAAATATGCAAAGTTTCTACTTGGCGCTCTATATATACACACCTCTACCTGGATATAACGCTGTCCTCGGGAGCCAAAAAATCTTACCACGTTATAGGTGAAACCGCGTTATATTGAACTTGCTTTGATCCACCGGAGTGCGCAGCCCCGCCCCCCTGGAGCACTGCTTTACTGCGTTATATCCGAATTCGTGTTATATCGGGTGGCGTTATATCGAGGTAGAGGTGTACCTTTACATGGCATTGCTTCCTCAATTTGGCTTTTTGATCTGATGCCCAGATCAATCAATTTCAAACTCAGAGCCCTCCTTGAGGGTCGCTATTGCTTGTTAATCTCCCAAGTGTGGATCCATACAGGAAATTCTAGAAAAGTTAAAAATGGTTGTTTACCTAGTAAATGTAGCTCTCCTAGAGGACTGCGTTAATGGATCCACTCTTCATCCACTTTGGCCACTTTTTCAAAATGATCAGTTAAGGATTTCTGAATAGTGAAGGAGCTGAAAGACAGGTGGGGATATGGCACTTTTTATATTCACAGAACCTGGGTGGTGAAGAGATGTGCATGGCCCCAGTGGAGACTGCTTGTGTGTTGGAGGCTCACCTCTTCTTCACAAAAGGAAAGACTGACTATCCAGGGAACCAGTGAAACTGACTATGCACAATGTGCTGTCAAATATACAAATCAAGCATTGACAATTTTTTAAAATTACAGTAATAGTGGGTATTGTTATTACAGTAGGTGAAACATGTTTAGGCATGTTTTTTTCTTCAAGTTCACTGTCCATTTAAGGAAAAATACTCTTTTTTTTGTAAACAACTGAAATATTGCTGTTATCTTGTGTTGGAATATTTCTCTATGCTGTAATTATTTTGCTATATTTTTGTTGCCATAATAATTACATAAATTACTGAAGAATATGAAGAATTCTTATTCCAGAAAGAATTTTCTATTATTTAGTTTTCAGTTAAGATTAATTGCTCAGAACACTGACATCAGAATAAATTCTCAATTTTTTTTTTATCCAAGTGTGGTGAAGTATTTACACTCTGCTCCATGAAAATGGAGCGAAATCATTAGCACAGTCTTGCTTAGTTTACTGATATAATTAGGGTCCCATCCCAATGGGGTTGAGGATCTATCAGCAGCTCATACCAGGGTGTCCAGCACCTTACAGGCTCTGGCCTATATTGTAGTTCTGTCTGTTGTCTTTGCAGAACTAACTTTGTTGTGTGACTCTATCGGGTTTTTGTATGGATGGCATTATACTGAAAATGGAATAAAGTCTAAGACCTTAGGCCAGATTTTGATCTCCCCTACAGGGCATTGATTTTAATGGAGTTACTTACAAGATAATTGAGCTCAGAACAAGCCCATGCCACGCATCTCAAGTTCCTAAGAATTTGTGCTTTCTGCACTATTACTAGCAGTAGAGACCGGATTTGAATTTTTGTGTTTGAGTTCAAAGCGGTAGAAAAGAAGATACGTTAATCTAAATAAACAGCAAAAGCTTGCATCTTGAAGCAATAAACCACCCTGCAAACACAGTGTTTATGAATACAGATTATTTCTTCTTTGGGAAGACTGGATATGAACAATAGTAACATTTATAAGAATATTTTAAGATGGCAATTCTTCAGAAACAAATTTCTAATCTCAATTTTGATTAAAGACATTTACAAAAATGGAGGTTATACATTCTCATACCTGTATGAATTTGATATTATTGACTGTATAACTGAGATATGAAACTTTCTTTGTTACACTGCTCTACAGCCAAAATGCTTCTGAAATAAATGTAGTCAAACGTTACTAATTCTGGGTCACTGAGAACGAAAATGATGCTTAAAATTGTTGATTGGCTCTAGTTTTCAAGATATGCTATTGGGTCAGTATATACGACCCTTGACTTGGGAATGGTGGAGGATAAGTGAGTTATAAAGGGAAGGGATCTCAATTTAAACCAAAAATGACTAAAATACATCTTTGACTAGATCTATGAATAAATCTATGACTGGGTTTGGACAGTACTTGCTTTTTAGGCAAAACAATGAATGATGCAATCTGAAGCTGGTATTGCGTCATACATGATATGAATTGCATCATGTTATTCCTAGAAGTCATGGATGATGCAATCCTAACGAAGCTTACATCACTCTGCTGAACAAATTGCCCTATATCAGCTCTAGAAATCATACAGTGTCGTGCTCTCTTATTTGTCAGTGTTTGATTTTGCAAAGGGACACATTTCTGTTTAGCCAAAGTGAGCAGAGATGCCTCGTACTTGTGTGAACAGTGCAGATAACTTCTGCTATGTTTGTGGTGAAGTGACTTTTGCATCACAAAAGCGCAGTATAACCACTATGGTTAAGAAAGCCTATCACCTTTATTTTGGCTGCAAAATTGGAGATCAGGACAAGAGGTGGGCCCCACACATATGCTGCAACTCTTGTGCAACAAATCTTCGCCAGTGGTTGAACAGGAAAAGGAAGTCTATGCCTTTTGCAGTGCCAATGATTTGGAGAGAGCCAACAGATCATACCAGCAATTGTTACTTCTGCATGGTGCCTCCAGTTGGGAAAGGTGTGTCAAAGAAGAAAAAGTGGACTGTGCATTATCCAAACATTCCATCAGCTATACGCCCAGTACCCCACGGAGAAGGACTGCCGGTTCCTGATGCACCAGAATCATTCTCACTTGAGTCAGACGAGGAAGAGGATGAAACTTCTGGTCCTGAACCATCAATGTCACAGGACCCACATTTTCTCCCATCCTCCTCCTCTGAACCACACCTCATAACACAAGGTGAACTGAATGACCTTGTCAGGGATTTGGAACTACCCAAGAGTAAGGCAGAGCTGTTGGGGTCCAGACTACAGCAGTGGAATCTCCTGGCAGGTGATGTTAGGGTTTCCATGTTCCGTGACCGTCAAAAGGATCTTGTCCCATTCTTCTTCATGGAAGGTGATCTTGTAGCCTGCAACAACATCGATGGTGTGATGGCAGCCCTCAACATCGTTCACGATCCAGATGAGTGGAGACTGTTCATTGATTCAAAGATCGAAGACGAGTCTTAAAGCTGTTTTACTGCATAATGGCAATGTTTTGCCATCAATTCCAGTTGGTCATGCAGTCCATATGAAGAAAACCTATGACAACATGAAACAACTTTTGAGGTGCATAAACTATGACCAACATCAGTGGCAGCTTTGTGGCGATTTGAAGGTTGTTGCTCTCTTGCTTGGTCTGCAGACTGGATACACAAAGTACTGCTGTTTTCTCTGCGAATGGGATAGTCGTGCAAGAGATTCCCACTACCTCAAGAAAGATTGGCCACTCTGACAGTCATTGGAGCCTGGGAGGAAAAGTGTTCAGCATCCACCACTTGTTGAATCAAGGAAGATTTTGTTACCACCCTTACACAGCAAGCTGGGTCTGATGAAGAACTTTGTCAAGGCCATTGACAAAACACAAGCAGCTTTCAAGTACCTCCGTGGAAAATTTCCAAGGTTAAGTGAAGCGAAGATAAAGGAAGGTGTCTTTGTTGGTCCTCAGATTTGTGAACTTCTTCGAGATGATGCATTTGGCCATGCACTGCGTGGCAAGGAAAAGACGGCATGGAAAGCCTTCCAGTTAGTGGCAATAAATTTTCTCGGAAACAACAAGGCAGACAACTACAGGTTGTTGGTGGAAAACCTCCTCAAGGCATACAAAAGCCTTGGTTGCAACATGTCACTAAAGATACATTTTTTGCACTCTCATCTAGATTTTTTTCCACCGAACTGCGGAGCAGTGAGAGACGAGCACGGCGAGCGATTTCACCAGGACATTGCCACAATGGAGAAACGCTATCAGGGCAAATGGAACCGATCAATGCTTGCAGACTATTGCTGGACAGTGACAAGAGATGCTCCATTTAATGAATACAAGAGACAAGCCAAGAAGCGCCGAGTAGACACTGAATAGGACTAAACTATGTACATAATAGTTTTTTGCCTTTTGTTTCATAATAAATTTTATTTATAGAACCCTTTGGCTGATTTTTAAAGTGTTACATAAACAAGACAGGTGAAATATTATCATGTAAAGCAACCATAAACACATGAAAAGACCTAGGTTTACAATTTATGATTAAAACTCTACTATCTACACGATATACATAGACATAAAATGTAAAAACTTAAATATCTTAGAAACAGTAGCCAATCAGTTGTTTTAATTGTCATATTTGAATTCAGCACATCAAAATACATAATAAATAGCACATTTTATCTCTGAAGCAGACGACTTCTCAAAAATTGTAGACCAGTGTTATAGGCCTGATTAAGAACAAATTCTAAAGTAGAAATGTTTCCTCTTATAGCAGATGGGGCACAGAAAAAAAAAAAAATAGAGCTGGTCACTGAATAGTCTAGTCTCCTGTGAGCTCTAATACTTTGGTCTCATTTCAGTTGTTTGGTTTAATGTTCAGGTGGTGTTGGTGGCCTGTGATATACAGGAGATCAGATAATCTGGTGGTCCCTTCTGGCCTTAAACTTTGACTTCCCATCTACAATATTCCTAGAAACATATGTTAAGGCTAATGCATTAACTTATGCTTAGGAGTAATTTAGTATTTAACTGTATTAAAGTCAAACAATGTTGTTAGTAGAAGTTAATAAGTATATATCTTCTTTCATACTTTATTAGGTGTTGAGTACTATACACCTGTTTGAGCACTGCATTTGTGTAGATTAGATTTTTTTCACAGGTAGGGACTAGTCTTTGATAACTATCAGTGAGAAATACATAGTTGTATATAGATAATTTAAAAAAAAAAAAAAAAGCCCAGAATCAAAAAACCTGCCCTGATAAAGTTTGCAAAATTGGAAACATTTTTTTAAATAATTGAGATAACTGTCTTCCTGTTGAGTATCTCAAATAACTATCTGGACTCTCATTTGTTATATATTTGCCTCTCCCCCATATCAGTACTTGGTGAATATTAATGGGGCAAACCAGTGCTCCACTTATGTAGACCCACTCACTGGTGTCTTTATTTCTGTTGTCATCTAGACCCTCTCTGAGCCTAGTTAGGTGACAGTTTTAAAAATTCTGGTCAGTTGAGACTAGTGCTTCTGCTGTTGCTAGGGCTCTCTGCAGATGCATTGGCTCTAGGGCAGGGGTTCTCAAGCTGGGAGTCGGGACCCCTCAGGGGATTGCGAGGTTATTACAGGGGGAGGGGGGTCACGAGCTCTCAGCCTCCACCCTAAACCCCGCTTTGCCTCCAGCATTTCTAATGGTGCTAAATATATAAAAAAGTGTTTTTAATTTATAAGGGGGGGTCACACTATGTGAAAGGAGTCAACAGTACAAAAGTTTTAAGAATCACTGATCTAGAGCAACAACAGTAGAGTGAGCAAATCCTCCACGTAGACATAACCTTAAATACTCAAAAATTGATGCAATCCATTTCAAACGACCTCTGAATCCTATTTTTAATCTATTCACTTCTTCAGAGGCACTTAAAAAAAATTCTCATCCTCCATTTGAGATGTAATTGCACCTGAATACAATGTTCCTTATCTATCTTTAATTCCCGTAATTGCTCACTACTAATCTTTAAAAATGTTGTATGGAAATTAATAAATGGAGGGAGTTGGTAATTCCGTATTTTTAATGCTGTCAGATGTGTCTTCTGTGAGAGATTAAATGCTTGGTGACTTGGTAAGATCCATTTTCCTAACCAGGCAGTCTGTGTTCTTCCCATGTCAGAGAATTTTGTTTACGTATTTAGTAAGGGTTTGATTATTGATATCATAATAATTTAAGGGAAGCACACACACTAGACCTAGCTCTATGGAGTGATAGGGCTTCTTTGTATCACTTGGGTAATACAAAGCAGCACTAAATCCAGTGGCTCCATCCACTGGAGGATTCCAGCTGCATAAGAGAATTCTCAGGTGGAATAGAGTCATTCCTCCTTGGCATGGAGGAATTGCTAGTAGATGCTATTGGCAGCTGACACATGGTAAAATAAGTAGCCTGAATGCTATTCTACCTTGCACTGAGAAGTGGACCAGCACCTGGTTGCTTCAGAATCCAGGGACTGTAAAAATGTCTTCAAACCACCTTTGTTCATCTTGATTTATGCTCAGCATAGCTTAGCCAAACCAGAGGATTTGGACCACAGTATTTACTGAAGTCACAAATCATCTCTTAAAACTTCCCAGAGCAGTAGGATATATTTGGTTCCTTCCCAAAATCATGCAACAAAATCATAACATTTTCTACAAAATCAGTTCACCTTACAATGTCTTCCTTTGTATTGGGAAACATTAAAGAAAAAAATATAGAAAAATCATATTAAATATTTGTTCTAACTGTTACATGTCCAGTAAATTAACTTTCTAAAACTATATTTGATTGGATGCATGCAAGTAGCTCCAAAAGAATTGAACTTCTGGTTTTCAAGGACTCCGGAGAGAATGTTTCCATTGTGCTAAGGACAGAAAATCAGTAGATAGTGACAGTGAATAGTTAAGGTAAATGTAAAACTATTGATGTCAATTGCAGGGAACTAAAAGTTAAACTTTATTCCCTCAGCATTAAAAGCTGGTATGGAAATACTGTTTTTTGATGGTAAATGACTACTTGTTCAGAGTGTTGAAGAACTATCAAGGTCAGTGCATTGGGTCTGAAGTAGAGTGCTCCCTGGTGCCCTCTTGATGAAGACAGTAGTAACAATTTAAAAACAATGTAAATTTAAACAATGCAAAACTGAGAATTTACAAAACTTGTATTTTCCTTTTTTTATACCTTTCTCTCAAATTGTTTTGTTTTTCAGCATCTCTGATTAGCAGTACAAAAAACCTGGTGTTCTGGATACATGCTACTTGGATACAGAATTTAAGCCTCTGGTACCTTAGGTTTTCAGCATTACTGTCTTTGGGATCACTAACAACTTTCAAAGCTCCTTCAGGGAATGCACCATGACATCAGCAGTGGTTGACAGTGGAGGTTCTGGCCTGGAGTTTGACAACAGTGGAGTAGAAAATCAGGAGGTTAGAAATCTGTATAGAACTTATTTGCCTATAAACTTCATATCACTGTGTATGTAAAAAACAAGCATTACTATAAACTTGCTTTGTAAAATAGGTTAGAAGTTGCTAAAGAGAGCAGGATATTAGTCAATTTTAAAATTATCCTTTATTAGATATCCTCTTATCGCAGAGAAGAAATGGAGAGTTGTACTGTCTGCCATACTGCAGAATTGTATATAAAATGCATTTTTAAAAGTTTAAACAAGGGTTTTGGGTTCCTATTTGATGTCTCTAGATATTTGTATAATATAAAGAGAGCAGACCAGAGGCTTTTTAAATTAGCCAGCTCCAAAGACTTTTTAAATCATCATATTTTGTATTGTTAAGCAACGAGGTGTGTTACTGTCATATGGCTTGCAATACATTTGGGTATAGTGTTCATAATTAATCAGATTTTCCACTCAGTTATACCTGTGCACCGCCACTAAGAAGAATTTGGCTCATTAAGTATGTTTGCAGGTTCAGGATTTAAGTATGTAACACTTCTATATGTGCCTACCTCTAAACATCTGAGTAGTTCAGGTGACTTCATTGTGACCACTCGGATGCTTAAAGCTAAGCATGTTGAATATGTGTTGGCAGGATAGGGGCCAAAGACACATGTGTGGTGTAACAGGTACACTACTAGAAAGGAAACATTGTGTCTAAAACTGATTCATGTAAATTCTTTGGGTGTGGAGAGAAAGAATTACTTCTCAGATCTGAATTTTTTTTACTGGAAAACATAACACTCTTTGCCAACATTCTCATGGAAAATAAATTTATTCTCACATTAGGAATATTTTAAAACTCTGCTGTTAGCTTGTTTTATATTTAAATCCTGATGGTATGATTTGGTAGTATCTCTTATTTCATGATAGGTCCTTTATTTTTAATTTTGTTTTAAAAGTTTTACCTTAACTCCCACAAAAAAAAACTTTTTACAAATATTTTGTATTGGTATTCCACAAAATATATATAAAACAATAGAGAAGAAGGGGAAGGCATTAGTTTAGATTTGGTGGTTCAATATTTAAGGCTTTTTCTCTCCCTATAGGAAAATAAGCCAGTCTCTGAATACCCAGCAGTGATTGTGGAACCAGTTCCTAGTGCGAGATTAGAGCAGGGTTATGCTGCTCAAGTCCTGGTTTATGATGATGAAACTTACCTGATGCAAGATGTAGCAGAGGAACAAGAAATTGAGACTGAAACTGTGGAAACAGGTAGACTTTTTTTTTTTAAACGTTTATGAACTTTTCTTCCCCCCTCCTATGAGTTCAGGGCTAGCACTCCCAGAAGAATGTGACTTTAAATTCACCCACAAGACAAGATCCTGACCTGGGGCCCTATGCAATTCCCATTAAAGTCAATGGGAGTCTTTCCATTAACTTAAGTGGGAATAAACTTAGGACCCTGATGTGTTAAAGTAGTTCAGTAAAAGCAAAGTTACTTATACCCAGATGCGCAAAGATATTTACTCACTAACTTCCAGTGAAATCAGTAGGTGTTAGGTACATAAATACCTTTTGAGAATCTGGGCCTTAGTTTCCTCAAGCAGCTGCTCCAAAGGGTATATCAGCCCATTAAGATGCATATAGGCCAATGATTGTAACTTGATGTTAATATTTACAATAACTAGCTTCCTCAAAATTTAATTCATGTAATTAAGTCAAGACATAACAAGTTTGACAAATCTATGTAAAGAAAATCTGTTAAGTATTGTTGTCATTTAACCTTTTCTGTTAGGCATATGTACACATCCAAGGTTAAGGTAAGCATAGGTACTTCTTCCAGAATACTGGTGTACAGGGCCTGGGAAACTTGCTGCAGTGGAAGAAGGGTAGACCGAAGGTGGTAACCTGTAAGAGTAACTAGTGAGATGCAGTAAGCTGTAACCTTGGGAATGTTTTTGTGCAGGGGATAGGATTTGGGGCTTCGAGTGGAAAATAGCTGCTTGCAGGAGTTGGTGACTGGTACTGTGTACAAAACTGAATGATAAAGCAGGCATCTAAATGATAAACACAATACATTAAATAACAAGGAAAGCACTTATTAGATGACAGCAGCATTTAGTTTATAATATTAATTTAAAGAGTAAAAGAAAGAGTACATGTTGGCTTCCCAAGGAGCATGTGATTAAGTTATGCTGATGTACTTGAACCAGGAGTACAACTATTGTGGTTTGACTTTTCATGCTAGACATAAAACTTCAGGTATTATAAATTGACAGAATAATTTAGCCTGAGCAGATTTCAAATACATTTGAAACATTATGTTATTTCTTACTAGTGTTTTGAAATTATTTAAACTTAGTAATTGTACAAATTTCTCAAAGAAGACTGCTCAGTGATATGTTGACCATTAAATATACAGTAGTTCTTTGGATAAAATTAAACATAATGCTGTAGGAGTAAAGTTTAACAGAAATCACTTGTACAGTTGCGGAATACACTGTATAATGAACTTGTTTTATCATCTTACTATTCAATTATGTTTTTTGGTACTAGAGGATAGAAAATCAATATTTAAAATTCATACAGGCTTTAAAATAAACATTGCATTAAGTCCAGATTTCATTATACAACTGCACTACTGAATATTATACAGCTTGTCTGTAGCTATTTCTGTAGTACTCACTGTGGTATCTGAGTGCTTAATGTAATCAGTGGGCCAGATTCCAACCCATTGCAATCATTGACTTCTGTAGGGTAACACAAGATGTAAATCAGCACAAATATCCTAAAAGCTCTGAACCACTTTGAAACTAATCTGTTCACAAGCATCTGATTAAAACACAAATTCCTTGTTTTCAGTGATATGAGGCAATCTCCTTTTTACCAAATATAATGGCCTGGTTAAGAGTGAGGTTTACACAATGGACTGTAACCTTGAGAGAGGATTTGAAGTCTATACCTTGTGTACCATGTAGTGAAGAATGATTACAAGACAGAGGCCACAGGCATCAGATCTGCTTGTGTGGACCCTTGCAAGGGTCTGTCAATGAAGCTTCAGTCTATCACAGCCTATGGTGCAGGTTTATTCTAGCAAAAAGTCATCAAGGACTAGTGCTTTTGACGAATTTGAGGAATGTGATTCAAATAAGTATTGACTCGACTATACAAAGCATAAGAATTGAAATCCATAGTAGTTAACTGTCAGTTAATGCTAGCAGTCTGGGTTTGGTTTTTTCTTTTCTTTTCTTTTTTTTTTTTTGGCCACACCAAGTTTCTTTAAACATCAGATACTAATTCTTATTAAGGATTCAGTCCATGACAAGCGTAAATCATCAGGTATTAAAAAAATCAAAACAAAACAAACAAGCATCTTCATTCTTTAAAAGGGACGTGCATTTCATAGTGTTGAAAAATTTAAGAACAGCTAAAATGACTTTTTTCTGAACATTCCAGAAACATCCACCAATTGACTGAGAGCAGAAAAATTTCAGCCCACAGGAACACCGTAAGAATGTAACAGGGTTAAATTTGATGCACACATGGCAGTCCCACTGAAGTCAGTAGGTGCCTTGTGTAAGCTTCCAAAGGCAGAATGTAGGGCTTAGATTGAAATAGTTCTTAACTTATATTTACCATAGATATGATGTCACCCTAATGGAGGAACCTGGGAGCCTACAATCCAATTTCTTTAGACTCACAGGGTATGGCTATGCTGCAGCTGAGAGTGTGCCTCCCAGTTCAGGTAGACTGACACAAGCTAGCTCTGCTTGAGCTAGTGCGCTAAAAATAGCAGTGTAGATGTTGCAGTACAGGCTTTAGCCACCCAGATATGCTATTTTTAGCTCTCTGGTTCAAATAGATCTAGCGTGTCTCTCTACCCTTGGCTGGTAGGCACACTCCCAGCTGCAGCATAGACATATCCTCAGGGACCTGGTTGCTGTCTTAAAGTTTTGTTAAAATGCAGTGGTGGTTACTGTTAAAACTGTATACCCTTCAGCAAAACCTTTGCAGTTCACCCTTAGTAGCAGCAGAAGCTGTTTCCATTTAAGAAAATGTAGCCACTCTCTGAAATAAAGTTTACCTAAATCTCTTTGCTAGTTGTACATATATTTTGAATGCTGATATGTATGTGGCTATGAGTAAGTCTATGAGACTTAATAACAGTAGAACACCCAAACTTAATTTACCATTCTTGCATTGCTGAAGTATGTTTATATTCATGTAAATCACTAAATTTCTTTTGGTATACTGGATGCTTGGTAAAATGCCACACTGTTATGACAATCGTAAGTAAAGATAAAACACTAAAATAATGTTATTTCAAAAATACAACCAAAAAAATCTCTGGGAATACTTCAGGAAAATTGGTTACATATTTTGTCGAACCTTGTTTGATCCTGCTAACATGAAAATATTGTCAGCACTGATTTGTTTGCTATAACATGTTGAGTCTTCAGAAACAGTCAGGTTGTGTTTAAAATACCTTTTGCTGTGCAGTAAACTAAATAAGCTATTTTGAAAAATATTGCTCTAATGAATAAACAAAATGTTTATTCTCAAAGTCCTTCTCAAAGACTAGGTAAACTAAGAACACATTGATACTTAATACGTATCATGTTTCAGGTAATTCAAGGCAAATGCAACTAATCAGTTGTGTGCATGCGGTTTTTTTGTTTTTTTGTTTTTAAATGTGCCAATATAAGTGAGTATGGGTTTGAGATTTTACAGAACAATCAGATCACAATCAAGAGGAAACCCAACTTTAAAAAAAAAAAGAGAAGTTGAGATTTCATTTGACTTCAGTGTGAACTATGACAACTCCTTTTTGCTTTTGGCATTACATCAGAAATCCTCCTTGTGGCAAAAAGTGAATGTCTGTTTTAATTTTAAAAATATTGTTGCCATGGGGAGGTAGAAGACCTACCTGAAAAACTGGGATCTGAAAAGAAGCTCCTCCAGGATTACCATGTGATGAAAAATATTGAGCTAGAAAGACAACGATGCTGGTATGTTTGTTTATAATTTATTTAGAAATTAAGCTAGATAGGAAGTTTAGTTATTTAAAGTTATCATATAAATGCTCATGGTTATCCTTAAAAGGGAGGGGAATAGTAAACAGTGGAGTAAAGCTTAGAACTCCTCATCCCTTTATACAATATAATACATTAAACTGTTTATTTTAAAACAAATTCTCTCTCTCTTACAGATGAAATTTCAGATTACTACTTACAGTACTACTGCTGTGGGAACCAATTCTTTACATCCACTTTAAGTCTTTAATTGTTTTTACCTGTTCGTGTTCCTAGACCTTTTTCCATTTTAATTAAAAATGCTATCTTTTGATCTTTCTGAATCTGAGCCTCCAAACTGTATTACAGTTGTCTGGATATGTCTGCATTAGAATCATAGAATATCAGGGTTGGAAGGAACCTCAGGAGGTCATCTAGTCTAACCCCCTGCTCAAAGCAGGACCAGTTCCCAACTAACTCATCCCAGCCAGGGCTTTGTCAAGTTTTGATACGTTGTACACTTAGCACTTTAGAACATTAAATCAGGTTTAAACCTTGTAGTTTGATTGGAATTTATTTTTTTGCGGGGAGGAGGAGGAGGAGACAAGATAAAACAGTACATTATCCTCCATTCTGTCCAGACATTTGATTAAGCTGTGTTACTAGGAAGGCTCTAATGTGGACATCTGCCTACATTTTTAGGAAGCATTTGCTTCCTTAACCCTTTAGAATTAGTGGTTGAGATGTATCCCATTGACAGAATTCGGACAGAGTAGGAAAATACTGTTTCCTGGAATTTATTGAGACTAGTTTAAAAAATAAACCAACTGTTGCTTGTTGTGGAAGATCTAAGTGCTGACTAGGCTGTCCAGTTGTTGGCTCTACAAACTTGCTTAAGCACTCAGCTCTTTCAAGCAAAGTTAATGTCAGTTACTACCATAGGCATGCGCATGGGGTGTGCTGGGTGTGCCCAGGCACACCCTAATGCAGGGGTGGGCAAATGGCTCCACTCCCCGGCGCGGCGAGCCGCAGGGTCCGCGCTCCCGGGCCGAACGCAGCAAGCCACCGGCCCCTCCTCCGCCTTTCCCCCTCCCCCGGAGCCATGGTGCCGTGCGCAGCGCTCTGGGGGCTGGGGCTCCACGGTGAGGCAGACACGCTCCCCCCTCCCCATGAGCCATGCCGCCACGTGCGCAGTGCTCTGGGGGCCGGGGCTGCACGCTCCCGCGGGGCAATTCTTGGCTCCGCAGGGAGGCTGGGCACCTCATCTCATGGTAAGAGGTCCGGTGCCAGGGGGGTTGGATAAGGGGTGGGGGCAGTCAGGGGACAGGGTGGGTTGGATAGGGGGTGGGATCCCGGGGGGTGGTGGTGGTTAGGGGCAGGGGTCCCTGGAGGGGGCAGTCAAGGAGCAGGGGGGATTGGATGGGGCATGAGAATCCTGGGGTCTCTCAGGGAGCGGGGTGTAGATAGGGGTCAGGGCAGTCAGGGGACAGGGAGCAAGGAGGGTCCTGGGGGGGGCAGTTAGTGGGGGGGTGTCTCTGGAGGGGGTGGTCAGGGAACAAGGAGCTGGGGGGGTTGGATGAGTCAGGAGTTCTGGGGGGGGGCTGTCAGGAGGCAGGGGTGTGAAGAGGGGTTGGGGGAGTCAGGGAGCGGGGGTTTTGTATGGGTTGGGAGTTCTGGGAGTCCTGTCAGGGGGTGGGGA
>NW_020664417.1:14960083-15021686 GCF_002925995.2 Terrapene triunguis | reverse complement strand
GGGGGGGGCTGTCAGGAGGCAGGGGTGTGAAGAGGGGTTGGGGGAGTCAGGGAGCGGGAGTTTTGTATGGGTTGGGAGTTCTGGGAGTCCTGTCAGGGGGTGGGGAGCAGTTGAATAGGCGTGGGAGTCCCAGGGGTCTGTCTGGGGGCGAGGGTGTGGATAAGGGTCGGGGCAGTCAGGGGACAGGTAGGGGGTAGGGTTCTAGGGGGGCAGTCAGGGGACAAGGAGCAGGGAGGCTTAGGTAGGGGGTGGAGTCCTGGGGGGCAGTTAGGGGCAGGGGTCCCAGGAGGGGGTAGTCGGGGGGGACAAGGAGCAGGGGGGGTTGGGGGTTATGAGGGGGGAAGTCAGGGGGCGGGAAGTAGGAGGGAGGGGATGGGGGCGGGACTAGGGCAGGGGCGGGGCTCCCTGGGTGCACACCCTAATGAAATGGGCTGCGCACGCCTATGGTTACTTCCCCTTCATCAGGGAGCAAAAATGTAGTACTTTAGATAAATAGAAAAAGTTTGTAAAAACTTTGGCTAAAACATGGTTTTAAAACATCTATTTTAATGAATAAATCAAACTTTTATTGTGTTTTAATGCAAGAGGGGATTAAGAACTAATTTTTGAAACTTGAATTAAAAAAACAAAACATTTTTGAACACTTAATGCTGCAGCAGCACTGGCCTAAGTTCCCATTTTCCCAAACGGCACATCATATGTATATATTAGGGCTGTCGATTAATCGCAGTTAACTCATGTGATTAACTCAAAAAAAAAAAAAATTAATCGTCATTAATTGCGCTGTTAAACAATAGAATACCAATTGAAATGTATTAAATATTTTGGATGTTTTACTACATTTTCAATTATATCTATTTCTATTACAACACAAAATATAAAGTGTACAGTGCTCACTTAATATTTTTTATTACAAATATTTGTACTGTAAAGATTATAAACAAAAGAAATAGTATTTTTCAATTCACCTAATACAAGTACTGTAGTGCAATCTCTTTATCATGAAAGTTGAACTTACAAATGTAGAAATATGTACCAAAAAAATAAATGCATTCAAAAATAAAACAATGTCAAACTTTAGAGCCTACAAGTCCACTCAGTCCTACTTCAGCCAAATCGCTCAGACAAACAAGTTTGCTTACAATTTGCAAGAGATAATGCTGCCTGCTTTTTGTTTACAATGTCACCTGAAAGTGAGAACAGGTGTTTGCATGGCACTGTTGTAGCGGTGTCGCAAGATATTTATGTGCCAGATGCGCTAAAGATACATATGTATCTTCATGCTTCAACCACCATTCCAGAGGACATGCGTCCATGCTGATGATGGATTCTGCTTGAGAACGATCCAAAGCAGAGCGGACCGATGCTTGTTCATTTTCATCATCTGAGTCAGATACCACCAGTAGAAGGTTGATTTTCTTTTTTGGTGGTTTGGGTTCTGTAGTTTCCTCATCTGACTGTTGCTCTTTTAAGACTTCTGAAAGCATGCTCCACCCCTTGTCCCTCTCAGATTTTGAATGGCACTTCAGATTCTCAAACCTTGGGTTGAGTGCTGTAGCTATCTTTATAAATTGGATAAAAGAGCACTGTACACTTTTTATTCTGTTGTAACTGAAATCAATATATTTGAAAATGTAGAAAACATCCAAAAATATTTAAGTATTGTTTAACAGCACGATTAATCGCAATTATTTTTTTTAATTGCTTGACAGCCCTAGTATATACACAAGTTACTTAGAACATAAATTCTATCCCTATATCTACAAATAGGAAAATGTTAATTCTACACCCTTCAGTTATACTGACCAAGGAGTGATGGATGTATTGGTGAATTCTCTTTTCTCAGTTCATGAACAGCAGCATCCCTTAAAACTGAAATCTTTGATGCAATCTTCTGCTATGCAACTCGGGTATGTTTCCTTCTTTGAGAAAATAACAAGCAATAGTAAGACATTGGGTGCCATAATTATATCTGCACCTTTCCATCTACTTGAAGTGCACTTGTAGGAGCAGTCCTGTAAGGCTTCCTTTTATCCCTTTTACAGGTTCAGGGTTTGTCTTTTGACCTGGCAACAGGTATCAGCAATGTCATGAAAAGCTAATCTCAGGAGCATTCAGGGATAGAAAATGAAACTATATGCCATTCTATGGCTGAGAATCTGATTTCTTGTAGTGAAGTAGTCTTTTCTACTAGGCCTGTATAGGTTTTGAAATGCCAGACCTTAAAATCAGATAATTCTAACTTGGAAGGTATCCCCCTCAACTCCCAAATTCAATTCAAACTGCTATAGAAGAAATGGAAAAGCCTGAAACTCCTGCATTCAAATGTCTGTTTGTGATATGACTACTCAAATCATGTTGTAAATTAAAATGGGAGTGAAAGGGGGCAACACAACCAATGTAACTTTTAGATCTTGCTTCTATGTCAGGAAGAAGCAGCCCCTGATAGTTGTCTTTGTTTAACAATGGTGAAGTACCTCAGTCAACTTTTGGAATCTAGAGCCTACAAGGATACTCTAAGGAAGCTTTTGGAATAGAACATAACATGTCTGCTTCAGAGCTCTCTGTTAATGGTTCCTCTTGCTGAGCGGAGTCTTCCTCTTCAAATAGTCTTTCTCCAGCATAGAACTGCAAAAATAGCATTGTGGGCCAGTCAAAGTTTGGGGCATAAGCTTGCTCTTTTTTTTTTACATTTAAATACTGAAAACTCCACTTGCGATCTGAAAAGTCAAGTTATGCTCTTTTTGGTTCAGGCAGTACTGCTACCTGTAAAAAAATTCTGCAAGCCAAATTTTTATTATACCGATCTAATTTCATACTGTCTGCCCAAGTTGCATCATATCCCTTGAGTTCCATACTATTTCTTAGGTGTAACACACAGCAGCATTTTCTCTTTATTTGGAACGTATTTAACAATTGATGCATCAGTCAGAATAAAAGCCAGTTCGCTATCAAAGCTGGGTGGGCTCTGCAGTACTAAACAGAGTTAAATAGTTAAAAATTTTACTCTAATCATTAAAGTCAGCAGATCTATAAAAATACATTTTAAATCATCATTTTTCAGAGTTGAGCTGCATTTTAAGGCAGCTGCAGGATCATAGTAAAGGTTTACATAACTATAGGGAGCAGAGTACCTATTCAGATACTACAATAATGGATATGGTATAACAATCTATTCTTGTTTTAGTTATTACAAGGAAACCTTATTTTATGGAGTTGCAAGGGACAGTGATCCATTTCTTTTAAGATGGTCAAGGAGCCAGTTCTTAGAAAGCAAGAACCAAATTAAATTAATAGGTTGCATGTTTAAAACAAACAAAAGGAAGTATTTCTTCACACAACGCACATTCAACCTGTGGAACTCTTTGCCAGATGTTGTAATGGCCAAGACTATAACAGAGTTCAAATAAGAACTAGATAAATTAATGGAGAATAGGTCCGTCAATGACTATTAGCCAGGATGGGCAGGGATGGTGTCCCTAATCTCTGTTTGCCAGAAGCTGGCAATGGGATAGATCACTTAATGATTACCTGTTCTGTTAATTCCTTCTGAAGCACCTGGCATTGGCTGTGGTCGGAAGACAGGATATTGGGGTAGATGGACCTTGGGTCTGACCCAGTATGGCCATTCTTATGTAAGATAGCTGAACTGGTGCTTAAATGCAATCTGTGAACTCTTTGTCCCTAGATCTAACTACATGATTATATTAGTGTTCTAAATTCTAACTGGACACATAATGGAGAGTGTGTTCTGGTAAGCAGCCAGGCTGAGTTGAAATCACAGGGCTTTATTATGTGAAAGTTTTAGTCCACACCTGCTTGTGTCCCAACGAAGTCTTGCTACACTGCATCATAATAGATGGGGCTAGAATTTAGGCAGTGCATCTTAACAATTCTCTATCTGAAGAGTTACTTTTCCTGTTTATGGAAGACAGTATTCAGACACAGGAAAATAAGTGTATTCTCATTGTGTAAGCACTACTTGCCACATAACTTGATGTAAATCCACCTTCCAGGAGCGGTCTGTTGTGGGTTCAAGCTTTAAGTGGACATTTCTTCAAACTTGTAGTTTTGGCATAACTGGAATTTTACTTGCATGGACAGAATATGGAACATAACGTGTATCATTGGGCTGCTTCTGCTATATGCTCTGTACTGCTCTATGTACATAAGCACCGTTTTCCATATCTGCCCTGGATCTTTTCCTTCCACACAGGAGAGAAGGTGATGGCTCAGCTTCAGTAGTAAGAGGCTTAGACCTAGAGGGACTTGTTTTACTAGAAGGTAGGGCCTAGCAGGGCTGCTAGCTCCTTGAGCATACCTAGAGGCTGAGTGGAATTCAGAGCTGTCAGCATGTTCGGGCTTGGTGGGCTGCTTGTATAAAAGTGGCCCTTAATCAAGAGGGCTGTACAGGTTTCTGGACCCTGCATAAGTGATGATTGTAACAGGCATATAAAAACCACGAGGTCTCTACTTATTGGGAGAAAGAGATTATCTTGGTCAAATGATTTCCCAGCTCTTTTTACTACTCTGAAGTTCTTAAGAGTAAAATATTAATAATAATCTATGACTATACCTATAGCATATTGGGAACGTGAACTATTGACTTAGCTATTAAATAATTATTTCTTAAGAGTTGTCACAGATGTGGACGTCACTAATTGCAGACAGGATGTTTCAGTAGGCATGCCCATTTTCCTGTCCTTCAGCATCGAAAGGTTCACAGAGCCTGAGTTTAGCAGCAGCGTGTAAACAGGTTAAATTGTTTTCCTCCCTAATACATATCTGAAAATTGAAAGAAAAAATGCATGTAGGCTCTCCTGATGGAGTGAGTGAGACACTAGAGCAGGGGTTCTCAAACTGGGGGTTGGGACCCCTCAGGGAGTTGTGAGGTTATTAAATGGGGGGTTGCGAACTGTCAGCCTCCACCCCAAACCCCACTTCACCTCCAGCATTTATAATGGTGTTAAATATATAAAAAAGTGTTTTTAATGTATAAGGGGGGGTCACACTCAGAGGCTTGCTATGTGAAAGTGGTCACTAGTACAAAAGTTTGAGAACCACTGCACTAAAGTGTGCAATATCATCCTCCCCTGATGAGGGCTGCATCTCAACAAGTGTTTTATGAAGGACCATGTGCCTGTATTGCAGGTTGCTTGCTAAGGGGATGTGTCCACCTCAAATGCCTCTACTATATAGATAATCTGTGTGCAGAAGAGAAGCTGTTTGCCTTGTGTGACTCATGTCATCTGATGGATGAACAAAAAGTCTTCAATATCTAGATCCCTCATTGCCAGTATACAAACTCTGATGAGCTAAATTTCCTAAATGCTTTAGTGTTTAGATTTTTTTTTTTTAAACTTTCAGTTCCAGTTGTGACAGTTTTCCCATCAAACATTGTGGTTTGGAATAAAAGGATTATGATGCCATTGCGTGTGATTTGAGATGTTGAACTGACTTGAATGATAGGTTCATCCTTCAGATTGCTTTGTCAGCATGAAAAAGGCAAAACTGAGGCTCTATGAATGACCGATTTATTTGGGCATAAGCTTTCGTGGGTAAAAACCTCACTTCTTCCGAAAAAGTGAGGTTTTTACCCACGAAAGCTTATGCCCAAATAAATCTGTTAGTCTTTAAGGTGCCACCAGACTCCTTGTTGTTTTTGTAGATGCAGACTAACACGGCTACCCCCTGATACTTGGCTCTATGAATGGAATTTCTAGAACTTTCTGGCTGATGTGACTGCTATATTTAAAAACAAAACACTTGATAGAAGGAATAGAGAGACCCCTTCTAAAAAAGTTAAGGGAAGTCATAGGAGGACATTTACCCTACACGTGATGGGGCCCTGTGTAGCTGGCAGATGTATGAAAGAAGCTGCTTTGAGAAAAAACATACAGTCTAGATCAGCGGTTCTTAACTGGGGGTCTATGAACCCTTGCAGGGGGGCCATAGGCCCCCACAGCTAAAACCCAGAGCCCAAGCCCCAGCACTTCCCGTGGGGCTGAAGCCAGGAGCCGCGTGTGGGGTTGAAGCTCCAATCCCTGGTATCCCCTGCAGGGCTGAAGCTGGGAGCAGCGGGGCTGAATCCTGGAGCCCCGAGCCCCAGTGCTCCCCATGGGGCAGAAGCCCTGAGCCTCTGGGCAGAGTTGGGGGGCACAGGGGCTGTTGCTCCCCCCCACACCCAAACTATAGTGCAAGAGCAGGGCAGTCCTGGGGCAGCTCCACACTGCCCTCCGCCCCCCACCCCCTTCTCTCCTGGCACACAGCCCCTAGCTACCCTGCACCCTGAGCTACCTCCCTGCTCCTACACAGCCCCTAGCTACCCCTTTCCCTGCACCCTGAGCTACCCCCCTGCCTGCACACAGCCCCAACCGCCTCCCTCCCTGCACCGAGCTACCTTTCTGCCAGTACACAGCCCCTAGTTACCCCTCTGCCTACACACAGCTCCTAGCTATCCCTCTCCCTGTAGCCTGAGCTTTTTTCAAAGTTTTTGAGGTGAACCCCCCACCTTTTGAGTTATAATTTTGGTTCCCCCCCCCCCCCACAGGTGGGTGGCCTGCTGAGATGAGTCAGGGAGAAGAAGGGGCGCTCCCTTCACAGATCCTGCTGTGCAGAGCTAGCTCAAGTCCCGCTGGCCCCTACCTACTCAAAATAGAAGTCAAACTGTGCCTATGCCTGAGTCCCCCCTGCCCTCTACTGGGCCCTGGAGTTCTTATAGCATGTTGTGGGGGGCCTCAGAAAGAAAAAGGTTGAGAACCCCTGGTCTAGATAAAGATTCCTTCTGAAAAGTCCCAGTGCAGTGGATATAGTGCATATACTCACTAGGGTACTTTTAAAGTCAAAGTGCGAGACTGTTGTAAAAACTTCAATATGTAGCATAATTTTGCTGATGTTGATAACTACTCCCAGTACACACTGTTTCAATTTCAGCTAGATTACGGTATAGTTTATAGGCAGACTCTTATCAGTAAACAAAGGATAGAAATTCTTTGAATATCACTTCTGTAGGCTCTTCCTTTCATGTCAGTCAGTGAAAGGCTAGATTTTGCCACTAAGTAAGCATCTCTTTAGATATTTAAAAACTGAGTGTTCTTTGAGTAGAATCACACTATATAGAGTCAAAATACCTATTGATATAGGATCAAGGTGCCTACAGTTGCTAATCTGGTATAAGCACAGGTCATTTGCTGTGAGATTTAACCTGATTTGGTGGGAAGGCTTAAAATTTCCTAAGAAAGAGTCATGCCATTATTTGGTAGACAGCTAGTAGCTAGGCCTACCCATGTTTGCACATGATCTTTCTCATAGAAAACTGAATGCACAGTGGCTGCCTTTCATTTGCCTAAATTAAGACCTGGAGTTTGCCTAGGACAAGACCTGGAACTTTTCACAATTCCTAGAGGGAAGGATATAAAGCTGTTGGAGTCTTCCAGTTCTAAGACTGATGGAAGCTAGCAACCTCAGTGTAGCTCTGGTCTCTCAGTAACTGGAAAATTAAATAGATGCTATGATTGAATTATTGCCAGGTAGAGGAATTTTACATACAGTGGGAGAAATGCTATATCTTGGCACATATTCTACCAACAAGTCTTAGAGATGGACTTCACAGAGCTGGTCCAGAAAAAAATATTTCTGCCAAATCTGAATAAATAACAGCATATTTATGAAGTGTGAGACTATAGTGAATTATAATATAATCCCAGTTCTCTTGAAATAGTCAACTGTTGTGGCTGAGTCAAAGGTGAAGGTAAACAGAGTTTAGCAGTTAGGCTACAGTTGAGGGACAACTTAGTTTTTTGAATACATCCATGGCAGTAGATAAGGCTCAAACTAATATACCAATCTCTTGCAAAGTTTCTTTGTTAAACTACTTGGAGTGGACACAGGCAACAACGCAGTGCTGGAAGAATGCATTTTAAGCCTGCGACTGACTTTCATGTGTCTTCATGATTCCGGGCTGCGGACGTTTAGGAAGCCTTTCTCATGATCTCCAACTCGGAGAAGCTTGTTCCCCAGGAGGAATGGAGAGACAGACCCTGGACACGTTACGGGACGAAGCTCCCTCCCTTTCATATAAAAGCTAGACTTCTCGGAGGAAGATGCGTTGCATGAGCAAAGCCGCATCGCTGACAGCACGGGTGAGAAGAGCCTACTGCCATTCTGCGCGATCCTTCCTGCCGGCCCCACTTCTCCCTGCACAGGGACCCGCCGTTGGCCCTCCTCCGGGCTGGCTCCCGCGTCCCGAGCAGGTGCCACCTCGCTGGCAGCGGGGACATTTGAAGAAGATTGCCGCTCACCTGCCTGCTCCCAACTGAGCTGAGAAGGGCGGAGAGGATGCTCCCGCCGCAGGGCAATGGGCACGAGCCTCCGCTCCCCGCAGTCTGCAGACAGCCAAGGCAGGGCCGCTGCGTTAGTGCGGAGTCCTGCCTTCTGCACAGGGGCAACGGCGAGCTGTGCACGGCTCCTCTGCCGCGACTGCAATGTTAGCAAAGGGAATGCTGGGACCTGTCCCGGGCTGCCGGAGCCTGTCGAGAAGAACCGGGCACAGCATTAGCTACTTGGTGCAAGCAGCAGCCGTGCCACTCCCCTGTCTCCTCCCCAGCCGCAGGTGTCTGTTTCCCGGCCTGCCCTAGCCCCCTCCCGCGCCGCGGGCTCCGTCGCTTGCTCTGTGTTGCTGCTGTGAGTGGCAGCCCGCCACTTCCTGTCTGAGGCTGGCGGCGGAAGGATCGCGTGTGCTGTGCTGTTCTGGAGGAAGCGCTCCCCCGCCGCCGCGTTGTGTTGTGGGGGTGACCCGCGCTGGGCTGGCTGGCGGGCCGCTCGGTGTGCGGAAGGATCCGCGGCGTGTGCCCGCCCCGCGCTGGGGCTGCGTGTGTCCTAGCCCGCCCGCTCTGCGCTCCCTGCGAGTCAATGTGAAGCCGTTCCAGTACCATAAACATGGCGACTTCCCTGCATGAGGGGCCCACGAACCAGCTCGACCTGCTCATCCGAGCCGGTAGGTGCCCCGCTCAAGTTTCCTCTCCGCCTAGGGGGTGCGCGCCGGCGGCTGCGGGAGCAGCTTCGCACCCTTTGGGCCGGGGGCGGCTACAGCGCTGAAGCAATGGAGGACAAATCAGGAAGTGATCACCTTGGGTAGCAACCTGGCTGGCATGGGGTGGGCAGCAGGTCGGCGGGCACCTGTCCCTGCGCAAGGGAGCCTCCGCCTCCGCGGAAGTTGTGTCGGGGCCGGCAGCGGAGTTTTGTGGGGTTTGTGCTGCTGGGGAGATAACCAGGAAGTGTGTGGGATTGTCCGTTCTCCCTCCCTGCCGTCCCTCCTCCCGCCGCTGCCGCCACGCTGTCTGAGCAGAGAGGCCGTGGGCAGCCGCTTCCCCGCGCAAACACTCGTCCTCTCCCTGCATTGGTCGGGGTGGGGGCAGAGTTGCCCCGTTCTCCGGACTGGCGGGCTTCGTGCGGCCCGGGGTGCTGTACCCTGAGCCCGTTGTTCCTGTGCCCTTTAAATTCCCCTCTCGCAGGGGCTGGGATCTGTGGTGCTGAGGCGGGACAGGCTCGGGAGCTGCAGGGAGATTGCCCGGCCCACGTGTGCGGGCTGGGGGGGCAGTGCACGGGGGTGATAAAGGAAAGTCAATCTCCCCCTCCCCCACAAAACCCCATAGCGGAAGCGCCGAGCACCCTCAGGGGCCCGAGCGCGGGGGGAGTGAGAGCCCAGTTCACCAATCAACTGCCGGGGCCGTTCGGAATCAGAACGCTGAGGTCTTTGGAGGCGGGGCTCGGCCCGGCCGGACCAATGCGAGCGGGGTAGGAGGGTGAGTGGCAGCTCCCCGTGGCGCTGACAATGCGCGCATGGAATTGGAGGGAAGAGGATTGTAAACACGGAAGTGGGGGGTGGGGTGATGGGTGCCGCGGGTATGGGGATGGCTGAGTGCTGGGGGGAGCGCGGTTGGGACAGGGCCTGCTCTGCTGTCCTGGCCGCGGGGGTGGTTCAGTGTCACCCCGGCCAGAAAAGCGGGCAATCTCCTCGTGGGGTGGGAGTGTTCTCTGCCTGCCCCTCGCTTGGAGCTGTAGCGAGCGGGCCCAGCCCGGGTGTGGGTGCATGCACCCATGCTTCAGGCACTGGCTCTGCGGCGGCAGCTCCGCTACTCCACCAGCGCGCGTGGGGCTCCTGCCTCAACACCCTCCCACCGCGGCCCGGAAGGAAGGCTCGACCTTCCCGCCACGCCCCTCAGCAGCGTATATGTGCGGTAGGGGCTACGGTGTTCTGCAGCAGACTGAACTTAATGGAAAACATTGGGCATGGTGTACTACACAAGTGTACAGAACACGGTTCTACAGGGACACTATCAGAGAAACCTGCAAACTGAAGTCTCTCTCTGTCATAGTCCAGCCCAACTGAAAGCTGTCTCCTTAACACCCCTGTGATTAAAATATCACTTGAGTGGTTTTGCCATCCCACCTGCAGTGATGGATTAAGGGGATCACATCCGTTTCAACAAAGGATCTTATACAGTAAATCAGAATTCTCCTAGCATTACTGTCCTGCTGCCATTCCTATCCTGCTTCCCACTTTTTATGGAGGATGGTGGTGGATACTCCCTTGGATACAAATCTTGAGTCCAAGGGGGCCCCCTTCAGACCATGGAGAGGAATTCTTATGCAGCTCAACAATGATGTTTCCAGTCAACTAAAGCATATCCCATGGAAATTCCATTTGGTCATCACACACTGAAGCCACCATCCTGTATATTCAGTGTGGAGGTGGGGAGAATAGAGAAAAAAGTGGTTGGACCTGCATAGAGTGACAGGTGACCTGAGTGAAATTATTACTTTTTGTTTCCAAATACTTATAAATGCAGCAGTTATAATTTTTCAAAATGATGGGTTCTCAACCTGTGTGTATATGTGTGTCACAAACAGGTGTCATAGGGTTGTGACATTGCCCTTCCAATATTGTTAAATGAGAACGGGGTCCCAGGCAGATGGGTTGGAGAGCCTGGGAAGCAAGGGGAAGGCAGTGTCCTTGTATATAGAAAGAGCCCCAGAATGGAAAAAAATTGAGAACCACTGTCCCAAGGAATTAGCTTTACAACTAGCTGCAGGATGCTAATGTGCTTTTAATTAGAAGTCTATATAAAAATAAATTGTATTTGCATGTCCGTAGAGGTACAGTATTAACACTTCTCTTCTTCATTCGCATAACCACTCCTTATTTATAAAACCCTGATGTATAGACAGAATCTGCTGTTAGAGTATTGAGACTGGAGACCTCACACCTGTCTGGAATGCTGCTAAATGTATACAAAGTCAGGCATAAATCCACATAATGTGTCCTGTTTTTTTTTTTTATTAAACTGTAAATTGTACAAATTTTGACATAAAATTAAATCATTTTTACGGTGTTGCATGCCTTCTGGAACATATTTCATGAATGACAACAAAATTATACCATACAAAAACATTCTGGAAATGTATTTAGAAATATTTGAAAACAAAGATTAATCCATGTTCATTAGCATTTTAAGAACAAACTAAAGCTGGGATACAGTATAAACATTTTACTGCTGAGTTCATCATTAGGGCTGTGATGTCAGGTATAGAATCATAGAAGTGTAGGGCTGGATAGGACCTCAAGAAGTCATCAAGTTCAGCTCCTTGCACTGTGGCTGGACCAAGTAAATCTAGACCATCACTTTTCAGGTGTTTGTCCAACCTGTTTTTCAAAACTTCCATCGATGGGGATTCCACAACCTCCCTTCAAAACTTATTCCAGAGTTTAACTGCCCTTGCAGTTACAAAGATTTTCCTAATAACTAACCTAAATTTCTGTTGCTGCAGATTAAGCCCATTGCTTTTTGTCCTATCTTCAGTGGACCTGGTGAACAATTGATCACAATTGTCTTTATAGCAGCCCTTAATGTATTTGAAGATAGTTCTCAGGTTCCCCCTCAGTCTTTTCTGAAGACTAAACATGCCCAGTTTTTTAACTTTTCCTCGTAGGTCATAAACTTTTTATCATTTTTGTTGCTCTTCTCTGGACTCTCCAATTTGTACGCCAAAGTATGGCGCCTAGAATGAGATACAGTACTCCAGCTGAGGCCTCACCTATGCTGAGTAGAGCTGGACAGTTACCTCCTGTGTTTTACATATGCCAGTCCTCTTAATACAGCCCAGAATATTAGCCTTTTTCGTAGTCACATCACATTCCTGACTCATACTCCATTTGTGATCCACTATAAACCCCAGATCTTTTTCAGCAGTCCTGCTGCCTGGCCAGTTATTCCCCATTTTGTGGTTGTGAATTTGATGTTTCCTTCCTCATTGAATTTCATCTTGTTGATTTCAGACCAATTCTTCAATTTGTCAAGGTTGTTTTGAATTCTAATCCTGTCCTGCAAAGTGCTTGCAACCTCTCCCAGTTTGGTGTCATCTAGGGTGACCAGACAGCAAGTGTGAAAAATTGGGATGGGGGTCGGGGGTAATAGGTGCCTATATAAAAAAAAGCTCCAAATATCGGGACTGTCCCTATAAAATCGGGACATTTGGTCACCCTAGTGTCATCTGAAAATTTTATACACATATTCTCCACTCCATCATCCAAGTCATTAATGAAAATATTGAATAGTACCTGGCCCAGGACTGACACTAGATACGCCCTCCCAGTTTGACAGCAAACCATTGATAGCTACTCTTTGAGTTCGGTCTTTCAACAAGTTGTATATCCACCTTATAGTAATTTCATCTAGATCGCTTTTCCCTAGTTTGCTTATGAGAATGTCACATGGGACTGTCTCGAAAGCTTAACTAAAATGAAGACATATAACATCTACTGCTTCCCCCCATCCACTACTAGGCCATTAACAATGTCGGAGAAGGCAATTAGATTGGTTTGGCATGCTTCTCTCTTCATTGTCCTTCCTTTACAACTTAAGGATACAATTCTGCTGCCCTTACTCATATGAGTAGTTACATTGAAGGTTTCATAGAAGCGTAGTATTTAATACTGAAGGCAATCAGTGGAGGATGGATTGCAGGATGGAGTCCTAAATAGAAAGTCTCTGGAGTTTTGAGTTTGAATTGGACACCACCATGTAGTTCAATCAGACTCTGACAAGTTGAACATTAATTTGAATTTTTTTAAATGTTATTTAATAATTGTTACTGTTTACTTTGGGAAACAACTACAATGGACGCATTTGATGCTTAAATGTTCTGTCATCTATCAGTGTACTAAAGGAATATTAAAATGTTTTTGGTGAGAAGAGGTATCTTCTATTGTACACAGAACTCCCCTTTTCTCCTGCCCCCAGCATACACTTCAGACTATTTAAGATGAGCTTGTTTATTTAATTTAACTTCTTAAAATTCAGATTTTTAAAAGAGCAATATTTGTGTTTGGATTCATAATAAATAAAAAGCACTGTCAGGCAAAACCAATAGACACCCCAATAGGAGTTAGAAGAAGAAGAAGAAGAAGAAAATGCAGGGAATAATGCAGCTCACCTGCCAACAGAACTTGCCCCTTTCAAACCAAAAAATTGTACATAAAATTACCCAAATTTGGTTAAATCTGCATGGTTACCACAGTTTTTGCTAGTGAAAAAAAAGTATGAAACTAGGAACAACTGAAGTCTAAATCATCTTAAGTATGCCAAGAGAATACAAAGAATAGTAGGGATAGGATTGCCTGATCAACACTAGTGGTGTATTTAAATTTAGTATTCTTTTATCTTTTGTTCTTAATACTAGAGCTGTTAATGATGTTAGATCATTTAGAAAGATGCAATTTGAAGATTAAATCCTTGTTGCCTTAGGCAAGTAGAGTAGGTCGAATGACTTCCGTGGGACTTAAGAAGGTGAATAGGGTGAGTTGGATGTGGCCCTAAAACCTTGTCTTCACTAGAGAATTGAACTGTTTGTAACTGAATTAGTTTAAGCATAAACAGTGTGTTCACACTAGCCATCCTGAATATAAATTTTGCCTTACATTTACACAAGCACTGACTGTCCTAAACAGTTTATTTTTCAATGCCTGCTGGGTATTCATCCTAGCTGAGCTCCCAGAAGTAGTGCATTCTGGCGGGTTTCACAAAGCCACTGGGACAGTAGTGGGAGCATTAGCTGAATCCTTTCAGTTTGTGTGCATCCACAGTAGCAGCCAGGTGATTTTGACTAGCTTTATTAAGCCTGCTAAAAAGTCTCTTAAACCAGATCTTGGTAGACTGTATGGGGTATTTTTGTATGTGGACATAAAGTGTTCTACAAATGTGCTAGGACCTTTCACTGGTTTAATTTCTTTAGAGTAGAATAGGCCTAGATGTTTGCAAGGTATTTCCTTACTTAGCAGAAGTGGTGGGCACAACATCTGTTTTTAGCTACCCTTTAACTGCTTGATACTCATATTGCAGTGGTGGAAATGGCTATCTGTACAATGCTAGTATGCCCATCACCACAGTATGTAGACACCATATTTATCTACTTATTTTAATGTATCTACATGATGTAAAATTGATTTAGGAAAAGCAATCCTTTATCATAAGGGATTGTACTCTTTAGTGCTTTGGCTTTTCTGTTCAGGAGGTCTTTTAATATGTGTTTCTGAGAGCAAAAATTTCTAGCTAGTCTATGGTTACTACACGAAGGCCTGGGCAAAGATGAGTCTTACATTGCACCCCAAAAGAGGCAAGGCTCAAGTTCATCCTGATCTTTGGTGGTATGAATTGATCTTAAAATTAAAAAAAAAATGTGATCATAAGAGCAAAATATTTCTCTCAATGTTGGCCTGATAATTTGCGAATATCTGTACAAAAATTAGTGTTTGGAAACATTTATTCTTGTTTCTACTATTCAGTTTTGTTTTTCTGAAGTGATTTCATTATCACTCTGAAGTATTTTTCAGATGATAATCTTAAAGTAGTTAATTCAGAGTAGTAGAATTCAAAATATTCTACAAATAAACTGCCCTTTAGATTTCTGAACAAATTTCTATCAAGAACCACCCAATAGTCTAAAATTGCTTTCAGCAAGTGGGCATATTGTGTTCTGAAAGTTCCCGTTCATTAGCCCATTCATTTATAAGCCGACCCCCCAAGATGGTTAGGTAAAAATAGCAAAAACTGTATGACCCTTTCATAAGCCAACCCTATATTTCAGAGGTTGGCAAACTTTGGCTCCCGGCCGTCAGGTTAAGCCGCTGGCGGGTCGGGACGTTTTGTTTACTTGGAGCGTCTGCAGGCATGGAGCCCCTCAGCTCCCTGCGCGCCACTTCCCGCAGCTCCCATTGGCTGGGAATGGCGAACCGCGGCCACAGGGAGTGGAGGGGCTCCATGTCTGCAGACGCTCCAGGTAAACAAAACGACAGTGTATTAGATATTCAATTCAATGATTCCATAGAGTTTAAAATCATTTTGGTATAGACCCGTTTATAAGCCGACCCCCGCTCTTTGATGTGTCATTTTTTTACCAAAATATTCGACTTATGAACAAGTATATACGGTAAATTATGATTTAAATACTAACATTTAGTTTTCCTCTTTTATGTGAAATATTGAAATAAAATAATGTTCTTTTGTAGACCTTTATGAAATCATTTATAATGCATTTGCCATTCATGTATTTGTCCAGTTTCAATGCTTGTAATTATGAATTCTTCACTAAAGTATTGCTCTAGTTGCCACATGGTATTAAATAATAAGGTATTGTAAATCAGCTGCTGCAGTTAAATGTTGACCTTGTAATGCTGATAATGATAGCTATCAAGATAAAAAGACAGGAAGGGATCTGTTGCATAATTGTTGTTTTTTTTAAACTAGCCTTAAAAAAAATCCAGGCTTTTCTATTTGCTTTTGCTCATTTTGTTACTATATTTTATTTGTAACAATGCTCTTAGTTTTAAAACTTGATATGTTGCCAGTATTCTGCTCTGTAATGCTGAAGCACAGCACTGTCAGACTTAATTACCAAGTTTGGTGTTTTATAACAGCTGTTGAGAGCCTTGTATAATCTACTGTGCATAATGTTTGTTTAGAAAGATGGAAATGAAATAAGAAGACATTTAGGTAATAGTGAACAGAAACACTGACATACTTATTTCTTTTTAATAATTAAAACTCTCCTGATTTCTTTACTCTGTTAACTCTCCTGGTGTCTATAGCAAATCCAACTAGTGGTCAGGGATTAGAAAGAGCCACTCGGCATGTTGTATTTGGATTGTTCATAACTTTTTTTTTAAGAGGAATTAATTTTTTTCTCCACAAAACATTTCAGTAGATGCCATCATTTTATAAACTGTCTAAAAGGTGCCAGAGAATCAAGTTGTTTAATATATGTAGTAAGATTAAACTTGGTTTAAAGAATGGAATGTGAGCGTCATGTTAGTTTTTAACTATTCCAAATAGGTAAGTGCCATTTCCTCTGATTCTGTTACCCAGTTTTGCAAAATTTATCTCCACATGAGTGAATTATTTTGCCTCCTTTGGGCAAGTAGTAATTCATTCATAGGTGATTTTTATAAGGTATCAGAGTTAGGTCTTTATTGAATTGAATTGATTAATCAGTACAGTTAATATTTATTACATTGAGTTTTACATTGAGACATGCAAGTGAGTAGTATAGTTATAAAAATATTTCCGTTTGCACTGATTGGATACCTATTTTTCTAATTAAGTAAAAGGAGATTGTCTTAATATGGTGTAGTGCTTATGTATTATAATGATAGGTGTTGAGAGAGAATGGAGGTTTCTAACGTAATAAAAGTAGGCTAGCCCAGACAGTCATTCACTATTGTGGAAAGGCATTTGCTGTGTAGCGCCATCTGGATTATATTTCACTGTGAGAGTGTTTGTTTTGTTTTTGACTGGTTTTGGATTTTATTGGGGCAGCCCTTTTCCTCCCTCCTTCACCTCCTTTACCTGGTGACATGATAAAAAATGTGGTGGTGGTGAGGAGTGCAGTCTAATGACCTGCTCTAATTTATCACCCAGATCTCTTGTTATCTTCAAGGTCAGCCAACTTGGCTTATTTGTCTCATCTGCTGTCTTGGCAGCAATGGCAGTGCTGGCAAAGTGAGTCTTCTCCCCAATTAAATCTCCAGGATATCTCTTCTAGTTCCCCTTTCTGTCACAAAGCTTCACCAGGTTCTGTTCCTGCCAGACACACACTACGGTTTTGGGAATTAAAAAGATTCTCCAGAATAGAGTTTGACAAAACTGGTCTAGGTGTAAAAGGGACTGGAGAGATGTAAAGGGGCTCTAAAATGGTTCCAGGTAAGGGAAGGATTCCTCCAGCACAGGAACTGTGGAACATAGCCATAGGGCTGCCATCCTGGGACCTTTCACAAGCCTGTGCCAAAGAAGGGGTTGGAATGGGAGTGCTGCAGAGATTGAGACACACTGCTATAATTGAGACTGATCCTCAGAGCGATCTAAATTATGACAAGGGCTGCTTCAACTCCCCAGAAATGCCTGGTAGAGGGAGGACAAAAAGCACCTCTCCTCCCCCTGGGCTGTGCCTCTAAGAGATCAAGCACATCGTACATGTTTGGCATTAAGAAATGAAAATTACCATATAGGGTGATTTTTTTTTTTTCTCCCTGCAATTGTGCTAGTTCAGTTATATTAACTTACCATGTTTGAAAAGCCCTCTTAATGCTCTTTTGGCAGACTAACAGTTTTGAAGCTGTGCTAGATGGCTGTGTTGAAGCCTAGGGAAGAGCATGGCTAGCTAACATAGCTTTAAAGGTGATGGCCTCTGTCTTAATGAATGTTTAAAAGGGCTTTTAGATCATCTTAAGCTAACTTGATTAAACTAACATGATTGAAAAACACACCCTTTTTGTCCATCAAGACGGGGACATTGTAATGTTTGGTCTGATGTTTTTATATGGTTGCTTAAGTACATTACAGAATTTTACACATAGTACGTGTGCAGAGGTAGATGAGAGGAGTTTAAAAAAATAGTGTACTTAGGGTTGGCAGAATTCAATTTTTATTTTTTTATAATTTCAGTGTTAATCAGTGTTAATTTTTAAGCATTTTTATATTTTTATCAATTTTAATTTTCAGTTTGGGGAATTTATGAGGGGGTGATCAGACAATGGGAAAGGTCAGACAGTAATCATTTAATGACAGTTGACATTGGGTTGAATCCAAAGCCCATGCCCTGACTTCAACCCCGGGAGGTGGGGCTCAGGCTTCACCATCAGTTCCTGGAATGGGGGCAACCCCGCCTGTAGGTCAGCCTCAGTGCCTTCTCACCCAGCGCTTGCTCCGCCCCCAGAGACCAGCATGCATGGGTCACTCCAGTTTGCTTCTGCCCTGGGCCGAGTGAGTCTAACACCAGTCTTGCGGGTTACGTAGCTTCATTTACCTGGTGTAAAGGATCTGTTTCAGCGGGAGCAGGAAAAGTTACACAGGACAGGGAAAATTGTTGTAAACGTAAACAATATATATCAAATATGGATACATTTTTAATTTGACCATCAGCTTCAAAATAACAAAACCCACAGAGTGATAATACTGACCTTCCTTCAGCATGTTCAACTACCATAAGGGCTGAAGAACACAGATGAGGTGATGTGAGTAAGAAACATAAAGCTATTAGCCTTGCGAAATTTAGGAAATACAAAGACAGCTATTTGAATTTTGGTTTTATTTGTTCTTGAAGTGGAGATGTACCTCAACCGCAGTGTGTAATTTTTGCACAAGTACTGTCCAATTAATGTTCGAAAAACCCTCCAAATTACAGAGACATTTAATTACAAAACATGAAATATATAAGAATAAGCGAAAGGCCAAGGAACTGCTTGGTACTAAAGCAGTAATGAAATCCATAACTACTGCAGATAAAAAGTTTTTAAGGTCATCCTTCATAGTAGCGCAGAAAATTGCTAAAACAAAAAAATTGCAAACAATTGCTGAGACTTTGATAATGTCGTGTGCTATTGAAATAACAAAGGAAGTGTTTGGAGAGGAGAAGGCCAAGGTACTGACAAAACTACCGATGTCAAATGACACTGTCAAACAACGGATCACTTCTATGTTAGAAGACATAGTCTCACAGTGTATTGATTGGCTGCGTGATAATGATGTTGCTATACAACTAGATGAATCCACAGACATTTAGAAAATGTCCCATTTACTTGCCTGTGTGTGTGTAATAAAAAAATAAAGGAAGACTTTTTGTTTTGCAAAGAGCTCAAGACAACAACAAAGTCAGATGTCATTTTCAAACTGTTAGATGATTTTATGATTTCAGCAGAAATCTGCTGAACTAATTGCATCCAAGTCTGCACTGCTGGAGCCACAGCGATGACTGGAAAGCAGTCTGGTGTTGTGCAAAAAATAAAAGCCGTTGCACCTTGCTCTATTTGGACACACTGCTTTCTACACCGAGAGGTGCTTGCTGCAAAAGATATTGAACCAAGTATTCACAGTGTTCTGAACACAGTGGTAACACTCATTAATTTTATTAAATCCAGAGCAACAAACTCCAGGTGTTTTGCTGCACTTTGTGAGGAAGTGGGTACAGAGCACCATTCCTTAGTTACGCATACAGAGGTGAGATGGTTATCTTGAGGCAGAATGCTTGCCCATATATTTAATCTCAAGGAAGAGTTATGTACTTTCTTAGATGATCAGAATCCTGAACTTGCCAAAGTGCTGAAAGATGACACGTGGCTGGCAAAACTGGGTTACCTTACAGACGTATTCAATTAATAAGATGAATAAGACTATATAAGGTGGGAACATTAATTTTATTGCCCTCCGTGAAAGAATTGCGGCATTCAAAAGAAAACTACAATTCTGGAAAGTTCATGTCTGTGGGGGCACTACTGATATGTTTGAGCTCTTACATTCTTTTATTCAGGAACGAAATATTGACTTGGATGTAATTAAACCTCAGCTAGCAGCGCATCTGGTCTGCTTAACAAATTCAATGCTTATTTTCCTGAACTCACTACACACATGTGGGCTACAGTGAGAACATTGAAGATAAACTTCCATTCCCATGCCATCAAAATTGTTAGAAGAGCTCTTTGACATTTCATCAGATAGCTCCCTCAGAACCAGGTTCAAAGACATGCTGCTGGAGACATTTTGGTGTGTGTGTTCTGATGAATACATCACTGCTTCTTCTGCAGCGCTGATAATGTTGATCCGCTTTAATACCATCTACTTATGTGAAAGCCAGATTTTCAGCCATGACATCAATGAAAACAAAGTACCAAACCAGGATGAACAATGACCATGACCTGTGCTTGTGCTTGTCAAAGATACTCCCCCACGTCTTGACAGAATTGTTGATCAGCACCCTCAAGTTTCAGAGAGTAAATAAAGAAAAAATTCTGTTTTTTATTTTTGTGCCTCTATTGTCCATTTTTTTTTATATTTTATGTGTGTGTGTTTAACTGTATAACTATCCATTTAATACAGCTTTTAATTTACTGGATATGCAGAAAAACAGTTGTTGTGGCACAGGTGAGCCGTGGAGTTTTTGTAACATTTTTATGGGGGGGAGGGGCAGACTCAGAAAGAAAAAGGTTGAGAACCCCTGCTCTTACAGAAAGCTGGGACTATACTGGCACCCAGACAGCCCCGTACTGGGGAAGTGCAAGGGTGATTTGAAGCTATTTTTTGTGCCTCTGCTCCTGTGAAAGGCCAAGTGCTCCTCACCTGCAGAGCAGAACCCAGTACCACCTGTAAAAAATGATTAACAACTTCAGATGTGAAATTTATACAGATGTACACAATTTTATTAAATTAGAAGTAGTATAAATTAATTTACTTAGAACTTAAATCCATCAAAAATTGTTTTGTATTCTTCATATAATGCATTTATGTACAGAACAATAAATCTTGAAAAGGTATAGGCTGCTAACTAGCAATACTGCAAACAATAATTCCTAAGACAAAGCAAACTAAAACAAAATGAAAACTTCACAGCTGACCATGGGGGAAAGTATCAGAATAATTTTGAGATCTTGTTTGGAAACTTTTTAGAGTCTATTTTATCTAAAATATAACTAGTATCCTGGGATCAACACCGCTACAACATGGGATTAAATAGAACTTGGCATTTTTAGTTTCCAGACTGGTGTGGAATTGAAATTCTATAATTAGTTGACTGAATAGCATTTCTACTTATGACTGATTGGTGGAAAGTTTTACCTATTGAGTGAGGGGACTGAGCCGTCAACTTCTGTATAATTGAAGCTTTTACTTAGAGGTTTTTTTGCGTGTGTGGGGAGAGTGACAGAACAAAACTGGTTAATTTTCACTGCTGCTCTTCAGAATGCTGGGCACCAGTGAAACTATCAGAATCATGTCAATTTCAAGTTGCTGCTGCTTGGGAAAATGTTAGCTGGAGCAGCAGCAGAGGCAGGAGGATCCAAAAATAGCTGCCATGGGAAGGTGGGGAGGGTATTGGAGAATTCCTTCCTCCTCTTCTTACGGAGGCTAAGGTTGAGGGGGGATGAGTAAGTAGTGGAGACTATTCCAACTCACAGCAATCTGGATGCTCTGGAGCGGGCTCTTCTTTCCAGCTACTATAGATTAGTGATGGAACATCAAATTTACCAGGCACCTACTACTCCAAAAAGATAAGCCCATAACTAGAGTCCAGGGTCAGTTCCTTTTTAGAAATGTCAGTAGCCATCTGATTGGGGAGCTAGGTTTCTCATCAAGGCACTGCATTGACCCAGAGCCTTGCTGATAATGCCCTTCTCATATGAGCTTCTGGACTAGTATGTTTAGTCCTTTGGCAAGTAGGTGTTTGGTAAATTTCTCAGTCCCTGTCTTTTAGTAACATTAACTGGAGACCATGCTAGAAAGAGACTTTATTTCCTCCCTTCCCCCTCCCCCCGCCCCCCATGTACCACACGACTTTGTATACATCTGAACAATTTATTTTTCCTGCACCAGATATAATAGTTCATAGTTTGGGTATTTTCCCTACTTTTTAGTTAAGTGATGTCAAGTTGTTCACCAGAATGTTCAGTAATTGGATAGGTGTCTTGAAGTTCCAGTAGAGTTACTAGTTGAATCCTCTTTAGTTCACTGACGCTGGAGATAGGTGACTCTGCTTACTCTAAAGATAGATTCGCTCAGACATTGGCTGCCTGGCAGGAACGATTTAGCTTTGAGCAGATTTCCATAAATGGAAAGAGTAACTGGAGAGGGACAGGGTACCTTGGTGAGAGTGTCAATGATGTGCAACAGGTGTTTATGGAGTTGCCAGTTTTAAAAACCTTGTCCAAGGGAGAGGAGTAGAGAATTGGCCTTGAATGTAATGATATTTTAAACTTAAGCAAGCTGAATTTTATTATTAGAAAAAATACTATTGCTGTGCTCATGTTAACACGTGTCCTGTGTCAAGTTATAATTTGAAATGTATGCTACAGCTAGATTTAATTTTAAAACTTTTTATTTAATAATTTGATGTTTGTAAGATTTAAGTTGAAAGTGAAATGTTCAGTAGTTCGTTCTCACTTCCCAGCTCTCACTTAAGAGCGTAAAGCTGCATAGTAAAAAACTGCTAACCCCCAGCTTTGTGAAGTTATAGTTAAGGTCAGGTAATAGAACATAGAACCAGACAGATCTGTTATGCAAACTACATTTTTTTGTTGTTTACCTGTTCTGCTCAAATGAACTGAAAACATTACTACGTGACCCTTGGGCTTTAATGGGACAATGCTTGGCAATGCATCTGAGTAGTAACTCCTTCCATAGACAACGGTTCATCTACAATCATCCTTATTAAAAATCAGTTTGTTTTGGTTTAAAATTAAGGCAGAAGTCAAATCTCAAAGGCCTATCTTGTAATCTCTTATTAGTTACCTACCATGAACTGTATTCTCACTGACTAACCAAAATCCAGTTTAAGAAGTGGGGACATTGGTTTCTAGTTGCCTTTGATTTACCTAATACATGTTTTATTGTTGTTAGCATGAAGCCCTTGGTGTAATGACATCTGTCAGATTTCTCTTGGGTTTCACCTTGTACAACACAATTCAAATGTGTGCTGAATCATGTAAGGAGGTTGTATTACAGCACCTGTGACCCTCTTATAAATAACCTTGTATGATTGTGTTTTGTATTATTTTGCAGTGGAAGCATCAGTTCATGGCAGCAATGTGCACTGCACAGATAAAACAATTGAAGCTGCAGAGGCTTTACTTCATATGGAGTCTCCTACCTGCTTGAGAGATGCCAGGAGTCCTGGTATGTCAACCACAATTGCATATTGTATAAGATCTTTCTCCCTTCACTAATTTAATAACCAGATTTACAAGGAGTTGCTTATATTGAGGACTGTAAGATGTTAAATACATTTGTTTTCTCATTTCAAAACAATTGTTTGATTTGTCTTAGCTCCCCAGGTTTGTAAGAGGTTTTATTTGGTGTTTCTGTCCTGCAAGGGATATACTCCTAACAATTTTCACCCTTCTGAGGCAGGATCTTGGCATATTAGCTAGTTTTAATGGTAGGATAGTTTTGAAAAGTCTTTGCCTAGTGCTTATTTCCCTGCAAAGCAATAGGCATGGTGGTGCTTTTACGAAGTGACAGTGAGTTCTTCCTTCAGATAGAATGTTTCACTTCTAGAAACTTTCTCATCCTAGTGAGCTGAGGATCAAAAGCATTGAAGTCATTCTAAAACCATTGTAAATAGTGCTTTCTGTTAGACATGGTCCATTCAGTGTCCATGATTCTTTAAATAGTTTATCCCTTCAGTCACACACAATGGAGGTACATGATGATTTTTTCACTTTTATAAAGGCTAAAGTATGACATTTTTAGCTAGATTCATACATAAAACTTTCTTGGGCATGAAAAATGGCAGATATGAAACTTACACCAGTCAGCTTGGTTTCTAGTTTGTTTCATAAATTGTTCTGAGCCTGATCCCTAATCTGACCCCTAATTTGCCTGATAAAGAACCAAGTTACATTCCTAAAAGAGAATTCCAGTTTAACGTTTCCATTTTATTACAAAGGAGACTAAATCATACACAGAAGCCTTGGGTCTAATTTTCAGAAGTGCTGGAGATCTAAGATCCCCTGTTGAACTCAGTGGGAACTGTGGGTTCTCAGCACCTCTGAAAAGTAGCTGCCCATGTATCATAGTATAATTACACAACCACACAAACTGCATTAAAAGAAAATTAGTAAGGCTGCAAAGTCAAGCACTCAAAAGTTAGGAAATGCCAGAATGTAGGTTGTCTAATTTGGGCCCCTTGTATGATACAGTCTTTAATGACATGACCACATACTATTTTTTTCCACAGGACCCCTGTCTGTGCACAGGATGGACCTACTCTGGAGATAAATCAGGAGTATAATGTATAATGAAGGAGTCTGTTGTCTGTAGGACTCCTGCTTCATTTGTTGAAGAAGTTGGAAGGTGTGTAGCTAGTGAGGCAGAGGATTGTAGGAGATGAAAGTATGATCTCATGGTTAAGGCAGTTGAATGCTGCCCTAGATTACTGGATTCTGTCCCTCCCTCTGTGATGCTAGGCAAATCACTTTAACCAAACATTTCACAGGTATTCACTAATTGTGTGTTCCTTATTTTCTGGGTGCCTGACTTGTGACACTTGGTCCTGATGTACAGAAGTACTGAGTGCCCACAGCTGCAGCTCGCATGTGTAGAAGCTATGCTTTGAATATACACCTCTACCCCAATATAACGCTGTCCTCAGGAGCCAAAAAATCTTACCGTGTTATAGGTGAAACCCCGTTATATAGAACTTGCTTTGGCCTCGAGCATTTCCATTATTAATAGTCAGCAAACATGCCTGGCCTCGCCCCCTATCCAACCCCCACCTACTTCCCGCCCCCTGACTGACCCCTCAGAACCCCCAACCCATCCAACCCCCCCATGTCCCCCGACTACCCCCTCCAGAGACCCCCCCCACCCCAACCACCCATCTCAAGACCCCACCCCCTATCTAAGCCCCCCTGCTCCTTGTCCCCTGACCGCCCCCTCCAGAGACCCCCCCCACATCCCTAATCACCCCCAGGACTCCCACGCCCTATCCAACGCCTCCGTTCCCCATCCCCTGACCGCCCCGCCCCCAGAACCTCCGAACCATCCAACCCCCCTCCCCTGTCCCCTGACTGTCCCCCGAGACCCTCTGCCCCGTATCCAACCCGTTGGCCCCGGCCCACCACCCTTAACACGCCGCTCAGAGCCAGACACATGGACGCTCTGATTTGCCGGAGCGCGCAGCCCCGCCCCCCAGAGCACTGCTTTACTGTGTTATATCCGAATTCGTGTTATATCGGGTCGCGTTATATCGGGATAGAGGTGTATAAAATGCTATATAATGCTAAGCACTCTGAAAAATCAGGCCCTAGGCTTCTCACCTAGGGCACCCAAAATTAGTGGATACTTTTGACCTTAATCTTGCTGTGCCTCAGTTCCCCATCTGTAAAATGTGGATAACCATACTTCCTCATCGCTACGGGATGTTGTGAAAATAAATTTAATATCTGTGAAGCACTCATATAATGAGGAGTGCCATAGGAAAGCCCACAAAGATAATTCCGTCTTCAGAGTTGAGTTTGAATAATGGAAGTAAGGCATGGGATCACTCGTTTAAACAATAAATTGAAACAAAAATATTGAATAGCTGCTCATTAAACGAGCACCATCCATTTGGTGAACTGAATGAGGCAGGGATCTTGTGGAAAAAATAGCATGTGGTCATAATTAAAGACTGTATCATAATCCCTATGCACATGGAAGCCTAATTAAGATTGCTCTCTCCCTGCCCCCAGGATCCTGGTCTCAGTCTACTCCCCTCCCTCCTCTTGTTCTGGCTCTTGTCTCCTCTGCACTCGAAAAATAGGGCGGTTTTCTCCTCCATGCTGCCTGGGCCCAGCAGGTGGAGCATTGAGTGCACAGGAGAGACAGATTCTGTGACCTCTGTTCCAGCAGCAACTCAGCTGTAATTGCAGGGAAAGTCCTGCCGGACCCCAGGTTGGAGCATGCTCAGTGCAGGTGGAATCTTCAGGGAATTTAACTGTGAAGCTCTAGCAAGTCTCTACTGAGTTTTGTGAACCATGATTATTGAAACTTATAACGGCCAAATTTGGGTGTATTTTCACAGGAATAGAAAAGGCACATCCCTGACATAAAGTCCTCCCTCATCCCTTGCCAAATTTCAAGTTGCTTTTCCAAAGTGGGTGGGCACAGGAGCTACGAAAACAAAAAAGTTGCCAGATTTTTTTTTTTATGGGCAAAACAGCCCATAGCCTTATTTTTGGAAATGAATGAATTGTTGTGGTTGAAATATTCCAAAAAAATTCAGCCTGAGCTGGACACCTGGCATGAAAATTTTAGCCCAAACTGTTAATTTTGCAAAGTTATAAGCAGCTGAAAACAGTTGGAAAGTATGGTTTCAGAGTAGCAGCCTTAATAATAGGCATTGCTCTGAGCCCCACCTGTAATAAAAACAAATGGGAATCTGTCACATTGTAAAGTTTGGGTACTTGGTGAATATAGAAATCATTTGAATGCCTGGGAAAGAAGCCACTTTCAAAAGTTGTGAGATAATTTTTTTGGTTCCTTCAATTTAGGCCATTCTAAAATCAATTTAAAAATATTTAATACTACTTGGATACTTTTTTTAAATATCAGAGGGGTAGCCGTGTTAGTCTGAATCTGTAAAAAGCAACAGAGGGTCCTGTGGCACCTACTTCTGTTAGTCTCAAAGGTGCCACAGGACCCTCTGTTGCTTTTTTAAATATGTATATATCAAAAGTATAACTAATTCATTGCAACTTAACTTTGAATTTTGTTATTGTCGTTGAAATCCAATCCATAATATTAAAATATACTGCAAAAACATAAGCATGTACTCAACTTTACACGTGATTAGCCCTGTTCCCTTTAGTAGGGCTACTTGTGTGTAATTGTGAATGTGTTTAAATCTCTGTGGGATTGGGGCCATAGTTCTTAGTAGCTAAATTTATCCCCTTTTCAAGTACTGTAATAGCATTTAAGGATTAAAAGTTTCTCCTAAGCTGTTTTGCTATATTTTAATGTTTGCTTGAGAAATTTTCTTCTATTGTGTAAATATATGTATCCATATTAACAAAAGTATAGTTGCCCCCTAACTCTACTAGAGTCCTATTTAGAACAGTTATGGCTCCTTGGATGAATCTGTATTTATTAAAAAAAAAAAATGGATTTCCAACCAGTTAAACCATAATGGCTCCTTTGAAGACAATATGTAATATAGTTTGGTGGGTGATATAATGTAGCATACAACCTGTGGTATGGTGATGTTACACTGTTGTACATGAAAATCAATCAAGTGAGGACAATAGTTCATGTCCAGTAGCTGAAAAAAGGTAATTTGGCTACTTTTAATAAATAACAAAAAATACTTATAAGCCTGAGTAGTGTACGTTTTAGACGACCAGTCTTCAAAAATTCACCTAAAAACTATTTTTGAAATACATGTGCAAAAATACAGCTAAAATTGTAAGCTTATCTCTTTTTTTAATATGCTGCATTTTAAACAGCTTCATATTTTGAAGTGGGGATAGAGGGGACTCTCCTATATGCGTATGTAACATTTTGATTAAACTTAATGGTGTGTTGAGTTCTAGGGTAGAATTTGTGATCATGGCTAAGTTATAAACTTATGAAAATAGGAGTGTATGATGGAACTGCTGGTGGACCATTAACATCAGTAAATATCAAAGTGCTACATCTTAACTCATGCCCATTTTTGAAAAAGTTAAATTTGGGCTTTAAAGAGGAACGTGGAAAGTTTCACAAATACTTAAACATATCTGACTTAAAATGCAGCCATTTATCCTTCACTTATTTTTAATATTGTAGAATGTTTTCTTACCATGTTAAGAAAGAATGTTACTGATCTTGCAGCAAACAGTTTATTTAAGACTGTAGTCTTACTTCTGCCCTTCAGACAAGTTGCTGCTCCCTCTGATGTGAATAGCAACATTCTTACTGACTTCAGTGAGACCTAGATTGGACTTTTAGATACCTGTCCTTGCCATATATCTAATAACATTGACTTGTATATGCATGTTCTGGGGACTGGATTGAGCTCCTGAGTGACAAATTATGTAAAGTTTGCATGATTTGGTCCCTGAATCATAGGCCCCCTCCAGGTTCTTTGCTGTAAATAATTTGATTTATGACATAGTAAAGGAGTTGGGTAGAAACTTTATCTGGTGCATTTTTTTTCTTTAGTGGAAGTTTTTGTCCCTCCTTGTGTGTCAACCCCAGAGTTTATCCATGCTGCTATGAGGCCAGATGTGATAACAGAGACTGTAGTGGAGGTGTCAACCGAGGAGTCTGAACCAATGGATATGTCTCCTGTTCCAACATCCCCTGATATCCGTGAGCCAATGAAAAAGAAAAAAGGTATACATGACTTTTATTTAAAGTAAGAGATTTTAAGTGTATTTTATCCCTAGTCCAAAGTATTGTATGCAAAGGAGCTGGTTCAGGTGGAGATAGTTTTGACATTATCCCCACTCATATGCTAATGTGTACAAAGTGAACTCTGAGTTGTGGGCATGCAATAAAAGAAAGGGGAAAGCATAAGAATATGGTTTGTTAAATCATAAGGAAAAAGATTGAAAAAATAAGGATAAGAAAAGGAGGCAACACTGAAAAAATTAAGGGATTCAAGACAGAATTTGTCTGTAAATATTCTCTGGAATATGTATAATTTCTTCCATAAATCACAAGGAGCATCTCAAATATAAATAACATTCTAATTTTCTTGATACATTTTAATAGTTGAAACCTGTGAAAATCTTGGTGTGTTAGACATCCTTGCTTATCTAAGGGCCCTTTTAAAGATACTGTTTTTAATACATGGTTGCCTTAAATACCATTTCAAATAATTCCAAATGCTATATCAGAAACAAGTCCAGGCCACCATGAGAGCAAATGACATCTGTTTAAATTATTGCCTAGGGGGGCGTAAGAACTGTAGAATACACATTGCGCCAGGTGTTTCACTGAAAGTGTTTGTGGTGGGTCCTTGTGAACAGTGACTTTATAGGCTGAAACATGCTCCTCTTCCTCCTACTATGGCTGAGGTTCACAGCTTACATTAGAAGTTAAGGCCTGGTGTACACTTCACAGTTAGATTGATGTAAGGCAGCTTACATCAACCGAATCATGTCAGTGTCTACACTACAGCCTTGTCCTGCCGATGTAAGTGCCCTACAACACTGATATAATAACTCCACCTCCACGAGAGGTGTAGGGCTTATGATGGTGTAGCTAGGGTGATGCAGTGTCTGTGTAGACACTGTTACTTACATGGGCTGTTAGATCGCTTGTCACGGCTTTCATGGAGCTTTCATTTCTCCAGAAGAAATGGGATGGGAGTGTGAAATTGACAAGAAAGCCGGGTGGCTGGAGCCTGCTCCCAGCTGGGAGCTGGGTCAAGAAGCCCTGGGGGGCTGGGTGCCTGCTCCTGGCTATTGGCTGTCTTGTCAAATTGACAAGGCTGCCTGGCTCCCAGCGGGGGAAGGGAGGGGCTGAGAAACTGAGGCAGCTGGATCCCGTTCCTGGGGGCAAGAAGCCACAGTAATTACTGCGGTGGCTGTAAGTTCAACCTAATATAGGTCAGTTTATGATTTTAGTGTAGACAACACCTAAGACACACTGTAGTTGAACTTCCAGTAGTACCTCCATTTTGCCATCATTAACTATGGCTTATTTTCTGAATATAGTGGTAAGATTGTTCTTACTGCCAGCACCATGAGGAGAAAAATAATGTTGTCAAAATCCAGATGCCCTAATGAGTTCTTCAGTAGCTACAATAATTCTCTGTTCAGCCATTTTGATGCTTCAGTGAAAAATAAAATCTGCAACCCTCCAAAATCTCTCTCTATCAAACAGTCAGATTTACCAGAGTTGGGTCATGTTACTAAAGCTGTTTTAGCAGTTACCCTCCTAGCAGGCCAAGTTTTTGGTGCCAATAATTTGAATGTCTAATTGTTGGTTGCACTCCAGTGCAGCCAATTGTGTGTGCGCCTTTTGGGACTTCCTGCTTTCCACAGAATGTCTGTCTCTCTCTTTCTTCCAGTTTTTCAGGGGTTTTTTTTTTTTTTTAAATAATCCTGCTTCCCCTCTGAATTTAGTAATTTAGCTGTTGCCTCGGCTGAAGCAGGCGTGACTATAAACCATAGCATCAGCAAGGTATTTTCCTTTAAAAATGTCCCTTCAATGGGCAGTAATCCTCCTCGGTATATGACTCTTGTGAATATTCCACTGTCACTATAAGCTTCAGCTCCATTATGTGACTAACTGCACTGTAATTTGCAAATTTTTTAACCATTGTATCAAATTCTAAAATATATAAATCACCAATTAAAAAAATACAATAATTAAATTATTGAAGAAGGTACTTTCTTGCTTGTTTGCTTGACACCCATTGATGAAGGAAATGCTACTCAGCAGGGGAATACATGAATTTGGAGAGTTGCACAGTTTTAAGAAGAATTTTGTATATTTTATTTAATAGAAAAATGTATGTAGCAAATGTAAATCAGCTTAAAACACTGAAATTCTCCAAACTCATATGCATCTGTGAGTGGCATTGCCTTCAGAGGATGGCAGCAGGCTAGACTTCCTGTGGTAATTAGTAAAATAGCAGTTTTCATTGAGGCACCAGAATCATTCACATATATAGAGATGCTTCTGTATGACAGAGATTTCTAAAAATTCACAGACAAAAAGTACATTAAGATGGAGGACACAGCAGTAGTTTAGGATAAAGTACAGTACAGGGATAAAGCGATATAAATCCAGGGAGTTCATTATGGCTAAACTTAACAGAAATGCAAACATGGTATGGAAATGCAGAGTTAAGGCATTCAAACAACCATAGCTCCTTCCTGAAGTGACACCCTAAAGTAATCTTTATGATTAAGTCATTTTAGTGTTTGTGGTCCCAGGTTAGAGTAAACTGATTTTTTTAAAAACACTTTTCCCTAACCTATTATAGTGTTGCTACCAGGCAGAGTTATAGTCAAAGAGTAAAGTTCTGTGGTTTTTGAGATGGATATGCTCTATTTTTTGTACATTACAAAGAGTTTGATTCCCTGCTTTAAGCGTAAAACTCAACTCAGTCTTAACTATGGAACTGCAACTGCCACCTCCATAAAAATACACGTTGTTGAATTTCAATGTTTGATGCACAACACTTTTCTTCAGGAGCAATTTGTGTTCATGTTCCTAAGATATGAGTTATTGGTTGACATTTTCTTTAGCCTTGAACACAGAAACACAGACTCTCTTCAGCTTGCTGACCTAGGGGGAGATCTTTACTCTTTGCTCTGGCCCCTTTATGCTGAGTTAAAGGGTCATAGCAGCATACAATGGCTCTGAAAGCACCAAATCTGCTCTTGGCACAAGAACCTGAGGAAGTCAACTGTAAAGCTGCCTTCCTAGGCACCCCCCATTGCAAGCCCTCCTGTAGGGAGCATAACTGGGGGCAGGAAAGGCATGTCAGGGCATGGCCATAGCATGCAGCACTGCAGAGATTTCAGGCAAGGGTCCAGAGAAGAGCAACAAGAATGATTAAAGGTCTTGAGAACATGACCTATGAAGGAAGACTGAAAGAATTGGGTTTGTTTAGTTTGGAAAAGAGAAGACTGAGAGGGGACATGATAGCAGTTTTCAGGTATCTAAAAGGGTGTCATAAGGAGGAGGGAGAAAACTTGTTCACCTTAGCCTCTAAGGATAGAACAAGAAGCAGTGGGCTTAAACTGCAGCAAGGGAGGTCTAGGTTGGACATTAGGAAAAAGTTCCTAACTGTCAGGGTGGTTAAACACTGGAATAAATTGCCTAGGGAGGTTGTGGAATCTCCATCTCTGGAGATATTTAAGAGTAGGTTAGATAAATGTCTATCAGGGATGGTCTAGACAGTATTTGGTCCTGCCATGCGGGCAGGGGACTGGACTCGATGACCTCTCGAGGTCCCTTCCAGTCCTAGAATCTATGAATCTATGAATATAAGATTTAAAATTAGCCTACTTGATAAAGGCCTATTTGTCCATACAATGTAATAAGGGGAATAACATGAGAAACATGAATTACCACTCAGACATAAGATATTAATTATTTCTACTATATGTATGTCTTACAATTTTCTTTTTAAATTTCATGTACAGCTGGCCGTAAACCAAAGACCCAACAGTCAGCCATTTCCAATGGTTCTCCAGATTTAGGTATAAAGAAGAAACCCAGAGAAGGCAAAGGTAATTTCTTCCATGTATTAAGTCTTAAAATAATATAGTGCATTTTATCTAAAAATCCCAATACATCTTTCATGCATTAGTACTAAACACATTTTGTAAAATACCAAGATTTGTAAATACCTTGCTGAAGTCAGCGGAGCGAGAATTTCACCCCATGTTTTAGTATGTGTTTGTACAGGGTCTAGTAAATTGAAGCCTCAATTGGGGCCTCTAGGTTTTACTGTAATATCAATATTTAATAATAATAACTGCTGCAGTTATGATTATTTTCATTTGAAATTCTGTTTGCACATATTGACTTCACTCACGCTGGCTGATGTGCTCCCTGTTGGCTTGTTGCTGGACACATGCTTTGTTACGCTGCCACTGGAGAGCCTGTGGTCAGGCAGAGCAAGCAAAACTGTGTGTGTGCACTTATGCTGTATAATAATACATTTAAGGCCTCCCTGTTGTATGTTCAGAGAAGCTTGTTGCTTTAGTAGTGGATTCAGCCTCTGCAGTGGCTTAAATATACACAAGGAAGTACCCTGCCTTTGCAGTAGGTTCAGTGGTTGGCTTAACTAGCTGGAAAACTAATTATTATATATTTTCTTACATCACAAGACTTGGTTTTGTGTCCACAAGATGAGGCAGGAAGAGAACGCCTTTAAAGTGAAGTGTTTTGGCCCTGTGAGGCAATGCTTGTCAGTACACGACCACCATCACCTATCTGTGTGTATGCATACGTGCCCCTGTGTTGCCAACTGTCACTACCTTAGAGCCTTCCAGTTGTTCTTTCTTGACCAATTGGTCAGGAGAGCCATGCTTTCACCATCAGTTCCATTGATGCATTGAGTATCCTTCCTTGCTGCCCCTTCCCTCCAGTCAGCAGAAAGGTGGTTGGTAGTAGGCATTCACAAGTCGCCTCAGAGTCAGTGCGTGATATATCAGATCTTCCTCCAGTGGAAGACACAAAACATGGATGCCTTTGCCACTTACTAAACAAAAAGTGGTTTGGACTTCTGCTTGTGGCATAAGGAAAAGATCACCCTAAGTAAGGGATACTGTTTCTTTATGTTGAAGAGAAAAGGAGAAAAATTCCTGTACACCTGTCCGCTAATACAATTGGTAGCAAAGGTCTTAACCAAACTCAGGAGAGAAAAGGTTTAGTGATCTTAATAGCAACATACGGGATGAGACTTGTGGTTTTCAGCTCTAGTGTAGTTGGTAGTGCAAAATCTCCTCCTTCTGAGAATGGCCATAGATACATGCTCTGTTCTAATCCAGGAGTCCTCTCCTGTTTACCTGGTTCCTTATCAGGGTAGAGCTCCAGAGGCCTGGTGTTTGTGAGCAGGTGTCTGGGGAAGAATAGGGGAGGAGTAGTGTGACCAAGGTAAGTCTGTGCTGAAAACCACTACAAATAAATCATTTAACTTCTCTGCAGTGTCCTTATGCTCTTTAATTGTTCCCTTTACTTATGGGTATTCCAGTGAACCCCGTTGATTGTCACAGATTTTCAGTTGCCCTTAAAGAATACATTTGTTTTGTGTTTTGGCACTTGGCATTTCAACATCCTCTTAGCCCTCTTAATTTCCATTACAATTTAGCTGGTGTAGTTTATGTTCCTTTCTACTGGCTTCACTCGAGCTGATTTTCCATTACCTGAAGAATACTTTAGGGAAGTGACCTAGTTCTATGCCTTTTAGAGAACCTGTTTCGAAAGAATGTCTAAACTCTTGTCTCCTTGAGTGTTGTCTCCACTGGGGATCTCGTCTTCTTTAGTTGGCCAATATTTTGAAAGTTTATTTTTCTGAGGACACTTTCTTTGAGACTGACTCTGCTTGTGTCTCTTACCCCTTCTTTTATGTTACAAACAATTAATGTTTCTTGCTGGGTATTGGCTAACTTAACATCTTTCAAAATATTTAGTCTCCAAGACTAAGAATTCGACAGTCCTGGAATGTTTAAAGAAGGAGCAATTGCTTAACTTGTAATTGTACTTATTTGAAGGGGTCATCTCACAGGATTCTTAATTTCCAAGATTTATTGGGGAAAGTTCTCTCTCCCCCTGAGCCTGGCTAGATGTATATTTTGTTTACTGTCTGGGATGTGTTGTGGGGTTGTTGTGTATTCATCTTTTGGGGAACTCCTTACACAATTCAGCACTGACAGCAAGGTTCTCAGGGCTAGGGGAGTGACAGCAGATGGTGTGCAACCAGTTTCATATTGGACTACAACTGTCAAAGATTGTATTATACATATAATATGCACACAAAGATGTAGACTGATTCACTGGTGCATCCCTGATGCTTTGAGCTGCTGCGGTGGTGCAAAGTAACTGTAAATCTGGCTTAATTGGCCCCCTGAGGAGTCCTTATTGTGGGGAGGGGAATCCCTAGGTGGTAAAGAATGACTTAGAGGTGGTTGGAAATATTTTGATGAAACAGTTTTTCTTGAAAACGCTGATTTGTTGAAACTGAACTGTTTTTGTGAAAACAACTCAGGTTCAACAAATCTTTCTTGAATCACAGATAGGGTTCTGAGTCATTAGAGCATGTTTATAGCTTTCCGGTGAGATACAGCATGTGTGTTAGTCCTGGGAGGACGTGCCCTATTGGGCTTTACCATTGTGACACTTCTGTGCATAGAAAACCCAGTTTAGATCATTTGTAAAGGTTTTCAGGCATTATTTCCTCTTCCTCGGAGTTCTGTACGCTTTGGTTCACTAAGGGATCCCATTGAAATGTTTTAAAATGTATATTAAATATTAACAAAAACACTATTTTAGAAAATATGTAATAGCTACAGAATATGTAGTGGTATAATCTAGTTTTATTGGCACTCTTTTGGGATGACCTGCTACACACCTTGTAATTAATATGGCTGTCCCAAACTCCTGCTGATGGAAACATACATATTTACTTCAATACAGACTATGAGGGAAGAGTGCCACCTACTGAATCACCAGTACCACCTCCTGCAGCAAAATGAGGGCCATTTCCTTTGATCTGGCATTTTGGGGATCTAATGTGTTTTTGCGGGGGGAAACAACGTATGTTGAGTATCAGAGGGGTAGCTGTGTTAGTCTGGATCTGTAAAAAGCAACAAAGAGTCCTGTGGCACCTTATAGACTAACAGACGTATTGGAGCATAAGCTTTTGTGGGTGAATACCCACTTCGTGAAATGCATGTGGGTATTCACCCACGAAAGCTTATGCTCCAATACATCTGTTAGTCTATAAGGTGCCACAGGACTCTTTGTTGCTTTTAACGTATGTTGAAATTCTTGCTCACTTAACGCTGTGAGTTTTTCATTTTCTCAGTCCAGGAGCTATTGCAGAAAGACAGATAGCATTGATAGCATGTTGGTAATGAGCGTTGGAGAAATCCTATCTGGGTGGACCAGAAGTCAATAACTGTTAATTTGCTGTAATTTCTTTGGAATTCTTTTAACAGTTTCATTTTTTCTAGCAGGAACAATTTATTGAATTGAAAACTAATTTTTGGCTTTTTTTATCATGTGCAAATAGAACAGCTATTAAGTATAATATCTAAAAAACAGCACTTAGTACTGGAACTTTGTTTTAGTTTCATTTGGCAAGTCAGAATAAAACCAGTAGATCTGGGAATGTCTAGGAAGTGTGGTCTCTTGGTTAGAACCGAGAACTGGATTCCTAGGTTGTGTTCCTGACTGTTACTCACTATGGGCCTGATCTGAATTTCATTGAAATCAGTGAGAAGACTCCCATTGATTTTAGTGAGTTTTGGATCAGGACCTATATTGCTTTAGACAAGTTGAATCTCTGTACCTCCGTTTAGCCATCTATAAAGTGGAACTATAATAGCTTCCCCAGAGAAGGGTTAGTAAATTTTAAGGAATTTTGAGGACTGTGGCACTCTTTAAACTACCTATAAGGGAAGTAAATGTATTTTGCAATGCTTTTATCATAGACTTTGTAATAGTCTAGCCTCAATGATGCTGTCACCAAGTTTCAGGAGCGAATGCTTGAGTATTTGTTAATTGATATGGTAGCATGTTGCACAAACAGATTTATTCTTTAATGGGCTTTTGTTTATTTACTTGGGCTTCTGCATTCCTCCAGGATTGAAAACTTGGTCAGGTCACAAAATCTGGGGACTCTGACTGAGTGCCCCTTTAATAGGATGGTCAGGTTTTAATCTGTACTCTCATTGAAGGGCTTCCTGTATTTTATTTTTTTAGGTGTGGGTAAATCTCAAAATTTACAAACTGTTTGAACTGTTTTTCAGCATTCAGCAGCCCTTCCCCTGCTCTCCCTTCTCATGATTCTACAGGTTCTCCTTTCTTTTTTTGATGATTTGTTCACAAAATCACTTCCTTCCACCTGTGATAAACAGAATGTGGTCTGTTTTTTTTTCTGTTTGTAGCCCCTTTCTCCCAGATGGAAGTGGTCTAATCAGAGTCCAAGCAGCTTCTCTGTTTAAATTTAGTGCAATGCTGGGTCTTCTCTATTACATATGCCACAGCTCTGAAACCTGAGAGCATACACTTACTTAGATTGTAAGCTTCTTGGGGTAGAGATAGTCTTTTTGTTCTCTGTTTGTATACTGAATTGCATAATGGGGTGCTGATCTATGATAGCTAGGGGCTACTGCAGTACAAATAATAATACACTGTAGGGGAATGGCTTGGAGATTTTGAAGTGTTTTAGACACTCTGATGTTACAGTTGGGAAGCAATGGAGTCCAGTGAACAGGCTAAGACACCTTGTGAACACTGAACTCCCAATAATAAAGGTGAGGGATGGAGGCAGATCAAAAAGAAGGAGGTTTCTAGGAGCTTGTGTATGGGGATATCTTCCCCCCTCTCCTCTGCCAAAGAAAAAGTTTGCCTTTCCTTAAGTAGTCTCTCCATCCTCTCTCCTTCCCTTCCCATCACCAGACTCCATCTCAGAATGTACAGCCTATGTTCTGGAACTGCTATCTGCAGTCTTAAGAGCTGAACCGAACTCCTTTCAGAGCATTGTTTATGTCCTCTAGGCAGCCAGGAGGTGTTGGTGCTGTAGGACTCCATCACTCCCTTTCTTATAGCAGTTGAGAGCTAATTTTGGTTTGAAGAGTCTCCCACATCATGTGGCATAGCACAGTTCTAGTGCTAACCCCTTTGAGTTTCAGAATGTAAATATTTATGAAATCTTTCCTAAATTTATCAGAGTGAACAAATACATACACATTACAAGTGAAGGGTAGGCAGAGGATGGTATGCAATGTAGTCATTCAAAGTTCCTATATCAGATAGTTGTCTAAGTGCACTTTTGTATGTCTATATATGGAGAAGTTTTTAATACCTTTAAGTGTAAGTTGTCTAATGTTCATATGCTGTCTGTTTTTGTAGGAAATACAACGTATTTGTGGGAGTTCCTTCTGGATCTTCTTCAGGACAAAAATACTTGTCCTCGATACATTAAGTGGACTCAGCGAGAGAAGGGCATCTTTAAACTTGTGGACTCCAAAGCGGTCTCCAAGCTATGGGGAAAGCACAAGAACAAACCTGACATGAACTATGAGACGATGGGAAGGGCCCTGAGGTAAATGAAGGGGAAGAATATTGGGGCTTTCCTTTAATTACAAAATAGTCTGCAATTGTGTAATTAGTCATTTTAAATTGGAGACTTAAAACCCCCCCAAAAAAGTATGATCATAAACATCTGACCTACATTTTTCTATAGCTACTAGATTTTAACTCTTTACAATTGTTAAAATGCAACTGTATACTATAAATCATAATCTCTGCCATTTTCATTGCTTTTTCATATTCCCATTTCTTATTTTATTTTTTAAATATTTTGTATAAACATGATTTAAAAAAAAAACAACCCAAACTTTTAAGCCATGGTCCTTGAATAGTTATGCTTAGTCAGTATGTTTGAAAGCTTTTTTTCCTATTATTGTAGAAATTAGTGTGTTTTTGGTCTATGTTAACAAGCAAGTTTGAAATGTTGAGTCCCTGTGTACATCCATCAGTGTTGTTTACTTCATAATTGTACTTTTCCTTGCAGATATTACTATCAAAGGGGAATTCTCGCAAAGGTTGAGGGGCAAAGGCTGGTATATCAGTTTAAGGAGATGCCAAAAAACATAGTGGTCATAGATGATGACAAAAGTGAATCCTGCAATGAAGATTTATCAATGCCTACAGATGAGAAGTCATTGGAACGAGTGTCATTGTCTGCAGAAAGCCTCTTGAAAGCAGCAGCATCTGCACGTGGTGGAAAAAATTCTTCTCCGTTAAATTGTACAAGAGCAGAGAAGGCAGTCACCCGAGTTGTGAATATTGCCTCTCCAGGGCATGATATGTCATCTCGTCTTCCCACCACCACTACCACTGTTCCAGCAACAGTAGCTCCCAGGTTCGTGCCACACTGTTTGTCATCTGCTGAACCCTTCAGTCAGGAAGCTGAGTTGTTTTAATGTAGTGCCTACAGATAACCTGGTGTCAACCACCTTGCTAAAACGTACTTGTGGTAATGAGAGCCCAGCGTAGCCGGTTGTAAACTGCTTTCCAGTCATTAAGCCCTTTGGCTAAGATTTTCAAAAATAGGAGTTTGTGGCTCCCAAGGTCCATATTTAGGCTCCCAAATAAGTGGCCTGATTCTTTAAAAGGGCTGAGCAGCCAGCAAGTCAGTGAGACTCACCTGCTAAGTACTCAGCACATGAAAAATCAGACCACTTATTTAGGAGCCAAACTTTAGACTTTCTTAATTTAGAAAGCTTTGGCCTTACTATTTAAACCAGCGGTCCCCAAACTTTTTCCATCACCCCCCCCTCCCCCCTTCCCAAAAAAGGAACCTGTCCCCCCCCCCCCCCCCCCCGGGGGGGGCCGTGGTCAGGGGCTGGGAGCTAAGAACGGGCCCAGGATTGGAGCCACCACTGTGGCTGGGAGACAGATTGCCGCTGGGGCCTGAGCTGTTGCTGGGGGTGGGGCCAGAAAGGAGCTGGGGGCAGAGCAGAGCTGCGTGGCACTCCCTCCCTGCCCCCCATGGGGGCTGACCTGGGCCCCGCTGTGCGCCCTCCCCCATGTTCCTCCATGCCGCCTTAGGGGGCACGCTCCACAATTTGGGGACCACTGATTTAAACAGGAGGAGGTGACTTGGGACCCCTGCTGGTGCTGGGGGAGAAGGGGGCCAGACTGCAGCAGACGCCGGGACCCCCGCTGGTGGTGGGGAAGAAGGGGGCTGGGCTGCAGCGTGTGGCTGGGACCCCCACTGGGGGCCAGGCTGCAGCGCTCGGCCCAGGACCCCTGCTGGTACTGGGGGTAAAGGGGGGTTGGCGGGGCTCCCTACCTGGCTCTGCGTCCCTGCAGCTCCTAGGCAGCGGAGGCAGGGTCAGGGCAGGGACTCCTCTGCTCGCTGCTCCCGCCACAAGCTCCGGCTGCTGCAGCTCCCATTGGCCAGGAACCACAGCCAATGGGAGCTGCAGGGACAGGGCCTGCAGGCGCTGGCAGCATGCGGCATGGAGACCTACCCCCCCACCTCTCCGCCACCTGGGAGCTGAAGGGGGGGTCCCCCACCCCAATCCCTAGCCCTGAGCCCCCTCCCACACACCCAAACTGCTACTGCTGGCCCAGGAGCTGCCTGGCTCAGGCAGTCCCTGGACCAGCACCGGCCACTGCAGAAGTCATGGAAGGTCATGGAATCCATGACCTCCGTGACAAACTCACAGCCTTACTCATCGTGCTGCTGCTATCAGTATGCTTGCTACCAGACTCATTTTTCAAATAATCTGATGGTTTATTTAACTGAAGAAAAGGATGTGAATGCTTTTTCTTATTGCTGGGTGTATCAAAAATGGTACAGTTTTCTTTTGGCACAACTCCCTGTAAGTCCTGGGATTTTTATCCCTTTTAATTTTTGTGGTGACCTGACAGCTGTCTTAACACAATGAATGTATATACATATATATTAATCTTTCAACAGGACTGTTCGTGTGGCAATGCAAGTGCCTGTCGTAATGACATCTCTGGGGCAGAAAATTTCAACTGTGGCAGTACAGTCAGTAAATGCAGGGTCACCATTAATAACCAGTACAAGTCCAACAACGGCAACGACCCCAAAGGTAGTAATCCAGACAATCCCTACCGTGATGCCAGCATCTGCTGAAAATGGAGATAAAATCACAATGCAGCCTGCCAAAATCATTACCATCCCTGCTACTCAACTCGCACAGTGTCAGTTGCAGACAAAAACAGGCCTGACTGGGTCAGGAAGTATTAACATAGTTGGAACCCCATTGGCTGTGAGAGCACTTACCCCTGTGTCTATAGCTCATGGGACACCAGTAATGAGACTATCAATGCCTGCCCAGCAGGCATCTGGCCAGACTCCTCCCAGAGTTATTAGTGCAGTCATAAAAGGGCCAGAGGTGAAACCAGATACAGTGGCTTTAAAACAGGAACGTGAAATGAAAACACTGCAACTTGTACAAGAAGAAAAGCCAGCAGATGGAAGCAAGACTGTGACGCATGTTGTAGTAGTTAGTACGCCCTCAGCCATTGCCCTTCCTCTAACAATGAAAACAGAAGGAATAGTAACATGTGAGAAATGAAGAATAGGCAGTTACCAACATGGATTTTCCTGACTTTTATTGATTGAGCATTCTGACAGACTTGGGGTGAGGTAGGGTGGGGGAATGGACATGATCAAGAAGTCAAAAACGAGAGTTTAAAAATGTAAACATACATGCGTATATCAGAGACTTACTGGAAATTAACTAACTGTCCCATGTTTCAGTGGGAATTGAACCACACATTCATATGCTGACAGAAAACTGCCTCTTTCAGTTGGGAAACAACTGAACCTATGAAGATGGAAAATTATAGGGACTGGACTGAAAGGGACCAAACAGTTCACTACGATATCAAGTTACACTAAGACCTGGAACACTAAAATGAGTTCTGTGAGAGGCTTGTCTTGGTTTAATTTTCAGGGGGAGAGGAGTCTCATTGTTACAAATGGCAAATCTGATGCATTTTTGTATGCATACCAGCAATTACTACTGTGTGCGCACAGTACTCAACTGGTGCTATGTGAAAAACTCTGCTACTAGGTATACTAGAATGTGAATTAAAGGAGAGGATTAAGAGCTTCTAAAAGAAGACAGAGAGACCTAGAGGGATTTTGTATCATATAGCTTAAGCAGATTTAAAATGAAAGCCTTAGACTGATTTTCAGTTATCTTTCTTGAAATAAGCTAATGGCTTGTTTGTGTAAAGCTTTTTTATTAAAACAAATTTTTTAAAAATCTTGTACCTAGCACAGTATTGTTATAGAATTACATGTAACATATTTTGTATGGTAGTTAAAGTCTGTCTAAATTTCTTAATTGTGGACAAAATAGCAGCAGGCTTTTGGCCTTTTGCTGTAACATGCCTGTGTCACTCACTTAGCCTTGACATCTGTGCATACATTTCAGTTTCAGCTCCACTCTGTCACTTGAAAGGTCACGCTCAGCATGAATTTTTGTCAGGTAGTTCTAAACCTGTACAGTTTCTTAGTTGAAGTTAAGAGGGAAGTACCAGTGTTCAGAATGAACTATAATAGTTTGTATATTCAACATTTGAAGTATATTCTATTTTGTTGTACTCTTGTTTCAAAGTGTATTCAAGTAGGTTTTACTGAAATATAGAAATGAAATTTAATTGATTTTGGTCTGTTTGTTTTTCTTAAAAAAAAAAAAAAGAAAAGAAAAGAAACAAGATAACTTATTTCCCCTCTGTCTGTCCAACTACTTACCTGCTTTTTTTATATACTCCAATCACCAAGTTAAGAGGACAGTGACACAGTCAGGTGGTTTGGAGCTCCCTTACACTTTCAATGAAAGAACTCTGCTCCTGTACACATAGTGTTGTGAGGCAGGTTGCCAGAATACACCTCTACCCCGATATAATACGAATTCGGATATAACGCGGTAAAGCAGTGCTCCGGGGAGGGGGGGGGGGCCTGTGCGCTCCGGCGGATCAAAGCAAGTTTGATATAACGCGGTTTCACCTACAACGCAGTACGATTTTTTGGCTCCCGAGGACAGCGTTATATCGGGGTAGAGGTGTAATTGGTAATTTATTTTTTAATCTAATGACTGCTGATGGACATATGCTGTGTAAAATCCTGTGGTTGCAGAGTACAGCTGATGTTGCACTGATTCCATTGAACGGAACACTTTTGAGTAACAGCATTAAGTGGTAGCACAGCAGTTATTATTTACTGTTTTATGTAGTGCCCAAAGTATTACTAAGCACTTTTACAGACTGATAAGACAGTTCGTGTTCCTAAGCTCAGACATGAATGATAAAACTGAGAGGAGATTGGGGACAACAAATGTTACAAGAAGAAGAGCGTGGTTACTTTGGTTAGTCATGTGCACATACCTTGAGGGTCTGTTACACATAAATGAATTGCAAAGGTGTTTTGGAGGACCTGGTCTGTGGGGCAGTAGATGAGGCAAGGGAAGATGGGAAAAGAGTGGGTTAGAGTGCTAGTGGAAACAGGAGGGTGAATAATAAGAACATAATGCAGGGACAAGTGGGGCTTGATCATAATGTGAGAACTAGGAGTGGCTGAAGGAATAGTTAAATTCCCTTAGGTTCACTGCAGGAGGTTGTGAAAAGTATAGATTAGTTAGTCCTTCTTCCCCACACTGCCTCCTCTACCACCTCTCTGGGCACTTTTTTCTCTGGATTAGAAACATAAAAAATAATAAGGAAATATCTCCTTTCGTACACCACTTTCATCTTTAGCTCTCCAAATGCTTTACAAAACCTAGATGAATGTTATCCTCATTTTATAGAGGGGGAAACACAGTAGTAAGGAATGAAACACTCGATCAAGCCACCTGCCCATCCAGTGCAGTATCCTGTCTATGATAGTAGCTAGTACTCTACACTTCAAAGGAAAACAGTGTAAGAATCCCAGAGTGGCTGCTTGTGGAACAGCCTGACTCCAGGGGAAATTTCCTTCCTCATCCCCATCAGTCAATTGCTGGCATATGCCCTGAAATATGAGGATTTATATTCCTTATAAAGTTCTGTGGATGTTCATTATCTATATACATATCTAATCACACTATCCAGTGGCCATTAGTTCTACCAGGTCCCTTACCTTTTCTCTACCATTTATATTATATACCTGTATCTTGTCCCTTTTATTCATCTAGCCTCATTGCTGTAATCATTTGTCCTTGTCCTTCTATTTCTATCTTTTATGAAATTAAGTTAAATTCTGTTGTATATAGGTTCTTATATTGCGCTCATCACTATTATCTGAGCACCTTCCAGTCGTGCATTAGGCGATATGACTACAACTGTCACATGTTTTGTTCTCTTATCCTCTCCTCAGGGGGAGAAGTGTATGCAGTGGAGTGTCTTGTTTTGCAGTTTTGTTTTTTGGTGATTTGCCCAACGTCACCTGCAAGACAATAGCAGAGACTTGAATGGAACCTAAGTCTTCTGATTCCCAGTCAGGTCTCTTATACACTAGACCACATTGACTCAGTTCTTTCAGTTGCTTATGAGGGAGAAGAAAATTGGGATGACAATTTGTTTCAAATTTCCAAGGAGGTGGGTGGAAAACAAATGATGTAACAAAATACATGGAAGCTTTGCAAGAAAGAGACCTTAGGTTATTCTGATTAAATGCCTCAGGTGATTCTGGTGCTGCAGTCAGTCAATAACAAAAGGGAAAAAGTATTTTTCAACTGCCTTTAAATAATTGAGGATTTTGCCAACACAGGGCTGTTAATCCTCTGATTCAAGCACAAGTCTCATGATTTCAGGTGAGGCTTTTGGGTCTGAACAATCTATTTAATTTTTTTTTCTGCCACTTGTTTCCTTTGTGTGCTACTGGATGTATGACATTCCAATGAACTTTTTTAAGTGAAAGCCCTCTTAGACCAGAACCAGAGAAAGCCACTGCAGGATGTGAGACACAGCCTGTGATCATGAGCATCATTAATTTAGTGGAAGTAACTGTTCAGAGAGTCCTAATTTTGCCCCTCAATGTCAGTGGAACCACTGTGCACACACAAACAGTGAAATAACTTAGTGGCTCATTTCCCTTTTTCTCACAGAAGTCAGATTGTGATTTTGTCTGCAGAGGGCTGTACAGACTCTAGATTCACTTAAGCACAGTCTGAGCTTATACTTTAGAGAGCTTGTGGATCAATAAAGGAGATGTAAAAAGAGGAACGCTGCACCTTAACTAAAAAGGCCAGCTAATCTTGATCGCATGTCTATAGGGGGAAGTAGTGAAGGAGAAGTGGTTGTCAAGCATGAAGCAGAACCAAGTGAAGACCTTCAGGCAGGAAGAGATGGTACAGAACCCAGACTGACTTCATACAGGCAAGCCAGTGGGTGGGAAGCATAAAGTCTGCTGCATAGTGAGCACCCTCTGAATATACTCACAGTAGAAGGGAAGAGAGGTTTGAGAGGCAGAAAACTGACTCAGGGAAAGGTGGGAGCAGCATCCAGTGTGGATGTTGGGCATCCTTTGTCCTAATGGTTAACCCTTAGAATCAGAGGTTTCTATAGGAAGAAGAAGCTGAACCCTGCTGCTCGTGAGCCAGGGAGACACGTTGAGAAAGAAGTTGAAGACTGACTGCAGCAGTCCAGGAGAGAAAGAAGAAACTGGGTTGAAGTGCTGCAGTACCAGAGAGGAGGCAGGAATAAAAAAACGACAGCATCCTCACGTTGTATACAATGCCCTTGATCAGCTTATGTGTGTGAAGGGGATTGGGTAGGTGGTTGACAGGCTCACCAACTAGTCCCTGAGGAGCTGCCATGTCAAGTGGGACTGTGTCCTCTTCTTGGCCACTTCCACAGCCTCCTATTTCAAGAACCTGGAGGTGCGTGGAAGGGATTGGAAGAAAGGCTCCCAGCCTAAAGTAGCTATGTCGCGTGTATCTTGCCACTATGGAGGAGAGGAGTGAAAACCAAGAGCTACCCTGGCCAATTGGAGCCTGTAGGGTTGGAGATGCCTAGAACCACCAGTGAGAGAACCAGATAACGTGCAATGGAGAAAGAACAGAGAAGATAGGGGAGGGGAAGATGAAAAGCACAAGGAGAGTTTGTCATATTTTTTAAAGAACACTTTTATAAGTCTTCCATATAAGCAATCGCTAACCAAAGGGATGTTGCATGACCATGCCTGAGAAAAGTTGACATCACTCAGACACTTAAGATATGGCCCACAGCATGAAACTTTATGAACCTTTGAATACATGGAGCTGTTACAGTTCAGAGGAACTCCCTTCCACCTAATATACAACTCCAGTTAGAGTGACGTTTCTGTTCACAAGTAAAGATCCAGACTTGACACTTACTAGACTGCAGTCAGGACTTCCTCTACCTCTTCCTCATGCAATCATAAAAATAAAAGGATGGAGGGCAGATGGAAGTTGTACTTCTAAGCCCAACAGCCTAAAGTTAAGTTCTGAGCGGCCACTATCTTGGCTGTCCCCTCTTTCCAGCAGTGAGTGTGCCACACTTGTGAATGCTGCTGCAGATCACTCATCAGAAGCACAGCAAGTGCCGTTAGAATCTGAAAGCCTCCATGAATATGCTATGGCTGAAATGGAAGGGATGCTTACTGTGCACTTCAAACATCCAGTCCCTTTGTCTAGTTCTTTTTACACTAGCTTCTTAGAAGGGTAGGCAGGCTTTGGTCACTATCAAGGTACTGTATATCTGAGAGCTACGGCAGGAAGATCTCTTTAGCTACCCTGAAATTAAGAAAGTTGGTCCTCAGAGCACCTCCCAGTACTCTGCTCAGTTTGGCAGCTGAGGCTGGCCCTAACACTTAAACCCCTGAGAGACGAGAGCAACAGCAACCTCTCAATGATGGTTTTTACAGATAATGCTTGAAGGAAAGAAATTCTCAACCCTAACTGAAGCTCAAAGTTTACTACTTCTACAGTTCTCCTTCCCCACTCTCCAGCGTATTACTTAGTAAATTGTAGTTAATGACACCTGTACAACGTCACTGGAGGAAAGGAAGAGGTTGTTGAGGGCATGATTTGAAGACAAGGGAGTTTAGGTCAGATTTTCAAAGTTATTTAGGTGTCTAAACATGCATAAAAGTGCCTAATGAGATTTTCAAAAGCAGCTATGGCAATTAGGCACCTAGACCCCTTTGAAGATCCTGGTGCTTATCTGCGTCTTTAGATCTCTAAATACCTTTGGCTCTGTGTATCAGCAGTCCTGGTTTGGCCAGCAGAACTTCTTGAGCCTGCTGCTGCATGAGGTGGAAAGAATCTAGGCTTGACTCAGAGCCCGGGCTGCCTCTGCTGTTCAAAATAATGTCTTTAGTTGTAAAATGAGCACATTTGATACAGAAGCCATTGAGACACGGACCTGGAATCCCACAATGTCATTAGTTCAAAGTCACTTCTCAAACGAGAGCTGCATTTTATAGCAAGGATATTCTATTTCTGTGTAAGCCAGACTACCAGAGTGAGGTCAAACATGAGTGGCAACAAAGGGCTGCCTTTCCTGTGTTGTGACCTTGAATAGAGAGCTGAATATCAGACTATTAATGCCTGTTGTGGCAGGGGCCTTGGTCTATCAATTACAAAACCGGAATCCTATGCCATCTGCTCAAAACTGTCTGTTCCCAAGGCAACTGCTGCAAATTGTGAAATAGACAATCAGTTGTCATGTTACCTATCCTATTTTCTCAGTTTGATGAAATCCACCTTCTTAGCATGAAACAGTCCGGAACAAGAGTTTGCATTTTTCTAGCAGATAGTTGCCAGCATCTTACACTTAGCTTTGAGTAAAGGGAGAGGAGTCACTTGTTACTAGACCGATCCAAGAACTTCAACAGTATTGAAAAGCTGGTTTGGAGGAAAAATCCCTCCCAACAAAAATTACATTCTTTGTCACTTCTTCTGCTTGGTGAATAACAGCAGAGATTGATTAAGGGTATGGTACAGTTAGTAGATAAGACAGTCATATATCAACTTAAATATTAAGGAAAAGTAAATTTACTGTATTGCGGGACTGGCATCTCAGTCCTTACTCATTGGAAGTTGGTTGAATGGTTGAATCCATTTCAAGCAAAAAGATGATCATAGACAGAACAAGCTAAATTCAGCGTATGCCATAATAGTTAGTGGGTATTAAGTTTTTTTTTTGGGGGGGGTGACATGAGGGGTGGGTATGTGATATTACTTTGTTTAAGCTCTGTGTGTGTTGAAAGATGAACTTGCAGCAGGTTTTTTTTTTTAAACAAAACTTTCAGACAATGAAATAACTTCATAATTTCTTCCTGCAGCGTAACTTTGGGGTAGGAACAAGGACTCAGTAATGATAAAAGTTAACACAGCCTCTACCTATGATTAAAACAGAGAATGTGACATCGGATATTAAGTAGTGTGTGTTCACAGAGCAGGCACAGACCCAGAAGAACTTGGGTGGTAAAGACATTTGTATTTTAGAATCAGTCACACTGTGGCATGGGGTCCTCCCCCCTCATCCCACAAAACAACACCACAAAGATAGTGGCTCTCCTGCTCGTTCAGATAAATGACCAGCTACTATCAATACAAGAACAAAAGCACTTTCACCACTGCAAACTCTTCTCTTGCAGAATACTAAGAGACCAAGGGCAATGTTTCATTTTAGTCTTCCTCAGCATGGGGGCCCACAAAACTTCTTTTATGGCCGTAGCTGGGTTAATAGGCCAAAGCTGACCTAGATTGTAGCAGTTCATTGTCAAATGCTGTCCAGCTTTAATAGGTACGCTAAGGGAGAATGCAACACATCTTCAACTACAGCAGTTGTAATCTCCTCTCGCAGGTCCACCAGAAAGCTGTGACTTCCTGGGCCTGTTAAATCAGGAATTAAGTGACTTGCTTTCCAGCCCTCTTGCATCCGGTGCCCCACCTCTCACTATCAGTCGCAGACGATCCCTGAATGACGATTGAGTGGACTAAGGCTCCTGCCCTATTTCACCATATAAAGGTTTGGCAGTGATGACAGTTGCACAGAAATCAGGCCATCGAGCACAGAACACATGGAGATAACTTTTTTTTGTGTGGTAAAAGTATGACAGTGGTTTTTAACTCTTGTTTGAAAAACAAATTAAACTGTTGATGGTGAGATTCCAAACAAAATGGCAAAAGCATCCTTCGGATCTTCTGAAACCCCTCCCCCCCACACACACTCCCTGGGGTGAGAGGCAGCCCATCAATCAGCAAAAGCCATTTTGGCCGATCTGCGTGATAGTTTGGCTTTGTAGGTCCTGTTAGTAAACAAGACTTATTGCAGCCTCTATGCTGTGGCTTAGTGCCCCAGGAGAGTTTGGGAATCACAGCGGAGGCATTCGTGAGCAAACCCAGAGAATTTTTCTAGCAGCATGAACCTAGAAAAGAAGGAAAATGTTTATAACAAAAGTGCAGGGGGTGGTGATGGAGAAAAAGGATGGTTTGCAGCATTTTATGACCTGGCTCAGAACGGAAGATATACGGTATCATTTGTTTTCCAGTTGTGGCATGTGTGATGATGTAGGGAACCTGTGCACAATTTGAGTTCTGTGTGAGATTATGAACTCTGCATCTTTCAGACTGCAAACTCTTATGTATGCTGGGACTAGTTATCATCTCTAGTGTCTATTTGCCTTCCTGTTGGACTGAAACTCCAAGGGGTAGCAATACAGGGCTGACAATAGAGGACATTAACTCAGGATGGTTTTCTAGCCAAATACAAGCCTCTGAGACAACAGGCTGGATTCCACACAGAAGAATTGATTGGTCAGAGGAGGTGGGTCATGTGGCAAAGGTCTGATCACTTGAGGCTAATCCAGGAGTCACCTGACAGACTGAAAGGTTATAAAAGGGCAGGAGCTGCTGATCTATTTGAGGTCTTTGCCCATTTTCACCAGCTCAGAGAGAAGTTGTTGCAGGAGTTTGAGGCAGGGGAAATCTTTCCTAGCTGAACTCAGCCCATGTCTCAAGGAAAGGATGAGCTAGGGTGAGGGAAACTGCACTCAGGATGTTTTCTATGCGATCTGTACACTCTGTGCTTTATTTGTTAAAGCACGAGCAGTGGTGTTAGAAGCCTGTGCAAAGTATCTGTGCATTTTAAAAGTTACACTTAACACATGCCCCCTTGAAGAGGTAAACCAGAAGGCTCATACCTGCAATGGGATTCTGGGAAAGGTTGTATTTAAGCTGGAAGGGAGGGCCTGAGGGGGTGCCAGATAGGGGAACTGCACCATAAGGGCCTGCCTAGGAGCTCCAAGTCAGTGGACAGTGCCTGGACTCTATTCAGATTCCAGATGCTTAACACATGGGGATAAGCAGCCTGGTGAATGGCCAAGTGGGGGTGCTTGATTGGGCCTATGACAGCAAGTCACCCAGACTATGTAATATCACAGCTGAAAAATTAGGCCGATACCTGATTGCAATTCCAAAAGTAGAGGCTGTTGCAATTTGCTGGAAGATCCAGCAGGGGAGAATAGGCGCTTGGCTTCTGATGAGATGGGTGGTGTTTTTTTAAATTATTTTAATATTGGGAAATGAAAGATGAAATTTTGAAAGGAACCAATTTGTTACAGGTTTAAGTGTTAGTTAAATAATCTCAGTTTTAATATGGTTTTTAGAAATACCCATCACTATTTCAATCTGTCTAAGCAGACAGGTATGTTGTCACACATTGGCAGAGACCTTTTTCTGAAACAGCACTTTAGCGTGGAAACATGGAAGTGTTTCAGACAACAGCTTGCAGGGGGCAGCAAGAAACAGCTCTGAGGTTATTTGGTTGAGTTTTCACTGAGCCACTGCAAATTGCTGAGGTTGATGGCCCAAGTTTAAACTACCCGTGATTCATGAACACAAGTCTCCACAGTGAAAGTGAAGGGTCATACGACGTCTGATCTACACAATTCTGTTGACACCCAGGCATGTTTTGCACTGGGATTAAGAGCACAAAAAATTGTGTCTCAGAACGCTAGCAGAACAGTAGAACTTTAAAGACTTTTCAGAGAAGAATCAGAGAAAGACAGGGCAGAATGAGCTGCTGCGATTCTGGTGACACAGAGCAAGCTGGTAGTGGGGTGGGAATGTAAGACAAAGCAGTGGTCAACACAGTATCAGATTGGAGTGTTTACCCTCCCACTCCAACTATTCCTGTTTGACCCAGGAAAGGAGGGAGCTGAGGGCCCCTATTTCACAGCATGACTAAGTGAAAATGCTCACCCCATGAGCAACATAAGAACATAAGAATGGCCATACTGGGTCAGACCAAAGGTCCATCTAGCCCAGTATCTTGTCTGCCAACAGTGGCCAATACCAGGTGTCCCAGAGGGAATGAACCTAACAGGTAATGATCAAGTGATCTCTCTCCTGCCATCCATCTCCACCCTCTGACAAACAGAGGCTAGGGACACCATTCCTTACCCAAGTAGCCACATTTGCTTTTTCTAATTGATAGAATGCAAATACCAGCTGACATCTGGGAGGGGGGGGAAAAAAGACAGTACTTTGCTCCAGTTCCATTGGCTCGCTAATGTGGAATTTGATATGTCAATTAGGGTCCCTAAAAGAAGGATATAGCCATAGCCTAGTGTAAGGTTTAGATGCATTTTGCAGTACTACCAGAGAAGGCAGTTCACCAGCAAAAACAAATGCTTATTTCTCATAAATTTTCTTTGTGGGTTCTGCCTGCCTTTTTGTCCCTGCCTCACCAAATGGAGTCTATAGTTCCATGGTGGTGGTAACTCTAATGGGGACTGGACATGTCACCACCACAGACAATTTCTGAAAAATATGTCTTTGAAAGTTGTGATACTCGGACACTTTAGCAAGAAGACATTACATTAATAATTATTTTAAAAGACCATTTATTAATGTATCTGGAACACTTACAATTCAGAATGGGCCAGTAACGTTACTTGAAATGAAATACTGCTTTAGCTTGGAATTGCCCTATGTGTGGTTCCTTTTCCCCCCACCCCCTGAAAGTCAGCCCCATGGCTTCCCCACTCCAGCCACCATTCCTACCCTCGCCACCTCTACTTCAACAAAAACCCTCACTGCTGTATTCATAACCCATAGCTACAGGACCTTCTTGGTGGAGAAAAGCACTCCCCACTTAGCAAGGCTGGCAAGAGCTGCTTATACTAATATTTTTCTCCCTCCCATAGTTTAATGCATTGCTAGAGTTCCACTTACCCACAAAAAAGAGAAACTAAAGACTGCTGCCAACCCTTTTTGTCCTGTGTTTTATAATGGCAGAGGCAGAGCCATCAGTCCCTCTCAATATATTGTTTACCATTTTCTAAAAATGCCAGTGTTAAGTCTTCAAAATGCAATGCAACATACACAAAAAAAGGCCGGGGGAGTGGGGCTTAACATGAAGATCGGACCTTTATCAAAACAGTTAGTAAAACTATGACAAGACTAAATAAGACTATAAATTTAAACCATTCAGAAATGTGTGGCATTAAACTGACAGGCAAAATATTCCTGGATTAAGTGTGACCTTTGAAAGGAAGTGCAGGGAAAATAGTAGTTACAACGCTGTGTCTCTACAGGCCACATATGCATTGATGCAGGCACATTTTCTGCAAAACTGAAGGTACTACTACATCATACACTATGGTCAAGTCTCCTCTCTTAGGCACTCCTACTGGAGTAGGCTTTGCATCACATTACATGCTCTATGGAAGCTGCTATCAGTTCTTAAAATACAGATTAATTCTCCCATCTCAAATCATTTCAGAATTACTAGGGCCTTCCTAGATCTGCTTGTGTGTCTGAAATGCTTGTGTTTCCTACATTTAGACTTAACACAACTTGGTCAATTGCAATTCTTACACATGAATATAAAAATAAATAAAAACACTTATATAGTCAAGCCTCTTACCCTTGCATGTTCACCAAGGGGAAACATTAAAACTTGCCCTGACAGCATGCTAATTTTGTTTGTGTACATATACACTGAATTCTTAGCTTGAGAACTAAAGGCCTGAACATTCATTTCAGGATTGATTCAGTCCTTAGACAAAGGAGTTAATGAAAGGAGAAAGAATGCAGTTTCCCCTCCAATTTTCAAACTAAGATGTGGCAAAGCACATGTTGAACAAAACCATTGCAACTCAAAAATTGGCAGTCAACTCCTTTTTCCTCCTTTGGAGGCTTCAAATTATAAGGTTTGAATGGCAAAGTTACTTTCAAGTACATGCCTGAAAATATATTAAGCCATCCATATACCCCATCCTTAAGTAAATCCAGCCCCATCAAAAGTTTCTTTAAAAATGGCGAGTTAAGACACTGCAATACCATATGGAGTTTAAACAAGTTATAAAAGCCTGTCAGGGTCTTGATTAAAGCTGAAGTCACACACCAAAGACAGGTGGTCTGAAGGGTAATTGAAGGATGGCAGCCTGTTGGGTCCAATTTGTTCTTCAGTCAGCAAGCCAAGAGCAGAGTTTACATTTAAGGCATGCTGGGAATACCAGATATAATCCAGTGTGTGCCTGCACTCTCCAGAGGGCCGGATCTTCCATGAAGTGTAAGGAGGCTCTGATTGCCCATCTGCACTCAGCAGCTTGTAAGCACTATTCAGGTTGAGACTGGAGTTAGAGAATTCCTTGTAAACTTCTTCGGTGGGCTCTGCATTGAAGTCTCCACAGATTATTAGAGGGATCTCTGCTCCTTGGGTAATATTTTTTAGGTTCTGTAGAAGATCGCAGCCTTGTGCTGATCGAAATCTCTCCCAGCCAGTACGGGCTTTCAGATGAGTGACTGCAATGCAGAACAACTTCCCAGTTTCACTGCATCTCAGCGTCTGGGCTATGGCCACTTGGTTGGTTTTTAGCTTCATTGCAGTTAGACGGATATTAACACTGTTGATCAATGTAAAGCGGTCCTTGAGAAAAAACAAGGCACAGCCATCTGGCCCATTGTTATGTTCCACATCTAAACAGGGGGACCATGGCTTAGGGAAGAAAGTACACTGGTAGCCTAGCCGTCTAAGGAGTGGCTGAAAGGTATCAAAAAAATGGTCCACTTCTTGCAAGCACAAAATGTCTGGTTGGTATGCAAGGATTTCCTCCAGAATGAGGCATTTCCTTTCTTCCCACTTGAGAGCTTCCATGGGGCACTGAACGAAGTTGTCCTTGCCTTCTCCAAGAGCTGGAATGAAAAATCCATCAGTACCTATTAATTGCCAAAGAAAATCATCCCCTCCCTAACTTAGACTTGCGTGGACCTGTGAAAACAAAGGACTCCCTTGTAAACATACTGCCAGCTACAGTTAAGTAGTATGCAGATTTCTACTCAAAATCTGGACCTAACCCCAAATGGATTTAAGGGTTAAGTTAATTTTAAGTGTGGTTTATAGGACGTATTGTCTCCATTTTGCCAGGAGATTTTATTACCTTGCTTTGTAGGATACATGTGTGCAAAAGTTGTGGCATACTCCTAGGCCATGGATACCAGACTGGATTGGAGCTGCTGCTCCAAGTTATAAGTACTTGTGGCCACAGTTTGCAGGAGTGACTACTGATTTTGGATGCCTAATCTGAGATGCCTTAAAGGGGTGTGATTTTCAGAAGTGTCTGGTAAGAAAAATAAAAACCAACCTCTATACACCGAGGCCTTTGTAAAGAAGTGTGTCACACAGGGCACCCCAAAAATTACAAATTGCTTTAAACTAGATTAGCATATGTGGCTGCTATGTCATCTTGTAGTATTTCTTGTTAAGTCTCTTCCATGCTATTGTGTTTACTCTATCATCTGGAAGATGTTACAAGGCAGAAAGGACACTAGATAGGAGAGCTATTTGACAATATTCTTAATCTCAATATGATCTTTTCAAAAGTTAAAAAAAATGTGCAGAGAGAAGGCGAGATGAGGCCACTGTGCCCAGTTCAACCCTCAGCACTGAGTGCACAATGTGGAAAATACCACTATAAACACAATTATTCCAGTTAATTATTCCACTTCAAATGTGCTTTTCCAAGTAGCAATAACCAAGACAAATGAAAAAATTCCTGGAACTCTGAACCAAGTTTAACTAGTTTTTTTGTGAATACATTGCCACAGGATGATCTGAATATGTTATAATTCAACTTCAAAAGAAGTAGTATAGAGGGCAAGTCTACTTTTTGGAGGTCACTAAGGATCCAATAGTGGTGTGCATCTCAACTTAACAGGAGATGCCTTGTATTCACATTAAGATGGGGAGACAGGAGAAGTAGCTTCAGTTTTATAACTACAAGAAAAGGAAATGTTTGTGTGACTGTTGTGCAGGGAAGGTCACATGAATTCAGACCCAGAAGCTTTCTATTTTTGCTATTCCTTCCAAATTAGATGTGTCTCTGCCCTAACCCTCCCAATTCCATATATTTGTACTCTGTGCAAACGCACTATATCTACATTAAAAAAATACATACAATTCATTTTCAACAGCGTCTAGCTCCAAGAGGACTACCTCAAGTTGGAGATTTATACGAGGTTCATACCTTGCGCAAGAATGTTCCACTGCATGACCCTAATGGGACGATGGGTGCTGGTAGAATCTGCCCTCAGGTCTACAAAGTCTCTCTGGAGTCGGGGAGGGCGTTTTTGAAGAACTGCCTGGCATTCTTGAAGCAGATCTTTAGGATCTATGGGATCCAGCTGCTCCGAGTCTGACTGTTCCAAGTATTCCCGATGCTGGGAGGCCGCACTGCTGTTCAACGTCTTAGCAAGAGCGCTATATAGCCTGCTCGTACTGTTTCCCATGGAACACGCTGGAAAAAAAGAAGTGACAGTTCAGCATCAGGTATGATTAACTCTCCCTCCCTATTTTCAAATATAGGGTTGATCTTTCATCTCCCAAGTCAGAGTAGGCTAGCGAACCGACGGTAGCATTGCAAAAAGTCCAGAAACTTCTGGCATTTTCCCCTCACTGCATGGGAATGTTTCAAAGGGCTGCACAAAAAGCGCATAATCAAAAAAAACAGCTAGGGTTCTCTCAAAGTTATGTTTTCTTACATCTTCATAGCACCTTAAGGGGAACTGACTAGGCTTTTTAAATTTTAAAAACTCCAGTGAATACGAAGGCTAATAGTTAGATCTAAGTTACAAATAAATGCATTCATAAAAAAGGAATCTCTCAGCATTTTAAGTTTCCTGCATAAATCATATTTTTTGTCCCTCATTGTGGATCTTTGTCACACATTTGCCCATATCTAGGTCTTGCCAGGTTGAGAGGTATATAGCAGTTCCTGGGACTATTTATTCTTGGACAGAAACCAAGAGATCAGCAGAAACTGGCTTCAAGATCTTCCCTCCCCATATTAGCACGATTCTCCAAAAACGTTTTGTTATGACAATTCTTTTCAGCTTTTGAACTGAATAGGACCAAATGAAATGATCTTCAACTTTTCCATCCATTTCCTTATATAGCTTTGTCTAAAGGATTTTATTCACACTGTGTGGGCACGGTGTAAAAATCTGACAAATAGGGTTGACTCACTGTGTTGATGAGCGCCATCATAAACCAGCCACAGAAAAGTTGGGTGTGTGAACACACAACCCTATCATAGTTGTGCAAATTGCTAAGAGTATTCTCCATACAGTAGCCTTCCACCTCAGACAATTCAAGAAAATAGAGGCAATAAAATGAAGTATAGGAAATTTCTTAGAAGTGAAATGCTTTTGTCAGAAGATGTAGCAAGGACCAGTAGCTATGAAAGGTGCTGCTAACTTTGTGAAAGCCAAGTTCTGCCTTGTCTTGTATCTCATACATCAGTGGGATTGCCCAGGGTGTGAAAAAATGTAACATTTGCCCTAGTAATGTTCAGGAGAAAAGTTATGCTAACATGGCAACTGCTACATCAGAAGTTATTTAAATTCTGGTATTCCCTCGGGAGGTGGAAGATATTCATAGATTTCCCAACTACCTTGTGTCATCATTAGAGCTGGCTGGAAGAAGACAATTCCGTTTCACTGCAACTTGAGGTTTAGAAGTTTGTTTTCATTCCACAATGGAACAAAACTAAAGCCTTTTTAACATTTTTGCAAAAATGGAATTGTGCCAAAATGGCTGGTTTTGGGAGCAAAACCAGCACTTTTGATTTGGGCAGATTTTTTGGGGTCCCTGTCACTTCTGATGACACTCTCTTCCACTCTATAGCCTGGTGGCTGGGGCATTGGCCTGGTATGTGGGAACTCCAGACTCAAGTCACTGCTCCACCAGATTTAGAGCATCACTCTGGACGTTCCAGCCAGCTCCTGTCACCACACCAATGCACTGTACAGACAGCACTGTTCACTTTGTAACACAAACCTCACGGGAGAAGGTACATTTTAAACTTGAACAAAAATAAAGTGGTTGCAGGGAAGGGACTGAAAACTTCAGAAGTTTGAACAGCTTGAGTATGAGCCTCATATTCAACCTTCATCCTAGACCAGGGGGGTGGGCAAACTTTTTGGGCCAAGGGCCACATCTGGGTGGGGAAATTGTATGCAGGGCCGGGGTAGGGGGTTGGGGTGCATGAGGGAATGCGGGGTGTGGGATGGGGTGCGGTGTGCAGGAAGGGGCTCAGGGCAAGGGATTGGGGTAGAGAAGAGGTCCGGGGTGCATGAGGGGGCTCAGGGCAGGGTGTTGAGGTGCAGGAAGGGTGCGGGGTGTGGCAGGGGGTTGGGGTGCACGGTGCAGCAGGGAGCTCAGGGCAGGGGGTTGGGGTGCAGGAGGGGTGCAGGATATACAAGGGGGCTTAGGGCAGGGAGTTGGGGTGCAGGACGGGTGCGAGGTGCGGGCAGGAAGTTGGGGGGCAGGATGCAGCAGGGAGCTCAGGGCAGGGGGTTGGGGTACAGGAGGGGTGTGGGGTGCAGGCAGGGGGCTTAGGGCAGGGAGTTGGGGGCAGGCTGCAGGAGGGGTTCGGGCTCCGGCCCAGCGCCGCTTATCTAAAGCAGCTCCGGGGTGGCAGTGGCGTGCACCGGGGCCAGGGCAGGCTCCCTGCCTGTCCCTGGCCCTGCGCCGCTCCAGGAAGCACTGCGGCCCCTGGGGGAGGGCTCCGCGTGCGCTGCCCTTACCATGCCTCCAGGTACCTCCCCCGAAGCTCCCATTGGCCACAGTTCCCATTCCCGGCCAATGGGAGTTGCGGGGGAGGGGCAGTGCCTGGAGGCATGGGCAATGCACAGAGCCCTCTGCCCCCCCGCCTGGGGGCCGCAGGGAAGTGGTGCTGGCCGCTTCTGCAGAGCGGCGCGGGGCCATCCCGCTGGCTGGATCCAAAGCCCTGAGGGGCCGGATCTAGCCCGCGAGCCGTAGTTTGCCCACCCCTGTCCTAGATATTGGCTAAAGAAACACCAACCCTGCTATGTTACAGAGTTCCCTATGAAATACACTTATAAATATTTAGCATCATGTTTCTCCTAAGCTGTACAGAGCTACTGAGCTTTGCTTTCTGTCTACCCTACTTAATCCATTTAGGGAACCATTGCTCCCTTCCTGGAAGCCCCGACAAAAAAAAACAGTGGAAGTCTCTAAATAAGTAGTCTCTGTTCTTCCCTCTGAGGAGGTGAGCCCATGAGCATACGTTACATAACCCTCTCTGCAATTATGGCTGTGGAAGTCAAGCAGCACTGGAGAAACAGATAAATTCATAGTTCCTCATATGCTCTGAGATCTGAATTGCACAGCTTCAGGACAGCTATTGTTTCAGGACTCTGGTCTCATACATATTCTTTTGAGATATACTGCTGAAAAGTTCAGCTTCTCCAGAATTAAGAATTCATCTGACAAGCCCCTCAACAGGCCTCTTCTATTGAAGAAGAAATTTTCTTAGTAGATTTTAAAGTCAGATAAGTCAAATACTTTTCACCTACCTATTTATATGGTGTCCTTTTATTTTAATGATGCAGCCAGTAGCAGCATCTTGCTCTACAGCAATGAAGAGGAAAGTCTCAGGGGTCAAACCTTCCAAAGTGGGTACTCAGGATTTACATGCAGAATATGCATGTTTGAGATGTACTTCATTTTTGGAGCACCAGAACTGATACTATTTGGAAGCCACAGTAAATTTAGTATTGTATTACAGTGTTTTACAACCAACTCTACTTTGGTTATTTTAAGAGGACTCTACTATCAGTATACTACCACCTCATGTACTGTAAGTTATTTTCAAGAATTTCCTACTAGAGCTAAACCCACCCTGAAGAGGGTGAATATGCGGATGGATATTGCCCCCTCCATAACCACACGAAAGAATGCCAATCCACCCATTCTAGCCTCAGACATAGATCAGAGAGATGCCTCATAGGCCGTATTACTGTCTGCTCATTAAACGGTTCATCTTCCCCTGCCCCTTCTAAGCACCATATCAGAGACAGAATTTACATTTCTGACTTCAGAACTTTACCAGGCGAGGTTATTTTATATTGCAATAGCCCCTGAAGACCCCAGCAAAGACCGAGGCCTGTTGTGCTGGTCATTGTACAAACAGCCCATCCCTGACCTAAAGGGCTTTCTGTCTAAACAAACAAGACAGACAGAAGGTTGGAGGGGAAGAGAGAGGGGAAGTGACTCATCCAAGGTCACACAGCAGGTCAGTGGCAGAGTTAGGAACCAAACTCAGATTTCCTGACTCCCCAGCCAGAGCCCTAGTCACTCCTGTGCTGCCTCTCTGCAGTGGCAGAACCTAAGCAGCAGGGGGTGAGAATCCTGTCAGATGTTGGCCCTGTGTTTTGCTTATTAACAGAGGAATAGTTGCAGGTTAGACAGCTACATTGTTTCTGAAACAAACTATGTTTCATTTTGGCTGAGAGGGGAAATTTTAGTTAGAATTTTTTCCCCATTGCAGTCCGAGGTCATGGTGGAAATCCATTAACTGAGTTCTAGGGAATAAGCCCAGCAGGTAAATTTCAGTCAGAGGTTATTTCATACGTAGCATTGTACCTTTGATCAAGAGGGTGCTTATTATGCACTCTGCCCTATGCCTGTTATGGATCCACTCAATCTGTGGGCTTCCTGCCTAGAGACCTAGAAGTAGGATTACTTATTTACCCAGGCTAAAGCCTTCAGCAATCAGGGCAGCTACGTGCTCTCATTGACTCTCTCTCTCTTTTCCACCCCTCCCCACCTTAGGTCCTTTTTCCCTCAAGGTCTGTCTGCCCAATTACCCCAACACCGCTTCTGATTGCAAACATTTTACTTCTGCTCCCATAGCACCTCTCACTGCCCCACCATAGGCCCCCAACAACCCTCCAGCTCCAATGATTCCCACCCTACTGTACTCGACAATTCCTAGTAACCCCATCCCTGCAGGCAGCCTTTTCACCTGTACCCTGCAAAATCTGTGCTCCCCTTTTGCCCTGCAGTCCTCTTCTGCCCACATGTCCCATGGCCAGCCCCAGCACTCCCCCCATCCTTCTTCCATGTGGCCCCTGGAAGGCCCTACCCATCTTTGGTGCTCATTTAGTAAGGAGGTAGCTTTCTGGGCCCAGCTCTGCCCTGCCTTTGCCCAGTGCAGGGACAGAAAGCAGAGACTTGGAGCCTGCTGCTGTCATGACAGAAGCAGTCCTGCTGTCAAGAGGTCAGGATAGCAGGCATTCTATAACAGAACTCAGTGCTAGGTGCTCTGACTGGGAGGCAGTACCCGCCAGCACCTTCCCATAGTGGTAGGACTCAAACAAAGGTGTGTGAAGTTGTGTCAGAAAGCCCAGGATTAGTCTGCAGGGCTAACAACTAGAAACTCCCATTTCACCCCCTTTTAACTTATAAACTGATCATATTTGATATGGAAACAGAGAAACATGGTGCAATCCCCTGCCCCTTCTATTCCCTCCCACCCAGTACCTTTGCAGAGCAGAAATTGTGTTAAGCTTACTGGTCTGCAGTTTCCTGGATCCAGTGGTGCGTAGGTGACTTATGGGAGGAACACAAAGGGGGGCACAAGCTAAAGGGGTGGCATGTGACCCCCCACATGTGACTCCTCCCTGCCCCCTGCCTAGGGCCCCTGTGCTCTCCCCGTCCCACGTTACCTGGGCAGGGGTGGGGTAGGGGACCTCTGTCCTCCCACTGCGCCGGATACAGACTTCTGAACTGCAGGGCTCTCCGGAACCGCAGCAGCGAAAGGAGTAGAACGTGGGGCCACCGGCCTCCTCTGGCACGGCTGTATCGCCCCCAGCCCTTCCATGCAGCTATGTTTTCTGTCTGAGGTCTGTACAGCCCCGTGGAAGACAGGGGCAATACAGTCGTGCCGGAGGAGCTGTTGGCGTGGGGCTGCCCAGCGGCCTACGTTCTGCTCCTGTGTGTGTGTTTGGTTTTTTAATCTATTCTTTCCCAACTGTGCCATTCCTCTACTTACAGTAGTATTATCTGGATAGTGAAATACTTTTCTGTAAAGGATTTCAGCCTTTTTCTCCTTGTAATCCATTGCTCCTCCTGATCAAGCAGCAGATCTATACTTTAATTATAAAAAAAGGAAGTGGTCTGACCTTCTACTCTGGAGGAAGCGGATGCCTCTCCTGCAACAGATTCTTTGCAGAACTGGCATTCTCATGTTTTGTTTACCATAAAGACAAATAAGATAACATAAAATATTTTTAAAATTCTGATATTTACTAGTAGTTTAAAAGTAATATAGCAGGTTGGGTACTTAAAGCTTCTGGTAGGACTTAAAGCCCCATATAGCTGTTAAAATTAAACATCAAGTTTAAATATATTCAAAAATAACTGGTTATCTATACATGCTCTCCTTTCTCACAGAAATACATGGAGATGCTGTCTTACAGCTACCAGACACCTGGTTAATTATATAAAACATTTACTAGTTTGTACATACATGGAAGCTTCTAAACACTTCCAGTATTACCCAAGAGCAGTGCTTAATTGGTGCTGGGGCTCGCTAGGGCTCAGACCCAGCACCTCTAAGTAGGCAGTTTGTAGCCCCGGCCCTATGGGCTTTGCACGTCAGTTATGAAAGTAAGAAAATTGCTTGAACCCCGGCACCTAATTGCTTGAGTCCCGGCCCCTCTTTCATTACAAATTAAGCACTGCCCAAGAGCTCAGCATTTAAGTTGAGCACAGGTTTTGCAATACTCCAACACAATTCCAAAACAGTAAACAAAGAGAATAGTTATCTTGCATACACACCTGCTAAGCTGCAAGGATGCACCAGTGTCAATACAGTAAACAAAGTTAAATGGTGAAAGGTACATAAATGTAAGTCCGAACATCACATGACCATTTTTTTTATTGAACAAACTACTCAAGTAGGGACATCTAGTGGCTTTTGGCAGAATTGCTTCAAACAATCAAGGCTAGTGTGGAAAATATTTTTGGTTAAGTGGTTACAGTCAGGGCCGGCTCTAGGCACCAGCAAACCAAGCACGTGCTGGGGCGGCACATTT
>NW_020664417.1:14933747-14959983 GCF_002925995.2 Terrapene triunguis | reverse complement strand
TTTTGCTTGGGGCGGCAAAAAACCTAGAGCCGGCCCTGGTTACAGTAAACTTTTATAGTTTAGTTTAGCTTAATAAGCTATTACGGTAATTAATATGCTGAGTCAAGAAAAAGATTCTTGAATGAAATTTTTTCTTATGCTTGTTAGTCAACACATGGGCTTTATGGACAGCGTTAGTACCAAAAGATGAGCAACTTGAACATTCATCATGTTAGAAAGTATTCTGTATTAGAACAGTGGCATAGGAGTGACTGCAATAGAGATTACAGTGAACACACATTCATTATAACCTCAGAACATATATTCATAACTTTTTTAGAAGTCACCTTGGGCTGAAAATTTTTCAGGTTTTGTCTTGATCCAAAGTGAGTATTTTTTGGAGAGTTTGAGAAAAATAATTCAAAAGAGGTGAATAGATTTAAGGGGGCAAAAGAGATTATTTTTCTGTTCAAACCTAAGAAGTAGCTGAGATTAGACACTGTTCTTGTGTCTAGTAAGAGATCTAGAATGTATACAGATTTGGGCTAGGATAATACATTAAAATCTTACTAGTGAACAAGTCTAACACCATAACCACATCATATGCAGCATGATATTGCAATGTCTTTAAATTCCAAGTAATGTTTTTCTAGAGGCCAATCAAAATATTTTGGTTGATGTTTATTCAGCATTTTAGATTTGTAAACTAGCCAGATCACAGCTGATAGCCTGTTAACTGTAAAAAAAAAAGAAGCAGCCCTACAGCAGGAAGCCGAGTTACGTGCTGTATTACAGGAATCCTGGGCTCTCCTCTTCCCCTATTTACACCTCTACCCCGACATAACACTGTCCTCGCGAGCCAAATTTTTTTTACCGCATTATAGGTGAAACCGCGTTATATCGAACTTGCTTTGATCCGCCGGAGTGCGCAGCCTCGCCCCCCCAGAGCACTGCTTTACCGCGTTACAGCCAAATTCATGTTATATCGGGCCGCATTATATCGGAGTAGAGGTGTATTTAAATTAGGGGACTCCCCCTAAGTCCTCATGCATCTTAATAATGCTTGTAATCAGGGAACAGTAATGCTTTCCCAGAAGCAGCTGTTGGTAGCTAGCAAGTTCCCAAGTTTCTCTGCAGAACTGGAATTAATTTGCAAACTGGACACCATTAAATTAGGCTTGAATAAAGACTGGGAGTGGATGGATCATTACACAAAGTAAAACCTATTTCCCCATGCTAATTTCCCCCCCCTACTGTTATTCACACCTTCTTGTCAACTGTTTGAAATGGGCCATCCTGATTATCACTACAAAAGTTTTTTTTTCTCCTGCTGATAATAGCCCACCTTAATTGATTAGTCTTGTTAGAGTTGGTATGGCAACACCCATTTTTCCATGTTCTCTGTGTATATATATCTTCCTACTGTATTTTCACTGCATGCATCCGATGAAGTGGGTTTTTGCCCACGAAAGCTTATGCCCAAATAAATGTGTTAGTCTAAGGCGTCACAAGTTCTCTTCATTCTTTTTGATAGTTTGAAGAGTTTCTTGGGGAAAGCCCAGACAGAGCCAAAAAGAAAGCAGAGGAAAAGGATAGAAAAAGAGACATTCTGATTAATTGTTAAAACATTTAATGGGACTGTCCCGTGAATTTTGGAAAATATCGTAAATAATCCCTGGTCTCAGGAAATTTGAGAGCCATAATTTTACATATCTATCACTATCCTAACATCTACCCTGATGTGTTCTCCCCAGTGATGCGATGCACAGACCATAACTTAGATTTTCCTCAGATCTGTGTCTTGTACATAACTCACTGTCCACAATATCAGACCACAAGTAAAATGTCCCTCAAGCACTTTGGAAAATTCTACCCCTAAATTGAACATGATTGACAACGTGTCATGTACAAGACAAAGGTTTGAGGAGAATCTAAGTGGTTAAATTGGCACAGCAAAGCTATTAGGCTCCTAAATAACTCAGGCCCTTTTGAAAACTTTAACCCTAAGTGCTGGACTTTAAAATAAAGTCTGTTATTCAGCCCACCAATCTGGTTCTGTCTGATTAAGCAGGTTGTTCAACAGCACTTATGGTAAATGACCAGTGATTTGAATAGTTTCTTCCTTCTATTCCACTTGTTCATACATAGTAAGCAAAAGTCATTCCCATAAAGTAAGAGGATGAGTTTAATTACTAGAACACCTCTTGGGCTGTAAATTGCCACAGACAGCTAGTTATGCAAGAACAATTACACAAGTTATTATGGATAATTTGGAGATAAGAAACAGATGTTTCTATTTGGAGTGAAACATGTTTAACTAAAGCAAATGTTTCTTTAAACTGAGAATACTAATTCACAAAAGAAAGCTTTGTTTCCACTATAGACCCACAGCTCTCTCTGTCTCCCGTTCCCACATGGAACTGGCTGCAGTTTCAGAAATCCTTTCCACCTACACCAAGTCTGTGCCTGTTTGCCTCAGAAACGACAAATCTGGGAAAAATTATTCAGAACACCAATCACATTCAGGGCCGGCTCTGGCTTTTTTGCCGGGGGGGGCGGCCGGAGCCCCTGGGGGAGGGCGGCGAGCCCCGGCGGCGGCTCCGGTCTCCCCCCCAGCGGCCAGAGCGCCGGGGGCAGGGCCGCGAGCCCCGGCGGGGGCTCGGCTCTCCCGCCCCTCCCCCGGCGGCCAGAGCGCCGGGGGCACGGCGGCGAGAGGGCGGCGAGCCCCGGCTGGGGCTCGGCTCGGCTCTGCCCTCGGCGGCCAGAGCGCCGTGCCGCCCCCCTCCAGGTGCCGCCCCAAGCACCAGCTTGGGTGCTTGGTGCCTGGAGCCGGCCCTGATCACATTGCTGCTTTCTGTGCAAGAGTATGTGAGGAGATCACAGCTGAAGTCACCCAAGCCATAAATTGAAGACAACACCTTGAAAGATTTAGTGTCCATGTAACCCACACACCCCCTAGGTATGGTGTTCTGTCCCCTCTAGTGACACCGAGACCACCTAGAGATTAATGAGTCTGACAGCTTTAGTTAAAAGCCATGTGGCTTATGCAGTAAAAGCTCATGCATTTAGTTTCAAAGGTCCCAGGTTTGATCCTGCTCACCAACAACCAGCGTCTGTCAGCGTTACAAGTGGGGGCTTGTGGGGGATATCAACTTGGAAGCCTTTGAAGCTTACGACATGCTTCCTTTTTCTTCTAGTTCTTATCGAAGTTTTCTCTTTTGTTTATTAGAGGGCTCCCTTTTAATAGATCTCACCTCAAAAAGGAGTGTGGCATAAGAGACGCTCTTTTTTCTACCACTACAATTAATCCCTTTTATTAAGAGTGTATTTAATAAGAATTCATGCCAACAACCACAGAAAAATTGATCTTGTATATAAGAGTCCAATTCAGTATCTTTACCCCAACCTGGGACCTCTGGAGCTTAGTATATGAGCCTCTACTACATGAGCTAAAAGCCACATGGTTCTTAACTAAGGCTATAGCAGACTCATTAATCTCTAAGCGGTCTCGGTGCCACTAGAGGGGACAGAGCACCACACCCAGGAGGAGTGTGGGTTACATACATCATGCACCTCATCTCCCATTCAGCAACCCATGTAAATTAGGATAACTGAAGCCAATGGAGTTACACTAGCATAAGAGAAACAATCAGGACCCAGGTCTTCAGCAAGAGAGTAATTATAGTGCTTTCCAACTATGCAATATAGTGTATTTCAGAACAGTCATAATGAAAATTCTGCACCTATCAGGTGAAGTGAAGCACAATTTCAGTAGCAGATCTAGAAGGAAAAGAATAGCTACCCCTGATAATCTGAATTTTCAAAAGGAGATCAGCTTTTCCTGTAAAAACTCTGGTAACTGTGGCTGCTAGAGATGGGCTCTTGTTTCTTCTAACAAGGGCATAGCATCACTGAAGCCAGGCCTCTCCCAGACTTAAATTGAACCAACTACTGCTCTGTTAATTACACAGTATGAGGAGGTATGTATTGGCCACTTATTACAGCAGGAAACAGTTAACTGCTCTGAAGTTCCACAGTCCTTGGATGTACAATACCCAATGTATTCTTCAGCTTCCATGGCGGATTGATTTAAGTTAAAGTAATTTAAATAATCAATTAAAATCAGCAAGCAGGAAACCTTATTTACATAATTGATTTTAATCATAGCTTGCATTAGTATTTTTATTTTTCTAAAGAAAGGCTGATTCTCCATGGTTGGTAACCATTAAAACATGCCAATTTGCAACTAAATATAGCCTTTGAACTAAATGTGGTGCTCTTTTGGCAATCCAAGATAAACGTGTTAAGATATAGTGTAAGTAATTATATCTCTATTTATTCAGATTCTCAATTTTTATGTTAGAAAATAGTGAATGATACATTTCTTATTTATTAGATTATTATTTTCTTATTTCTGATTTATCTCAGGCTCTGCACGGATGGAAATTCAAATTCAATTTAAATGCTTAAACAGCATTTTATGTTTTTCTTATTAAAGAAAATTACCTTAAATGTGCTGGATACATAAGAAAAACATTTATTTTTTTGCATTTAAAAATAACTGATTTACTAAACAAAGGAAGTAGGACCTGCAGTTAGTGAACTGAACTGGTTATTTCTATTCACCATGTCCTTCAAAATTTTAGAATTAGTAGATCTCATCCTCTCAAACCCAGTTTTATTCTTACATTTTATTCTTAAAGCTTTCCTGTTTTTTCAGCTCACAGTGGTTTCTTACCTTTGAATCGACTGGTCACAGAACTGAACTAGTTAAACTGAAATGAAGAGAATCTTCTCTCTGTATCTGCAGAAGAAGCTACTGTTGACAAAAGCTGGGTTACTACTTCAACAAACTCTAGCTCCAGATGCTTAGTCAGTTCCAGTACTTCTGCCAGTTCAGTGCTTTGACTTTCTTTAAACTATTGGCAGCAAATATATACTGCTTAATATTTTTTGTATTTAAATGATTACTAGGTTATAAGTAGTTTAGGCCTTAGCATAAGCTGTCAATTTCAAATTTAATTCTGAATAGGTTTATTTTTTAAAAATAAACTTGTATTTAATTTAAAATAAAAATATATTTTTTCATTAAAAAACAACAACAACATTGATCTGTATCCACCCTATCAGCTTCCAGTGCTAACCCTCTTGAATGGCCATATCCTAGCGAGGGTCAAGACTTGACGTGTCTATTTTGGCAGAACTCCTTGGGCGTTTCTTCTGGGTAAGAAATGAAAGAGTATTTGGCTCCACCAATGCACTCTTCTACACTCCTGGGGCATTTTAAAAACAAGGTTTGTATTTTCAAAATAAGATACTTATGAGAAGAAAAAAAAAAGTTAGGAGAAGGATAAAAAATGAAAAGGTTTCAGAGTGGTAGCCGTGTTAGTCTGTATCAGCAAAAAGAACGAGGAGTACTTGTGGCACCTTAGAGGCTAACAAATGCCCAAATAAATGTGTTAGTCTCTAAGGTGCCACGAGTACACCTCGTTCTTTTTAAAGAATGACAAGTTACTCGTGCATACAATCAACTGCCCAGATCTACATTGCAATTATAAAGGAGCAGCCAACTTTTTTTAAAAGGTCTTGTTCAAGTAATTCTGGTTTCTGAAGGAAAAATAAGCATCTAAAATAAATCTTAAACCCCCAGATGAGTGTCACTCTGAAGATCAGAGATCTGTAACAGTACAACATGAGAAGTTATTGGTAGGTAATGTGATTGGCCTAAAATCTCCCACCCCTCACAATTTGAGATATGTAACCCAAGCTTTCAAGGGAGATTGAGAAACTCTGCTCTGTTTCAGAACCTGAGCCTTCCTTTAATTCAGGGGGATGGGGGTAACCCCACAAAAGTCACACATTCCATTTTGTTTTTTGTTAATCTAAAACATAATCTAAGTAAATTAGGTCCTATTCCTGCAATTGGCTTTCCAATAGAGAGCCAATTGCAGGATCACGGCATTAATTATCAGAGGCCTAAAGAAGCCTGTAAGTCACTTTCGCTAACAACATATCTTTAAAAGCCACATACCTTGAAGTATTTTTGTCATTATACATTGGAAACCACATGTCAAACGCTGTACCTTCAGGGCTCAAAAATGGGCTGTAGTTGGAGATATATAGTCTCAGGCACTACATTTCCTATTGTTAAATATAGACAACTGCCCTGCCCTCTGCATTAGTGAGATGTCTTTGCTAGTGTATTATTTTTAAAACACTAATATAGTACAGTATTTATTTCTAGCACTATTTCTTTATCCTTTCTAGTCAACATATTTATTGAGTCCTTGTTTTCTGGAATTTAAAGCTTTGTCATAAATCCGTTCCAGGGTGAAATTTTGCACACAATGTCAGCCTATGATCCACTCGACCCTGTACCCCCAATCCAAGCTAATTCAAAATATTATTAATTTAACAGGGGGGAAAAAATCAGGATATTTAGGTTTTTATGTGTTATTGTCCACTGATTTATAGAACATCTTCAGGGCTCAGCAAAGGTAGTAATATATGCCAAGTGGCGCCATTAGCAAAGATTAAGAATCAGTCCTTCAGCTTACTCCACTACTGGGGTTCCATTCAGGTGCAATGATCCACCTGCGTGGAACCAGTTGTATGACTGGGGAACAAGTGAGACTGATACAACTTCCAGTGAAGTCAGTGGAAAGACTCAGACTTAATCAGGAGTTGGATCAGTCCCCAAAGCGAAATAGTCAGCATACTATAAAGATTGATTAATTTAACTATTTACAGCAACAGTTCTCAACCTGCAGCCCAATCAGCATACAACTGCAGCCCATTTAACATCCTGAGGGTTGGAACCAGGGAGGGACACTTGCCGTGGGCGCAGAGCCGGCAGGGGTGGGGTGCAAAAATGGGGTGGCGCAGGATTTAGCCCCTGGCAGGATCGGGTCCAGAAGCATCAGCAGGAGACTAGGGTGCTCATCACCCCCATATCCCACAGGATTGTGGGTTCAGTGACCTGGCTGGAGTAGACTCCCCAGCACTAGGACCTCAGCAGCAGGTGGGCAGGGTGGGCTGCATGGCTGAGCTACATGCAGCCAAGACAGAAGACCAATGACCATGGGGATGGGGGTACAGGGGCATGAGGAGAGGGTGCAGCCGGTGCATTCGGGACAGACTCTAGGTGGGGACTGGTGGCAGTCCATGGATTGGGGCAGCTGAGTGCTGGGGGGCAACCTTTGGGGGCATGTGGATAGTTGCTAGCTTGGGGGCCTGGATGCTGGAGGGGGCAGTCACTAGGGGGGCCATTCTGCCCTGGACAGGGCCCCTGTCTCTGCAGGGCAGGCACGTGTGCCAGCCAAGTGTTGGGGGGGGGGCACTGGATGCTGGTGGGACAGTCCCAGGGGGGTTGGGTGATAGGGAGTATTCCCTAACTGGGAGGGGACAGTCTGGGGACAGTCCTGGGCTGGGGGGCTGGGTGCATGGGGAGAAGTGCTCCCCATCTTTGTAAGCAGGCTATGCAGCCATGCTCTCCGGGCGCTTAGTTAATGTTTTGACTTATTTTGCTAATTTAAAATGCTCGTTAGACATTTGCCAGTGTTGAAATGAAAGGTACTATATTGATTTGAATTATACTGCTGTCATATAATAAATACTAAACCTTGTATTTTTTTTTTTTTGCAGATGTAGAGGTTGTGTGTGTGTATATACATATATAGTGTGGATGAAGCCCACATTGGTAAATAGGTCAAGAACCTCTGATTTACAGTCTGAATGTCAGTCCTATAATTTGTTTACTGATTAAACTTTATACCTCTGCAGCACAACTATACTAGGACAGTTGGAAATGGGCCATCCTGATTATCACTACAAAAGTTTTTTTTCCTCCTGCTGATAATAGCCCACCTTAATTGATTACTCTCATTATTGTTAGTATGGCAACACCCATTTTTTTCATGTCCTGTGTGTGTGTGTGTGTGTATGTGTGTATATATATATATATATATATATATATATATATATATCTTCCAACTGTATTTTCCACTGCATGCATCTGATGAAATGGGTTTTAGCCCACAAAAGCTTATGCTCAAATAAATTGGTTAGTCTCTAAGGTGCCACAAGTACTCCTCGTTCTTTTTAATTACACCAGCACAGTTATTAGTCTAAACAAAGCCTAATATTGCATGTAGAAACAAGTTTTTGCTTTTTAAAGGAAGTTGACTGCAAGAAAGCTAGATCAAAATATACAAGGTCTTATTTACATATTCATTCAAGTGAGCAAATTCAGAGCTAGGGCATTTCAGCCTGATCTTCTCTTTCACCACTTATGTACAAGAATGATCAAGTTTAAGAACAGACCATTTATATTCTTAACCATACAGTGACACAATACCAAGGCATGAAGTGGGTGAACCAAGAAGTTTTAACTCTAAATATCTTGAGTTTTATAAGTGTGACTCAGATGTTAAAGGGCAGCACTGGCCTGAAATTTAAAGTTGCAAGAAGTAAGGTTCTAGAGAGACGAAGAAACAGAAGTCTCTGTGGATCTTTTTAAAATTCTTCTTTTAAACATATAACAGTCTGGGAGGATTTATAAATTCCCCTACAGTGTTTTCACTAAAAATCATATTAGCACCTGGCTAGCACATGGAGAGCCATAAAGTGAAACTAGCTAAAAAACCTAAGAATACATTATTTTAATCAACGGGGCAAAACTGCATAAAATAAAAATCAATGATCAGTGTGAAAAGTAAATTTGATTTAAAAAACACATTCTCTTAATCTATGGCTTTCTTGGAACATTTTTTTAATCTTTCAGAGAAAGATTAGGTTTTTGTTTAAATCCACACCGTATTCCTTTACAACCAGCCTACATTGGGTTTATGGTGAGAAAAATTATTCGTTCCCCTTGGCCGGGATTAGAACGTTCTAATGCTCACATTCCATCCATGGAAGCTTCAGACCCCGATCATTCCAAACACTCACCTGCTCGGGAACTCGCAACACCTGGACCTACAGCTGCAGAGCACTGGCCGGCCGAGGCCCCTTGGTGACAGCAACCACAGCGAGGCGAGGCAGAGGAGGAAGAGCCAAGGAGGGCAGGCGGGGAAAGGGCTCTCTTCACCGGAACAGGAGATCGGAGCAGCAGCAGGGACGAGGAGGTGGTGGTGCAAGGGGCACAGCAGAGAGTGGACAGGGCCGAACACAAGGACCTAGCAGGGCTCTGATACATAATCCCGCTGCCCCCCAAAAAAGCTAGACGAGGGCACCAAAAAGCTGCTGAGTGTGGAAGGCTTGACGGACCAGAGTGTGGTGTTAGCTCACCTGCTGCTGCCGCGGGCTCCTCCTCGAGCATTAGCTGCCCGGTCAGATGTTACTGGGAAGCCACAGACGTACACATGGGGGAGAAGGGGCCGGCGCTGCTTAGAAACTGCAGGAACAAAGGCCGCCCCCAGCTACGCAGCAGCTTCTCCGTAGCTAGTTCCCGTTATCACCCACGCCTCCAGCTCCCAACACGGCAGGGACTCAAAGGAACCAGCCCGGCTTCCAGCGCCTCTGAACATCCGGCAGCTACCAGTGCTAAGCGCAGGGGCGGGGAGCGCCCCCACAGACTCCGCTCCCCTGAAGCAAGCCTGGACTAGACGGGCTGGGACTCCGCTCGTGTGGCCCGGTGTTACCGGGCTGCAGGCGGCCTTTCGCTGGACAAAAGAGGGTAGGTGAGCCTGCCTGGAGCCGGGCAATTTACAATCCACCCCCTCTGCCGTTTGATGACATGGGCTTGCCCGCAAAGAGTTTCCGAAACCAAGCTCTGCAGTTGACATCATACAGAAAGAGAAAGCTGATGGCCCGGCGGGGAATGACTGGCTGGGAGGGATGTAGGGGAAAGGTGAGAGCATACATAGCCTTATTGGAAACCCCGGGCAGCAGACTAGATGGAAACGAAGAGTAATGCTGTGTCACGCTGGAAATTAGCTGACTTTGAAAAGTAAACTCTTCCAAATGTTCTGTTAAAACAAAACCCTCTCTCCTGTGTTTGCCCTGACTTGGATCCCTTCCCATACTGGTCAGTATCCTTCTATAGTGCTGGCCTCTAAGTTTGCCAGAGCTTTGCATTTAGGTCCCTTTTCAGTAGTACTATCTTGTGGATAATCTAAGGACTATACCCAGAGGTACAGACACTCTTTTCTCACCCTATGTATTATATAATTTTTTAACAGCTTTAATAATTTTTTAAAGGATTTTGGTAATTCATATTTGGATGACTTCCCACCTTTGTAAAAAGTGACATAAAATAGTCCTGTGAAGTTTTTCAGTGAAGTGACATGCACACTTGATGGTGCTGTGTGTGTCTATCCATAGTAATAATAAGTGCTTCCATGGGCGGAGCTGGGGGGGCACATGGGAGGGCATTTCCCCTCAGGCAGGCAGCCTGAGCCTGCAATGTAAGGAGTTCTGCAGAGGAGACAGAACCAGCTTGCACCCTGAAGCAGGGAGTCAGAATTTTGTTTATAAACAGGGTGATTAACAAGCGATTAAGATAAGAAAGGGCTGTTAGGTTGATTCCTAAAGTTAAATGATCAGTCCCAAGCTTGGTGAATTATAAATAGTAAGTAGCCTAAATGGTAGAGAGTAATTGTAGATTTTTCTACAATTGTTTCAAGTGTTGTATTCAAGAGATGGTAACGAAGTTGCTAATATCTTTGAGAAGATAACTGATTTTTTTAGACAAAGGAAATGCAGTAGATATAATCTATCTGGATGTCAGTAAGGCACTTGATACATTTCCACATGAGAAATTAATTAAATTGGAGAAGATGAGGATTAATATGATAGCTGAAAAGTGGATAAGGAACTGGTTAAAGGGAAAATTGCAACGGGTCATCCTGAAAGGTGAACTGTCAGGCTAGAGGGAGGTTAATAGTGGAGTTCCTCAGGGATCAGTCTTGGGACCAACTTTATTTAACATTTTTATTACTGACTGTGGCACAAAAAATGGGGGAGTGCTAATAACAATTGCACATAACACAAAGTTGGGAGGTATTGTCAATACCGAGGAATACCAGAATATCATACAAGGAGATCTGGATGATCTTGTAAACTGGAATAATAGAAATTGGATGATATTTAATAGTGTAAAGTGCCATGTCATGCATTTAGGGACCAACAAGAATTTTTGCTAGAATCTAGGGATTTATCGATTGGAAGTGACAGTGGAGGAGAAAGAGTTTTGGTTGACCACAGAATGACTATGAGCCATCAATGAGATGCAGCCACATAGGCACCGACTCTGTGGGTGCTCTGGGGCTGGAGCACCCATGGGGAAAAAAATGGTGGGTGCTGAGCACCCATCGGTAGCCCCCCTATCAGCTCCCTCCCAGCTCCCCAGTGCCTCCTGCTCACCGGCGGGCCCCGTGGATCAGTGCCTCCCCCTCCCTCTCTGTGCCTACTGCTTGCCATGATCAGCTGTTTCACGGCATGCAGGAGCCTCTGAGGGGGGAGGCGTGAGGATGTAGTGCACTTGGGGGAGGGGGCGAAACTGGGTGGGAAGAGGCAGGGTGGGGTTGGAGTGGGGGTGGGAAGAGGCGGGGCAAAGGTGGGGTCTTGAGGGAAGGGGTGGAGTGGGAGTGGGGGCGGGGCCTAGGGCAGAGCTGGGGGTCGAGCACCCTCCGGCACTTTGGAAAGTCGGCAGCTGTGTGCGGCCATGGAAAAGGCTAATGCAGTCCTAGGATGTGTCAGGTGAGATATTTCTAGTAGAGACAGGGAAGTGTTGGTACCATTATACAAGGCACTGGTGAGTCCTCATCTGGAGTATTGTGTGCAATTCTGGTCTCCCATGTTTAAGAAAGATGAATTCAAACTGGAACAGGTGCAGAGAAGAGCTGTTAGGATGATCTGAGGAATGGAAAACCTACCTTATGAGAAGAGACTCAAAGAGCTTTACTTGTTTAGTCTAACCAATAGAAGGATGAGGGGAGATATGATTACTCTGAATAAATGCATCAGAGGGATAAATATCAGGGATGGAGAGGAGTTATTTAAGTTAAGCATCAATGTGGACCCCAGAACAAATACATATAAATTGACCATCAACAAGTTTAGGCTTGAAATTAGGTGAAAGATTTCTAACCATCAGAGGAGTGAAGTTCTGGAGAAGCTTCCCAAGGGGAGTAATGGGGACAAAACTCCTGACTTCCAGACTGCGCTTGATAAGTTTATGGAGGGGATGGTATGACAAGACTGCCTACAATGGTGTGTTGTCCATCGGCTGGAGATGGGACACTAAATGGGGAGGGCTCTGAGTTACTACAGAGAATTCTTTCCCAGGTGTCTGCCTGGTGGGTCTTGCCCACATGCTTAGGGTATAACTGATCATCATATTTGGGGTCAGGAAGGAATTTTCCCCTGGGTCAGATTGGCAGAGACCCTGGGGGGTTTTCACCTTCTTCGGCAGCATGGAGCACGGGGTCACTTGCAGGTTTAAACTAGTATAAATGGTGAATTCTCTGTAACTTGAAGTCTCTAAACCATGATTTGAGGTCTTCAGTAACTCAGCGAGAGGTTAGGGGTCTATTACAGGAGTGGATGGGTGAGGTTCTGTGGCCTGCAATGTGCAGGAGGTCAGACTAGATGATCATGATGGTACCTTCTGACTTTAGTAAGCATATCTGAGTAAGAATATACATTACAATTTTAAACCTAACCAGTGTTCCATAAGTGACTTGCCACAAGATGTCAGAACATGTTAGTATTAGAGCTGAATGGGTCTAACAGTTATTTAATTTTCTTTCTTGATCCAGGAATTAGATACAATGCTCCTGTCAGATATTTCTAAGTTGTTATCGGCAAAAACACTGGAGTTTTCAGTTGCTGAAGTACCTCCTGGAATCACTGTTAAGATTGCGTGCCCCTGCCCCTCCCCCATCTGAAATGGTGCCCTGTGGGCAGACACAAAATCCCCTCCCCCCCCCCCCCCCCCCCACACACATGCGGCCCCGTTGGTCTGACTGGAGCCACCCCTCCAAATATAGAAGTCAAACTACCCCTATGCGTCTGACAGAATTTACACTGGGGTCAGAAGACAGCATTGGTTGTTGTGGTGGGGTCCTCACATTTTTAGGATTTGATTTTTGTTTGCAGATGCAGTGGTATTCAGTGTGAAACGGTCTTTCATTCATTACCAAGACATTATGTGAAAAGAACTACATAAGGGTTGTTTGTTTGTTTTTAAATCTTGGTAACATGTTGCAGTCAGGAAGCACTCCAAAGGTTGAAATACTTCCAGAGATTTTAATAATTGACATTTTCTTTTTTCATATGGACAGGAGTGTATTTTCCGCCAAGTCTAGTGTTGCTTATATAAAGTAATGAAATGAAAATATAACTTTACATAATGATCAGATTGGAAAGATGAGACAAATCTCATCAACATTTTATTTTTTGCCTTTTTAGTTAAAGAAAATATAACTGAGAGCAAATCCTTCTCCCCTTCCCCAATAATGCTTACACCACAGTAAAAATTTACAAGAATTAAAAAAAAAATGGAAATCTCTTTCAAAACCTTGTTGCACCTGATCTAATCAGGCGTGTAACCGTTACTAAAAGCTGAATGGAAAACAAGAAGTTGATAGTGAGTCAAGCTATCTGATAGTCTAATGTACAAAGTGTTGTCTAGAACAGGGAAATGGAAATTAGAGATCATGGTCTCTATTCTTAGATCTGTCACTGATTCATTGTGTCACTTTGGGTGAGTCACACAGGCTAAATTTACATATTTGATGCCTAAAATTAAGCATCTACAATTCCAGCCCTACAGTGACCTCAGCATGGGTGGACCCCCACTGAAGTCAGTGAGGGCTCCATGTGGGCACAGAGATTTGCCTCTGTGGAGCTCATTGCAGGATCTGGGTCTAAATCCTTATGTAGGCATGATAACCCGGTAGCATCCTAAACTTAGGTGCAAGACGAAGCTGGTTTAAAAAAATTCCCACAGAAAATTTTGACTTTTGTTGAAAATCTGAAAGTTTCAGGTTCTTGATAAAAATTTAAAGTTTCTATAGAAAGCAGACACTTTATGTGAAAACTTTTGTTTAGATGAAAACACAATTTTCCACTGAAAAACAGTTTAAAAGGAATATTTTCAACTGGCTCTAGTGCTAGAGCATAGCCTAAAGATGCAGTGTAAAATATTTACTAATAACTCATCCAGGCAGATGATCATGCTAGCTCCAAGCAGGATACAATAAGAAACTTCCCTGCCTTCATTAGGAAGAAGCTACAACCAAAGTTCACCCTGGAAAATTCAGACTCCACATTACTTTCTGGAAACTTCACCCAACAAGGAAGTCTAGAAATAGAAAAGCGAATAAAGCACAACCACCACACCCAGCCTATTGCTGGTGTCAGAGTGCCTCCTTCCATCTCCCCATGGTCTGCAGATGATCTATGACAGGGAAAGGGGGAAGGAAGAAGACTTCAGCTTTGCTGGGGAAACCACAGTTCATTCCAGACAGCCTTTGCCACAAGACATTTTTACAAACCTATGCTGCAACTACGAAGAAGGGGAAAAAAGCTTGCTTCTCCTTTACCATGGAGGCAAAAAAGTCATGCCCCTCAGAACTGTTCTTTAACATTTTTCTCTTGACTTTATATCATTTTGTAAATCTGGAATGACTACACTCAACCTCAAAATCTACCATAGGTGCTGGAAGTGCTGCAGCATGCCCTGCATTGAAGTGGTTTCCAAATATACAATATGGCTCTCAGCACCCCCACAATAAAAATTTTTCCAGCACCCCTGAAACCTACTGTGATGGGTTGGATCACAGAAACCCCTTTGGGAACTACCACCTGATATGCCTAGACTACCTCTAAACCCGTTTTCCCTGGCAGCTTGGGACTTCAGTGCCCTGCCTGGTTTGAGCCAGACACATTAGCCTGCTACAAACCCAAACAACATCCCCCAAAAGCTGCAGGCTTAACTGAAAACAGCTTAAGAAGTGTTCCTGTCTCCAACACTCAGCTGCCCAGCTCCCAATGGGGTCCAGACCCCAAATAAATCCGTTTTACCCTGTATAAAGCTTATACAGGATAAACTCATAAATTGTTCGCCCTCTATAACACTGATAGAGAGATCTGCACAGCTGTTTGCCCCCGCCAGGTATTAATACATACTTTGGGTTAATTAATAAGTAAAAAGTGATTTTATTAAATACAAAAAGTAGGATTTAAGTGGTTCCAAGTAAGAACAGACAGAATAAAGTAAATTACCAAGCAAAATAAAACAAAACACCAAAGTCTAAATCTAATACAGTAAGAAAGTGATTACAGATGAAATCTCACCCTCAGAGATGTTCCAGTAAGTTTCTTTTACAGACTAGCCTCCTTCTAGCCTGGGTCCAGCAATCACTCACACCCCCGTGGCTACTGTCCTTTGTTCCAGTTTCTTTCAGGTATCCTTTTGGGGGTGGAGAGGCTATCTCTTGAGCCAGCTGAAGAGAAAATGGAAGGGTCTCCCAGGGGCTTAAATATACTTTTTCTTGTGGGTGGAGCCCCCCATCCTCTCTCCTATGCAGAATCCAGCTCCAAGATGGAGTTTTGGAGTCACATGGGCACAGGGCCGTAGCAACAAAGAACATGGCCCCCTCCGAACGGTGGCCCCCTCCGAACATATGTCCGGGCGGGGCCCCTTACAATGCAGAAACTGGAATGTGGTATTTATTTTGCCACTTTTAGGGGCCCCCTTCCTTGCGGGGCCCCCTCCGGTCGGAGGGTACGGAGGGCGCTCGCTACGCCTCTGCATGGGCAAGTCACATGAACATGCATGACTCAGTTCCTTACAAGTGGCAGCCATTGCTTACATGCTACCTTGAATGTCCCCAGGTAGACTTCTTATGTGGATTGAAGTCTTCCAAGGTCCCATTGTCCATCAAGTGTTTCATGGTTGGGCACTTAACTTGCAAATTCCTTTCTTAAGAAGCTGACCAAATGCCTTACTAAGGCTACTTAAAATCAAACAAGTACCCCACAGCCAATATTCATAACTTCAGATACAAAAATGATACATGCATACAAATAGGATTAATATATTCAGTAGATCATAACATTTGCAGAGATATGTTATATGGCATATGTAGCATAAAACATATTCCAGTTATGTCATATATACATTCATAAGCATATTTCCATAAAGCATTATGGGGTGTAATCTCACACCTACCATCTCTCATTACAAGGAATTATAATTTCTCCCATCACTCATTGCAAGGAGATCATCAGAGTACAGAATGTCCTTGCAAGATCCAACCAACAATGCCTTCCTTCCAAAAATTCAGCCCAATGAGTGACACAAGAAATAGTCATGGAAGCATTGACTTCAGTTAGGATTCTGTGTGATTCTGACCACTGTTCTTTCAGGCTTGAAAAAGAGAGTAGAGAATATTCAAGATTCCTACTAAAAGACACTGTCAGCACTTCCTTTTAAGACAGGAGTCTACCTTCCATTCCAAAGCATGCAAGAGCTCATCTAGAACTAAGAAAGCCATCATTTGCTGCTGGTAATCTTGACAATTACCACCCAACACCAAAACTTCCTTTCCTAAGCAAGTTAATTGAGAAGTTAGCAAAAACAGCTTTCAACCCCACTGTCAGTTGTCAGTATCCTGGATTCTTCTCAGAGTTCAGATCAGTGCATGGTACTTGTACAGCTCTTGTTGGTCTAGTGGATGACCTTCTCTTATTCATAGGCAGGGAAGTTACATCCATCCCCATCTTGCTGGACTTGTGTGTGCCTGGCATAAAACAGCAGCAATCACCAAATACTCATGGCCTGCCTCCAAGCAGCTGCATGTATGAATGGAAATCCCCTTAAATGGTTCAGGCTCTTTCACCAGACAGAACCAACTGGTCGAGGAAGAGTTGCTCATGACTGTCTCCAAAGCCCTCACCTTTAGTGGCCCACAAGATTCAGTCCTCTCCCTTCATATTGCTGAAAATGTACATGAAGCCATGGAGAGCTAATTAGACAATGTATGCTGAAATGCCAGCAATATGTAGACACACACCTCTATTGCTTTTACAACAGATGTAAATAGTACCATCTCTCAGATCTCCCAATGACTAGCAGAGCTCAGCACCTGAAGGGAGAGTAACTGGCTGAAGCTGAAGCTGAACCTTCACAAGGCTGAGCTGATACTGGTAAGAGGAAAGTAAGTGCTTCAAAGAGCTCACCTCGTCCATGATATGCTCCTCTGCTGAAAGCACCTGGCCATTCTTAGTTTTATAACCTTGAGATCCTCTTGGCACCCTCAGTGCTTTTGAATGTCTAAAGAGCCAGAGATGTGAAAATTGCCCATTTCCATTTGTGTCTGCTAGAAGATTGCTCCATCCTAATGGAAGTGAATTTGGCCATAATTATACATACATTTGAAGCCTGGAGGTCTATACCACAACTCATTTAGGAATGAAACCACATTCCCTCAAAAAGCTCCAGCTGATACAAAACAGCCGATGTACTAAGCAATACAGATTGCTGTGAACACATCATCCTAGTGCTCTCTTCTCTACACTGGCTTCCCATTTTAAAAAAGGGTGTAAGTTTGAATTTATATTCAACAGCCAAATTATAAACCAGGGTGCCGAAAGTTAGGCACCTAGCTATAGATTTAGGAGCCTAATTATACGTGGCCTGATCTATCAAAGATGCTGTGTACCTGCTGTTCCCTAGTGGCTTCATTTGGATTTATGGATGCTCAGTGCTTGTAAATATAAGTGCTTTGATTTTCAGATGTCTCACTGGAATGCTGTGACAATTAATATTTGTAAGGAGTTTTGGGAGCCTCAGGCAAAAGACACTACTATATAAATGTAAAGTCTGTATACAGTACCGTGTAAATCAAGATCCGACTGTATAAGCATTGAAATTGCATCATTCCTTTAAAAAACAATCCTGTGCCTATTTGGGAGCAAAACTGGCCTTTTTAATCAACGGGTTGCATACTCCAACCCGTTATTTAAAATAATAATTCACAAACATTAATCCTTTGTAATTCCTTTGAGGTAGATAATTATTATCCTATTAACCTCTCTTCAGTTTCTATATCTATAAAATGACTTGTCTAAGGTCACACAGCATGTCATCACTACCAGAGCCAGCCTTAGAACTCAGAATTTTCTACTTCCTAACTTCATGCTCAGTCCACTAGACCATGCTGCTTCTCTCTAACTTGCGCTATTTCTCATGTATCTCTTGGCCATCTCTCCTCCACGTCATCACTAGCCCTGCATCTGGCTATTTCTCAGACTGCCGGTCTCTTCCTCTTCCCCGCTCCTGTTTCTCCCACTCCATGAAATCCTTGCCCCACTGGCCTCCAGGCTGTCTGCATCTGATTCTTCATCCCATTGCTTCCAATCTGTTGCCCCTGCATCCATCTAACTTTTACTGAGTCCCCATAGCTGCCACTCCATCTAACAATTCTGTTCTACCTACTATCTACCACTCCAACCCAGTCTAGTGTCTCAATGTGAGATTTAATTTTTCATCGAATAATTAATGATTCCACGTTAAACATTTGATTATTATGCAGTTTATTCACTACAGGATGGCAGCTGGAAATGGGCCAAACTATCTCAATATGAGTTTTCTAAGCTTCCTACTTCTTTCTTTGTATTAAATGTGTTATTCTATGAAGTTAGGGTTGTTAAGCTGTACGTGAACAAATCAGTAGGACAGCATCTATCGTTATTCAAAGAAACAAAAGCTTTTTGGCATGTACCAAATTATCTTCCACACCTACCACTTCCTCTGATAAAGACAGGAGGAACTGTGATTTAGTTCCAAAAGATGAGTCAGCATTTGGTTGGCACACAGAGGGATGCTTTTAAAGCAATAATATTCTTTAGCAAAAATGGATTCCTACATGCCAGTACAAAAGACCCCTTTAACTTTGGAAATACTTGACTTAGTTTGCCCGAGAAAACTCATTCTTCTCCTTACACCCGGCCAGCACAGGTGCAACTGAACAATATTCAGACTAGCCAGGAACAATGAATATTTGCCCTGAGTAAGGTTGAGTTTCAGGCTGGTTATATGGATAAACTATGTTGTTTTTGCATTGAACAGTCATTCCAAGTTGAATAGAATGTTGGGACATGATTCGATCAGTCTGGCTAACGTATAGGGGCCCTGTCTCTCTTGCAATGCTATGTAAATATCACATCTGTGAAACTGTTACTCACTCACAAAAAATCTCTATACCCATTTTTTCCCAGCATACAGCAGAATTAATTATCTCCCCACACTGTATATCCTTGGGATTAAATACTGGCTGGGGTTAATGATCTTTACTGCTCCTTGAACAATTAGTTCCTCCTAGCCAGTCATTAATTCCTCAGGAATTACCTTGAATCTCATTCATTATTGCTGTGGTAGCAAGTCTGTTACCACTTGTGTGCCAGTTGTGGGAGAACATAACTTTTTTTTATAAACTATTTATGTTGTTTCTATGACCTTTACAGTGGAGGCAGTAATCACTGAAATAGTGTAAATTGTGGATTAAAAGAAAAAGATTACTGCCCTTTGTCTCCATTCTGGACAGAGAACTGTGCTTTTCCTGACCTCTGGCAACCAGAATTCTTAGCAGCTCTGTAAGTAATTCCAGTTGTGACTCCTGGAGGTTGCCAGATACATGCACTAGAGCAGGTTTGTAGGTAGCTGCCTCTTTGGGATGAAATCACATGCTCTGGATGTCCCTGAGCCTCTGATTGTCAGAAACTGAGACTGGACAACAGGGAATGGATCACTCAGTAATTGCCCTGTTCTGTTCATTCCCTCTGTGACGGGAGATGCTTGCCCTGCACTGGTACTGTAAGGGTTAATGCCACCCTTTGGGCCGAGGAGGCCACGCCCCCTTGGTGCTGCTGGGCACTCTCCAGCTGGAGACCAGGCATAAAAGGGAGCATCTCACCCCATTCAGGGCTGACTGCTGAGGATGCAGGATGCATGCTGTGGGCTCCAGCCTGGGAACTGCTGAGGCTTCTGGTGGCAGAACCTGAAGATGCTGAGACCCAGAAAAATGCCCAAGCTCCTGCAGACGCCCAAGGAGTGATGGAGCTGCTGACAGCCGCAGAGGCTGAGGAGCCCAAAGACCTCGGAGACACCAGGACCGCTGCACTGAGACATGGTAGGAAGTAGCTGAGGGGGAATTAGTCAATATGCTGGGTGGTGTCAGCGTGTTTTGGACGGATGCCTTGCTGACCCAGTGGTGAACATACTTGCCACTGCCAGGGCCCTGAGCTGGGACCCGGTGGAGCTGGGAGGATCCGGGTCCCCCTACCTGGCTGCCACCCACTCATAGGTGGCGGCCCACTCCCTTGACTGGATCCAGAGCCCTGAGGGAGAGGGAAGTTGTATTGACTCTGGCCATTGGGTCATGCAGCCTTGAGGGAGAGGGCAGCCATATTTGATGCTGGCCATTTGGCCACACAGCCCTAAGAGAGTGCAGTCATTTTGACTTTTGCCCCTAGGCCATGCTATCCCAAGACAAGGGGTGATCGTACAGACTCAGCTGTGGGGAAATAATAACCCTCACCCTGCCCCACGAGGGGATGGGGCATGCTTGCCCCGTGACACCCTCTGAAGCATCCGGCACTGGCCACTGTTGGAAGAGAGGATACTGGGCTAGATGAACCGCTGATCTGACCCAGTATGGCTGTTCTTATGTTCTTAGTTGGCTCGCCTGATGGCAGAGAGTGGAGCAGAGGATAGTTGTCTAACATCTAAAGTACAGATAGTAATAGGCTGAATATCTACAGATTATGATGAATACAAATTTCAAAAGTGACTTAGTCACTCTTTAGGATGGGTGGAGCCCTTTGGAAAGAGGAAGTTAGGAAGTGCCTTGCCTGAATTTCTTTCTCTCCCCTCCAAGGTGAAGAAAGAGGCCTCTGATGGAAGGAGCCCAGTTGACCAGATAGCTTTTGGGTAGGAGAGGAGAGAGGGAACAGAGCAGGCCCTGAGCAGATGTGCTCTTCTCACATTGAGAAAACATCCTAAAAATGGGCTGAGATTCTTTGCTGCCAGAATGGCACCTTGGTGGAGAGAGGGCAAAGGTAGCTTTAACCCTTCTTTGGATCCATCTGAATCTGGGCTGCTCTACTTTATGGCAGCACCTTTAGGGCCAGCATCCCCATAGTGGTGTACATTACAAGGACTTCCCTTTCACCTTACCCCTGCCATGAGCCTTTGGAGGACAGCTAGCAGAAATGGCATATAGGGACCGCATTGCAGGAGGGAGAATCCCTACCTTTTTTTTTTTTTAGTTACACTATAACTTATCAATTATGGTGTCCTGTGCCCCAAAGCCCAGATGTTGCACATCTTGCCACATGTTTTGGTTTGTTTGGATCACACATCAGCAGGCTTGAAGGCTGAAAGGTATGATAAATATATAGTAGTTAGGAGTTGTTTGGCTCACAACTCTATTAACAATTCCTGGAGTCATCCAGTCTCTTGCCACTTTAAATTCCAATTAACTAGAAAAAGCAATTTTCCAGTGCTAGGGTACAATACTTACTTTCACCTATTTACAACAGTTATAAATCAGAGTCCTAAATAGTTCTTGTCTGAATAAATAACACTCATAATATGCAAAGTAACTTCTAAAGTATATTTTTAGATCAGACTAATTCACTAGTGCATACACTCTCAATGAATAGTGACACAATGGATGTTGGCCAAGGGTTTTGAGCTATAGAAGTTTGAAAACATTGTGCCCTGACATTACTCAGCCACAATAATATTAAAGTGCATGGTATGAAATCATGATGATGGATGCTCCAAGGTGATGAAAAGTTGTTAGAAAATCTATGTGGTTTTTAAATCTTTTGGGATCTTTGTAAAAATATTGGCAAGCCACATAAACACACTGTGACGGGTTCGATCACAGAACCCCCCCTGGGATTTGCCAACCGATGTGCCAAGACTACCTCTGCTCCCGTTTTCCCTGCCAGCTCAGGACTCCAGCACCCTGTCTGGCTGAGCCAGACACGCCAGTCTGCTCCAACACAGTCCCAGGGTCTGAATTACTTGCCCCAAAGTTGCAGGTTTACCTGAAAACAGCTCACAGAAGTGTGCTTGTCTTTAGCACTCAGATGCCCAACTCCTAATGGGGTCTAAACCCAAATAAATCTGTTTTACCCTGTATAAAGCTTATGCAGGGTAAACTGATAGATTGTTCACCCTCTATAACACTGATAGAGAGATATGCACAGTTGTTTGCTCCCCCAGGTATTAATACATACTGAGTTAATTAATAAGTAAAAAGTGATTTTATTAAATACAGAAAGTAGGATTTAAGTGGTTCCAAGTAGTAACAGACAGAACAAAGTAAATCACCAAGCAAAATAAAATAAAATGCGCAAATCTATGTCTAATCAAACTGAATACAGATAATCTCACCCTCAGAGATGCTTTAGTAAGTGTTTTCCTCAGATTGGACACCTTCCAGGCCTGGGCACAATTCTTTCCCCTGGTACAGCTCTTGTTCCAGCTCAGGTGGTAGCTAGGGGATTCTTCATGATGGCTCCTCTCTCTCCCTCTTAGTTCTGTTCCACCCCTTTATATATCTTTTGCATAAGGCGGGAACCCTTTGTCCCTTTGGGTTTCCACCCCCCCTCACTGGAAAAGCACCAGGTTAAAGATGGATTCCAGTTCAGGTGACATGATCACGTCACTGCAAGACTTCATTACCCACTTGCCAGCACACACGTATCCCGGAAGACTCACAGGTAAAACACAGCCATCTGCAGACAATGGTCCTGGTTAATGGGAGTCATCAAGATTCCAAACCACCATTAATGGCCCACACTTTGCATAATTACAATAGGCCCTCAGAGTTATATTTTATATTTCTAGTTTTAGATACAAGAGTGGTACATTTATACAAATAGGATGATCACACTCAGTAGATTATAAGCTTTGTAATGATACCTTACAAGAGACCTTTTGCATGAAGCATATCCCAGTTACGTTATATTCACTTATCATATTTTTATAAAACCATATAGACTGCACAATGTCACACACACTTCACAACAACTTGGATGATAAATCATGATACTACCCATGGCACATTCTCAGTGAATTGCTGGACAGGGCATTGTGATCTTTGGTCTTCTGGAACACGGTCTTGAGGGATTTGATTTTCTCCATGCAGTGAGGTACCACCCAGTGAATCCTCTCTTCTGCTAGCTTCTTGGAGATGGCCTCACAGAACTGCAGATTTTGGGTACATCTCCCCACAAATTGTGGGCCTTACTGTTTTCACACTAAAGATCCACCAGAAAGTTGGTGTCAGCATCTGGCCAGCTGGGAGGATGTGGATGTTAAATGCCAACCTGGTGTATCTAAATACATAGGTGACTTCTGGTGCAGAAGAAGGGAGTAGGTAGAAGGCAAGAAAATAAGGCCCTGAGGTAAGGCATTAGAGGACTATCAATCAGCACCTGAGTTAGCCTGTGTCCATACGGCAAAGTGGATAAGTTACCAGCCTTTTGCCTAGGTCTCTAGCCATGCCAGCTAGTCTAGGTTTAAAGCACCAACTTGGGTCAGAGTCACTGTGTTACTGGCTTTGGATGTTGGCTTCTGTCTTGTAGAATGCAGTAGACCACTGATATTTGCAGAGAAATATATATGAATGGAAGCACTCTGGTCCATAGGTTTGAAACAAAATAATGTAGTAGACCTAAAGATTGAAATTCCCTGTCCACCTAACTGGTACTGTGGTAGGTAGCAGCAAAGTAACCTTCTCTAGACTGCCCTACCAATGTGCCTCAGTCTTAATGTTGAGGTATAAATAACCTCTCAGGACCAAGTCACTATTCCCATTTAATCTTTCTCTGCTGATAGTCTTCAAAATCATCACTTATTGGCTGTGTCTGTGATGTGTGTCCTTCTCTGGAACTGGACTGAGACCATCAATTTACTTCACATAGTCCCAGGTCTTCTCTACAAGTTCTTCTTGAGCAACATGACTGTGATACTACACTGGGGGGCTGACCATGAAAGGATTGCAGAATGCTGGCTCACTCTGTGAGAGAAGCCTGGCTGGAGCCAGGGGGCTGAGTTGGGCTACTGAGCTGGACAGTCAAAACTCTCCACCGAGCTGAGAGATGCCAGTAACTGTGATCCCAGGATGAGGCTACTGGCCTAAGACAGGTTGCAGTAGGAAGTGGTCCAGGGAGGGCAGCAAGTGGTCAGTAGAGTCAGGTCTTGACTGCAGAGTAAAAGGTCTGTGGACTGGATCCCAGAGGAAAGGGAGGGCCTGGGTTCCCTCATTGGTCCACTGAGGAAGATGAGGGCAGAAACCTCCGGACACAAGGAGTGCTGACTTTTGAAGCCCCCTGATACGAGGGGTAAGGACTAGTGAGTCTGGAGTTGGGCCAAAGGCTCAATGTGAGGCTTGTGGGGCTATTGTTTACCCTGGAAGGGGTGGGACTATATATAACTCAGCCCTCCAGCTAGGTCACACGAAGCAACAGACCACTGGAGGCCAGATGTGGGAGAGAGGAGAAGGACAAGCACCACACCCAGCCACTAGGAAGCATATCTGTCCAGAGTGTAACATCCAGGGGCGGCTCTATGTATTTTGCCGTCCCAAGCATGGCAGTCAGGCGGCTTTCGGCGGCGCACCTGCGGGAGGTCCGGCTGGTAACGCCGATTTGCCGGCATGCCTGCGGGAGGTCCGCCGGTCCTGCGGCTTCAGCGTACCTGCCACCGAATTGCCGCTGAAGCCACGGGACCGACGGACCTCCCGCAGGCATGCCGCCGAAGGCTACCTGACTGCTGCCCCCACAGCGACCGGCAGACCACTCCCCACGGCTTGCTGCCCCAGGCACGCACTTGGTGTGCTGGTGCCTGGAGCCGCTCCTGGTAACATCTGTCATGTGTTATATGTTCTCTTATCCTCTGTGCAGTGGAGTGTCTCTTTTCTTTCATGTTGCTATGTATTTATGTTGGAGAAGGCAAGGTCAAAGGAATGCACCTTGCACTTGGAGAAGAAGGTGATAAGATGGTTCTCATCAGCTGAAAGATGGTAATGACTCTGAATTGTTACTGCCTTGGGCTGGATTTGAACAAGTGACCTGAAGGGGAAAGTCTCATCATTCATTCCTGAACCAGCCAGCATTTCAATTCAAAGGTCCAAAGTCTAGCAAAACAAGCATCTGATTCTAATCCAAATCAGCAGTTTTAGAATACTTTGACTCAGGCTATATAAGTTACTTATTATGCTATCTTTGATCATCTGAGGACACACATTCTAGACCATTTAAGGTTAGGTCCACTGTTCATCTTGTATTCAGAAAAAGCCTCCTGGAGTGAATAAACATACTTACAAGGACAAACACAAAGATAAATAAGAGGTACTGCTAACTTACCAAGAGGCTAATCTTCCCAGCCTGAAAAACGGTAACTATGGGTGACAGAAATCCTTTAAAAACACAAAACTGACTCTTCTGGTAAAGTTTTGAAAGCTAGTATTTGATATTAATAAATGGCATTTTTACGTTGTGGATTGCAGTGGCTGGCTTTCTTCAGAGGGAAATGAAGCCCCATCAGTTGGGATATTTAAATGGCAGGAAGATGGACTAGAAGACCCAATAGTTCTTGTCCATCTTTAATTTTGATGAGACAAGTCACCCCTTCTTCTCTGTGGCTGGAGGGGATGAAGGCCCAGAGGATATCCAGATGTGGTTGTACTGATCTCAGGGGCCAAAAGAGTTAAATGTGTTTTAGAAACTCTTTTGCTGTCCAACATTAAAACAGAGATGTGACACTGGCAGATCAGGGCCACAGGCATAGGCGTGCACAGCCCATTTCATTAGGGTGTGCATCCAGGGAGTCCCGCCTTAGCCCTGCCCTTGCCCTAGTCCCGCCCCCATCCACTCCTTCCTACGTCCCGCCCCCTGACTCCCCCCCCTCAGAATCCCCAACCCCCCCCTGCTCCTTGTCCCCCCCTGACTACCACGTCCTGGGACCCCTGCCCCCCCGGACTCCACCCCCTACCTAAGCCTCCCTGCTCCTTGTCCCCTGACTGCCCCCCTAGGACCCTACCAGTCCCCTGACTGCCCCGACCCTTATCCACACCCCCAACCCCAGACAGACCCCCGGGACTCCCATGCCTATTCAACTGCTCCCCACCCCCTGACAGGACTCCCAGAACTCCCAACCCATACAACCCCCCCGCTCCCTGCCTCCCCCAACCCCTCTCCACACCCCTGCCTCCTGACAGCCCCCCCC
>NW_020664417.1:14748436-14933347 GCF_002925995.2 Terrapene triunguis | reverse complement strand
CCCCCTGGGATCCCACCCCCTATCCAACCCACCCTGTCCCTTGACTGCCCCCACCCCTTATCCAACCCCCCTGGCTCCGGACCCCTTACCATGAGATGAGGCTCCTAGCCTCCCCGCGGAGCCAAACACTGCCCCGCGGGAGCGCGCAGCCCCGGCCCCCAGAGCGCTGCGCGCGGCGGCATAACTCCAGGGGAGGGGGGAGCATGTCTGCCTCACCGCGGAGTCAAACGCTGCCCCGCGGGAGCGCGCAGCCCCAGCCCCCAGAGTGCTGCGTGCGTGGCAGCATGGCTCCAGGGGAGGAAGGAAGGCAGGGGAGGGGCCGGCGGCTTGCTGCACTTGGCTGGGCGCTCTGGCCTGGGAGCGCGGACCCGGGGAGTGGAGCCATTTGCCCACCCCTGCATTAGGGTGTGCCTGGGCACACCCGGCACACCCCGTGCGCACACCTATGGCCACAGGCCAATTTATGTGTGTATTAGTATAGATCAAAGTAGTGGTTAGATGTATGAGTGTATTGGGTGTTTAAACTTCAAGAAAACTAACGGGATGTTATTTGTATTGTTTTCACTTAGCTGTCACTGTTATAATGTAACAGCAAACATTTACATTGTGTATACCCCCTAACTAAATAAGTCAAAGAAATTTTCTGAAATGCAAATGAAGGCCTTAAGCAGAAAAGGCTAATTTCAAAGCAAGTGGCCATTATGTATGATGGTCAGAGGTCAAAAGATTAAGTGCATTCCTCACTCATAGTCATCAAAGGAAAAGCCTGCATGGCTAGAGACACTGTCAGCTTACTTTGTGTGTGAAGACACTAAATATAAATTCAAAGAAAGACACTTTATCTCTGACTGTTTGAATTCTTACAAGAAAGTGTACCACATGCAAGAGATCCCCAGAGACAATCTGGGTACCCTGGAAAGACTTTTGGGAGCCTGGCAGTTTATTACATCACTGCCACCATTGAGAATTGCAAACTGTGATTCATCTGTTATATATTACCTGCTTTAACCACTCAATAATTCTTATTTCCTTTTCTTAGCTAATAAACCTATAGATAGTTTACTATAAAATTGGCTGTCAATGTTATCTTTTATGTAAGCTCTGGAGTACTGGTTGATCTGGGGTAAGTGTCTGGTCTTTTGTGACTGGGAGCCTAGCCTCATGTGTTTTCTTTTCTTTTTTTGTGTGGGGTGTATGTGTGTTAATAACCTTTTATCACAAAGTTCAGTTTGTGGGGATGGCAAGATAGACAGTCCCCTTAGATTCTTCAGTCTATGACTCCATGGTAAGATTGGTATAGTGATCCAGGAGTTCACAATTAGTTGCTTGGTGAAATCTAATTGTAGAACATACCAACCCCTTGGCGTGTCTGCCCTGTTTTTGGACAGTCTCCCCTGAGGTAGGCTCATAGTTGTGAGCCACTCCTGACAGCATGACAAATGATATTTACGGAAAAACAAAAACACCCTGAACCTACAGAGGCCTTGGTTTACTGGTTTCTTGGTGAACACCCAAAAGCATTCATTGTGAACTTGAAATTTTATTGATCCCCCTCAGGAATAAAATCCTTCAGTCTGATCTGCTCCCTCTGTCTTGTGGTCAGGGAAGATGAGCTGACCTGCATTGGGAAGATGAGATTCCCCCACCTGCCTTCCTGCCCGCCCGCCCCTCAAGTCTCTTTTTAAGAACTCAAAAAAGGAGAAAAGTGGGTGACATCCCCTCATTATTTTGTCTACCAGTTAGGCCTAATATCACCAATTTTGGTTCATTAATTTCCAGCATCTCACTTTTCTTGTTGATCAAGCATGATCTTAACACAGTCCTTGAGTTATATTAGTGGGCCTCTCATTCACTGCTGGTCCAACAGGTCCTCTGGTTGTTCTAAGGATTAGCTCAAGGCCAACACCCCTGTCCACAGTCTTCACCCCCTCACTCCATTGCCACAGTCCACCTGCAACCCCTCTTGCAGTGTCAGGAACTGCAGCATTCTCTTTGTGGTGTGGTCCTCTGGCCGTTTCACTATCTATGTCCCCCTTTTCTAGGGGAGCGTAACTCCTAGTCCAGCCACTTCCTCAGTGGCAAAGCAGGGGACCCAGATTCACTTACTAATTCAAGTCCCAGCCCAGATACCCTCCAAACTAGTGTCACTTACTGCATTCCTTTGCCTCTACTATCATTGGATTTCCCTGGGCCACTTCGCTGCAGCCACAGCACGCTCCTCAGTCTCAGCAGCCCATCCAGAGCCCCTTCGCTTTTCCCTGGGTTCCTACCCACACTAAGCTGTCCATGGTGCTACAGGGTTGTAGTCTACTCCAGACACAGCCCTCCCTCCTCAAGCTCTAGGCAACTACTGACCCTGATCTCCCCCTCAGGCTCTTATTATATGGGCCTGCTGAGCCCTGATTGACTGCTCCTCACAGCCCCTCTGACTGGTTGCTTTTCATGCTGCCTACCTAAAGCTCTATTAATCCCTTCTCTGCCAGTATGGGGCAGACACCCCATCACAGGCCTTTTTGTTTAGACTCATTTATTCTTTCTGTCTCCTTCATACCTTTTCCCATCAATCTACTATAGGTTATTGTGACATGAACTTTCACAGTTGAACTCACAATTGGAGTAAATCTGTAGGCCCAATTACCACAACAGGTGGTATAGAAAGGGGTCCGCTGCCTCTTTAACATCCTACTCTCTTGCCCTGACCTGCAGGAAGGGGCAGCAGGTTGTGCATAGTTCCCTTTTGCCCAGATACCGGTGGCAACTGAGTGAGAAGTGACCACAGCCTGAGGCTATATTAAAAGGGACACTCTTCCCCAGTAAACACAGCAATGAAACTGAATAGGTAGCAGACAGGCAGGTAGAGAGAGAAAGGGGGAAGAGGATTGGGCCTGAGCATGTTTGGTTTTACTCTTGGGCCCATAATTCTCCTGTGTACTTTGCAGCAAGCTGGACCTAATTCTGTAGCACTCTGCTGAGGCAGATGGTAAATTCTGCAGCAGCTTCATTTACATTTTAAAAATTGGGTTTTTAATCAAATTAATTATGAAAATTCTGATTACAGTAGTGCCTGTTTATTTATATATTACATTTATGCTCTCCCTACAATTTCATTCTTCAGTGTGCTGCAGATATTTGTGCTGACGATGCAGAACTGCACTGGAGAGGAGGCTGGAGGGTGGAATTGGAGTTTTTGGCAGCTGGGTAGGAACAGCTGGGGCTTTTGGCACATGGGAGAGTTCAAAGTTGAGATAAAAATGTTGATTCTGATTCTTGGGCATGGCCAAGCTGCACTGAGTACAGGATCCAAAGGGGGGAAAAAGGTGACTTTATATCATCTTAGCCCTTATTTTGGGGTTGGCTAAGCATCAGTTCAGCCCCACAGCATAAGTTTGAGCAGTCTTAGGGCTGTTCTAATTTATGCCTGTCTGCTTATGGCCCTCAGGGTCGATCTCAGCAGTCAGGAATATCTGGGAAACAAAGACAATTCAGCCTTTGCCCCCTTTTCCCTAGCTCCACCTTCTACAGGGGAGCTAAGATTTGTAAAGGACGGATAGCAGAGAACCACTACGCCACTCTCTGTCCCCTGGGGGTCATCCGCTTTGCAGCAGCAGAGAGATGCATAGGAGCCCTCGCAGACATGAGAACAAGGCCCGTGAGCTGGATATTACTTCTATAATAATCAGCAGTGAAAGAGTTAATGATATTGTCAGCTTTCAAAACCCACTGAGATGAATAGGCAGTTCAGACAACTTGAAACAATAGTTCAGGGGTTCTCAAACTGGGGGTTGGGACCCCTCAGGGGGTCACGAGGTTATTACATGGAGGATCACGAGCTGTCAGCCTCCACCCCAAACCCTGCTTTGCCTCCAGCATTTATAATGGTATTAAATATATAAAAAAGTTTTTTTTAATTTATAAGGGGGTTGCACTCAGAGGCTTGCTATGTGAAAGGAGTCACCAGTGCAAAAGTTTGAGAACCACTGCAATAGCTCCAAGAGGGGTGAAGATTCAGGAAGATGGCATTGCTCTGGTTTACATTTTCAAAGTTACCCTCTCAACCATGAAGGCTAGAAACATTTGTTTGTGGGTCTTTTTTTGTTTGTTTTTAAATGAAAGCTGAGAATCAGGAAAATAGTTCTGCAATAACAGGTGCATGCCATGGTAAAGCCCATGGCTGCAGAATGTGTGAAGCCCTGCTTATTAGCAGGAGCAGTGCAAAGACCCTTATAACATTTCTTAAGAGATTTTTTTAAAATTTCTTTTTTCTGCACATGTCATTTATTGGGGGCTCTATTAGAAAGCTGAGCTATTGAAACCTCAGGTTGACAGGGTCTCTTTTCTCAATGCTGAGCCCCCATCACCTTTAGGAAAAGGTCTAAAGGGCGGTTGCTGCTAGGAGAATCCCTGACAGCCCAGCTGGGAGGAAGTGAGGAGAAGGCCACCTGGCAGTGGCCATCAGTGACACTCCTGGATCCATACTGATTTCTGGAAATCTACTGAATCCTGTGCTCAGTCCATGGGAGGGAATTGAGTCTCTCCCTGCTCATTGAGCCATCTGCTGAGAACTACGGATTAGGAACTGTGTGGGCTCAATTGTGGGTTTTTCTGCATAAGGGAGGGATCTAGGACTGTGTGATTTCTCTAGCACTCAAAATCTTTGAAGTAGAACACCTCTCTTGCCTCCACTCACACAACCCTGCCAAGCAAAGAAGAGAATCATGGACCTTGCTCAGTGATCTGTCTGGGTATTAGAAGTGTCCCCAAGTGTTCACAATTCTGAAGTCTATGGAACTGTGCTCCCTCACTGCTGTTGTAGTGAAAGATGAGGAGAGAAATTCTAATTATTACAGGGAAGTTCTATGGCTTGTGTTATGTAGGAAGTCAGAATATATGATCCTTTCTGGGCTGCTCTTAAGATATTTGAGTTAATCAATTTGCTTTTGCTTTGCAGATAATGGGCGTATTGCTGCACACTCAACAAATTCTTCATGCATGAGCACTGCATCCACCCTTAGGGGCTCAATCCTGCTCCCACGATTGATGTCAGGAGGAGCAGACCTGGGTCGTAAGCCAAATTTGCATAAGAACTCAGGTCCTAATTAAGCACCAGAGTAAGTTGCTAGGTTTTCACAAGAGCTCAGCATGTGGGGGTCAGGGCCAGCTCCAGGCACCAGCTTGCCAAGCAGGTGCTTGGGGCGGCCACTCCAGAGAGGGGCGGCACGTCCAGCTATTCGGCGGACGGTCCCTCACTCCCACTTGGAGCGAAGGACCTCCTGCCGAATTGCCGCCACAGATCGCGAGCACGCGATCTCGGTTTTTTTTTTTTTTTTTTTTTTTGCGCCGCTTGGGGCGGCAAAAACCCTGGAGCCAGCCCTGGTGGGGGTGCTGAGCCTTTTTGAAAATCTGCCCCCAATTATGGGTGTTTAGCTCTTAAAAATCTGGTTCTGAGTTCTTTTGAAGAATCTGGCCCGGTGTGTATAGCCAACGATTTAACTATTCTGCTCAGTCCCACGCTTTCAAATATTTATAACTTGATTACTTGAGAGAGAATTTGTTTGAACTTGCCAAAGCTGGCGCTGCTCATTAAGAACAGTTTACATGTTAGAGCAGCAGTTTGCAAACTTTTTGTGCTGAGCCCCTCCCTTTGACTTACAATTTTTGGTTGCACCCCCTCAACCCAGACAAAAACACACACACAGAAGTATGCTTGATAGACTTCTCATCAACCTAACGGAGACCTTAACACAGCTAATTAAATTACATACACCTGGAAGCTTCAAATACACAGATACTTACTAAGGGCACAGCCAAGCCTTCCTCAGCAGCAGACTACGTCTACCTTGCAGCCCAGCTGCACTGTTAGAGGGCCAAATAACTGCCCCTCCCCCTTCAGGTTTTCGGGGTGGGATGAGGCACCTGTGGTGGTCTCTGGGGGCGGAGCCAGTGTTGGGAACAGAGGCTACTGGGAGCAGAAATCAGCACAGCCAAAGCAGATGTTGACACTGACTCAAAACCTGGGTGGCCCACTTAGGTGAGTCAGGGGGTGGAGGTGGCGCTCCCTTCCTGCCCCTTGTGGTGGCTGGCCTTGGCCCTGCAGTGTGGGCCTGGCATGAGCCACCTGGTGCCGCTGCTTGCTGCACCCCAAATGTTCCTCCATGCCCCCCTGGGGGGCACACCCACTGTTTGAAAACCTCTGTATTAGGGTTCAAAGCAGCTGTCTTTAGGGATACTGTATCCCTCAGGGTATTGAAGAGTGGAAAAGGAAGTTACTGTCACTATTTTTTATGATAACAACATTTCATACTCATAACTCCAGAATAGCCTATATGACTTTGGTCAAACTTACAAAAACAAACACGCACACATGCCTTTGGACAGACAACTTTTGCCCCAAAGGTGAAAGCTTCACAATATTATGAGCATGTGGAAAAAACGGTCAAAATGGAAACATTTTGCAACTTTAACTATAGCAGCTGCAACCTCTGTAAAGTAAATAGCAGACAAATAAGGCCCTGGTCTTGCAGGGAGAGCTGTTCAGGGAAACCCTTGCACCCAGACACACCCTTATTGAGTTCAATGGGGCTTACTGCAGGATCAGGGCTTAAGGAACAAGTCCATTTTATGTACTTATCCTTGCTTTTAAAATTATTTACAGGTTAATAAAATTCAGTAACTTGCAATTGGGCTTCTCATAATTAGTGGGAATAAGTGAGGTTCTGCGGTACTGTTGCATGATGTTATTAATCCTATTATTTTGCTAGTATATTATAATCTAAATTCTTCTATTTCCAAACCTCCATCTTTGTCTTTTGCATGTGCAATTCATTTTACTTCTCTGCAAATAATTCAGTTTTCATTCACTAGATGTCACTCTACATACAAAAGAATTTCAGAAGCCAGTGGATCGGGTGATTTAATTAAAAAGGAAGGCTATTTGGAGAGGGTGCGTAAATGGCTGAAAAAACACATTTTCAATTACTTCCAAATAAGAACCTTTTCCCCCCTACAGTTTGCAAGAGAGACATTCATTAGTGCTTTGGTAAAATGAAACCGTTCAAAGCCCATTAAAAGAAAGAAGAGTAAAGACCGTGGCAATCTTTCCTTTGTCCATCCCCTTTGGCAGTGGGGATTTAGACAGGTGTGCAGCTGGATTGCAAAACATATTTTCCTGCTTATCTTCTTCTCCTTTCTGCAGAATACAGGTGGTGGGCTTGATTATATTTTAATTGTATTTCTCTTGAGGCACGGAGCAATAAATAAATAATAAAAGCTCCCTTTGACTTCAATGAAAGAATACTGACATAATTTCCCTCTATTTTCTTGATTTTTTAAATCTGTTTCCTCCCCTCCCCCATTATAAGCAATTTTTTATAAACCATTTAATTAAGATGACAGTGTGAGTGAAATACAAGTATGACCACAGAGGACAGACAGTTCTGAACGGCTGTACTAGCTTTTCATTTTATGTTGTCTAAAGGGAAAGAATAAACAACATTTATTTTATGGCTTCCTTCCACTATTTTTTTTTTTTAAATCAGTCTTAAAGAAGCACCAAACAGTTAGCTGTGACATAAATAAATAGCACTTTAGACAGAATTGATAACAAGGCAAGTCTGTCTTTTGTTACTGTTGTTTACCTTCTCATGTGGGTTTTAGCACCACAGATGTCCCCTAAATTACAGAATTTACATCCTTACAAGTTAAAATTTCTAAGCCAGTAGAGAACAGTGAAGAGCTCTGCTGGGAATATTGCTTCATTTCAGTTTGTTAAGGACTGGGGCATGTAAACCTACTATCCGTGTTTTTACTTTAGCTTGTTTTTTTTTTTAATTTAAAAAGACAAAATGAAAACACTATGTGCATTATAGTGATGTCTCATGTAAGAGTGTGGTAAAAAGGCAGATCTTGCCCAAAAAGTGAGGTGACACATTGAAACTTGCCAGGAAGCTGAAGACTGCACCTAACTGGTATGACAGGAAACAGACTGCAGCTGCTTGCATCTTCATCATGGCTACTCAAATCATGATGGGATGTTGCATGATGAAGCATTGCCTGTACTTGCTGTTGGCTGCACTTCCCTACTGAAGATAATGGTGCACCTGCCTTGTAGAACCCTTTAGACTCATTTGGCCCACAGCCTGTATGCTGGCATCCCTGGTCTATGTTGTCTATTTTGCTGAGTTCAGGTCAGATTGTAAAATATCTATTTTATTTGGCCCACTATTTTCTAGCAGTTTTGCAAGTTACTATTACACACTGCTGAAACCAAATCAACCCCACCCCTCAAATTTGGGGATTTGTTTGAAATTGGAATCTGGATCCACATTTTACAAATGGTCCTTTATTTTTATAACACACTGGACTGGGTCTCAAGAGACCTGTTATATTCCCAGCTCTGCTACTGGTGTGCCACCGACCTCGGACATGTTACCTCACCTCTCAGTCCCTAAGTTTCCTCTTCTGTAAAATGGAGGTAGTGATATTGACTTCCTTTGTGGTGTTTTAAGATCTCCTGATGAAAAGCACTATTTAAGAGCTAGGTATTATTATTTATTATAATGGGTTGAAAGAAAACCCCAGACTCAACCCAAACACGCTTGACACTTAAGGTGTATGACCTCTGGATCTGAGTTTAATTGCTAGAGTCCATATCTACTCTCATATTAGCTATTTAGCAAGAAATATATTTTAATACCAAGACTTAATTACTAGTGATAAGGCAAAACTGGTAAACAAATTCTCATCAGTATAAGACCCTACAGAGCGTGGAGAGTTCTGATTAACACTGGGCCCTATGCGCGATATGTTCACGCACTACTGTTTCTTGAATATTTCATTGCAATTACTACTTCTCAACAAATAGATTTGTAATGACACTTTACCAAATAAGCAATTTTGCACTTCTGTAGTGTAGATAAGAGTAGAGGAGTTCAGGATAGGAGAGATGTGGTAAATAAACAGATACTTGGATAGTGTCTGTCTGGCAGCCATCTTTTGTGTTATATTAATGGCCATGATAAACAGAGGCCCGAAACTATTGGTAGACATCCAATAGGAGAAAAGTGACAGTGGGGTAATATTAGCAATTCATGTTTAGCCTTTTAAAAAAATATTATGGGCCAAACTCCTCCCTGATATAACTCCACTGATTTCCTCTCCATGGGGTATTAATTCTGAACAATAGTAAGTATTGAAGGTCGACATTGCAGTATTGCCAACCTCAAACTTTCAGAAAGCAAGAATCAGGGCTCAAAAAATCAGGAGATTGCCTCAAACTCAAGAGTTTAAATAAATAAGGGTTCTTTTTACCTGGTTTCTGATTTTTGAGCCTTTGGGGTGTGCTCAGGTCATGTGTCAAGCTTTTCCTTGCAACCATGAGCACTAGAAACTTACATTTCTTTTTGTTTTATTTTAAATGAAAGCTGTAATCAGTTAAAATCATTGGGCCAGATGATCTAGTTCCCTTTCATGTTTTCAGTTCAATCATGTCACATAATCACTTGTCTCCAGGAGCTGGAGCTCCAAGTAAAACACCAAGGTTTGCACTAGAAAAATTGTATTGGCATAACTTTGTTGTTTAGGGGTGTAATTTTTTACCAGTATAGCTATCTGGGTATAAGCCCTAGTGGGGATGCAGTTATACTGGTATAAAGATACTTTATACCTGTCTAGCTTATTTGGCTTCGGCGGGTCGATGCTATAGACATCTGTCAACTTAGCTATGTTGGTCAGGAGTGTAAAGAGGTGTGATCCCTGATTGACATAGTTGTGCCGGCTGATGCCCCAGGGGAGGCACAGTTATACTGCTAAAAACTATGTTTTCCTGGCATAGCTTGTTTTGCTTGTGGAGGGTAGTTTTACTAGATCTGTACAAAATGGAGCTTTGCCAATATAGCTGCCTCTACACTAGGAGCATTTTGCTGGTATAGCATATGGTATAGTCTATTCTAGCACCGAGCTCCTAGTGTAGACCTAGCATTCCTAAAACACTGATATAGTTTATTCCGGAAGTACTCTTATACCACTATAACTGCATCCACGCTGCATATGTATACTGGTATAGTTGATGATGCAGCAGAACTTTCTAGTGTAGCCAAGTCCCAAATCACACAGGAAGTTGGCAATATGGCAAATCATTGTTAAGAATTTTGCTGAAGATCATTTTAGCAGAAACATCCTCCTAGGTTGTGGATGGAGCTTGAATAGAATACCACCATTTCCCCCTCTTCATCCAAGCATAATCCCTGGATAGCAACAATGCTCATTTCTGAGTGGTGAGCTACCAGTCTGGAAACAGCAATGAAGAGGAATAGCCCACTTCTAGATGGGTGCTCCCCCTATGCAGAAACTCCTGTTTACAAGGTCAGCCCAAAATTTCCTTATCTGAGTTGGCCAACAGTACTGTTAATCAAAGCACGGTGAATACAGTAAGCTTGAAAGTGATATATTCCCTTTCCCGCTCCCAGAATCATTGAGTCATAACACCTCTGAACTCATATCATCTCTTTGGTTTACTTTTAATATGGTCCTGAACACTGGCTGTGCACTAGAATGATGTGCTTTATGTGAAGGGGCAGCTGCATGGAAACTGGCTAGAAGTAAACCTGACCAGCACCTACTGTGTGTTTATGCAGTATTTTCACTAACAGATTTCTCATGTACAGTAGAAAGAAAAATTGGGGAACATGTGAAACACAGCAGCATAAGATCTTCTTGCCACTTTCCTTTGGTCTATTAAACTGAAAAAGAATTGGAAAGAGCAGCTCCATGTGGGATGAACATCCGCTAATATTTTCATGAAACATCCAGAAAGGCCTTGCATATAAATAGTGTGTAACAAGGTAACTAGTAGAGCTGGCTGGAAAATGGTAGTTACTTTCTATGAAACATTTCAAAGAACACTGCACAATATTCATTTTGTTTGGAATTTTTCATCAAAAGGAAAAAATTCCTTCTGCTTCAAAATAAAAACTTGCTGGGTTTTCTTTTTGGGGGGTTGTTCCTACACTAGCGAAGAGGGAGGAATAGGAAAAATGGAGGGGGGAGGACAAAAGAACTTAAAAATATCATTCTGAAGGAACATTTAAAATCTTTCATATTGTTCCAAAAAGCCATTGTTCATTGAAAAAAACTTTTCAATAAAAAAATGTCGACCAACTCCAATAACTCCCTACAGAGTCAAGCCATTTTTTTTTAGTGTTTTCTTCAGTGAGTATCACAGTGACTTGGTGGTGCTGCAATAGGACCACCAGAGAGAGGGAAAAGATGGTCTAATGGTTAAGGCCTGGGATCTGGGTGTATTCTTGGCTCTGCCATAGACTTGCTGTACGAGTTTGAAAACACTGAGACCAAATGATCCCGTGGCCATTTACTTCTTCAATTGGACCAGGATCAGGCCTCTATTTGCTCCGTTCTCCAATTCCCTCATCTGAGAAATGGGGACAATAATTCTTTCTTACTTCCTAGGGGATTTGGAAAGTTTGAGATTTTTTTTTTTTAAATTTAAATTCAAAATAGCATTTAGAATTTCTCTCCATTTGAACTGTTCAATTTGGGGTAGAGGGAAGGTGAGCTGAAAAACATGAGCGGCTAGAGGTGTGTGAGACTATCTGGTTTTGAATTAGAAAGTGATAATATTTCACTTGGGAACATCAGCTGCCTTTATAGCTATTGCTTCCTTTTGTAATCCAATCAATGAAAAGAAATTGAGATAAAACAGGAGAAATAGAGGTGTTTTTTGTTTCTTTTGTCCTTTTTAATGAGTTTACCATTGGTGGGGTAGGGTGTTGCAATGCTTTACTGGCAGTGCCTTCTGGCTCCATATGCTGACATCTTGAGTTCCTTTGAAGGAGGGAATCCTGCTGAGGACTCCTTTATAAAGGCTGGAAATCTAGTAATTTTTTTGCTTTTCTGTCTATGAACTAGAAAAGAGCAGAGAGGCACAGCAGAGGCAAACAGATGCCAATCAGTGCATTTGTATACTCATATCATGCTCACATCCTGATAAATGCTGTGCTCTCTTCTGTTAGCATAGAGTCAGAGACTGCTGGCATTGCGATAGCCCTTCATCTCTATGCATGTTTTTGAAAGCTCATCTGTAGAATCAGCTGGACCTTGGCAACTGATAAAGGAGGAGAAATACTGAATTTTGTGGTCCCTTTGATATCACAGGCATTTATGCTCATTTAAAGAGAAGTCACCCCCACCCCCAAATTTCTTGACATTGCCACTCAGAAGGTGAAAAGGTGTAATTACCATACTTACATAAAACAGTTCTTCTAATCTTGCTCATTGTTTTGTGAATAGAGGAGGTGACATTTTTTCCTAACCTATTTCTGTATATAAGGGCAGCCTAGCATGGATGTCATCTGTTTTCTGATGTATAGAATAGAGACTAATAAAAGCCATTAACTTTTTTTCTCTTCACTTGATTTTAAGTGGCTGTCACGAGCTGTGCTAGACTGACAGAACATTATACAAATAACCCTCAGTCCTGGCAGATCATTCGAAACAGCTTAAGTGGCAATAGGAAAGCAGGAGGCATTTTTTTTCAGTGACAGGATATAATCAAAGAATTGATAAAGTTATTACACCCTGCTTAACTTGACCCTGAGCCAACAAAAGCAGCTGAGAAAGAGAGTGATGGAGGATGGTGCTGGTGGTGTACTTTGAGAATTTTTGCTGTTGCTAGAAGCTGCCAACTATCCACATCGTTAAGTGTTTAAAAACCAAAGAGTAAATAACAGGATAGTGGTTGATAAACAATTGTGAGTCAATAAATTATTCATTTTAACAGTGCTTCTCGTGTTTGCCAGGAGACAGAAGACTATTTATCTGTCTCTAGCTCCATATGCACTATTGTCCAGGCTGTGCCAACAGAGTCCAAAGGTACTCTGGTGTTTGCTCAGCAGAGGGCGCTTGTGTTACACCCAGCAGAGGAGAAAGCCATTCTGTCAGGAGAAAGTGTGTGTGTGTGGGGGGGGGGTTGGTTAAAATAAAATCTGAGTTCTTACAGACGGTTCAAATTTAACCCTACAGTTTTTCAATAGCTCTTTTATTTTCCTTGCCTAGGAAATTATTTATTTATTTTAATGCTGCAGAATGACAGATTTAGGGCAGACTTAGCACGGGATGTTAGATGTTTGAAAATTAAAAGGACTGAGTCTGTCTTGGAAACATGACCCTTAAGGATTAATACAGGCCTCTAGGGCCTTCTCCCCTTCAGTCAGCAAGCAAAAGTCCTCTCCAGCTGCTGCACTCCTCATGCTTCCTGTAATAAAGACTGACTGAATTTTTAGCATGTCCTTCATGGAAATAGTTCCTTAATATCAATCAAGCTCTCTACAGATCTCCTGGTGCTTGTCTAGAGTCTTATCTTGTTTATGAAACTGTATTATGTGAGACAAAACTCATTTGCTGGCAGATAAGGGACATTGTACTCAGTGGGATATTTGCTGTGTACCTAAGGCTCTGAGGTACAATTTATCCTCTGCAATAATAAAGACTCCAAAATGAATGGGTCTTTATTTATAATAATATCCCAGGTAGCCTCTGGGGGAGGCGTCATCTCATTTGTAATCTGTCCCAGTGTGATGCTTTAGTTGCAACGCAATCACGCTTTGCATTAAGTGATGAATTGGGTTAGTTGTCTTATTCTGATTGTCATTTTCCTTCACTGAAGATGCATTGCTTCCATTACAAGGCCCTTATAGCTGAGCATCAAATATCCACACACAATTATAAGAAATGGGGAGATCTAGTGTGTACTCTTCTAACACCCCACCCCCCAAAACAAAAACAACAAAAAATCCCTGAACAAAAACAGCCAAACCCCAAAATAGGTACACAGTTGAGTATGGGAAATAACACGTTCAAAATAATTGACTGGTTGCAGTGTGAGCTATGCTTGCGGTGAGGTAAGCATTGATTTATTTGGCTGAAGTGGGTCATTATTGAACTACCATTGTATTTCTGGATTGATTTCAACTAGGAACTTGATGACAGTGTGGATATTTTACTGCCAAAGAAACAGACCATCCCTGAGACCCAACAAGCTAGATATATTTTAAAAGAGACAGTCTCACTTGGTATGCTGGTAAAACAACAACAAAACCTCTATTAAAGGAGCTACATTTGGGCGCTATACAGATGCAATCAATATTTCCTGTGTCATAAATGTTAGGTTGTTACCTTCAAGGAGGCAAACTTGCTCATTGCTCAGTAGCTCATGAGAGAAAAAAATAGCATCTTTCTTAAGGCTGCCTATACAAAATGCAGTTGCATGTTGTATTTAAAGGCAGATTTAGGGATGGGACAGGGCCTGGAGGTCCAGTGACTGTCCTGAAAGGGGCGTCCAAGCTTTGTGTCAACAGGGTGTAGGGGCATGAACGTGAAATGTGTTCAGCCCCTGGAAGCGGGAAGGCAGTATCTTTCATTAACCTCAACTGACTTAAATCTGGCTCCTACTCTGAGTGAGGTTCATCCACTATAGAGGGGACCACATCCAGTCCTCCTCAGCTGTAGCAGGGATGCTTGTGTGCGGAAGTTAGAGGTTCCTGGAGGATTCCCCCCAAAATCAAAAGGAAGGCATGGTTGAATGGACACTAAGTCTGAGCTATGCTATCACCCCTAGAGGTCCCATTGTTGTGCCCCATTGCTGGGACAGCAGGGGTGGCTGTAAAGGTGGCATAATTGGCATTTGTCAGCTGGATCCCTGAAACTCTCCAGCCCTTTTATCTGAGATGCAGTTTGGGAACATTGCCTCTCCACCTCCTCCTCCGGGTGATCCCTCCAAATCTCTCCTGACTCCCAGGCTCAGAGGGAGTTGAAGCTCCTCCTACAGCAATGCTCCTAGTCCAGGGGGCGGGAGGAATTGTGGCTCCTGCAATGTATTTTCCACCCCTTGGCCCCACACCAGGCCTGGCGTGAGGAGGGAGCAAGTTCCTCCTAGAGCTGTACCCCCTTTCCAGGCCTGGAGAGCCATACTCAGATGATGGTGGAAAAAGGTGTGTGTGGGGGGGTCTTCAATGAAAAAATAAAACATTATTTTTAGAACATAAGCAAGTCTTGGGAATGTTTGCTGGATTGAGGGCTCCTGGGTCAGTCCCCTCATCAATTTACCAAAGGAGAGCACATTTCTAGGAGTTTAGCACTAGTCTTGATACTGTTTCACATAGCACAATGAAAGATTCCCAACAAACACCACCCCTGAGTATCCCTCTGGACCAGAACTGACTTAGACACACTGACTTAAACTTGGGGAGGGGAAAATGGGCTGCTCCTTTTGAAAAGGGCATTTCCTGAGCACCTAAAAGGCTTTAAAAGCAACTTGCCCCTCCTGATTTCACTGGGGCTGCTGGACATCTGTCTCCAGGGTTTTATCCTCTCCCCTCCTCCTGGGCAGCTTTTGATGGTGACACTTTAAGGGGTGTGAGAGGTGTGAGAGAAAGAGACAAGACATGAAAAGATCGAGTCTTATACCATAAGGTGGGTGGATTAATCCTGGGGAAAGTTTAAGGAGCATTGAGGCAAGGAATATGCAGCCAGGCAGAGAATGTGCCTGTTCTCAGAGCCTTTGGTACAGACAGTGGAGAGAGACTAACAGCGGTAGGATATATTTGCCTCTAGGCTTTGGATCCATCGCTCTGCAAGGGTTTATGCTTCCAGGTCTGAGTTAACAGATCAGCCCAGTAGCAGCAGAGTGTAAAGGGCCTGTGAGGGATCCCAGAACAGCCCTGTTTCTCCCCCTTCACTGCTCTGGTGCCTGGGAGCAGGTAGTGGGCATCCAGCCCATCTGTCCCTTACCTTCGCACAGAGGCAATCAGCAGCAGGAACAGGGGGGCAGCTGCTGGCTGGGAGAGTTGAGGGGGGTGGCCATCCTGGCCTACAGCTCCATGAAGAGTAAGGCTGCAGCAGCAGCCCAAGGGCAATAGTAGTCTCCTGAGCACAAACGGGCACTGCTGCTAGCTTCCTGACCTCAGTCCCAGGGAGGAAGGCTGGCTCTCGGGCAGCTAGCCCGAGCTGCCACCCATGCCACAGCATCCACACAGCTGAGCAGCATTACCCCACTGGGGAGAAGTCAGCGGGCCAAAACATGCCTCCCGTGCTGCGCCTTTGAATAAGACAGAAATGAGGTAGCCCCTAAAAGTAGCAAGGGAGCCTGGCCTCCTCTGCCCCCTCTGTAATTTAAGCACTGCTGGAGGGGTGTGATGATCTTGCTATCCAAGCAGCAGAGGTGATGGTACCATCTCTCTGCAAGTGGCAGAATGGGTGCGTGTGGTGTGGGTGAGACAGAATGATGTGTGAATGGGAAAGCGATGACGTGAGAGTGCGTGGCTGCCTGTGAGAGTGTACCCCAGGAAGGAGAGATTGAGAGAGGGAGATTGGGGATTGAGAGAAGGAATGAGGCTCTGAGACACAAAATGGGATGGGGAAATAAGAAGGGTGGTTCCCAACCCCAAAACCTAGTCTCCAAGTCTTATCCCTCCATCCCTCTCTCTTCTCCAAACCCTATGCTCGATGCTATCTTTGCCTACCCACCCTCCCCCTCTAGTTCATTTATCTGCTGGGCCTTTATCTTAAATCTGTCCCTGAGTGTGGGAAACGTTGTACTGTCACTTTCTTTTCTGGGTCTGTTCTTTGGATAAATAGGCTGATGATCTGGAACTTTTCACTAACACTAGATTCACTTAAAGGTGATCAGCAAAGGAAACAATACTGTGTTCATCCCTCTTTTTGCTTCCTTATGATGTGTAAAGAAGCCCTGGAAATGTCCCCACCTTCTTTCCTGGTATCTTTTACATTTAGAAATATCAGGGATATACAGTCTAGTCTCCACTGATTTTCTTGGAGGTATCAGTAATGTGGAGCATGAACTTTCTCAGCCCTTAATTAAGGGTCACAGGGATGTTGAATCTTTAAAAAAGACATCTCTTCTCTTAAGGGGTAGGGACCACCTTTTGGTTCTGTGTTTGTACAGTGCTTGGCACAGCAGGGCCCTGGTCTATGATTAGAGTCCCCAGGTGCTATGGTAATACAAATAATAAATAATGTTTCTCAGGTTTTTGAGTATATCTATTTAACAAAAACAAACAAAATACCCAAATTGTGTTAAACATTCTGAATAAAAATCACTCTCCCAGTCAGTTAACCAGCTTTCATTTGTGGGGGATCTCTGATGTCCTCATCCCACTAGTTCTTCAGTTGGCCATAAAGTATTTCAAGAAAAACAGGGTAAGCAAGATCTGCATTTTTAATGTTATAAAAGAAGCGGAAAAAATATCACTAGTTTTGTAAACGCCTTTCAGGCATTCTGTTATACACGAGAAAGGAACAAAAAAGACAGCCCTGTTTTTTTCCTTTGCAGGCCACTTTTGCAATGAATTAAAAATGTGAAGTGTTGCTTTATTCTCACAGGTTGATTTATACAGGTTTTACTGCTACATTCAATTTCCAATCAACATGTCTGACACCATCAGTCTCAATTTTCACTCCATATTTATACTGAAACTTCTTTACATCACTACTTTTTGGTGATACCTATTAGAAGCATCTAGGCCTGGCAAATCTCATATTCTTGGTACTGACACTAAGTGATCCAAGGAACAGTGTATTTTTTTTCTTTTCCATCTCAGGGTAGCTACCTCCCTTTGCTGAGATCAGTCAATGAGCCAGCATGATAAAGGTCCATAAAATCATTTGTTCCTCTGATGTTGAAGTTTCCACTGGAACTGGGAGTTAGTCTGCAAGTACAGTGTATTAGTGGTCTAACAGCATAAGTAGGACTTTCAACTACTTTTACAGACCTCAGATTCAATTGCAGCTTTGCGTTGTTTTGGATTAAACAAATGTAGGTGGATTTGAAGTTTGTATATTATTTTGTTACCAATTTTTCAAAATCACCTCTCCTCCCCACCACCCTTACATTTTTAAAGCAACCTTAAGCCCCTTCTTGCATTTACAAAGGTGTAATCAGGACTAATCCCACCACAGTCAGTGGAGTTACAATGGTACAAACCAGAAAGCAGGATCAGGCACACTAATTTTGCTTTGTTTGCTTAAATTATATTGTCATGTTAAGGGCTTGATCCTGCAGTGTGCTCAGCGCAACCTGCCAGATTCTGACCGCCTTCGTGGCCATAGATTCAGCTGTAAGGCAGAAGGCACACAACACCTTGCAAGATCAGGCTATAGTTTAGTAAATCCTGACCAGACTGAAGTGATGATGGTTGGAAATAGAGAAGCACACTGAGGAGCTAGCCAAGACATTGTATCTCAACCTCCATTAAACACATCTGCTCTCTACATGCAAGTAGTACAAAGGCTCGAGCTCTTACTGGACTCATCACTAGTCCTGGATACTCAAGACAGGAAAAGTGGTAAGAAATTCCTTCTTCCACCTTTCCCTTTCTACAAAACTGCATCCCTTCTTCTCAGCTGAGGATCTAGCCACAGTGATCTCTGCATTGTTAATGCACAAAGCTGGGAGGCAAGTGGTCCTGAGTTTTATTTCTACATCGTACCTTGACTAATCTTAATTCTTTGCACTTATCAAGCCATATTTAATGGGCTCTCACCCCCACTCCCAATACTTTAAAAAAATAGAGCTGGTTAAAAATTAGAATTTCCATCCCATGAGAAACTCTGATATGTCAAAATTTTGTTTTCATCCTCAGTTGGGACAAAAAGTCAAAATCTCAAAGTTTTTTCATGGAAAGGTGTAGCCAGGTGGTCACCCTCCCCGGCCCAGAGGGGCTTAAAACAGCCCAGGAGAGGGCTGTTGCTGGAGTAAGTAGCTCCCAGGCTGATTGGGGAAGCAGCTTCAGCTGTGGCCACGCCCCAATCAGGGCTCAGCTGGCCCTTATAAGAGGGCAGTGGGCTAGGAGCAAAAACACCCTCTCTCTCGCCTTTGGAGAGGGAGGGACCAGGCTGCCTGGGGAGCTGAGGAAGGTACTGAGGGTGGAGCAGTGCTGGGGAAGGGCCAGGGAGCTGCGGAGCTCCAGCCTAGCAGAGCCCTAGGCTGCAGGCCAAAGTAAGGGCCCACTAGAGGGTACTAGGGCTGCAGAGGGGCAGCTCCGCTATAGGTAAAGGCAGCAGGTCCAAACCCAACCTTGCCTGTGATGAGTGGTTTATATTGCAGTCTGCCCCAGGGAGCGGGGGCTAGTTGGTGACTGGCAGTAGCCTACGACTGAGGCGAGGCAGGGATAGGGGGTTCCCCAGGAGGGGAGACCCTGAGACGGAGGGGTGTACTTCCAGAGGGGCAGTACCCCGGCGTGCAAGGTGCACCGGGTCCAGGAGGGACACGGGGGCCAGGAAAAGCAGGACACCGGCCTGTGGAGGGCGCTCTGACGGCTAGAGAGCTAATTCCCAGAAGGTACCAGCAGGAGCACCGCAGGGGTGAGTCCCATACGGTTATATGGTGGAGAATGCGGGCAGAAGCAGTCCGTCCCGATTTAAGGGGCAGGGCGAGGACTGTGGGACTATTGCCCGGACTTGATTGACACTGGAGAGGCAAACGGGAGATGGATCCTGGATACACAGGGGCGTTCTTTGTAGAGGCCCAAGGTGCTACCCCTAGTTGGGGGCAGGGGCCAGTGCCCTGGCAAAAGGGGGCTGGTGACCCACAAGAACTATGGGATGTGCAGTGGGCCCTCCATGAACAGGTGGGCCAGCTGGTGAGGGAGCAGTGGGCCCTAGTCCAACTCCTCTGGCAAGAGTTTTGGAGGAGCCGCCAGCAGGACGGGAAGTGGAGCGCCAAGGCCAGGAGGCCTGTGGGTGGGCGCAGGACTTGCTACGTCTGCGGACGGGCGGGGCATTTAATACGAGACTGTCCCTATCGGGGTGGGGGCAGGGTGCCACAACCCCAGCAGGGACAAGGACAGGTCCCGAAGACAGCTCGCCGGGTGAAGAAACCCAGGCGGTGGCTGATTTGTTGGGCCTGTGGGCGATCGGGCCAGGAGGCTATGCCCAGGCCCAATGCAAGAGGTCCACGTCAGTCCTGGCAAGGGGACGGGACCCCAATGGGACCATAGGAAGTCCCGGGCAGCCCAGAGGCAGGAAGGCTGCCAGGAGCCGGGCCATCTGAAGAGGCTCTGCCCCCTCAGAGGGACTGAGGGGTGGCAGGACGATGTACCAGTAGGCCCGGTGGGACCAAACATGGCGGAGGCGGTGACTGGGACAGACGGGATCCTGCAAGAGGCTGGGACCCAGACCGTCGCCGAGCCAGTCACTGAGGGAGAGACCCAGACGGAGGGGGCCCAGCAGGAGGCTGGGACCCAGACGGTGGTGGAGACAGTAGCTGTGGGAACCCAGACTCGGAGGGAAGAGGGCCTGGGGGACCCGGATCTATGGGCACAGTTCGAAGTGGCAGAGTGGGCCCGCCGGCAGGCAGAGGCACATACCCCGGAGATGGCCCGCGGCTGGGAGGCTGTGGAGTGGAAGTGTGCGAGCCTGGAGGGGTGACCCTGGAGAGCAATTTTCGGGGAGCCCCAGCCATGAGGCCCCCCCAATCCTCAGGGGTGGGGATTTTGAGTGTGTGTGTGTAGGGGGTGGTCCCCCGCCCCGGCCCAGAGGGGCTTAAAACAGCCCAGGAGAGGGCTGTTGCTGGAGTAAGTAGCTCCCAGGCTGATTGGGGAAGCAGCCTCAGCTGTGGCCACGCCCCAATCAGGGCTCAGCTGGCCCTTATAAGAGGGCAGTGGGCTAGGAGCAAAAACACTCTCTCTCTCTCTCTCTCGCCTTTGGAGAGGGAGGGACCAGGCTGCCTGGGGAGCTGAGGAAGGTACCGAGGGTGGAGCAGTGCTGGGGGAGGGCCAGGGAGCAGGGGAGCTCCAGCCTAGCAGAGCCCTAGGCTGCAGGCCAAAGTAAGGGCCCACTAGAGGGTACTAGGGCTGCAGAGGGGCAGCTCTGCTATAGGTAGAGGCAGCAGGTTCCAAACCCAACCTTGCCTGTGATGAGTGGCTTGTACTGCAGTCTGCCCCAGGGAGCGGAGGCTAGTTGGTGACTGGCAGTAGCCTACGACTGAGGCAAGGCAGGGATAGGGGTTTCCCCGGGAGGGGAGACCCCGAGACAGAGGGGTGTACTGCCAGGGGGGCAGTACCCCAGTGTGCAAGGTGCACCAGGTCCGGGAGGGACATGGGGGCCAGGAAAAGCAGGACACCGGCCAGCGGAGGGCGCTCCGACGGCTGGAGAGCTAATTCCCAGAAGGTACCAGCAGGGGGTGCCGCAGGGGTGAGTCCCATACAGTTACAAAAGGCAAGTTCCAAAAAATTTGGTTTTGAAATGTCAAATTGAAATGTTTTGACATGCCCAAATTGATTTTTTTTTTTTTTTTTTAGTTTCACCTTCATTCAATATTAAACTACATCCCCCTGTGGTGCTGTGGGGACTTAAAGGAGTTTTGGTTCAAGTACTTCATGCCCCCGTGCCTTTTTAGACCATGCTTCCCAGCTAGACTCCATCTCCTGTGATGCACTGTGGTCATGGGACTCCCATGATGAATTGACCAGAAATGATTTGGTTCAACAAACCATAATGTTTAGATTTTGGTTGACGTGATCTGAAATGAGAGATTTAATTTTGATTTCCCCCCCTCCCCGAACAGAATGTCCAGTGGAAAATTCCTATTCTGCAGAAACTGCATTTTTCTATGAAAAAAGCATTTGACAGAAAATTCCTGACCAACTCTAGTAAAGAATAGTATTTGAAGACAAGCCACATGAAAATACAAATTATTTCACTTCTACATGAAATCTAATCAAATAAGAACACTTATACTGTTAATACAACAATATGTATCATGTATTTCCAAGAGAAACCGCTTGTGAGATAATACAATAATAGGTTACTCTTCAGAGATTTATCTGTTGCCAAGGAAAAACAAAAATATCCCGTTGAATGTATAAAGCATCAGTGCTAATATAATTATTCAAATCCATACCTTAAGGAAGAAAAATTATGTAAAATTTGTAAGCAGAAAGAGATGTAGTTGGTCATTATGGGAAGGAAATTTGTTTAAATTTACAAAGAATGAAACTATATTATGAGATGCTTTGTGTGTCTCTAAGGTTGTAGGATAATTGTATGATATAGCAGAATGTGATTGTATAATTAAAGGGTATGTCTACACTACGGGATTAATCCGAATTTAGATAATTCGAATTTGGGAAACAGGTTGTATAAATTCGATTGTGCGCGGCCACACTAAACACATTAATTCGGTTTTTAACCACATTAATTCGGTGGTGTGCGTCCACACTACCCCATTAATTTAACCACATTAATTCGGTGGTGTGCGGCCACACTAACCCTAATTCGAATTAACAAAATCGATTTTGGCGCTACTCCGCTCGTCGAGGTGGAGTACAGAAATCGATTTTAAGTGCCCTTTAATTCGAATTAACTGGCTCTGTAGTGTGGACGGGTGAAGGGTTAATTCGGATTAACGCTGCTAAATCCGAATTAAAGTCGTAGTGTAGACCAGGCCAAAGACTGATTTGTAATGTCTAGGCACAAAGGGATATATTTAAGGTTGCACATTGAACATAGATTTTTGGGTATCCTGACTTTTGAGTGCTTAACTGGGTAACCTTAGGAACCAACCCAATGCCCACTGAAGTCAGTGGGAATCCTTCCATTTACTCCAATGAGCTTTGGATCAAGCCTACATCTTATTTTGTATCTTTCTGTCTATAGCCTACACAGAAAGGTATATGATATATAGTTGATAATACATATATATTCTATATAAGAATGGCCATACTGGGTCAGACCAAAGGTCCCTCTAGCCCAGTATCCTGTCTTCTGACAGTGGCCAATGCCAGGTGCCCCAGAGGGAAAGAACAGAACAGGTAATCATCAAGTCATCTATTCCCTGTCTCCCATTCCCAGCTTCTGGCAAACAGAGGTTAGGGACACCATCCCTGCAAGTGTGACAAGATGTCCCGATTTTATAGGGACAGTCCCAATTTTGTTTTTTTTCTTATATAGGCTCCTATTACCCCCCACCCCCGTCCCGATTTTTCACACTTGCTGTCTGGTCACCCTAATCCCTGCCCATCCTGGCTAGTAGCCATTGATGGACCTATCCTCCATGAATTTATCTAGTTCTTTTTTGAACCACGCTGTAGTCTTGGCCTTCACAACATCCTTTGGCAAAGAGTTCCACAGATTGACTGTGCATTATGTGAATACTTCCTTTTGTTGTTTTAAACCTGCTGCCTATTAATTTAATCTGGTGACCCCTAGTTCTTGTGTTATGAGAAGGAGTAAATTACACTTCCTTATTTACTTTCTCCACATCAGTCATGATTTTATACACCTCTATCCTATCCTCCCTTAGTCATCTCTTTTCCAATCTGAAAAGTTCCAGTTTTATTAATCTCTTCTTATATGGAAGCCGTTCCCTACCCCAATCATTTTTGTTGCCCTTTTCTGAACCCTTTCCAAGTCCAATATATCTTTTTTGAGATGGGGCGACCACATCTGCACGCAGTATTCAAGATGTGGGAGTACCATGGATTTATACCAAGGCAATATGATATTTTCTGTTTTATTATCTATCCCTTTCTTAATGATTTCCAACATTCTGTTCACTTTTTTGAGTGGATGTTTTCAGAGAACTATCCACAATGACTCCAAGATCTCTTTCTTGAGTGGTAACAGCTAACTTAGACCCCATCATTTTTACGTATCGTTAGGATTATGTTTTCCAATGTGCATTACTTTGCATTTATCAACACTGAATTTCATCTGCCATTTTGTTGCCTAGTCACCCAGTTTTGAGAGATCCTTTCGTACCTCTTCGCAGTCTGCCTGGGACTTAACTATCTTGAGTAGTTTTGTATCATCTGCAAATTTTGCCACCTCACTGTTTACCCCTTTTTCCAGATCATTTATGAATATGTTGAATAGGACTGGTCCCAGAACAGACCCCTGGGGGACACCACTATTTACCTCTCTCCATTCTGAAAACTGACCATTTATTCCTACCCTTTGTTTCCCATCTTTTAACCAGTTACCAATCCTTGAGAGGACCTTCCCTCTTATCCCATAACAGCTTACTCTGCTTAAGAGCCTTTGGTGAGCGACCTTGTCAAAAGCTTTCTGAAAATCAAAGTACACAATATCTACTGGTTCCTTCTTGTCCACATGCTTGTTGACCCCTCCCCCCAAAAATTCTAGTAGATTGGTGAGCCACGATTTCCCTTTACAAAAATCATGTTGACTCTTCCCCAACAAATTATGTTCATCTGTGTATCTGACAATTTTGTTCTTTACTGAAGTCAGGCTTACTGGCCTGTAATTGCTGGGATCACTTCTGGAGTCCTTTTAAAAAATAGGCATCACATTAGCTGTCCTCCAGTCATTTGGTACAGAAGCTGATTTAAATGATAGGTTACAGACTACAGTTAGTAGTTCTGCAATTTCACATTTGAGTTCCTTCAGAACTCTTGGGTGAATACCATCTGGTACTGGTGACTTATTACTGTTTAGTTTATCAATTTGTTCCAAAACCTCCCCTAATGACACGTCAATCTGGGACAATTCCTCAGATTTGTCACCTAAAAAGAATGGCTCAGGTTTGGGAATCTCCCTCACATCCTCAGCCGTGAAGACCGATGCAAAGAATTCATTTAGTTTCTCCATAATGGCCTTATTGTCCTTGAGTGCTCCTTTAGCATCTCGATTGTCAAATGGTCCCACTGGTTGTTTAGCAGGCTTCCAGCTTCTGATATACTTAACATTGTTTTTGCTATTACTTTTTGAGTCTTTGGCTAACTGTTCTTCAAATTCTTTTTTGGACTTCCTAATTATATTTTTACACTTCGCTTGCCAGAGTTTATATTCCTTTCTATTTTCCTCACTAGGATTTAACTTCCACTTTTTAAAGGATGCCTTTTTGCCTCTCACTGCTTCTTTTACTTTGTTGTTTAGCCACGGTGGCACTTTTTTGGTTCTCTTACTATGTTTTTTAATTTGGGATATACATTTAAGTTGAGCCTCTATTATGGTGTCTTTAAAAAGTATGTGTACTTTGTATAAATTAAAATTGTTATGGAAGATTGACCCAAGCCACAACATTCAGATCCAGATTTCAAACACCCCTAAATTTGTTGGTACTTGGAGTCGATGTTTAATGTTCTTACAGATTCACTATACCTCCTTATTTTGGTCGTCTGCATGTGTAATTCAACATAATAAAATGCTGCTTTTATAGAAACCACACAGCCATATTGTATAACCCTGTAAGCTGCATATGGCAATCACAGTAATTATATCCCTTATTACCTATTAGATGATGCTTTAGTCAAGAAATGTTTTATTAGGAAAAAATAACTGTTAAGTTTGTCATAAACACTAAGTTATAAATCATTTATCTACATCCAGTTCTAGAACTAACTTTCATACCCAGTCAGATGATTCCTGTCCTGATCCCTACTCTCATGTGGAGATGAAAAACAGCTTCTTAGCCTGTCTTCCTTGCTATTAACTGACTCTTTCAACTAACTGCTTTTTCTATTGCTGAGACTGAATAGGAATTAATACTGCTAAGCCTGTTTGAAAAGCCAGAGAGAAGTCTTGCTGATGGCTCCATTGCATAGACACCTGTCCTGCAGCCTTGACAAGGACTCATTTCTCATTCTTATTGATGAGTACTGTAGAGAAGGCAGAGTTCTCTGCAAGACGTTCAGGCTTTAAACAGGGAGGGGGGAAACATAAAATCGATCTGTAGTAAAATTGCAGGTGCTCTGGGGCCAGGTGCTCAACTCAACATCAACCTGCCCATCATGAATGTCACTCTCCATTTCTACTTACACCATTACAATCAAGTTTGGAACATGCTGTAGGTATGGAATGTAATTCATTTGATCCTTTTCCAAAACACATCACATTTTCACTCTGATGCCCTATTTTATGTAGCCACCTCTGATATAGGCTATTAAATCCTCACTTCTAACTATAGTATATTATGCTACATTGCCTACACCCTTGACCTAAAGACCTTGCTATTACACAAAATTCTTGTTTCTCAAAATCAATCTTTTGAAAAAAGGGGGCTAAAATTGGTGACCATCTTGAACCTTCTTTTCTACTCTCTGAAATGGAAAACCAAAACTGTGGTCTTTTTAGTAAAATATTTCAATATGGATAATTAAACTTAATTGTTGAACTTATCCTTGTTTAAATTTTGCTTCTAGTAACAGGTTTTCATTGAAGTCTATGGCTCTACATGGACTTTCAGAGAAACCACCCTGTACCTTTCTTTAATGAGGTGCTTTAACTACTCCCCCCAGATGTCTTCCAGTCTGTCATACCCAACACTGGAGTTTCACTAAATCCTCAGCTTATCAAGACCACCAAATTCTGTTATACAGGAAATGCCTAATGACTGATCAAATAATGCACAAATAAGCATTCGCTTGAGGGTTTTGTGTGTGGCTGGTGGGGTAGCTGAGGAAAACAATGTGTAAGAGCATGGGCTAAGACTATAGTGTAGACATGCCATAAGTTTCTACCACATTCTGTTGAACTCTCATCTTAGGTTAAGTAGTGCATAATTAACCATGAAAAAAATATTTATTTTCTGCCTGAAACATAGTATGTGATAAGTGTGCAGTACAGTTAGAAAGACCTATGGCAATTCAGAGATCATAAAATTTGTGAGATGTCGCCAAGGCTAAAGCTTATGCTAAGGAAAAATAATAGAGATGGGGATTTTCAGTACAGGCTAAGGAAATTAGGCATTCAAATCCCCATGAACCCCAATCAAATTTGGGCACCTAACTCCCTTAGGGCTGGTCTACACTGCCGCGCTAGTTCGGCGGCTGGGAATCGAAGTTCCGAGTTCGATTTATCGCGTCTGGTCTGGACGCGATAAATCGAACCAGGAAGTGATCCCCGTCGACTGCGGTACTCCAGCTCAACGAGAGGAGTACCGCGGAGTCGACGGGGAGCCTGCCTGCCGCGTGTGGACCGCGTCTGAACCGCGGTAAGTTCGAAGTAAGGTATGTCGAATTCAGCTACGTTATTCACGTAGCTGAATTTGCGTACCTTACTTCGACTTGGGGGGTAAGTGTGGACCAAGCCTTAGACTCCTTTTGAAAACCCCAGCCTAGATGAATAATTGCATATTGACAGTAAGAGGTAAGTGGAAAAGCAAAATATGTGATAAGCACTCTTTTAAGTAATGCTGTGCACAGGAATATGTTGTTTGTATAAGTCACTAGTTCTTCTTCATAGCTAATTAGCACAGAGAACAATGAGTACTCATAGGACTGGCTCTTACTACTGGGGATTTTTCCTTCTGAATGTTTGTTTTATGATCTAAAAGCTGCCCTTACCTGCAGAATAGCTAAGTCCTTCTCTATGACACTTTGCTTTGCCATCAGGGGATTTGCTAATGGCCAAATGGTATTTTGAACAGAGATTTATGATCACCTTCCCAGTCAATTAAAATTCCAGCTACTACTAAGGCAGAATTCAATTAAGGTTAATTGGAGCTTCTGAAAACTGCTTTTCCAAAGGGAAACAACTCTGGGATTGTGGATCCTAGAGGCTTTCTATCAATTTTAAATAACTTCCAGTACTGTTCTTTTCTGATGCTGATAGAATCCTCCCTCAGACCCCTGTGCTCTTGCTATTATCATGCAATTCAAATGTTGGTTTTTTTCTGTCATAATTTATCACTTTGACTTATTTGTTCTTTTAACGTCTTCTTCTAGAAGGAACAAAAGATGCAAACTAACGTGGAAATGGATTTTTATTTCAGTCCCAGTAGTTTGACATGAAAGAAATATAGCCACTTCTAAGAATTTGACAACATTTCAGTAACAATTATCCAGATAGGTAAAATAACAACTTCCTTTTCTTTTGCTGTTGAAAGGGATGCTAAGAATGTAATGGATAGTCAATAAAGATTAAAAAAGAATAAAATAAAGAGTGGAGAAAACAGGTGTAAATGAAAATCTATTAAGATGCAACTCAGGTTTATCATTCTACCCTAAATTTTATTTTCTTGGCATCAAGGACTATTGTGACAGTTCTTAGCACACTTGATTGAACTGGGAAAACACATGGGACTGTATCTTAGTCACAGAATGCAGAACATGTAGTCCTTGGCTCACAGAGCAATCTCACGAAGGGATGAATAATCATTTCAGCAGTTTATTTTGTCAGAATTTGCAACCCATTGTTTACTGTGTGGGGACTAGTAACAAAATACCAACAAGGAATTAAGAAAAAAAGAGAAAAACCAATAGAAAAAGGATTGCAACTTCTTGAGGGCTCTGTTACTTCTCACACCAGTAGTTGTGTATTTGTCACTAGCTGATTGGAATGTTTTGCTGAATATCATTTCTCTCGCTATGTGTCCTTTGTTTTATTTTAAGAAAAAACACACAACATTGAAACCTATACCTTGGACATATGTGTTTCAGGGTTTCCTTCTCTTCATGAGAAGTACAGGAAAAAGCTAGTCAAACATTACACAGAGGTTAAAGAGAAAAGTTTCTGTGATAAGAAATGATTGTGTAATTATACAATAGCCAGAGGAAAGGAATATGTAGGTGGAAGAACTCTCCGCTGTGTGATTATTAATGAATTCTCTATATTCCTCATGGAAAAGAGCCACATTTATAAAATTAAAAAGTCAATACCTCTTTGATGAGAGGATGTGCAGCCACTGATGTCCTTTATCAAATACAGTGTGCTTTGAAAGAAGAGCAATTGAATCTCAACTTCCAGTCAAGGACATCAGAATGGAGGAAATTGTTCACTATGCTTTCTCTCAGTTACTTGTTTACAGTGCACAGTAAAAACATAATCATTTCATGAGGGAAAGATGATGGCTAGAGACATTGGGGGATGGGTGGGTGATAGTTATCACTGGTACCATATGGCAGCTGGGGAGAAGACACTAGATTCAGTGTCACATTTGGGTGCATGAATTAGCAGTGAGTGACAGATATGGAAGCTTTAAAAGCATCCTTGCTTAGAAAGGTGAAAAGTGCCATGTGACTAGTTAGTGAAGCATGCATTCTACTTCATAGTCTAGGGAGCACTAGAATGTATCTCTCTCTCCTTTCCTTGCTTCTCTCTCTCTCTACCAAAAAGAGGTACTCAAACATTTTAACTTTTGAAAGAGAACTCCCTTTTTAGCTTCCTTTCTGTGGTCTTAAGATTCACAGCATCTTTCTAGAATACTAAAGATCTTTCTTGTTAATATCTCAATGTCTAATTTAGGACAGGGGTTCCCAAACTTGGTTTGCAGCTTGTTCAGGGCAAGCCCCTGGCAGGCTGCGAGACGCTTTGTTTACTTGAGCGTTCGCAGATATGGCTGCTTGCAGCAGGGCCGCCCAGAGGATTAAGGGGGCCTGGGGCAAAGCAATTTCGGGGGTCCCTTCCATTAAAAAAAAGTTGCAATACTATAGAATACTATATTCTTGTGGGGACCCCTGCGGGACCCGGGGCCTGGGAGAAATTGCCCCACTTGCCCCCCCCCTCTAGGCAGCCCTGGCTTGCAGCTCCCAGTGGCCACGGTTCGCTGCTTCCCACAGCTTCCATTGGCTGGGAATGGCGAATTGCAGCCACTGGGAGCTGCGAGTGGTCGTACCTGCGGACGCTCAGATAAACAAAGCGTCTCACGGCCCACCGGGACTTACCCTGAACAAGCTGTGAACCAAGTTTGGGAACCCCTGATTTAGGATATGCAGTGTTGGTGTAGCCATGTCGGTCCCAGGATATTAGAAAGAAAAGGTGGGTGAGATAATCTTTTATTGGACCAACTTCTGTTGGTGAAAGAGACAAGTTTTCAAGCTTACACAGAGCTCTTCAGGTCCTCAAGTGTGAAAGCTGGTCTCTCTCACCAAACAGAAATTGATCCAATAAAAGATATTACCTCACCCACTTTGTCTCTCTAATTTAGGATTGTGTCACCAGAGGTGATTAGCACTGCCAAGCTCCAGCCATCCACTGCCATGCCCCACCTCAGTTAAAGAGGTTTATTTTTTATAACAAAGGTTAACAAAGAGCATGCAGTCTTAACTCAATACCTGGCCCCCAGGCTTCAGGGCCACCCCTCCCAGAGGTCTCTGACACTCCAGCTCCTGGCAGCTTCCTCACCAGCTCTGCTCTCCCCTTGGAGCTACACCTGTGGGGCTGCTTCCTTAAGCCCTCGGGCCTCACCCCAAGCACTAACACCACTCCAGCATAGCTTTTTCACCCCAGATCTCAGCCTGTCTCACTCCTCCTTCCCTCCAGCTGCCTACTAGCAGCCCTTTATAGGCCCAGGTGTAGCCCAGTCCTCTTCAATTAGCTGGATTAGGCTCACCTGCTCCAGTCCAGAGGTGCTAGGCTCAGTCATTCCACAGAGACCAGCTGCCCTGTGACAGATATGTATACACTGGGGTCAGGGTGTGTGATTGCAACATGCATAGATTTGGATGCCACTAACAGTGAAGCTGTGGTAGTACAAACTTCAGCACAGGCTATACAATCCTGCCTGGGAACGTGGGTATGTATTTGGGCAGCTGTCTTGTGCTGAAGCTTACCTAAGTCTCACTTCTCTGCTTTTGGTATCCAAGTTAGCTAGATCAAAACTGGCTCCAATATATCTACATGTGCTACAATCACATATCTGATTGCAGTGCAGACATACCCTAAGACAATGAAATTTGAGAACATAGGTTTTGTTGGGCAGGGAGCCTTGCCAATGTGTGCAAAGGCTGTCAAAAGCGGGTGCTGAGTTTGAATTTCAAGTTTGGAACCAGGCCGAGTCTTGGTACATGGTAAAATGGATAATGTTTGCAGGAAGGAAGGGGAAAGGCAGTGCCTCCAGTGTGTTATTTCAAAGTAACAATAACAGGCTGGATTGTGAAACTCCTATTGGTGAGCACGAGAGGTCCCAATGTGAGTAAGGAGTTCACCATTTGGTCCCATGGAAGTGTGGTTCTTAAAGGGTAATAAGAACTCTTAATGGCTGGTATACACACAAAATAATTGCATGCAAAGTATAGTGCTGACTACAGAGGGCATGGTGAAAAAGCATAGTATTTCTCTGTAGGGATCATTTTGTGTGTAGGCATCTCAGATGAGGAGATGCTGTTTATACCAAATTATCTGAAAGATGCCATCTAAAATGGAAGAAGAAAATAGCAACAGAATAGTGAAAAAGCAATTTTTTCAACTTCTGGGTTATGCAGCCCCAAAAGAGGTCATTAGCAGCTGCTAGTATAGGGGTGGAAGAAGGAGAGGGAAATGTGGTTCCCATTCCCTGTTGCTTTCTGAGCCATTTATGACTGATCTCCTTTGATGCCAGAAGCACCACATAAACCACTGTTTATTTCATCTCTCAGTTAGTCTTTTGAAGCATCAGAGGAACAGTCACGAAAGATTAGGATTCTGCGGTATGTGTGAAGGTTGTGAGAAGCTGAGGTTTTGACTGTAAGAAAAAGGCTGAGAACCTGGCAATAAGGGGTCATAATTACGAACTCCAGAAATTATTCTACTTTTATTTTTGTAGGAGCTTTCCCTAACCCTTCTTAAAATAATGTAGTTAAATACAAAGAAGCCCACTTATAATGAATTCAGACACAGCAGTGAGAATCTGCTTCTAGTGAAAAAGGGAGTCTAAAGTGATCAGTTAACGGACCTTAAGGCCTTTTGCTGAGCCTTGAATGCAGCTATGAAGGGATCTGGGTGCAACTACTTAGGCAGGGTGTTCTGCGAACTGAAAAGACTCCATTTCTAGCTCAGTCCAATTGGAATGTTGTGACATGGAGCAAAGATGAGCCAGCTGCTCTCCATGGAGGAACATAGGGGCAAGACTGTTGCTCAGGTACCTGAGAGCTAGGTTATAGAAATCCGTCTCTGTGGCGTCATTAGAAATGTTTAAATGGATGTAAACAACTATTAGTCCTCACGTTTGGTATTCTGAAAGGGTGTATGTGGGGGAGATCTTGAAATATTCCAAGGACTGAATAAACAATTGAAACTGAATACTGAATGGACAGATTTCCTTGGAGTGACAATATAAGGAAAACATGCAACTGAGAAAATATCCTGTGATCTTTGAAAGGAATATATACAGGCTGGAGCTGAGGATCAGTCTCTGCAGGACTAGGAATCTGAAGTCTTTTTCTTTCCCTCTTGATTTTTTCAGACTGTAAATGCTTTTTTCATAGAGGTTTGGAACAGAGTGGCTCAGAAACACTTCTGTCATTTTAATGCATTTGTTTTGGATCACTCAGGATGCATCTTCATATAGCACAGATTCTTAGTATAAATGGAAAATTTAGACACATTTTATTATCTGTATAGTACATTAAAGATTTCAAGAAAATCCAGCCAGTTGATCATACAGCAGGTTGTTCTTGAAAGAGACTCTAGTCTCTCTAGAACATTCATCAGCATGACAACTCAAGGCATCAAATTTCACACCCATGTTGTGATGGGGTTTTCACTCCGTTAGCCTGGAAAGGGTTAAACAACCTGATAGGCCACACCTGAGGGAGTGGTAGGCTCGATGAGTAAGCACTAAGTGAGAATGGAGCCTAGCTGGACAGGAAGGGGAAATTAGGCTAAGGCCAGAAAGTGAGGACAGAAGGAGGTTGCACTGGGAAAGCTTGTCAGTCTCTTGGCTTAGAGAAGGAAAAGAGAAAACCCAGGGAGAGAATAGAAGGTATAAGGTCCTGAAGGAAGAGTGTACTCAGAAGCATAGTGGAGTAGAAGCCTGACAGAGGTGAAGTAGGAAAAGGCTCAGAGAAACAGTAGCAATGTGTGGGATGGTGCAGATCTTGGCTCCTGATTTGAATGGTCCCTGACCTGGAATTCAGAGGAGTGGGTGGGCCTGGGTTACTCTACAAACCACTGGGGAAGTAGCATAGCCTTGAAGTGGAGGGCTGCCTGGAATGATTTCCAGTCAGCCAGTCCAGGGAGACTTTGATACCGCAGAAGGGGAAAGCTATAGTGACTTGGTTGGAGGGCCAAATCATAAAGGAGCATCCTGAGTCACAAACAGGAAACATTGCAACTCCTGGAGTGTGAGAGGAGGCCACAGCACAAGCAAGAGACAGAAAGGGATGTCAGACAGTGTGGAGTTATTCCCAAATGCAGCCACAAGGAGATGCCCCAGCAGTGAGTAGTGGTGCCTATGGCACACATTCATATCCAATTCAAACCAATGTTTATAATCTTATTTATTTATAGTTAAGGCTACGATTCTGTCATGGAATCTGTGACTTCCATTGACCTCTGTGACACTTTCTGCTCTGGGGCTGTAGCTCCCAGCCCCTGCCCTGGCAAGTAGGGGGACTCACTGCAACTGCCCAGCTGGGGTGGGTGCTGAACCTGCCTATCCTTTTTGTCAGGGATATTTTTAGTGAAAGTCAGGGACAGGTCACTGGCTTCTGTGAATTTTTGTTTATTGCCCGTAATCTGTCCATGACTTTTACTAAAAATATCTCTGACCAAAAACTTAGCCTTATTTATAATCCTCTCACCTCTAGTATTGCTTATTTACTTTTGCATGTGTGTATCTCTACAGATTACCAAATAGTTATAAGTGTTCCCATGGTAGGCGTGGTCTACTGAAAAGACTAGAGCAATGCTCTCTTGAAAACTATAACAGTGTCACATCAGCAACAAAGAATGCTATCATGTAATTCTAGTTTAGGTATATTTTGGGATAGCTCATAAAATGTTCCATTTTCCTACTCTTATGTCTTCCAATTTCAGTTTTTGTCATAATTACAATGTCTCTCTTTTTAGGAAAAAGATGATATAATTACTCATAGTTGCATGTGGCCAGGCAGGAGTAATGTAAAAACCCTGGCATTTAAGGGCCATATATTTACAGAAGGCCATAGGTCTGTGGGCAAAAATGAGTACATAAGTTTGAGCTTAAATTTGTGAGCATAATAATCATGACTGTGCTCCCATAGTGAGAAGTGGAATATGCAAATTGTCATTTGGACACCTAAATGACTATTTACATGCACAAATATACACAGTTGTGGTAGTTAAATGTATAAATATTGCCAGGGAATTGTATGCTAACATTGGGTTGTCTTTGTAACCAATGAGCCCTAAAACCCATGGATATCTTGGCCCTGTGGTGGTAATTTGTATACCCTGTTATAGCGGCTTTATCTTGGTCTGGAACATTTCTGTGTGTGTTGTGGTTTTTTTTTATTTTTAATAATAACAATAAAAAAAGAGGCCAGAAGAGGCCATTGGATCCTCTAGTCTGACTTCCTGCATAGCTGGAGATATGTCTACACTTGGAGCAGCGGGTGTGATTCCTAGACATACTTGTGCTAGCTCTCATTGAACTAGCATGCTAAAAATAGAGCATAGCCTCAGCTGCCAGAGGGACTAGCTGCTGTGAGTAGACATGTGTCTGAGACCCTAGGTATGTACTTGGGGTAGCTAGCTTGTCTTGCTGCTCATGCTGCAGTGATGACACTCTATTTTTAGCATGTGAAATCGACGAGCGCTAATGGGAGCAGGTCTCCTCTAGCTGGGGATGACACACCCAGTGTGAAGTGTGTAGATGTAGCAACAGAATTTCATCCACTTATTGAGTACTAATACTTTCACCTGAAACTAATTCTATTGGGACAAAACAACATTTTGGCGATGGGCCCAATTATTATTAAAAAAAAAAAAGAGTAAAACGCAACTTTGATTTAACAAATATCTGTTTAAAAGTGAGTATACAAAGAGGTGCAAATACACTGAACAGACATTCTCTTTAACTTACCCAAATATTCACTCATCATCCAACTGTCTGGGTGGTGACAAATATTTAGTTAGTTGTTGTTTGTGATGCTACAGTTGAAACATTATTATAGAGATGAGAAATGAGTCTACTAGCTGGACCTATTCAGTCACTAAGGGCAAGATCATGGCTCACCCTATGGACCTGCAGCCAGGAGTAAGGGGTGGTAAGGTGCCCCTTTACTTCTCTGTGTGGGCTACCTGCATTACAGCTCACTCTAGATCACACTCCAAGGTTCTGTTCTGTTCTACATAGGATTCTACATAGTGTTTTCCTCACTGTTAAGCAATGGGCCAACCCAAGTGGCTGCTACTCCCATTCACCCACAGGTGATATGGAATAGGCAAGCAGGTGTACCGTATGTGCAGAGTCCTGACTCTCCTCTCCTATTATATGCCAGTCAGCATAGCTGAGCCGGTATTGACAGGGACATAATCTGCTACTGGTATATATCAGTAGCAGATTCCTTCTCCCTGAAGTAAGAGGGAGATCAGGGCACTATCAGCAGATAGTTGCACTATCAGCTGCCCTGTACTCAAAGCTGGTTGTAAACTGACAGTTTAGCCCTGAGTAATATAGTTCACCTTTGCCGAATCTCCAGTTCTTTGTCATTTTTGAGACAAATGACACAGGCAATGATGGTTTCATCACTTCTCCAGAGAGGCTATTCTACAGTCTAATTGTTAGGAAATGTTTCTTGATAGTCAATTTCAATTTCCTCTTTTCATTTTTCTCCTCATTGCATCCATTCTGTCACTCTAACCACCTTGGACCATCCCATACAATTCCTCTCCATTCTGGGAGTTGCACTGTACCTTTCATCTATCTATACAATAGTTCATTATGATTTGACCTAGGTGCATGCTGGTACAAGCTGATGGAGGTGTGAGAGCCTCCTTGTGACCATCATTTTTTCTATGAAATTCAGTTTGCTACGGGAGGGGAAGATTATAAACCTCAGTTAGAGCATCTGCATTTCATGGGTCAAAATGCACTAAAAATAAGACCACGTAGGAATACCAGGAAAAAACAAGCCACAGGTTTATAAAATAATAGCTGGAAAGGGAAAATAATTCCAATAGCAAAGCTTTGAGTCAGACTGTGATTTCTTGATCATTAACCTTGATTAGTAATGTAAATGAATGTGCTCTAAAATTCTCAGGAAAGCTCGTATCTTTCTACCCACCACATACACTGGTATGTCTTCACTACCCACCGTATCGGCGGGTAGCAATCGATTTATCCGGGATCGATATATCGCGTCTCATTAAGACGCGATATATTGATCCCCGAACGCGCTCACCGTCGACTCCGGAACTCCACCAGAGCGAGCGGCGGTAGCGCAGTCAACGGGGGAGTCGCGGCCATCGATCCCGCGCCGTGTGGACCCCAGGTAATTCGATCTAAGATACTTCAATTTCAGCTATGCTATTCACGTAGCTGAAGTTGCGTATCTTAGATCGATCCCGCCCCCCCCAGTGTAGACCAGCTATAGCTGCTGGTTTCAGAAGATTCTACTGAACACATGATGATTTTCCTTCCCCAGCCATATTTAGCCAGCAAATGTGTCTGCAAGCAGTTTAAAATAATACACTGATAAGGCCAAAACACAGGAACAGGAAACTGTATAGGCCTCAGTTCAAGAAACTTAATTTTTAAAAAATGAAAGCAGAGATGCCTCTTTACATTTCTAGGACCCCAAATTGGGGAGGAGGGAGGGTGTTTGGCAAAGGATTTTGCACCCCCTAAAATCCACCTTTGTGATGAAGATTCAAGGGCTTAGGCCATTCAAGAAATGAATGTTTCCAAGGCTCCTGGGTTCATTCTTAGCAAATTCCTGTTTTAAGGAAATGGGTTTTTAAAATCATTTAAATCACTCCTTTCTAGAGCTCTTCAGAAAATTAAACTATTCTTTATGCAAGATGACACAGACCACTGGATTGGGAGGGGAAGAAAAAGTCAGAAAAGGGCTAGAGAATTATCTTACCCCAGTCTTATTTTTTCTCATTTGTCTTGTGTCTATTTCCATGGTATTACTTGGATTGTAAGTTCTTTGCAGTCGGGAGTGTCTTTGTTGTGTTTTTACATTGCCTAGCACAGTGGGGTCTGGTCCTTGACTAGGACTCCCTGGTGATACAATATTAAGTGTATTTGATAAAGTTCCCTCCCACAGCCAATTGGTTTCTATATAAATATTGGTCTTAAAATGGTTTTCATTTGTTACCCCTCTCTTAGGCAATGTAAAGCATGTTGCTATCAATGACTTGCTTTTTTGGCATTGTCTGGGGATAAGAGACAGGATATTTGGGTTCCGCTCCCTACTATGCCATTTCCCAAATGCCTTTAGACAAATCTCTTCACCTCACTTTGCCTTGTTTCCCTCCCTGTAAAATGCGGATAATGATACTTGCCTATGTCACAAGGGTGTCATGATTGTGAAGTTACGGATGTCTTTAAAGCACATTGAGATCCTCAGAGGGGAGATGCCACAAAAACAAATTATTGTTAGTCACAAACTTAGCATTCATTTCAGCAATTAAGAGTTAGCAGGCAGGGGACTGACACAAATATGTTCTACAAGCAAGTAATTGCTAAGAGCTGATTTTGAGTATCTTCCTTCAGTTAGTAATTTGTTCACCTCAAAGCTAAATCAAACCTTTTCAACTCATCAGACCTCTTCTTATCTCTTTTGTTTTGCAATACACTACACCATTCTGGGCTAAATCCTTTCCCCACACCTGTGTGACTCCAAATCAATGCAACTGTAATTGAGAACAGAATTTGGCCATTATCTGTATGCTTCAAGATGCTACTGATGAGGCAGTGATTGGGAAAAAACACACAGTACACTTCAGAGACTTGGTTCCAAACTGCTCCTTTCAAAATCTCATGAACATATTGGCAATCTGTTGTAAATGCAGCACAGTTTTGTGATTTACAAATAAGCTTTTGCTGGTTTGGTACAGTAAAAAGATGCTCAATATCCATTACTGAGACTGCCTTAAGGGGCTATTCTTGCTGCCAACCTGGCTCATCTTTTCCAAACAGCCTGTGCGGAAAAGACTTTGTAGGTTTTATAAAGAAGTGCCACTAGATGGCACAAAAGGCTTTTGCAAAGCAGATTGTTGAGAGATTTTGATCATAAATCCCATATGCAATAACGGGTTCATAATGCATCCTACAGACTATATGTTGTATTTTTCCCTAAGATATAAAATTTCATTTTCAATAGAGGAAGCTGTTCTCTTATATCTAGCATGTTCCCAATGTTAGGTTTCCTTTCCAAGAAGTGGACAAGCTAAGCCTTTAATGTGCACTGACCAAGACATCTGTGTGATGTTTGCAGTGAAATGCAGGATTGATAACATGAGGGAATGAAAACGCATAAGCCACAGTCTTGGCAGGCTGGATATAGAGAGTTATTCTTTGTCTAAAAAATGAACATTAGGCTTGTCACAAATGTATTCATGCTGATCCATTAAGACAGAACATCCAGGTCAGAGGGAAAGGTTTGCAGAGAACCTGCCTCATTATGGGAGTATAGCTAAGGAGACAACTAAAATTCATTTTTTTGGGTCTTGTTTTGTCATTGTAGCTATTAGATGGGCGTTTAGATATAAAAACCAGTGATGGACAGAAACAGATTCTTGCTTTTTTGCCACTCTTTGACATTATGTGCTCCCATGGTAGTAATAATGCGATATAAAAAATTACTAATGTTGACGATGGAGATAAAGGTAAGGCTTATACCAACCACACACACACATTTCAATTTTCTCTTGGCATTAATATTGCTCTTAGCATATTGATTTTAGCAGAAGTAATAATAGTTGAAAGCCATTGCTGATGTATCCTCCTGCAGTGTTGTTGGTGATGGTGTTAAACACTGAATGTTACACATAATTTCCTGGAAATAGACCTGCTAAAAGCTGTTTTTTATAATCTGGAGTTCTTCTGAGCTAAAGTTTTAGGTGATTTCTGATTCTTAAGATGATTCCTTGATTCAGTGCTGATAAAATTGGTGAAGCAGTGTGGGGGAAAAAATTAGCCACTGCCTGAATGATGAACAAATCTGATGAGAAAAATCTAAAAGGTTTGGACAACCACCCAGAAGTTTTGATTTTTATCTAAACTTCTTAGATCTAAAGCCAGGCTAGAAATCTCATCAGAACAGCCTGTTTTAAAAGCTTCCTGATACCTTCTGTTTTTGGTTAGGCTGGAAATACTGAGATGAGCCTTCCTGGTAGCATTTTGGCACTTACCTTTCCAGTCCTGGCCAGAACTCCAGAGTGCAAAAATATATAGATTGTCCCTCTGCACTGTGAAGTTACTGCCTGAATGGTTGATGTTTTGGTGTTTGGGGTGGGAGGGGGGCAAGACTAGATCTGGGTGAAATGTTTCCAACAAAAAAAGTATATAAAATATTTTTTGTGAACAAAAGGCAGATTTGGGTTGACTGAAATACTCTGTGAATCTGGTGTTGAATTTTCCAAATTGTTTTGATGGAAAACTAACAAATTTCAACCTCCTCCTCAAATGAAAAAAAAAAAAAGACTAGATTTTTTACAATTTCAAATGACTTTTCATTTTGAAATTTGCTTCAATTTTATTATCCCCCTTGTTTAAAACAAACTAGAAAATGAAACAAAAGACTTCATTTCACACCTCACCATTTTTTTTTTTTTTTTTTTTTTTTTTTTCAAATAATTTTTTTTTGTGTCAACACTAGATGATGATGGGTTTTTTTTTGTTTTTGTTTTTGTTTTGATTGGACCGTGAACTGAAAAATCAGTTGTTAGCACAGTCTACCCAAGGCTGACAGCGTTAACACTGATGATGATTCTTCTGTGGCAGTTCAGTATTTGCTATGGGACTGTCATAGAACCTAACAGGTCGCCTCCAGGTCACCCACTAGGACTGCTCTGAGGGGAATCCAAGCCTCTGCTGCTCTGGATTCCTGGGTATTCCAAGCTTCTGGAGCCTCAGCAGGCTGCAGCACTGGTTCCTTCATTGGCCCCTTTGGCATATTATCAAGCTGAGAGTCAGTGCCCATTCACCCCTTCTCGGAAATGGAACTCCTGGGCCCCCAGTACCAATGCTAACCCTTCCCCGGCCAGGGTAACCCAGTTACTTAAACACCCTCTCCCAGAACTCCACCCAAATGGTATGAAGCTTTACAGAGTGTTTACATGCCTCTGATAAATGTCAGAAATATCTATTTGGCTGCAGGCTTGTGTATGGCTCAAAGACTGTACTGTTGACTTTACTAGTGGGTCTCTTGACAGGGAATGAAGATCAGGGTTAAAATCCTGGCCCCACTGAAGTCAATGGTAGAATTATCAGCTGCTGTTGATATGGTTGATTATGAGGTGGTATTGACTCAACTGCTGGCAGGATTGTCTGTGAAGGGCTCTCACCTTGGGAAGTCTCTCCTCAGTTGGTCTGAATTAGCCCAAATCTGTTGACTTTCAAGCATGCTGCAAAGCTCTGTAGTGTGTGTGTGTGTGTACGGCTAGGATTTACGTACTGGAAGTTGAGGGGCTTTCTTTTTCTTTCTTGACTTTAGGGGAATTGTTTGTTTGCATAGGTATGTGTATTTCCGATATGTGACAATGCTTACAGCCAGGAGCAGTGCCAGGGTTTTTGCCGCCCTAGGCGGCAGCGCTCCTCCTCTGAGCATTCGGCAGCGGGGTCCTTCCGCTCCGCGTCTTCTGGGCACTTCGGCGGCGGGTCCTGGAGAGAGTGAAGGATCCGCCGCTGAATTTCCGCCGAAGACCCAGAGCGGAAGGACCCCCCGCCGCCGAATTTCCGCCGAGGGCGGCAAAATGCCGCCCCCCAAATCGTGCCGCCCTAGGCGACCACCTAGGATCGCCTAGTGGAAGCACTGGCCCTGCTTATAGCCCTGGATAGCTCTGTTTCTATGTATGATTTGTATAAATCCTAATAAATGAAATCTAATGAGTAAAAAGGTTCTTCAAAATACAACCAGTTTGGGAGTGAGTGTTAGGTGAAGGTTGAAAAGAAAGAGTGTGTCTGTTTTGAATTGCCTTTCCCTAATATCTCTTCAGGATCAGATACCATTTGAAAAAAAAAAAAAACTCTGACTCTGGCTAACTAGTGGGACAGAAGTTGCCTTGTTGCCCGGAGAGGTTCATGAATTATCAGCTTTATGTTGTTTCTCTGGTATTCCACCACCTCCAGAGTGAATGATATAAACAAAGGGCCGAATTCTAACCCGAGCTACTCGCATACAACCCCATTAACATCAAAACATGGAGATAACTGAATTTGCCCTTTCAGACCTTTGCTCTAATATTGACTTTGATTATCTGATCTCCTTTTCCTTCTCTGGATAAAATCAAACCTAATACTTTCCCACTCTTTCCCCCCCTCCCTACCTCCAATCTCCCAACCCTTTCATCTTTCTTAGTATAATACTGGCCCCCAATTTCTTTTGTGCCCAAAATGGGCTCAGTGTTTGCCACATCCTGAAAAAATCAGAAATAATGTTCCAGATGTAAAGATTCCTCCTTTTTCTATATTTTTAGCACATACTTTATCCCTTTCTGTAATTGGGCATACTGCACTCTCTAGATAACACCTACCCTCACTGCCTGCAGGCCAACTGGTACTGTATAACATCACTTTTCTGCTATCTGAATTTATGATTGACAGATGCGTTAGCACCTTTTGGCATCTGACACACACTTTGTCCTCAAACCATTTGTGCTATTCTGATAAACAATTTCATTCTTTTCTTCTCTTTAGACTCTGAAAACTTTTCCATGTGATGGAGCTGAAATGGAACAGAGGATTGCAAGAATATTTCTCCTCTGGAGTTGTATGGTTTGGTCTTTGACCTTGTAGTAGAAGGTGGTTGATAATGGATCACTTATCAAAAATTTATTGTGTAATTTGTTAGGGTGTTTTTTGTGTGTGTGGTTGGGGAGGGGGGAGGGGCACAAGCTCGCTGTGAATGGCTAGTGCTCCCCAGGGTACAGATTGTAAAGTATTACCAGATTTTGCAAGGGTTGCATTATCCTCACATTTTGGTTTTATACGATTTTGATTTTATTAGATTAATTTTTGTATTGAGGTACATGTTGTTACAGATACTATACCTAGAGAAAAACACACAGCATTTGACAGGAAAGATTCTGTAACTATAGATACCAAGTCCTCATGGTTCCTCATAAATGTGGATTAATTAGTGTGCAAAATAATGAATTTTAATTTCTGTAATATTTCAGTGTTTTTTATATTTGTGCCCAGGGCCAGTTTGGAATTTAGAAAATGTACTTTCAATTAAATGTTTGTGAGGCGGGTGGGTTTCACAACACACACGTTCTAATTTTTGATATTTCAATGTTTCTTGTTTGAAATAAATTTTGAAACTCAAAACTGCCAAAAAAAAAATTGAGGCTTGTGCTCAGAAATAGGATCCTGATGAGTGAATTTTGGAGGGAGGGGGAAAAAAATTCTGGAGGCCTACTTAACTCATTTCTATGAAATGCAAATCTTCAAATGTCAACATTTCCCAATTTCATTAGGAATATTTTTCACAGGCCTGCATAGAATATAAGCAAATTCCTTCACCCTACTAGATATAAACACTTCTGCTCTTTGCTTGAAAACTACAGTCCTTAGTGAAATTCATTTGTCATTCAGTTGTAATCTACCAAAAAGCTACTTTTCAATAGGGGCTTATTTCACTCTGCTCACATACCCTTCTGCACACAGCTGAAGCATGGAGCTCAATTCACTTAACACTATTAGGGGATATTGCTCTTTTAGAATGTGACTGAAGGAAGTTAGTGACTGGGCATAAAATGGAGGATCTTACACTGTGCATGAACCGTACCAGTTCTGTGTATAAACAAAGTACTTCAGCTTTCAGCATGGTCAGTTGCTTAACCTTTCAAACACACGTGCACACAGAAAGGGAAAGAAAATCCAGAAATTTACCCAGTAGCTTACTTTTTGATTCTCTGTTTACTCAAGCTTATCTCTTATAGTATATTGTGTACAGCAACTTTATAGTCCGATACAAGCCCAGCAGTCTGCCCCACTGCTCACTAGAAGCTCAATCTTGCAAGGTGCTGAGCACTCCTGGCTTGATCCAGCAAAGCACTTAAGCCTCTGCTTAACACACGAGTAATCCTAATAACTTCAGTGCTTAGCACCTTGCAGGATTGAGCCTGGGAGCTCTGTGTGTAGTCTTATTTTTAGACAAAGCTAGATAACAGGCCTGGGCCGCAGAATATGCAAAAGAGAGAGAACCGGTTCTTCAGATTCTACTTGCCTGGATTCCATTGTGTTTCCACTATTCCCAACATCCTGCTGTTGTCCCCTGTGAAATGAAAAAATAACATGGAAAATACGGCAAACTTTTCCCCTGAATTGCAGATGGTCTTACTGAAAATAATGTCTGAAATGTTTCTTCCCTTGATCTGTAAAAATAAAATGAAGTAAACAATGTTTCTGTGACACAGTAAGAGCGCTGGTATGAGAAAATGTCTCAAGAGACCTTGATGCATTCTCAGGCATCAGCCTGAGGCATTTTACGCACTGTGGCAGCAGTTTTTGCAATACCTCTAACTAATCTTTGTGCCCTTAGAGGATCCAATCTTGCAAACACTTATGCAGGGAATAACTTTGTTCACGAGTAACTGCATTGAGTGAACTTAGTAGAATTGCTCACGTAAGCAATGTCGCTTCTGTGTATCAGTGTTTGCAGGATCAGGCCCACTATGGGGTGAAATGGAATCTTTTGATACGTGTACATGCACACACAAATAAATCTCCATGCTGTAGCAGCTACAACCATCTCAACTGACGTAGTCATTGGACATCAGAGATGTCAAACAAAACCTGTGGGCTTTTTAAAAGTTTGTTTTGGATGGGATAAATGATAAAAAAAACAAACACTCTTAACTTGTTTCCCTCCATGGGGCCAGCTGTGTCTATGCATCTCCAGGAAACCATTATCAAATACACCTGTCCCAGGATAATTTATTTTCCTTTCTTCCTCCCTAGGGTGAGCAGATAGCAAGTGTAAAAAATCAGGACAAGGGGTGGGGAGTAATAGATGCCTATATAAGAAAAAGCCCCCAAAATCGGCCTTCCCTACAAAATCGGGACATCTGGTCACCCTATTCCTCCCAGTTAGTTCTATCAGTTTGGTACATTCTACCTTCGATTCATGTGTCCTCAGGCCCAGACAATGCACCTATAATTGGATTGCCCTTTGCCTGGTCAGATGTTCTGGAGTCTGCAATGCTTCCCTACCTCAAAAAACTTGTTCACTAATACTTTACAGTGTGCTGATATCTAGGACGCACCAGGATTCCTGAGCAGAGAATAAAGGCAATGGTGGATAGGAACAGTGGCAGGGCCCTATAGAGAGTGGGATTAAAAATTGGATTGGATGGGATGAGATGAGTGGCATGTGACAACAATTGACTCAGGTAATTATTTTTTAAAATATTTTGCACTTGAATAGTGCTTAATCCCCCAATCTCCAATTTTCACAACACCCCTCTGGGGATAGATATTAATATTACCCATTTGATACATGGGCACAGATTAAAAGTACCTTGCTTAAGGTCTCAGAGGTAGAACTGGGCATAGAAGCTATAAGACCTGACACACTCCCCTGCTCTGCTTACTTGACCATGCATGTGGGAAAGAAAGGGTAGCTGAGCAGAAAGAGGGATGTACCTTAGATTGATTCCAAAGTACATCAGCCATGAGTTCAAGTTGGATCATCTGATGGGAGAATTGGAGATGAATTATGCTAGGTTCAGTTTTTGGAGAGACAGATCATGAATGTAAGTAGGTCCGCAGGATGGTTAGAAGAGACCAGATGGAATGCACCTCTATTTCATGGTAGGTGAAAGGCAGTAAATAGAAAGCCCAAGAACTAAGATTGGGTCTTTAGTTTGACTTTGTCTCCCAGGTTTCTTGAGCGGAAGGGGTACACCGTGTCGGGGGTGGGAATTTCAGCTTCAGAAATTCATTAGGGTGTAAGGTTTTGGTGACCTGTGTAGCAACGTGGGGTCTTGTTTTTCCAGGGCGTCCACACCACTCACTCCTAGCCTAGGGCCAGACTATCCCCTCCAGTTCCCAGTCTGTGGTCCTATCTGTCTGGTAATAAAAGATTGACAGAAATTGAATTCTCTAACTTTGCCTTAAATTGTGCGTTGGTTCCACCTCCCTGTGCACATCTGTGTGCACATGCACATGCTTGAGAGAGATCACCAGACAGCAACGCGTCACAAACAGGGCTGTGTGTGGATTCTCCACAGACTGGGAGGGGCTGCAAAATAGGACGGAGGTAGATGGGGATTTTGTGTGTACCTGGAGATTAGGATCTGGTCATAGGGTGAGGGAAAGGACAGGTGGGGTCCTATGTATGTTCCTTCACATGGAGCCCATAAAACCTAGAGCTAGCTATGGCTAGCTTATTATCAGGAATAAAATACAGTAGTTCTAACTTAGTGTTTTAAATGGTGAAACATGATGTCTTTCTGGCTGTGATCACTGCTATTTTTAACCCAGAATCTCTAAAAACAAAATTTAGAAACAAACACTTTTTTTTTTTTATCCTGGTAAATTCAATAAACTGAACTGAGTTGGTATTTGAAGTGGCAGCCAATTGGAGCCTGGGATTTGGGTAACATTACTTACCAGCTCCCAAGAATAGCTTCACTGTGTGATAATTGGATAGTAGCTTTCCATTCTGATTGGCCAGGAACGTCCCCTTCTAGTACAAGAGGAAGATAATCAGTCATGTTACTAGCTTTTGTCTTGGCAAAGGTATTTAGATTTCAGCCAGCTGGTTAGCTGCCTGAAGGCCACCTGCTTGACTGAAAAAGAGAGAATCAGTTCCTTTCTTTTTGCAAAGGAAAGGGAGGGAATATTGACTTGTGTGATCATTTCAGGTGGATGATTAAATTTGGCCTCTCAGGCCCCAGATGAAAATTCAATTCAGATGACTAGTTTTCTTTTCATACACTGTTGAGCAATCCTGTGTTCTGCCATCACTAATGTTCCCGATGTTGATTGTCCTTTCACTTTAACAAAGCACAGAATACCCAGCCTGCTCTCTATTTCTTATACCTTCGGGCTATTGAAATGTAATGAGGAGACTGTGCTCACTTAAGTTAAGGACACGGCATCTGCACTTATCAGACTGTCTTGTGTACTCCATAAAGTAATACACTGATGTTGTACTGGGTGAATTGTCAAGTCAGAATTGTCATAACTTTTCTGCTGACTTAGTGGTTTTCAAATATACCGCTCTGAGCTGCCTGTGTCTTGAACATATATTTCATGGGGAAAAAAATTGTCCTGAACTTTGTGTTGTAACTAACTGCATAAATGATAGAACTGTAGGATAATACCCTCTATATACAGGTGCAGATGAAGTAGAGCATAAGCAAGGAAAGGCAGGCAAGTGGAATGCTTAGCGTATTCTTGTTGTGTTTGTCACATGTATGCTGAGGATGCCTAAATAGCTAACTAGGGTAATTTTTCTCATGAATATGGATGGCAAAAACTAGCCCTTAGCAATCAGCTATGCATATATGTTCTCAATATTGCTTCATATAGCAGTATCTTGTATAGCTAGTATGCTATGAGCTAACAGATATTTGCCACATAGATGAAAATCGTATAACAACCTTAATATGGGTGCTATTCTACATGAATTATTCTGAGTTCAACAGTATAATACTGAAGCTGGATGCATGGACCTCAGTGGCACTCAAAGCACTGGATTACTGTCTTACATGGGTTAAATACTGTCTCACACGGGTTAAATAAATAGATAGTAAAGAATGGATAAATTTGTTGCACCGGATCTTATGCTTTTAACAAATAGGCTTCACTTAAGAAAGCTTCACAGTTGCAAGGGCAACTCATTTATCTGAGTTAATGAATGCAGGAAGTGCTTTCTGATGGCAGTTTTGAAACAACTGTATATTACTATAAGCAAGGTCTGAATGAATTCTCCCCTGACAGCTAGTTGGGGAGGGGGAGAGACTTCAGGAGCAAACTGTATTTACATGAACACCTACTCTGCATAAGTATCTAGCAGACAGGAACTCCAAGTGATCAACTTTGACTGGTGTTGGATTACAAATCACTTTAGTACTGAATGCAGGGGTAGTGAAATATTGTTATCAATGTTGTCTTTATTGTCTGAGTAAAGCGGAGCAGAACTGTGTTTAATTTATCCCAAATGAGGGAGTCTTCCTCAGTTGAAAGGACCTCATTAAGCCAGGGGCTTGAATGTCAGACCCCTGTGAAAGCAGAGAGAGGTGGGAATAGGTGTGCCAGCCAGGAGATGTAGACTCTCCCTAAGGGTCCCTGGTCTGGTTTAACCTGTTCCTCCCCCCAGCTCAAAGATAGAGCTAAATAGGGTCCATTAGGAGCCTTTTGTTATTTTAAGTGCTTAAAAGAGCTGACAATCATTTGTGGTGGGACAGCATCTCTGCTCAGCCTCAGAGCTGAAAATCAGTAAAAGCTGGGTGGAACCTCAAGATTCTAACCTGCAGAGGTCACAGCAGAGAGGCAGAAGGCAGCCAGTGGAACGGAACGAGTGGCTGGTGGGGGGCCAGACAGAGCAAGTGTTCAGATGGCAGAGTAAGCAAGGTGCTTTCTTCCCTGGGTGGGAGGTGAACTCACACACATGCACCTCTGAGCCCTGGGTCCTCACTGACCAAGGACAACCACTGTGAGTGGGGTGAGGTGAGGGAGCAGAGAGGGGCACAGTAAAGGAACTTTTGGTTGGAGAGCTCAAGAACATGAGGCAGAAGGCACTGCCCCATGCACTCTGGGGTGGGTGTCCTGCTCACAGTTTTATGATTATGAATCCTGCTTGTGGCATTTTCCCTAATCAATGTCAGGTGACTTCCCTCCTTTCATTAAAAGTTTCTTTTCTACACTCAGACTTTGTGCTTGCAAGTGTGGACGTATTGCCTCTCAGAGGTGCCCGGGGTGGTGTGTAATTTCCCCAGATTACTGGGCGGGGATTCGAGCTGGTTCTGTGTTGTATTGTTGAAAAGGAACCCCTAGATATTGAACTCAGCGCTGGTTGCTGCTGGCTCCACCTGGCAGAAGGGTTACATTACAAAAGGTCCTGTATGGTACATAGGAGAAACTACTTGAGTGTATCTAAAGAGCAGTTTGTACTGTGCTATCCAGCAAGTAGCACTAGGAAGTGAGCTTCTGACTGCTAAAGATATACTGTTGGATGGTTTAATGGAGTTAAATAGATGGACCAGATATAGATAATAGGATTAGGAAACAAGATACAGATAAACTAACACACTGTAAAGCCAAGACATTTGTACATAGCAAAAAGAAGTTGTCCGCATTATAAATGTTGTCTTAAAGGAAACCAAACCACACACCCCTCCTCTTCTCAGAGGGCTAGATTATGTCTTTAAGCACAGCCCTGAACAAAGGATGCTCTGTAAACTCCACCACTCATGAGTGAGTCCTTTAGAGCTGGAACAGGCTTCTAACTGAGTTCCCAAACTGAAGCAAGATTCTCAGGGGTGGAGTAGGCTTTAAAGTTCTTAGCCTCAACCCCTAATAGGTGCTGGCCAATCAGCCACCTCCACCTGACTCATCTGAGTCTCACAGCTAGAAGAAAACACTGCAGCCTCTCCCAGATCCAACCAACACATCACCCCAATGTAAAAATACCTACAACTCTAGTTCAGGATAAAAGCAACTAAAGGAATAGAGACACCAACCCTGCAGTGCATGCCTCACAGCAGCTGGGTTCTTACTTTCAGTCTCTCGTTGGGACTCTGTAAAGAACTTCAGCCCAGATAACACACATTACTGTTTGACCCTTTGACAAACCAAGCTCCTCATGCTCCATGCTCTCAGATTACTCCGTTACAGGCACTTTTTTATATTTTCAGTATGAACATGTCACACACCTCTCTCTGCATATGTGTCTAACTGGTGGAATGAATAATCAAAATGGAGGAAACAAAACCAAGTTTAAGAAAATGCAAAATTATATTGAATTCTCACTGTGGGCCTATGCAAAGTGGGTGTAAAATGTGGCTGAATCAGAATGGTAGCATTTTATACCTATCCACTTTCTACAGGTGTAGATAACTGCACAAGGGCCAAGAGAGTAGGGGGAAGCAAGCTCTGTATCTTTAATGAAAGGTAAAGTTATTTCCCTCTTTTTTTAAAGTTCAGCCCTTGAATAGGCTCCGGGTTTGGAGCAAATCTAGATCCAAAAGAAGAGAGAACTCAAGGTTATGGTAGACAGGATGGATTAATTTAATATAGGACAACAGACCTCTTTCATGTTACTGAAGCTGCCACAAAGTTTGCCACAATTTGTTGCTTTGCATGATGGATTACCTAGTATGCTATGATCTCCTGCCACCATCCAACACAAGACTTTCATTAAAAAGCAACAGACAGTCCTGTGGCACCTTTAAGACTAACAGATGTATTGGAGCATAAACTTTCGTGGGTGAATGCCCACTTCGTCGGATGCATTCACCCACGAAAGCTTATGCTCCAATACATCTGTTAGTCTTAAAGGTGCCACAGGACTCTCAGTCTGGATCTGTAAAAAGCAACAAACACGGCTACCCCTCTGATACAAGACTTTCATTGTTACTGGATAACTTAAGGCATACATCGGGGTCGGCAACCTATGGCATGCATGCCAAAGACGGCACGCGTGCCGATTTTTAATGGCACGCTGATGCCTGCCGGGGTCCCGGTCGCCGGCCCCGCTCAGCCCACTGCCAAACCCAGGCCGGCAGCGGGCTGGGCGGGGCCAGGACCGGGACCCCGGCAGGCAGCAGCGTGCCATTAAAAATCCTGGCCCGCCCAGCCTGCTCTTCTCCGCCCCCCGCCTACCGCTCTCTCCTGCGGGGGCAGAGGGCAGAAGCTTGGTCCTGCCGGCTGCTGCTGCAGGGCAGCCTCCACCGGCAGCCAAGCTCCCTCCTCCCCTGCCTCTTCCCCCAGCGTACTGGGTTCCTGCCCCTCCTCCTCTCCCTCCCTGTGGCTGAACAGCTGATGGCCCTGGAGAGGGAGGGGGAGAAGTGGAGCTGGAACCGCAGCTGCAGTGTGCTCACTGCTCCGGAGAAGAGGCGGGGACGGGGCCTTGGGGAAGGAGGGTGGAATCAGGGCATATCCCCTCCAGCCCCTTGCCATGAGCCGCTCAGGGCAGGGGGCTGGGGGCATCCCCATGACTCCAGCCCACACCCCCAACCCCCTGCCCTGACTCATGAAACCCCCACAACCCCAGGCCCCTGCCCTGACTCATGCACCCCCCCACACATACCCAGCCCCCCCCACACCCCATGCCCTGACTCTTGCACCCCCCACATCCCCACCCCCACCCTGAGCACCAAACAGAAGCTCCTGCACCTCCCCCCCATTCCCACCTGCACCCCTCACACCAAATGGGAGCTGCCCAGGTAAGCGCTCCACACCGAAACCTCCTGCCCTAACCCTGAGCCCCCTGCCCTCATTCTAGCTCCTGGCCAGACCCTACACCCCAACCCCCAGCCTGCTCCTTCACCCCCAGTCCTGTGCTCAGTGCACTCCCACCCTCAGCTCAGTGCAGAGAGAGAGGAAGAGAATGGGCTAAAACCAGGGAGAAGGTAGGTACCCACTGTATGTGGGCAGGGCTGGGACCCCAGACCGGCAGAGGGCTGAGCGGGGCTGGCAGCCGGGACCCTGGCTGGCAGGAGCCGGTGGCTGGAACCCCAGACCGGCAGCGGGCTGAGCAGCAGCAGGCTGAGCCTCTCAGCCCACTGCTGGTCTGGGGTCCTGGCTGCCGGTCTGGGGTCCTGGCCGCTGGTCCCACTCAGCCCGCTGCCAGTCTGGGGTTCTGGCTGCCGGCCCCTTGCCAGCCAGGGTCCCGGCCGCAGGGCCTGCTCAGCCCGCTGCTGGCCTAGGTGAATGGAATCCCAGGCCGGCAGTGGGCTGAGCGGGCCGGCGGCGTAAGATCAGCATTTTAATTTAATTTTAAATGAAGCTTCTTAAACATTTTGAAAACCTTGTTTACTTTACATACGACAATAGTTTAGTTATATAATATATAGACTTATAGAGAGAGACCTTCTAAAAAACGTTAAAATGTATTACTGGCACGCGAAACCTTAAATTAAAGTGAATAAATGAAGACTCGGCACACCACTTCTGAAAGGTTGCCGACCCCTGGCATACATAATTAGCTAGGCTACAATCAGTTCTTGCAAGAGATTTTTTTAGTTGGAACAAATACTCCAAAGTTAGTTTTTAGGGCTGCTTGCTATAGTGAGCAAATGTCCTCTAGTTTAAATGTAAACTAAATTTGTACTTAAATAGTGGGAGGTCTGCCACATGTCTTCTGGATAATACTGTAGATTGAACTCTACTGCCATGAGGAGATGATCATCATATAAGTACACTGCAGAACCATGTCATACGAATTGGTAGAAAAGAGCAACTGAAATCTAGTCATGATGAGTTACAGAACAAGCAACATTGTTTCCCAGTGACAGAACTAATCTAACACCAGAGGAAAAAATGCAACACAAGCAGTCGAAGTACTACAACAATGAATTCATATTCAGTGCAGCTAAAATGCAAGCATTTATGAAAACTATTACTCAGTACTGGTGCACAAATTCTTCATTAATTTCTTCCTTTCTCATCACTAATACAATAAGGGCTGGCATGTCACTAGTGCACTGTTATCTTTATAAACTAGGAAAAAGTCCTACTGCCTTCTGGATACTCCAAAAAACCCTTTGTATTTCCCCCTGCCTGTATGGAGGGCCAGCATAACAGCATTGTTACTCCTGTTGGTTCTGATGATGACCTCTTAGGCCTGGTCTACACTAACACCCCAATTCGATCTAAGGTACGCAACTTCAGCTACGTGAATAACGTAGCTGAAGTCGACATACCTTAGTTCGAATTTACCGCGGTTCAGACGCAGTCCACACGCGGCAGGCAGGCTCCCCCGTCGACTCCGCGGTACTCCTCTCGCTGAGGTGGAGTACCGCAGTCGACGGCGAGCACTTCCTGGTTCGAATTATCGCGTCCAGACCAGACGCGATAAATCGAACCCGGAAGTTCGATTGCCAGCCGTCGAACTACCGCGGTAGTGTAGACAAGCCCTTAGATTCCAGCAGTAAGACCTCATAAGTCTTCAAATGTTTGCACAGGAAGAGAAGCTTTATAATTAAGTTTCCTGAGATTCCCCCAACTCCTATTGTAGGCCTTTCAGCTCTGGTTAAACCATTCAGCTGTCCTAACCTGGAGAGCGAGATTGGGGAAAGGGTGAGTGTTTTTTGCTTTGGAAGATCACATGGTTAGTTGAATACAGGTTCCTAAAGAGAGAAGCTGTGGTGAGAATATCGGTTAGATATGATTTAAGTTACGGAAATAATGGTTTGCTTTCTGCTAAAAAGGCTGTTGTTTTACTTTCCTTGCTTTTAGTTAAGTGTCATTTCTTTGTTTTGTTAATCCCTTTAGAAAGCCTGCTTCATTCGTATTATGACTCATTCTTTATTCAGCCTGTCTTGCAAATAATATCTGACCTGTTTTTAGCCTTTCCCTGGGGGTGGCTTTGTTAATCTCCATCCCAGATTGAGGCCAGGGCCTGGCACAAGTGCATGAGGGGGAAACGGCATGAGGAGCTTTTCCCCTCATGCAGTGCTGGTCACAATCACAGTGCCTGCACACTTTTCAGCACAGGGACTGCTCTCTCCTAGTTCCTCTGTGAGCACTAGTTACCCCAAAGAGGGGTTGGTAGAAGATGGGCCATGATGACCTTCTGTGCTAGATCCCCAGTCCCCCCTAGTGCTCCTATTGGGATGGTGATGGGTGGTGGTGAAGGTCACATTAGAGGCATGAACCCATAACATGGGAAGGTGTGCATGAGGAAATCTCAATCTAACATGGTCACCTAATTGAACTTAAACCAGCTTTCTATAGAAGGAAGAGAAGAAGCCCCAAGACAAGAAAAATAAGGGTAAATTGGGCAATTGTTCTAGCTCTGATTAAACCCTCTGAAAGAAAATCCACTCATCATCTTTGTGGCAATAAGCTAGCATGGATGTATGGGAAGCAGTGGCTGAGAGACAGGTCAGGGAATAGGATCAGGTGATAAGTCTTGGTTGCTGTTAACCTGAGGGGTTCTTTCTCACTAAAATAGTTCTTCAGATTAATCTGGGTTTTGTTTACTATGTTCAGGGAGAAAGTAATATTTTTGGGATTACTGATCAGCAGGCAGTTGCATTTTATTCCTAGTATAGCGCACAGTACATGTATCTTCTACCTCTAGCCTGACAGGTCATATTGAGATAAGAATGATGGATGCTGCAGTTTCTGCATTTGAGGAAGACCATAAGATACCAATCTCAAGATTGTCATGATGAGACAGGCTTAATTCTCTGCCCTCTTCTCATTACAGTTTGCAGCACCAGAATGCATGTGGTGCTCTTGTTGCAGGAACATGTGATGAGAGAGAGAGAGAGAGAAAAAAAAATAACCTAACCAAACCCCTCCCTCCCCGAAACAAAGCACTGACAAATGTTGCAATAAGTTAATTAGTCCTTGTGGTTAAAATATTAATGCAAGCAGAAAATGTCAAAAACAGGAAGGAAAGGTTCTTTTCCATGTTGAAGTTTCTGTAGAGAGTGGAAGAATGGTACCCGATAGACATATTTTGCCATACTAATTAAATTAAACAATGTAGGGCCAGATTGTGAAGGGAAAGCCACTTGCTGGGTTGGCTGCAGTGGGAACTCCTGGAAATATTGGGCCAAATGCTGTTCTCAGTTGCCCCTGTGTAAATTAAAAGTAACTCCATTTACTTAATGCAGTTATGCTCGTCTACATCTGGAGAGCAGAATCTGGCTCATTGTGCGTAGAGAAGGCACAGTGCCTCTTGGAGTGGAAGTGGAGCATGGCTGCTCCTGCTTCTTTGAAAATTTGTAACCTGCTTTCTGTGCTGGCCCACCTCCGCTGTCTGATGTGGAAGGTGGTGGGGCTACCATAGCCTGCCCTCTGTCAGAAGGGTTGTTTCCACCACTGGGGGGCTGACTTGCACAGTCCTCTTGTCCCCAGAGTACAAATACTGGTATGGTGGTGGAAGAGACTCTGTATAATATTTCACGTAATTGCAGTAAGTCAAAAGGTTTTCAATGAAACCCAAACCATGTGAAAGCTGCTTCATTTGAAATTTTATTATAATCTCAAAATTTAGACCAAGGGTTAAGGTTCAGAAACACAGGCCAGTTTATGATTTTACATCTGAATCATGCAAAAATTTTAACAGTAAAAAGTGTGAATTAGAGGAGATCAATATATTTATCTAATCAACAAGTAATGGGCAAATTAAAAGTGTCTGGATTTGTTATTATGGGATGTCCCCCATCTTAAACTGTAATGAAAATGTAAAGAAATCATGCAAAATTCAGCTTCACATGATTTGGATGAGAATCTTGTTCAAACTGAGTGATTTAAAAGTGTTTTTGCACTGAGATTTTAAGTTAATTCAGACCAAGAGTTGAAAATGAAACTTTGGAGATAGAAGGGGTGGGAGATGTGAGCCACATAGACGGAGATGGAATCAAATGTTTCTACAACGCCATGTAACACAAAACTGCTGGATTTTGTACAGCTTTCATTAAAACTTCACTGTACAACATAGAACTATATTCCTGAAGTATCTCATTTCCATACCAGGTTATGAACTAATGTAGTGAAGTATGAAAACTCAGCCTAGTTTGAGGATGATTTTTTTTTTCTCTCTTCTACTTGTACTGACTGGCAGTTGAGTAATTGTCCACCAGTACGACGTCTGATTGAGTTGTCATTACAAAACCCCTTTGAATGCTTTTTGCTTCAAGAAATATCAAAGTCGGGATAAAATTGGAATAGCAGCCTGGTAATGAGATCATTATATATAAATACTGAAGTGCTCACAGGGGGCATAATGATTCCTCAGTGCAGGTATGCAGTGCATACCTATTAAGCACAGCCTGCATTAGATACTTTCCCATTGCAAACACACATCATCCTCTTCTGTGTAAGGTTCAAGTCACAGAAAATGAATGACTGATTAAAGCTGGGAATATGTTATTTATGACACATGTTAGGAGATGAAAGACGCCTGGGCTGTGTGTTTACTTTTCATTTGGGATTTTAAAGTATTCTGATTGACTAAAGGCAGGAGAGAGAGCTGGTTTTCCCCTTATACCATATCAATCCAGAGTGTAAAGTTTGCTTCTTTTCAGTGATCACTCCTTTTGTTTGTACTGCACCAAGCATGTTGTTGGGAATCAACAATTAATTACAATAATGGTTGCAATGAATCCGTGCCGAGAATAGATACAGGGCCTGATTCTCCACTGTCTTGGACCTTGCCTAGTCAGTTATGCCTGTGTAGAGTGGGTATAAAATGCTACCATTCTGATTTGGGACTGTTTACACCAGGGTTCTCAAATGGGGGGGGGGGTTGTGACCCCTCAGGGGGTCACGAGGTTATTTTGTGAGGATTGCAAACTGTCAGCCTCCACCCTCAAACCCGGCTTCACCTCCAGCATTTATAATAGTGTTAAATATAAAAAAAGTGGTTTTAATTTAAAGGGGGGGGGGTTGAACTCAAAGGCTTGCTGTGTGAAAGGGATCACCAATTCAAAAGTTTGAGAACCATTGGTTTACACCCACTTTGCCCAATGTAAACGATTACACTAAGGGGGGAGGCAATACCAAATGAGGTTCCTGGTATTCAAAATGGACTAAAACACACAAGAATAAGTATAAGATGAAGAACCAAGTAATGCCCAATCACACAGTGCTAAAACCAGGGCAGTTCAAATAACCAGTTTTTCATATTAGCTACTGAATCAAAAGATTTAAAAAAAAAGAAAATTTTTCAATTTTTTTAGGTCAGTGACAGCGCGGACGCCACAGCACTGCGAGCATGGAGCCCGCTGCGACCATCGCTGCAGTTGTGTCCGTTGTCAACGCCTCGCAGCTTATCATCCACCTTTCCCAGAGGCAGATGCAGATAAATCAGGCAAGGAGGCTACGGCACCGCGGTGAGGGCCTGAAGTCTGAGAGTAGCACAGGCCTGTCAGAAAGCACGGGACCCAGCGCCGAGGACATCACGGTGACAATGGGTCATGTGGATGTTGTGGAACGGCGATTCTGGGCCCAGGAAACAAGCACGGACTGGTGGGACCGCATAGTGCTGCAGGTCTGGGATAAATCCCAGTGGCTGCGAAACTTTCGCATGCGGAAGGGGACTTTCCTGGAACTTTGTGAGTTGCTGTCCCCTGCCCTGAAGCGCAATGACACCCGGATGCGAGCAGCCCTGACTGTCCAGAAGCGAGTAGCCATAGCCCTCTGGAAGCTTGCAACACCAGACAGCTACCGGTCAGTCGCGAACCACTTTGGCATGGGCAAATCTACCGTGGGGGTTGTTGTGATGCAAGTAGCCAACGCAATCGTTGAGGTACTGCTCTCAAAGGTAGTGACCCTGGGAAACGCGCAGGCCATCATAGATGGCTTCGCCGCGATGGGATTCCCAAACTGCGGTGGGGCTATAGATGGAACTCACATCCCTATCCTGGGACCGGACCACCAGGCCAGCCAGTACATTAACAGAAAGGGCTACTTTTCAATGGTGCTGCAAGCACTGGTGGACCATCGGGGACGTTTTACAAACATCAACGTCGGATGGCCGGGCAAGGTTCATGACGCTCGCGTTTTCAGGAACTCTGGTCTGTTTAGACGGCTGCAGGAAGGTATTTACTTCCCGGACCACAAAATAACTCTTGGGGATGTGGAGATGCCTACAGTGATCCTCGGGGACCCAGCCTACCCGCTAATGCCCTGGCTCATGAAGCCCTATACTGGCGCCCTGGACACTGAAAAAGAACTCTTCAACTACCTGCTGAGCAAGTGCAGAATGGTGGTGGAGTGTGCTTTTGGCCGTCTCAAGGGGAGATGGAGAAGCTTACTGACTCGCTGTGATCTCAGCGAAACCAATATCCCCATTGTTATGGCAGCTTGCTGTGTGCTCCACAATCTCTGTGAGAGCAAGGGGGAGACCTTTATGGCGGGGTGGGAGGTTGAGGCAAATAGCCTGGCTTCTGATTACGCCCAGCCAGACAGCCGGGCGATTAGAAGAGCCCAGCGGGACGCGCTGTGCATCCGGGAGGCTCTGAAAGCTAGGTTCCTGAGTGAGCAGGGTAACCTGTGACTTTTAAGTTTGTGTACAGAGAAGCTGAACCTGCCCCCGTTTCTTTACCCAGTCAATGTTGACTATCCTCTCCAGTTACATACCCCCTTCCAACACACCTTTAAAAATAAAATGACTTCTATTTTGTTAATGGCCACCGTTTTCTTTATTACTGTTTTCGCGGGAATGTTTTAAACCTGGGACGCAGACTGTGGTGGGGAGCGGGTGTAGTGTACTGATGCAAATGACGCTTCTAAACTGCAGGAATGACAGGCTCCGCAGTGGTGGACTGATTGTTTCAACGGAGCCTGCCAGCCCTCCTGATGGGGACTGCGTGTATGTGTCGGCTATGTGACTTTGTGGCAGGGGGAGGAGGGTTACAGATCCCCTGCAGCGTGGCTCTGTGATCCAGGATAAGGGCCGCTGCATAAGATCTGTAACTGCCCTCCCCCGCCACAAAGTCACAGAGCAAACCCCCCCCCCCCACAGAACATGAAAACCACCTCCCAGACTGACCAGGGTAACTAGTGACTGCACTGTGTGTGTGCCCTGCTGCTGTCCTGTCCAATTACCAACCCCCTTACGCGCCTTCAGACAGACTCTCCTCTAAAGAACATGATGGAAACAGTAATGAACAGAAACGTATTTTTTATTAACAACCACACATGAAACTGGGGGGTGAAACTTGGACGGGGGCTTGGGTGAGGCGGGAAGGAAAGGACTTTTCAAATTTTGGGGAATGAGAGCCTTCTGGTGCTTGAGCAGTCTGCAGGGGTGGAGTGAGAGTTTTCACGGACTCTGCCGCCCCTCCTTCTTTGGACTTTGGGTGAGGGGGGTATGGGACTTGGTGGCGGGGGAGGGCGGTTACTGATAGACTGCAGCGGGGCTCTGTCCTCCTGCCTCCGTTCCTGCAGAACATCAACAAGGCGCCGGAGCGTGTCCGTTTGCTCCCTCATAAGTCCAAGCAGCGTTTGAGTCGCCTGCTGGTCTTCCTGCCGCCACCTCTCCTCACGTTCCATGTGTGTCCGGTGCATTTGGGACAAGTTCTCCCTCCACTGGGTCTGCTGTGCTGCCTGGGCTCGGGAGCAGCCCATTAGTTCTGAGAACATGTCCTCCCGCGTCCTCTTCTTCCTCCGCCTAATCTGCGCTAGCCTCTGGGTGTGTGATGCCAGGCTGGGTTGGGAGACAGTCGCAGATGTGGCTGTGGGAATGGGAAAAAGGGAGTGAATTCCTCAGAAAGATAAATGTAGTTGTGAACAAAGAACATAGTCTTTCTCTGTGAACAAGACCATGCACTGTACCTATCACATGCGCACTCAGGACAAGGTCGAATTTTCGGCCCTCGCATTCAGTGCCTGGGGTCTTGCACTGCCGATTTGAGAAGCGGGGCAGGACACCGGAATTTGTGTAGCAGGCAGACATGGTAAGCCGTAGACTTGTGGCTGCTTAAAACTTTGATAGTAGCACTGGCCTCCTTTCACATTGAAAGCAATGCTAGTCCCTGCTGCCAGCAATCCGGCAAGCATCAACTCTGCCCCTGTCCCACCCCCTCGCGGCTGTCCCAGGGAAAGATCCCTGTATGCCGCCCCTCTCCCGCCTCCACTGCGTGGCTGTAAACCGGCGGTTACAGTTCTGTAAAGGAACGGGCAAGCAGTCCCAATACTAACATTCCCCTACCTAATTCAAAGCAGGTCACCATGAGCGACATCACCCTGATGAGGATCTCAGACAGAGATAAAGAAAGAATGCTTCGGGAAAGCCTGCAAAGACCAGGGCCGTATGCCGCCATGCTCTGCAGGGCAATGATCCCGGAGTACCTGATGGTCTCCTGGCGCGGAAACGTTTCATACCACGGAGGACCCAATAAGGCCACTCTCCCCAGGAACCTGATGCAAAGGCTTTCCAATTACCTCCAGGAGAGCTTCGTCGAGATGTCCCAGGAGGATTTCTGCTCTATCCCCGGACATGTAGACCGCATTTTACTGTAGCTGCAGTGGCAGGGACTAAACAGTAGAGCGGCTTGGGCAGAACAATCATGCAAAACCGGACATTGTTAGATTTGTTTTTAATAGTTGCACTGCCAGGGACTGAAACGTTAAGCGCCTAGGGCAAACTAATCATGAGAAACCCATTGTTGGTATTGTTAAAATTCCTGTTCTGTTAAAAATAAATGTTTAGAGGTTTAAAACACTTACTGGCTGATCCTTCCCCTGATTCTGTGTCCTGGTTAACGGCTGGGGACGGGTGGTAGGGGATCTCTGTGAGGGTGATGAAGAGATCCTGGCTGTCGGGGAAATCAGCGTTGCAAGCGCTGTCGACTGCCTCGTCCTCCTCATCTCCTTCCTCATCTTCCCCATCCGCTAACATGTCCGAGGAACCGGCCGTGGACAATATCCCATCCTCAGAGTCCACGGTCACTGGTGGGGTAGTGGTGGCGGCCGCACCTAGGATGGAATGCAGTGCCTCGTAGAAACGGGATGTCTGGGGCTGGGCTCCAGAGCGTCCGTTTGCCTCTTTGGTCTTCTGGTAGCCTTGTCTCAGCTCCTTGATTTTCACGCGGCACTGCGTTGCATCCCGGCTGTATCCTCTCTCTGCCATGGCTTTAGAGATCTTCTCGTAGATCTTTGCATTCCGTCTTTTGGAGCGCAGCTCGGAAAGCACGGACTCATCTCCCCACACAGCGATGAGATCCAAGACTTCCTGATCAGTCCATGCTGGGGCCCTCTTTCTAGTCTGCGATTGCACGGCCATCTCTGCTGGAGAGCTCTGCATCGTTGCCAGTGCTGCTGAGCTCGCCACGATGTCCAAACAGGAAATGAGATTCAAACTGCCCAGACAGGAAAAGGCATTCAAATTTTCCCGGGGCTTTTCCTGTGTGGCTGGTCAGAGCATCCGAGCTCGGACTGCTGTCCAGAGCGTCAACAGAGTGGTGCACTGTGGGATAGCTCCCGGAGCTACTAGCGTCGAATTCCATCCACACCTAGCCTAATTCGATATGGCCATGTCGAATTTAGCGCTACTCCCCTCGTTGGGGAGGAGTACAGAAGTCGAATTTAAGAGACCTCTATGTCGAACTAAATAGCATCGTGGTGTGGACGGGTGCAGGGTTTATTCGATGTAACGGCGCTAAATTCGACATAAACGCCTAGTGTAGACCAGGCCCAAGTGACATGTGCTAGTTGCTTTCTGAAGCCCACATTCTGTGGAACATCCTTTGCTGTTTGTCCCTGCTGTCCAGGACTGTCATCGTTGTCGTCTTTTTTTTAAAACCTTTTTTTCTGATTTGATAAACAAACCACCTTTACATGTGTTGGGACAAATTCACTAAAGTAGGTAAAATACTAAGTCACTGGGTTTACACCAATATCAGTTCTGTCATAGAAGCAAAATAGTTGACTAGAGCAGCAAAATATCATCAGCCTCTAGTCATCCATATTTCATTGCCTCTGATATTTACCTGTATGACAGAGCTGATCCTGATCCCAAGGCTGCAGAACTCCCATAGCCAGCCCTAGAGACTAAAATTCTGTAGTGATGGATATGAAACTCCCTAGCTTGGTGTTTTTGTCAATATAAATTATTAGCTATATTTAAGATAACCCCAGATTTCTTGTAAATGAAGTGGATTTTAGGATATTTACAACTGCCTGGCATTGATGTCAGTAAACTCAAAGATTTAGCAGGACTCTGCTAGCGTGTCAACTTCTATGGAAGCTGCTTCTAATCCAGGAGAGGAGCAGGGTGCAGGAAGAAGATTCTGGTGTGGCAGTTCAAGATAGCGTGTCCCACTACAACTCCAGTGTGGGTTCTAGTCCCACTTAGTTTAATGAGAGGAGAGAGCCTGGAATAGTAAGAAACTCCCTGTGTCAGGCCAAAGGAATCAAAAGGGCCATGGCTTTGGAATTCTCTTAAGGTTTTAGTCCTTCTCCTGGTATCCCAGACTCCCATCCCCCTCTGGGCCTGTCTCAGAAATCCCAAAAACAAACCTGGCTCGGGCTTACACCAATGCTCAAAACAAATCTTCCCTTTTACCCCAAAGCATAAACTGGGGCCCTAACTGAAAAGCTAAACCAACACTGACAGAGGTTACTTTCCTGTCTCATGTGCTTCTCAGCCCTTTTGTCTCCCTTCCTCATTTCCTCTCATTGGAGGAAAAAGGAGGACATAAATCTTCCTTTCTCCCAACATACTTTGCTGGAAACTTACACTATGTTGCATCAGTCCTGGGAAACAACTACTTCAGTTGTCAGGGAGCTGCAACCCACTCTGCATGCTGGAGCACCAATCCAGGACCTAAACAGAATCAGCAGAGTTTGGGCTCTCTCCAAAGCACAAACTGCTACCAGGAGACCATTTCCTCATGCTCAACTGCTGCCTTGTTTATGTTCCAGGTGTGTTCCCTGAATGAAAATCTGGAATGGGACAGTGCTGGCACAGAAGGATTCTTTCTTAAAAAGCCAGTATATCCCAATACGTTCTCTGCTTTGACCCCACTATAAGAGCACAGTAAATGATGAAACCAGCTCTGCATTGTGCACCAGTTTCTCCTTTTCTGTCTTCTTCATGGATAGCCTTCCCCATCGGTCGCCATCTTTCTAGGTGGTGGATTGCACTGTCAAAAAGCTGAAAAAGTGGCTCCTGATTTGTTTTTATTTTTGTCTGTCTGATTTTTGTCCCCAAAGTAATTGTAAGTCCGGTATATGGTTTGAAGGAGGGTAAACTGTGAAAGGATTTCAGATTTGTGTTTTCAATATCTTTGCCTAGCAAAAGAACAGAGGTTCTAACACCTGAACAAGCTGCATTCAGCAACTGTATGACCCATACTCATTATATAGTTTAAATATGGCCTATCCTCACCACAGTACTTTGTGGTCTTCTACACCACCAAAGTATTCTAATGTGTGTATATTTGCCTGTATAATGTATTACACCCATGGATTCTCAAACACAATCCATTTGGCTCAGACAGGGTCATGAGACCTAAAATAATTCTATACTATTACCCTTCTTGATGGTCAATAGTTTTTTGAACTATTGACCAGGTAGTGGTTGGCTGAGATAAGATCTCATGACCCTGTGAACTAAACATAAAGCAAGCTCTGTAGAAGGTAAATCAGAAGCTGAAGGACATTTTTTGGGGGGAAAGACCTTTTTAACTGAGATATTTAAACTTTGAAGTATTTAGGTCTATTTCTTTGCTAGCCTATTGCTTTTATAGACTTGTCAGACAAACTGCAGGAAAGAGAAATCACAGAAAAAGAAAATGAAATTGACATGAAAATAACAGTAAATAAAAACTTTTGCAAATACTTTCAGGGACATCAGGTGGTGTTTCCAAGGGGATGTCCTGAATAAAATGAAGTAATAAAGTTGATGTGACTGACACCAGTTATATAAAATGGAGGGAAAATGTCACTTACATTAATCTAAGGGGCTGCTGTTTCTGTCAGAGCTCTTGCCACGGGTGCTGCAGTTGTACATGACAAGGGGGAGCAAAAAACACTGGCCCAGGGTATAAAAAATATTTTTAAAAGTGCAAATGAAACTTCTACAGCCTGGACTTAAATTTTCTGAAGATCAGTTATCATGGCAGGGACCAGGAATACTAGGTATCACCATCAGTGTCCTGGTCCCTACTGTGAAAGCTGCCTTTGGTAGCTACTGAGGGGACAATCCTCCAACCTGCTTTTGCTGCCCTCTGCTATCTTGGTCAGAGCATGGGAGGCCCTTCCCCCAGCTGGTTCTCATGTTGTTGTTTGTTTCATGCTTGGGTGTGTGAGGGAATCCCCACCACTACCAGCCCCTGCTCTCTCATTTCTCTTGCTTCCATAAATATTTGTTTTAAGAAGGATGGGAGTGGGCCACTGGGGCACAGTTCTGCACCACTGTGTCATAAGCCTGCGGGACCCAATGCTGTCTTGAGCTCTCCACCACGAGAGAGTGTGTCTCATGTGCCACCCCTGGAAAAAATGTAGGGCACTGTTTGGCCTTTCATCATTCAATGGACCTGCTCCTGCACTCTCTGCTCAGGCAACATTCCCACTCAATGTCAACAGGGATTTTGAGTCCGTGAGGAATTCAGGATTGGGCCCAACATAAATATTGCTTTAAAAGTGCAGTGAATAACTTTCATATTAAAAATATTTCAATTCTTTTTCCTCTTCCCTTCAAGGCATCAGCAGTGCAGTCACAAGAGACTTGCATTCTACTATAATAAATAAATACCTGGAGTGCAAAAGCTGCATTTTCTATTTCCAACAGGATCCCTTCTGTTAGTTTAAGAATTTCATAAAAGTAATGTTTAGTCTGAATAATCATCAGCCTGTCAGTGTCCTTCTCAGCAAAAATGACACTGCCAAAGATAGACTGAAATGTACGTGCACTCCCTGGTAGCTGTGGACTAGTCACTAAAAAACATTCAACCATCACAAGGTAACTCTGTCTTACATAGCCATTATCTGCAAGCGTAGGCAGGATTAAAGGTAGCCCATGCCTAGCTCATTTAAAAAAGTCCCTTTGCCAGCTTCTATGTGGAATACAAATCAGAGCAGGATTTGGCCCCATATTGTAGTTTTGCTGGCAACTAACAACTAATCTGGTCCTATTAGACTAGAACCAACATTAAGCAACCAAGTGCTGGTTTGAATCACTTTTGCACTCCCTGAGTCCAGCTGCTCTTCCTGTCCTCTCCCCACAGATGGGTGCAGGATGAATGTTGTAGGGAAGGCAGCAGGCTTTGAGCTCTGGCTCTTGGTGAGGGGAAACAGGGCACGGATTCTGTTTAATTCATTTTGCTTTTTATTTCCGGCTATGAAATCCCCTTTCCTTGAGATGAATTGTCTGTAGGAGGAACAGCATTCCCCCTTTCTGCTTGCCTTGGGGTAGAGATAGACAAAAGTTTGGCTGATGTGCAGATGCTGCACTTAGTACAACTGTCTCCCTTCCACTTTGCTGCATTAGGGTTTGAATGTCCTTGTTGTCTCATAAAGCTTTAGAACAGACTCTCAGGATCTCTTGGCAAATGCAAAATCCAATAGTCATTGAAGCCCTGATAATCTTTTATGCCCTGTAGAAGTATGCTTTCATTCATCTGTTTCTTCACGAGGTAAGAAATAAAGCTATTCCTTTCTAGGCATAAATTAGCATTTGTAACAATGCAGTGCAAAAAATGCAATTTAAATGGAACTGATTAGAATTTTGATAGGGCACCAAGGAACCTCTAAACAAATGCTGATCAGGTAATGAGCTGAACAAGTCATTTATTTTAGTGGTTTAGCCATCTATTCAGTGTTTGGGTCACAGCTTTCCAAACATATACGGTGACTGTTCATTAATTATGCACTTTTCACTCAGTAATTGTCCAATTTAACTACACATCATCAGCTTACGTGTCAGGGCACATCAGACAGCCTGTGAAAAGAAGGGAAAAAAGAGTAGCAGGATAGATAACTGAATTTTTAAAAATAATGTGGGCCTTACATTCCTTATTCCATATACCCCAAAATGTATTGTTAGAATTTGGCCTTAATCTTCTATTGCCTGCTCTGGTTTGCAGTTTTGGATTTTGTTAAACATATTTTATTATGTTTTGAAGATTGAAGTCCAACACCGTGCATTTTAAAATGTGGCTACAGTTTGGCATCAGTTCCCGATTTTTGTACTAAGAACGGCCATACTAGGTTCATGGTCCATCTAGCCCAATATCTTGTCTTCGAACAGTGGCTGGTTCAGAGGGAATGAACACAACAGAGTAATTTGAGTGATTCATCCCCCCTTATCCAGTCCCAGCTTCTGGTAGTCAGCTTTAAGGGCACCCAGAGCATGGGGCTGCATCCCTGACCATCTTGGCTAATAGCCATTGATGGACCTATCCTCCATGATCTCATCTAATTCTTTTTTGAACCCAGTTATACTCTTGGCCTTCATAACATCCCATGACAATGGGTTTGACAGATTGACTGTATGTTGTTTAAAGAAGTACTTCCTTATGTTTGTTTTGAAACCTGCTGCCTATTAATTTCATTGGGTGACTCCTGGTTCTTGTGTTATGTAAAGGGGTAAATAACACTTCCTTATTAACCTTCTCCAAGCCATTTGTGATTTAATTGACCTCCTATCATATTCCCTCTTAGTCACCTCTTTTCTAAGATGAACAGTCCCAGTCTTTATAATCTCTCCTCATGTGGAAGCTGTTCATACCCTTCTTTGTACTTTTTCCATTGCTAATATCTTTTTGAGATGGGATGACCAGAACTGCACACAATATTTGAGGTGTAGGCATACCAATGATTTATACAGTGGCATTATGATATTTACTTATCTCTCCCTTTCCTAACGATTGACTGCCTCTGCACAGTGAGTGGATGTTTTCAGAGAATTATTCACAATGACTCCAAGATCTTTCTTGAGTGGTAACAGCTAATTTAGACCCCATCATTTTATATGCATAGTTGGGATTATGTTTTCCAATGTGCATTACTTTGCATTTATCATCATTGAATTTCATCTGCCATTTTGCTGCCCAGTCACCCCATTTAGTGAGATCCCTTTATGACTCTTTGGAGCCAGCTTTGGACTTATCTTGAGTAATTTTGTATCATCTGAAACCTTTGGCATCTCATTGTTTATCCCTTTTTCCAGATCATTCGAGTGAGTGTTTCCCCTGTGAAAATTGATCATTTATTTCTATTCTTTCTTTCAACCAGTGACTGATCTATGAGAGCATCTTCCTTCTTATCCCATGACTGCTTACTTTGCTTAAGAACCTTTGGTGAGGGATCTAGTCAAAGGCTTTCTGAAAATCCAAATACAGTATATCCATTGGATCATCCATGTCCACATGTTTGTTGACTCCCTCAAAGAATTCTCATAAATTGATGAGGCATAGTTTCTCTTTACAAAAGATGTGTTGACTCTTCCCCAACATATGGTGTTCATTTATGTGCCTGATAATTCTGTTCTTTACTACAGTTTCTGCCAATTTGCTTAGTACTGAACTAGGCTTACTGGCCTGTAATTGCCAGGATTGCCTCTGGCAATCACAAAAAATCGGTGTTATATTAGCTCTCAGCCAGTCATCTGGTACAGTGGCTGATTTAAGCAATAGGTTACATACCACAGTTAGTATGTAGTTCTGCAATTTCATATCTGAGTTCCTTCAGAACTCTTGGGTGAATACCATCTGGTCCTGGTAACTTATTATGATTTGTTTTATTAATTTGTTCCAAAACCTCCTCTATCAATGCCTCAGATTTCTCATCTGAGAAGAATGGGTGTGGGGAATCTCCTGTATGTCCTCCACAGACAGATGCAAAAAATTCATTTAGCTTCTCCACAATGGCCCTGGTTTGGCAGGCTTCAAGCTTCTGATATACCAAAAAAAAAAAAAAAAAGTTGCTGTTTTTTTGAGTCTCTCGCTAGTTGCTCTTCAAATTCTTGTTTTTGGCCTTCCTAATTATATTTTTACACTTGACTTCCCAGAGTTTATGCTCCTTTCTATTTTCCTCAGAAGGATTTGACTTCCAAATTTGAAAAGATGTCTTTTTGTCTCCAACTGCCTCTTTCTAACCACAGCATTCCCTTTTTATTAGGGACAAGCACATTATAAACAGAATGGACAGATCTAAGGCCTGGTCTACACTAGGCTTTTATGTCGAATTTAGCGCCGTTACATCGAATTAACCCTGCACCCGTCCACACCACGAAGCTATTTAGATCGACATAGAGCTCTCTTAAATTCGACTTCTGTACTCCTCCCCAACGAGAGGAGTAGCGCTAAATTCGAAATGGCCATATCGAATTAGGCTAGGTGTGGATGGAAATCGACGCTAATAGCTCCGGGAGCTATCCCACAGTGCACCACTCTGTTGACGCTCTGGACAGCAGTCCGAGCTCGGATGCTCTGACCAGCCACACAGGAAAAGCCCTGGGAAAATTTGAATTCCTTTTCCTGTCTGGGCAGTTTGAATCTCAGTTCCTGTTTGGACATCGTGGCGAGCTCAGCAGCAGTGGCAACGATGCAGAGCTCTCCAGCAGAGGTGACCGTGCAATCCCAGAATAGAAAGAGGGCCCCAGCATGGACTGATCGGGAAGTCTTGGATCTCATCGCTGTGTGGGGCGATGAGTCCGTGCTTTCAGAGCTGCGCTCCAAAAGAAGGAATGCTAAGATCTACGAGAAGATCTCTAAAGCCATGGCAGAGAGAGGCTACAGCCGGGATGCAACGCAGTGCCGCGTGAAAATCAAGGAGCTGAGACAAGGCTACCAGAAGACCAAAGAGGCAAACGGACGCTCCGGATCCCAGCCCCACACATCCCGTTTCTACGAGGCACTGCATTCTATCCTAGGTGCGGCCGCCACCACTACCCCACCAGTGACCGTGGACTCGGAGGATGGGATATTGTCCGCGGCCGGTTCCTCGTCGAACATGTTAGCGGACGTGGAAGATGAAGAAGGAGATGAGGACGAGGCAGTCGACAGCGCTGGCACCGCTGATTTCCCCGACAGCCAGGAGCTCTTCATCACCCTTACCGAGATCCCCTACCAACCGTCCCCATCCCTTACCCCGGACACAGAATCAGGGGAAGGATCAAGCAGTAAGTGCTGTAAACATGTAAACATTTATTTTTAACAGAACGGGAATAGTTATAATATTAACAATGTGTTTTGACTAAAGTGATTTAAACATGTAAAAAATTGTCTGCAACAAAACTGGAATATTTACAATGGTAACAGAGGGTTTCTCATGATTTGTCTGCCTTAGGCTCTTCACAATTTAGTCCCAAGTATTTAAAAAATTTTTTACAATGTCCGGTACTTCATGATTCTGCGGCCCAAGACGCTCCACTCTATAGTCCCAGTGCACCTACGTGAAAATCCGGTCAATATGGCCGGGGATTGAGGCGAAATCCTCATAGGAGAACTCCTCGTAGGTCTCATGGAGGTAGATTTCCAGCCTGTTCATCAGGTTCCTGGGTAGGGCGATCTTATTTGGCCCTCCGTGGTAGGAGACGTTTCCCCGCCACGACACAATCAAGTACTCCAGGATCATCGCACGACATAGCATGGCGGCATACGGCCCAGGTTTCTGCATGCTTTCCCTAAGCATGCGTTCCTTCTGGCTGTCCGAGATCCTCAGAAGGGTGATGTCGCTCATGACGCCCTGCTTTGAATTAGGGAGGGGAATGTTAGTATTGGGACTGCTTTACAGCCACGCGGTGGAGGGAGAGGGGCAGCATACAGGGATCTTTCCCTGGGACAGCCGCGAGGGGGTGGGACAGGGGCAGAGTTGATGCTGTCCTGATTGCTGGCAGCAGAGACTGGCATTGCTTTCAATGTGAAAGGAGGCCAGTGCTACTATTAGAGTTTTAAGCAGCCACAAGTCTACGGCTTACCATGATTGCCCGCTACAGAAGTTCAGGTGTCCAGCCACGCTTCTCAGATCACTGCAAGACCACCGCAAGTCCACAGGCACTGAAGGCGAGGGCCGAAAATTCGACCTTGTCCTGAGTGCGCATGTGAGAGGTGGAGTGCATGGTCTTGTTCACAGAGAAAGACTAGGTTCTTTGTACACAACTTCATTTATCTGTCTCAGGAATTCACTCCCTTTTTACCATTCACACAGACACATCTGCGACTGTCTCCCAACCCAGCCTGTCAGCACACTCCCAGAGGCTAGCGCAGATTAGGCGGAGGAAGAAGAAGACGCGTGAAGACATGTTCTCAGAACTAATGGGCTGCTCCCGAGCCCAGGCAGCCCAGCAGACACAGTGGAGGGAGAACTTGTCACAAATGCACCGAGCAGTCATGGAACGGGAGGAGAGGTGGCGTCAGGAGGACCAGCAGGCTACTGAAAAGCTGCTTGGACTAATGAGGGAGCAAACGGACACGCTCCGGCGCCTTGTGGATGTTCTGCAAGACCGGAGGCAGGAGGACAGAGCCCCGCTGCAGTCTATCTCTAACCGCCTTCCCCCGCCACCAAGTCCCACACCCCCCTCACCCAAAGTCCAAAGAAGGAGGGGCGGCAAGGGCCGTTAAAACTTTCAGTCAACCCCTGCAGACTGCTCTAGCACTAGAAGGCTCTCATTCCCCAAAATTTGAAAAGTCCTTTCCTACCCACCTCACACAAGCCCCCGTGCAAGTTTCACCCCCCACGTTTCATGTGTGGTTCATAATAAAATATTTGTTTCTGTTCATTACTGTTTCCATCCTGTTCTTTTGGAGGAGAGTCTGTCTGAAGGGGGGGAAGGGGCTTGGTAATTGGACAGGACAGTCACCTTTAGCAGGCTACAGAGGCGGGGTCAGGTCCAGCATCAGGACACATACACAGTGCAGTCACTGGTTACCCTGGTCAGTCTTGGAGGTGGTTTTCATGTTCTGGGGGGGGGTTGCCCTGTGACTTTGTGGCGGGGGAGGGCAGTTACAGATCTTATGCAGCGGTCCTTATCCTGGCTCACAGATCCACGCAGCAGGGGATCTGTAACCCTACTCCCCCTGCCAGAAAGTCACATAGCCGACACATACACGCAGTCCCCCCCAGGAGTGCTGGCAGGCTCCATTGAAATAACCAGTCCACCAGTGCGGAGCCTGTCATTCCGGGAGTTTAGAAGCATCATTTGCATCAGAACACTAAACCCGCCCCCCGCCACAGTCTGCGTCCCCGGTTTAAAACATTCCCGCGAAAACAGTAATACAGACAACGGTGTTCATTAACAAAATAGAACTGATTTTATTTTTTGGGAAGGGGAAGAGGGGGAAGGGGGTATGTAACTGGAGAGGATAGTCAAAATGAACTGGGTAAAGAAATGGGGGCAGGTTCAGCTTCTGTGTCCACAAACTTAACAGTCAACGGTTACCCTGCTCAGTCTGGAACCTTGCTTTCAAAGCCTCCCGGATGCACAGCGCGTCCCGCTGGGATCTTCTAATCACCCGGCTGTCTGGCTGGGCGTAATCAGCAGCCAGGCTATTTGCCTCAACCTCCCACCCCGCCATAAAGGTCTCCCCCTTGCTCTCACAGAGATTGTGGAGCACACAGCAAGCTGCTATAACAATGGGGATATTGGTTTCGCTGAGATCACAGCGAGTCAGTAAGCTTCTCCATCTCCCTTTGAGACGGCCAAAAGCACACTCCACCACCATTCTGCACTTGCTCAGCCGGTAGTTGAAGAGTTCTTTTTCTGTGTCCAGGGCGCCAGTATAGGGCTTCATGAGCCAGGGCATTAACGGGTAGGCTGGGTCCCCGAGGATCACTGTAGGCATCTCCACATCCCCAAGAGTTATTTTGTGGTCTGGGAAGTAAATACCTTCCTGCAGCCGTCTAAACAGACCAGAGTTCCTGAACACGCGAGCGTCATGAACCTTGCCCGGCCATCCGACGTTGATGTTTGTAAAACGTCCCCGATGGTCCACCAGTGCTTGCAGCACCATTGAAAAGTAGCCCTTTCTGTTGATGTACTGGCTGGCCTGGTGGTCCGGTCCCAGGATAGGGATGTGAGTCCCATCTATAGCCCCACCGCAGTTTGGGAATCCCATCGCGGCGAAGCCATCTATGATGACCTGCGCGTTTCCCAGGGTCACTACCTTTGAGAGCAGTACCTTAACGATTGCATTGGCTACTTGCATCACAACAACTCCCACGGTAGATTTGCCCACACCAAAGTGGTTCGCGACTGACCGATAGCTGTCCGGCGTTGCAAGCTTCCAGAGGGCTATGGCCACTCGCTTCTGGACAGTCAGGGCTGCTCGCATCTGGGTGTCATTGCGCTTCAGGGCAGGGGACAGCAACTCACAAAGTTCGAGGAAAGTCCCCTTCCGCATGCGAAAGTTTCGTAGCCACTGGGATTCATCCCAGACCTGCAGCACTATGCGGTCCCACCAGTCCGTGCTTGTTTCCCGGGCCCAGAATCGCCGTTCCACAATATCCACATGACCCATTGCCACCGTGATGTCCTGGGCGCTGGGGCTCGTGGTTTCTGACAGCTCTGTGCTACTCTCCGACTTCAGGCCATCACGGCGGTGTCGTAGCCTCCTCGCCTGATTTCTCTGCATCTGCCTCAGGGAAAGGTGTATGATAAGCTGCGAGGTGTTGAGAACGGCCACAACTGCAGCGATGGTCGCAGCGTGATCCATGATCGCAGTGCTGTGGCGTCCGCGCTGTCACTGACCAGAAAAGTGCGTGAACTGATTTCCCGCCGGCGCTTTCATGGAGGGAGGGAGGGCGTTAGTGACGGACGGATGACGACACATTTTTTTTACCCAGAAGGCATTGGCGGCTCGACCCAGAATTCCAATGGACAGCGGGGACTGCGGGAACTGTGGGATAGCTGCCCACAGTGCACCGCTTCCAATATCGACGCTCGCCCCGTTAGTGTGGACTCACAAAGTCGAATTACTCTCCTTAGTGTGGACACACATGTTCGACTTTGCAATATCGATTCCACATATTCGATTTAAGTAAAATCGAACTACCCTCGTAGTGTAGACATACCCTAAGTAACATGACCACGTCCTAAGTTTTCTCATATGGATGGTCTCCAGGGAAAAGATTCCAGGGCAAAAAGCTAACACCTCTTTATTTTTTTCTTTTTTTTTTTTTTTTTTTTTTTTTTTTTTTGGTAGTAAGAGTATCCTTTCTTTACTTGATTAGTCATCCTGAGTTTATAAATATTCTTGCACCTCCTAGTACATATATACAATTTAATACAATTTATGTGCTTTCCTAACAGTAAATATCTCTATTGATAACTAACCATAAACCTCATTGGCATTCTACACAAATAATTTGTAACATTTAAAATGTGGATCTGGCAATCGTATAAAAAGAATGATTTAGGGGGCACTTTTTGAAAGTGCCCAAGTGACTTAGGACCCTATGTCACTTTTGAAAATTGGACTTTCACTCAGGTAACATTTTCAAAAGTGATTTCAAAGTCATTGCTTTTGTTCTGATGATATTATCTAAGTCCCACTAACTCTCAAGGTATGTCTACATTGCACACCTCTGTAAGAAGTGTGTAGAGTACATGCATGGCTGGGTGCCCTAACACAGGTATAAATAGCAATGTAGATGGTGAGGCACAGCTTAGGCCAAGGCAAGACACAGCAGAAGCCTGTGGGATGTACCCAGTTATATGCTCACACAATGCCTTCCCTGTCTACCATGGGCAGTGCGTGAATGCCCCGTTCGGGGTGGCTAGCCCTTTGCCCTGCCCCTTCCACACGAGGTCCCACCTCAACCCTGCCCCCACTCCGCCCCCTCCCTGCTCTTGCCTGCCGGAGTCAGAGGAGCCCCAAGCCCCAGACCTTGGCTAGAGGAGCCCTGGCACAGTTGGCTGAGCTATCCCAACCTGAGCTTCCCTTGGCCTGCCTGGAGGAGCTCTGAGCCTGGCCCTGGAGCAGGGAGCATTAGTGGAGGTTTGGGGAGGCTTAGCCTCCTTCAGCCTCCATTATGTGCTGCCCATGCTGTCTACACTGCTATTTTTAGCAGTGAAGTGCCCCACTGTGCTCTGGTGGGGGGAGGCAGCAGGGAAAGGCTCAATCAGCAGTGAGCTTCCAGAGCCTTTCCCCTCTATTTTCCCCGCCAGAGCCTTTCACTGTCTTGTGTAGCTACACACAGTAGTGTGGACACGGCCTGCTTTTCACTGTGGTGTGTAGCTACAAATGCACATTGCTGGCAGCAGTGTCAGGGTAATGTAGACATAACCTCAGTGAGACTGAGGCTCAAGTGCCTAAATCACTTTTGGAAAGGGCATAGACACTTAAGTCACTTAAATGCTTTTTCAAACTGTAACTATAAACTATTTTTGTGGTGTTTTTCTCTGACTAGCTTTGTGATATTATCCATATGGAAAAATCTTTTTCTTACAGTTGTATGCAATGAACTTGATTAGAACAGCTGGGGATATTCTTACAAATATTCCTGAGAAAGAAAATGCAAGACTTAAAATGCATAGGAGACCTTTTCTCTGCATTCCCTGACTGAGTGAATTTCACCAAGGATGATTACATGAAAATGCTGTTGGCCAAAGCCTCCAGTCCTTGTGCAGGGAAAAGCCCTACTGAAGTCTGTGGGGGCTTTTGTCTGATCAGAACTACAGGTTTAGGCCTTATATTATTAGATCAGTAATAATTCAGCATTTCTCAGTAACAGGACAGAGGAGGCCTTTGTTTTTGACTGGTTGATAATTATAAAGATACACATACTTAGCCTGTTGAATTTGAAATTTATCACTGAAGTACCTTTATTTGGCATACAGCAACACTATGCCCAAGCTGGCCAGGCTCAAATGCAGGGAGTGGATGCAGGGTACATAACAAATCCTGAAATTACACAGCAAAACTTGTCCTTATATACATCTCTACTAACACCTGAGTTCCTGACTCTACATTGCATCAAGTGCTTCATGATTGGCTTGGTTACTTCTCAGGAATCAATCCATGTACAGCATGCTCTGTCCATGTGCAGTTCATGTATAACCTGATCTCTTCATTCCAAATTTATCTTGTCCATTGTCCCTAGTACCAGAGTGTTTCTGCTTATCTTAGCTAGACTGACTCCAGCCTAATGCTTTTTAGACCCTTACTTACAACTTAATCTTCTATTCACCTTCCCAATCAATGAGAATACAAGACTGAAGAGATATTGGCTTTAAATTTTCAAGTACAAAAATCTGTACAGATTTTTATTTAGAGTCTTCCATTAGAATTCCCTATAACTCCTGAAAAATTTAGGGGTTACTGTATAAGATACTGATATTTTAGTACCTCCCGCACTACTGTGTATGATATTGATCACTATACATCCTGTTATTGCTTTGGAGAAGGATGTAGGACAACAGAGGTGACACCAGAATCTTAAGTTCTGAGGAAATGATATGGTTATTGGAGTTCTTCAGGAAACATTTGTGATGTATTATAATAATATGACTGTACTGTACATCTTTGAACTAGAGATATACGGAACATATGTATTATAAACCTGTGATAGCAAACCGTGGTTGGCATTGCTTGGTTTGGAATATTAAATGTAACAATTTTAGAATAAAGGATTATTTTCTGAAATAAAAAGAGAAAATTGTCTAATATATGTACAGTTCACACTTAATGAAATTGACATCAACTAATCCCATCTGCATGAAGTGTAGCAATCCAGTTATACAACAGTGGCAGGAGGATGGCTATTAACTGCTCTTCAGTCAAAGCAGCCAACTCCTTGGTGTTGGTGGTGCAGTCAGTATGTTTCCGTGCTGAGAGACATCTTATTTTGTCCTTTAGGAAAAATATTTTTCCCCCATTAGAAAGGCAAGTGAATGGGATGGATATAATCTTTAAGGGCTTGATGCCTGTGTAAGGGAGCAGGGACCTCTCCTTACATCCTTATGTGGTTTACCCATACCCATTGGCTACAGATAAGCAGCAGTAAGCAGGGCTACTCTTGCGCTCACTTGCTCTCCTAAGCGTCTGGGTCGGGAAGAGACCCATGGCTCCCCATTCACCAGCCAGTGGGGGACGGGGGTAATAGTCTACTGCTGGTATAGGCCAGCAATAAATGACTATCCTCGGAAGCAAGGAGGAAGAACGGGAGAAATTTTGACTGAGCAGGGTGTCTGAGTCACATTTCTAGAGCTGGGTAGAAAACAGTGTTCTAGCTCCAGGAAAGCTTTCAAGATTTCAAAAAAGAGCTTCTTGTCCTAAATTGTGGTGAAAAGCTGAAAACTCAAAAATGGAATCTGATAAGAGTTATGTTAATGCCAACCTGCAGCTGCCAAGACTGTCGTGGTTCCCAGCTCCCTGGCAGCCAGCCTGGAGACCCAAGGAGCTTGGAAGCCTGGGAAGTTCTCTGTTCTCAATAGCCTACCTTGTGGGCTGAGGGGGTGCTGGAAGCCCTGGGACTGCTGGTTCCCAAGCTCTGAGGTTGCTGGCTCAGTAAGCTTCAGAGGAGCCAGGCAAGTGTGTTGACAGGAAACAAGGCAATGGAAATCTGCTTCGCAGGCAGAGCAGCTGTGTCAGTGGTTCATCCAAACAGAACCATTCTTGCAAAACTGTTTGGTTTTAATGAATCGGCAAATTCTGACCAAAAAAAGTTCCATTGGCAGACAGAGCAGCTCTATGACATTGCCTCCTGGAGCTATTCCTGAGTTGGTACATTTCATGTACCGGTCCTTGCTCAGAGATGCATCTAAAATCAAAATCGCCCCTATATAAATTATAGGCCCAATCCTGCACTCCTTCCCTGGCAAAACTCCCATTATCGTAACAGCCAAAGCACAATAGCAGTTTTACCTGGATAAGGCATGTAGGATCCTGCATCATTATATTTGTTTTTATAATTCAGAGGTTTGATCATATGTAACAAGATGGCTGGGTACTTCCGTTGATCCACCATGTCAGCAGGTTATCATAGAGTCATAGACTTTAAGGTCAGAAGGGATCATTATGATCATTCAGTCTAACCTCCTGCACAACGCAGGCCACAGAATACAGAGGTTTTGGAATCCTGTTGATTCACTGTGGCAGGTGCAATTGCTAATCTACCCTGGATATAAGGAAGATGGGAGTGGCTCTTTGGTTATAAGATTGGAACAGCCAAGCCTGGGAGAAGGCTGAAGTTTGTTATTACTGTAATAAAGCTGAACCTTGGTGAGGGGTGAGTTTTCAACCCACACTGTGTGTGCTGACTGTATTGGAGCAGCATGGAAACAGCATCTGCTCACATTGTATGTTTTTAAGAATTGTGACTACTTCTATTCAGTCTTCCTTTCCCAGATAGATAGAAAACGACTTTCTCCAGTTTTCTTAAAACTGTCATCCCCCTGCATTACTTGGAGACCATTAAAAACCAAGTTTTCAAAAGCAGCCTCTAAAACCACGGGAGCAATTTGGCATAGTCAAATTTTTGCACATGCATTTTGTCATGCACAAGAAATTTGAATCTGTGCATGCAAACTGCATTTGCATATGCAAGTTCAGTTGACAGGTGTGTAGCCATCTTCTTTGTGCACACAAACACAGTTTGCGTGCATGCGCGCACACACACACACACACACACAAATCTAAATCTATATTCTTGAAGTCAGTGGAGCTACAGCAATTTATAACAGCTGAGAATCTGGCCCAATTTTTTTGCATATTTTGGGTATGAAATCTTTGACATGCAGATTTGTGCATGCAATTTTAGTGTTTGGATTGAAATCCCTTTGAAACAACTGATCCTTAACTTCTTTGCTGATTCCTGGTTTTGTAAAATCAGTCTCTTTGAGTCACTGTTATTCCTTTTAATAAAAATATCTGTGGCTTATTTGATTTTTTTAATATTATGTAATTTCTCTGTTTTAAAGATTATCAATAATTCTTAACATTTTATTATTAATTTCTGGAAGGAATTCTACACAAATCCTGGAAGGGCTGTTAAATCAGAAACAAGAGGTTTGGAATGTTGCACATAACATCAAATACCACAGTAGAGGTTTCCCAGTGAGGTTTTGATTCTGTAGCGGCTCCACCTGCACAGTTCCTTGCCTTCTGTAACAAATGCACGTGCTGCAGCACACATAAAAAAATCAATTTAAAAAGAAATTATATAATTTTCCACTTGGAGAGTTGTAGGGAGATAGAATCACACGTGACAAATTCCAGAAGCACATTGTGATGCAACGAGAAGGCACTAGACACTACAGTGATGAGGGTGTTATAAGAACCTGAACAGAATATTGACTCGAATGAGTGTTTGGTTATAATGAGGATACATACTGTTAATAGTGCAGGTGTTACATAAAAAGGCTTAACTATGGAAAGCAGCAATTAGACCCAATGTAACATTGCTTTTGGTAGAGGACCAGATAGGCCTGAAATGTATCTCTTGAGGACAAAGAATGGAAAATGAGTGCACCAGGGACAAGAGTCTGCTGCTTGTTAACCACAGGATTTAAATCCACACCATTCATTTACTCAGGGTGTCACATGATGAGAACCTGCTCTAATGCCTCTCCTTAAAGAGGCTTTCATTTCGCAAAGTAGAGGCAGCAGCACAGACTGCATGTCTAAGAGCCTGATTAATTGTACTATGGTACACTCTGAATTCTTCAGTTCCTGTTTTGACATAAATAATATCCAGACACTAATCTTAGGGGACTGCAAATGCATTAAATACCACACTTCACTGGTTACGTTTTGTGTCCAGATGGGGGAGGTGTTTGGGCTCTGCTCGCTGTAGGGTGACCAGACAGCAAGTGTGAAAAATCGGGACTGGGTCAGTGGTGTAGCCAGGTTCTAACAGCAGGGGGAGCGAACACATTAAAAAAAGACGCCACCTGCCACGAAGCAGCGAAGAAAAAAAAGAAAAACCCATGTCTTGCCGCCGAAGACTGAAGAACCCGCTGCCAGATTGCTGCCGAAGACCCGGAGTGACTGAAGAACCCGCCGCCGAAGACCTGGACGTGCCGCCCCTGCTGGGAAGCGCCCCCGAGTGAGTGTAAAAATTAAAAAGTTGCCACTTTTGGGGAATGTGCTCAGTGGGAGCGGCTGCTCCTCCCCTAGCTACGCTACTGGACGGGGTGGGGGGTAATAGGAGCCTGTATAAGAAAAAGACCCCCACATTGGGACTGTCCCTATAAAATAGGAACATCTGGTCACCCTAGCTGGCTGTGGGAAAAGTCTTGGCTCCTGCCTGCCCTCTATCCTTGAGTCTTATTTAAAATAAAAAAAAATTCATGTGTTCGAACAATACGGTGCATTAAGCTGTTCCCAAGATGCTGACTATAGGGCTCTTTGATAAAACTGGACATTCTGCAGATGATCAGTGTTCTAGTGATGGCAAGTGGGAGAATTAATGTTCAAAGGGGCTCCCTCCTCCTCTGCTATAGGGAGCATCAGGCATAAGCAGGGTAGTTCTGCTGCACAGAGGCATGTGGTTAAGGGGAACTCACATGGGGGGGGGCAAGGAGAACTTTGTATCTGGATTTTGAACATTCATACAATGGGTGTTTAGATCTCAGGTTTTGGTGTGAGCTAATCTTAAATGTTATAACTACATGGGAAATGAAAACAAAGAGAATAGGTCTGACCCCAGTCTCACTCACACTGTGTAATTCCATTGACTTGAACAATGGGGATTATTATTAGTGGAATCAGGACCTTGGTCTTCTGTACAGAAAAAAGTCTCCACTCTTTCAGCTCTTCATTGACGGGAAGTCTTTTTTCATCATGTTCCAGAATGGTCTTCCTCACTGCTAAATGTTTTCTGTTTTGTGCATTCTTTCTAGTAAGTTGTTCTCTTCAAAAACTAGAGTGGCCCACATTTTAGTTTTCCAAGGGTATGTCTACACTGCATTTGGACACCTGTGGCTAAATGTAGACGTTCTGGCTTGGACTGGAGCCCGGGAGGGTCCCAAAGAATGGGCTCCAGTCTGAGTCCAATCATCTACACCTCAATTAAACAGTCCCTTAGCCCGACCCCTGTGAGCTTGAGTCAGCTGGTGTAGGCCAGCCATAGGTTTTTAATTGCAGTGTAGACATATATCAAAATGATAGGCCTGTCTTTTTTCCCTTGCACTCTTCCAACTTGTGCTGTCCCACTTCTGTCAGCTACCAGAATGTGTATTACTAGCTGATAGCCTTTTATACTGCTTAGGGTTTTTTTCCCCTTCTTAAAGATGGGTAGTAGATTTGCTCTTCTCCAACCTTCTGGGACTTTATCTTTCTCAAAGAATTTTAAGAAGTCACTGCTAATGGCAGTTTCTCCTGCTAGTTCTTTAAAACCTCACATGCATGTCACCCAGTCTCTCTGATTTCTACATTTAGTTTATCTAAGTTTTTTTCTTTCACCAGCCTCTTTATCAGTCCTTCCACTATCTTACCTAAACCATCTTTAGCCTTCAACTCTCAATGCTTTTATGCTCTTTATTTTTCTGTTGCAGACTGAGACTGAAAGAGTCAGCTATTTTGAGTCCTCTGTTATATTGTTCCTAGTTCATTTAGGACTTGGTGCTGAGTGCTTCCTGAGAGGTGCAGAACACCCTCAAATCCCACTGATGTTGTCAGCTGCTCATGACAATTATCGTTAAGGATGCTAAGCATATCTCCAGAGGCGCTGCAGGCTTGAACCGTAAATGAGAGCTACCCATTCCTGAGTGATCCACTTACCCATGTTTTCTTTGTAAAACTTCTCATTTGCTTTATGCCCTTCAGCAAGTCTCTTCCATTCTGCCTCATGACTTTTTCTTATAGAAATGTATAGGTATTTTATAGTAATACTAGTGTAAACAAGCAACAGCCTTTCTCAATATAATGAGTTCAATCATGTCATGGTCATTGGCTTCAACGGTACCCTTCACCTTCAAATTCCTGATTATTTCTTCCCTATTGGTCAATACCAGGCCTACACTGCCATACCTCCAGCTGCTCTTTCTACTAAGAGACAAGAGGTTAATATCAATCCAGCCCAGGAACTTGTATACAGTAAAACAGAAATCATCAAGTATCTTCCGGAAGTGTGTGGGTAATTAACCTTTCCCTTGAGTACTAAGTCTTGTCATCTTCGATATTTGCCTCTATAGTAATTTGTCAGTGTGTTTGGATCACTTAATTGTTTAGATGCCTTACATCCACTGTTTAAAGGCCCATGTGGTGAGTGAGCAGCACAAAACACATAGGTAACCATTGTAATGGGCAAACCTGGTCACACACAGGGGCAAAACCTCACCATTGCCTCCTGCCTCCACAGCCACAGAGGGCATTTGGGAGTGGGATGGTTCAGCTGAACAATGTAGGGAAGAGTGCTGAAGTGCCCCTACTCACTCAGAATAAACAATTAAAGTGGACAAATCTGTTTTTCCTACTGACACCATGCCAACAACTTCACAGAGAAAACCATTGGACTGTGCTTTATATTCTTGAGCACCATCTACAGACAACTTACTTACAATTTATGTGTATACCTATGTAGAGCACCCTTGTAACAGGGTATGTGTGCTCCCTGTAATACACTAAGTTCTGCTCCATGGCAGCTCTTTGCATAGCACTCTATAGAGGGTGGGCAGAAATGTGGCATAGATGAGCTTTTTAACTCTTAATGTTTCATTTTTTCACCTGTGAAGCCCTTTCATCACGCAATGCAATACATTGTAAAATGCACAGCTAAGTTAGCCAGGAAACGTGTACTATGCCTTCCTTAGATGTGCACTTGGAGCTCAGCTCTAGCATTGGTCAAAATTTACCAGGCAGGCTTGGAATGCAATTTCCAAAGGTGCATAAATCAGTCAAGTCAAAACCATTTTTCACTAGAATGCTCAGGGCTCAATTCTCTGCTGTGCCTGTGCTCTGCTTGGGAGCTGCCCACAGCTCCCCAGTTCTCAGCTCCGGTCAAATTAAAGCTGTGGGGACAGCTTTAACTTATGCTATTCATGAAAGGTCCCTCAGGAACTCACACCTATGGAGAATCAGACATAGCAGAGCCTTACTCACGCTGTGCCCTTCTTTTCACCCGTCATGCCTCCTCCAAACCACTGACCTGCTCATTCTCTCCTCTTACACCAGGAGCAAGAAGGTTCTGGAACAGGGAGAGACAGAGCTGCTTCTGACAGCTTTACTCTGCTGGACATCCCCTATACAGAGAGACTTCTCTAGTGCAAATCTCCAGCCACTTTAAAGTTCACTTTCATGCACTTGTTAGACTGGAGAATTTGGCCCTCAAAGACAATTCTCAGAGGGCTATTTCCCTGTCAAATTGCTACTTTTTACCTCCAAATGGTTTGGTGCTAACAGCTGGTCAAAACAACAATGCTTTTTTTTTTTTTTTTTTACAACGAGGAAAATATTTCTCCCACTCTTTTTACTCCCATATTACTTAATTGTTTTTGCTCAGATTTATTAAAAAAAAATCATGCTTGGGAAGACTTCATGCCTAGAAAACTGCAGCCTCAAAGCTGAAAGTTTTTGCAATTTTAGGAGCAACTGAAAGCAAGGGGTTAGAATAGAAATCATTGTTCAACCTTAACTGTAGCAGTCACTGCCCCTCCTGGTATAATGATTTGACTTATCTCACTAACAGTATTTCTGCACTTGAGCTGTGGCTAGGACGTTCTATCGGGCTACGTATTGGAAGACCTCATACTTTCAGTCAGACTTGGCAAAGATCTCCATTTGTGCCTTAGAAGTTTACCAGGATGCAAACATTTTAGTGAATTTAGCTAAGAATAAAATGATTTGCTCCCGACTCCACTAACCTTGTGGAAAAATGAAGCCCAAGTCTAATGGGTAATAAACCTGAGCCCAGAAAAAATATTCCCCTCCCAATGAATTGTCTGATCGGGGTGTGGGAGCTTCAGATGTCACTGCTGATGGCTGTCATGTGTTACTGAGGCTGAGTTCTCTAGTGGGATAGTGCTATGTATCTTAGTCTGGGCTGCCCTCTTGCTCAGATGGACGTTTGTTCTAGTGATTGACATTGTACTGATTGCTGCTGAGCACCCTAAGCTCCCACTAATCACTTAAGCTTCTCCCACCACAGTAGCTTATTGTCACATTGATTAGTTTGGATCTCTGCTGCGTAGAAATCCTCTACCTTCAGGGAGAGTTGAGGCCTCTCACTACTTTAGGGGAGGTGCAGGGAGGACAGCTATTTGGGTCAGGGTCTTTCTTTGACTTGTACAATTGGGTATGTACATTTCATGGTGCTGTATTAAATACTACTTGTTTTAAAGAAATTACTGAGGCTGCAGAGAACCCTGGTGCTAGCTGATATAATTTATTGAAGTAAACTTGAACCTCAAGCAGACCATTGGCCAGAAAGATGCCATTTAACACCAAGATAGTTTACTAGATTGTTGGGTTCTGCTAAAGGGCAACATGGGACCGAAAGAGGCAGTGTAGGGCTTAAAAAAAGGGGGTTTCTTTCTTTTCTTAGCATTATCTTTGTGCTTGGCCTTGGTGGCATAGAAGACCCAGACCTTATAGAAGTTTCCAGCAGGGCCAGAGCTGGTGCCTCTGGGTACTATACAAGTATGCCTTTTTCATCACATCAGAAAATGTAGTGCAAAATTGTCAACAGTGATTTGTGTTTTAGCCAGTTATGTTATGGTGAGAATTATTTTGCACAGCTCTAATAGTTAGGGGCTTATGGAGAGAAACACTCTTCTTTGCATATAGCGTGTTATCAGATGGTGAATTTATATAAGGAATGCGAACATCCAAGCTAATGCATACACAATGGAAATGAGTGGCTGAAATGTATGAAAAGAGTCTGTGAATTAAGTGCAGTCACTTGCAGGACACAGTATTTTTGGATAAAGCCCAAACAAATGTGTAATTTCTTAAGCTTCAACCTTTTAAGCAAGAATTGCCAAGGGGACCAGATAAAAGGAAATAAAATAAAAAGCAAGACCAAAGGAAAAAATTAAAAGCAACAATGGATCAATAAATGAAATTTGCTGGGAAATAGGTACTGCATTTCCAAAAGGTCCAAATTACTTATCAATTACTAGCGGCTAAAATAGATTCATGCCTATTGAAATTACTATCATCAAGTAAAACACAGTAGGGGAAACAATGTGTTTTCCTGTGCTTCCAGTATTTAGAATCATTTTTATGTATTCTACATGTCTCCAGTAATTGAATTTACTGAGTACTGAATAGCATACAAATGTTCAGCCAATATTATTCTACATACAGTGCATTATTACTGAGGCAGTGAGTGCTGTTTACTTTAGATCTATTCTTCAGGTACTGACTGAACCCAGTCAAAGGGAATTCCACATAAAGAGTGCTTGTAATCTAATGAGCAAGAGGCAGAGAGTCAGGACTTCTGGTTTCTGTGCCTGGCTCTGCCACTGATTTCCTCTGTGACCTTGGTCAAGCCTCTTACACCATCATTTTAAAAAGTGGGTACTTAAAGCTAATGAGAACTATAGCTTCTCATCACCTCTGAAAATTAGACCATCTATTTAGGTGCTTTAATAGGGCCCTAGAGACATAGGTTTAGGCACCCTAGTTAAAAAATGTTGGCCTGATCTCCTCTGTGCCTCAACATGCTTATCTGTTGAAATGGGGATAATACTATGTACTAATACTAATTACAATTGGTAAAGTGTTTTGAGATTTTTGGTGCTCCAGAAGTCAAAGGGTATGTCTGCACTGCAATAAATGTGTGGCACTGAGTCTCAAAGCCCAGGTCAGCTGCCTTGGGCTCATGGGTCTCAGGCTATAAAATTGCCATGTAGATGCTCTGGCTAGAGCTTGGGCTTTGAGACCCTCCCCTCTCCAGGGGTCTTAGAGCCCAGGCTCCAGCTTAAGCCTTAAGGTATAATACAGCAATTTTATAGCCCCCCAGCTGGAGCTCAAAGAGCCTTAGTCAGCTGACCCAGGCCAGCTGCGGCTGTGTCACAGGTCTTGTACTGCAATGTAGAGGTACCCAAAGTGGGTTAGTACCTATTTCTGTGGTGGGCCTTGAGATATTTAAACATGCAACAGACTCTGTTTCCTTTTTATACAGAAATAAACCAGAAGAGCCAAATTATTGTATGAAGGCTGTAATTTATCTTTACTGATTGAAATGATCAGGTATGCAGAGGCAGTTTGCTGTTACTGAGTAAACACTCCTTTTATGTTCCTTTAACACCAGTATCTGAAACAAAGTGGGGACACAAAAGGAAGCCAGGCTTCAGGCTCTTTTTTGAAGAAGGCATTTTGTGATGGATTAATGGCAAATCATAATAAATTATTTATCAGATAATAAGTGTGATAATTGTTCTTATTTATCATCAGTCTGGCTTGGCTCATTCTGCTGTCATGCTTTCAATCAAGCCATCCCTGAGGATTCACCAGATAAAAAAGTACAGTCAAAAGGTCAGTCCAACAATTTTAACTTATAATGGCATACTGATTATCTCCTAATTGAAAAATGTAAACTAGAGACACTGTAAATAATGCAAGTGACCCCGTCCTCTGAACACAATGTGCAGAGTCACCATGTGTCACTCATCCTACCACAGAGAACAGCACAATCTTCAGTAATGCTCAGAGTCCCTTGAATTAATTTGTGAAAAAAAACAAACTTTTTTTTGTTTGTTTTCAGTACAGGGAAAACCCCACTTTTTCTGCAGAAGCAGAGACCTTATATAGTTGTGTAGATATGCAGTCCAAAAAGCAGGCGTTTCGGGCCTGATCCTCAGGTGATGTAACTGGCATAGCTTCTTTGGAGATCAGCTGAGAATCTGGCCCTTTGAGTCTATAATGTTTGACAGCTCTACCATCTCTATTTTACATATGGTTAAACTACGTGCCAGAGGACGGCAAAAACACTCCCATGCAGAAAAAACACATAGCCAATCTAGTATAAAAAATCAACCAAATAAAACCCACCCCACAAGAACAATGTAAAATATCCTCCCAAGAATGTAAATGCCCTGCTGCAAAGAACAACTAGCTACTACAAAACAGGAAACTGACTAAAACCACTTTAATGTATTCAATTGTCTATACTTTTTTTTGCTTACATAAATTAAAAAACAAACACTCAGGTACTATAGTGAGGTCAGTATAAACCCCTAACATATTAATACTACTTGGCTCCATCACCTTGACTGGAAGCCAATTCCACCTGTGCGCAACTCTTTCTTCTACATAATATTCCCCTCAACCTTTTTATTGTATACTTTTCCTCTCCTTTTACACCTGTGGTTTGTTTTTCAATCCTGCAATCCTTACTGGGAAGTTTGGTTAGTAAAGACTGCAAATCTTGACCTTTTGCGTCGCACTTACATAATGTTAGGCATATAGTTTACTCTCCCCTCTACCAAAATAAATAAAAAGGGTAAAAAGGAGAGGAAGAAAATGAAACAACAAATGAAAGGAGTTTCTGTAAGAGAACACAGATCTGCAGAGCATTCTGAATGATACATATTCTACAGAGTTCTTTTCAGAAATCTCCCATCTAAGTACTGGCCAGTCCCAGCCAGTATAGTGATTTTTCCTTTGATTTATACTTGGAAGCTGGGGGATAAGTTAAGCAGTAGGACTCAAAACCAAGTCTCCTTCATAGCACTTCAGAGCATCACCATGAGATCATGAGGCAGGGCATCAAATGTACAATCTTTTTCAAGCTAGAATCTTATAAAATATAAAATCATTGGGAAGCTATATGCCTAGAACACTGTCTGTGCAGGTTACTATGTACTAACTAAATTCAAACCTCCTTACTTTTAAAAATTAGACCAGATCAGGGTTATTCAGACTAGGAACAATATTTCGTTTTGAAGTCTGAGGTGTCGTGATTCCCTCCAATGCCTTTTCCACTAGGCTTATCCAAACACCATGTTCAGTTCTGAGAGAACACTTCCTCCAGTTCTCTGGGCTACAGAAACTCAGTTTGCTTCCAGTTGGCCACTCAGGTTAATTTACTAGGCATTTAACAGCTCTTTGCCCACACTGGCCAGGATTAGGTACAGGGTGATACCACAATTCCAAATCATGTCATCACTACACAGGTTAGATACATTTTTTCCTAGCTACTAACATTTATACTTCTTGAATCCAAATTGGTCTGGACATTGTACAGATCATAGAAGGACCAATTGCTTTGCAAATTGTGTAAGGACCAATCACTTATATCCTCACCTTATGTACATTTCAAGGTGTTGTTACTTACCTCAACTAGTCTGGAAACACCATCTCCAGCACACAGCCTGTCCACCCTTGTTTACAGTTTGACCTTGAACTCAAATCAAGCTATATGCAAGTTTACTCATGTCCAGCAAGATCTATGCCTACGTGAGATTGCTACCCCTTCAGTTTCAGCTTACTCAAAGACCTATATTTTATTCATGCCGGGATGTACTTCTGCATCTGCAATGTAATTATCAGAGTCTGTTATATCATTAGCCTTAACATTTTGCAAACAGTTGCATAGATGACAAGTTGAAAAGCTATGAAGGGTTATTATTACTGCGGGGAAAAAGGGCACTGCTGAACAGTGCTCTCCCTGAGAAATAGATTCAGACTCTTTTGAGGGTTTACAAGGCCCTTTGCACACCAGAGCACAAACCATATTAGTTACAGCTGGGCTTGAAAATAGTGCTCAAGCATGGTTCTGAGGGAATGGGGTGAACAGGATTGATAAGTGGAGTCTATGCATGACACATTTTTAGATGATTTTTAGGGAAGCTGGAAGTGTGAGAATTTTATCAAACGGCAAAGGAGGGGGAGGGGAAAGTCCTGGAAAAAATGAGCTTAAACTGTTTCTGTGCTGAATTGCCTCATAGCCTGGTTTGTCAAGATATCTGGCAGGAATTTCTGAGCTTAATTCTAATTTTATTTTACCATAGCAGTTCATCTTTAAATCAAAACTGTCTGAGAATTTATAGATTATCACAGGTGGATCAAACTGAGCCATTAACCATTGTAATCAGTAGATACTGAATTGTTACATGCCAGTATAGACTTTTGCCATCTTTAACAACAATTTTGATTTGTCCCCTTCCCTTTATTATGCTACCTTGGCAAATTTTGTCAACAGAGCTGGTTGAAAAAAATGCAGAATATTTTGTGAATTTTTTTATCACAATTTCAAACTTTTGGAAAATTCTAACTTCTCTGTAAGCTGGTTTGAAAACTGCAAAAAATGTTAACAAACATTATCAGAATTTTGAAAATTCAAAAAATGCCGACAATCTCTACTTTTCAGCAATACAAAACATTGTCATTTTCAGGGGGAAGTGCTGACATTTTCATGCAAAAAAACAAAACAAACCCAAAATAAAAACCAGTTGAAACAAATACACCAAATGGGGAGGGGTAAGGTTTAAAAAGTGATGATATGGGTTTTTTTTTCTGATTTCTGAGAAATTTTTCATATACCACAGGCCCCAATTCTGTAATAAAGTTCAGCATATGCATAAGTTTTTGCAGGATTAGGGTCAGATCCTAAAACACTCGTGGACATAGGTGCAAATCATCAGTTGGTCTATATTGTCATAACCCCGTTGACTTCAATGACTTGACTTCAATGGAGGTAGGACAATTTAAACCAGCTGAGGCTCTGCCTCAGTGCATGCTATTCTGAGTATTCCCACTGTGACGTTGCCCAGGGTACAATCTGGACTGTTACAGCAATGTCCCCTTAACTCTCTAGTCTGTGGTGCCTTTTACACCTCTTTGCTGTCAGAACATCCACTGCTGGCCTGCTTGCACACAGCCTTCAGCATGCAAATTCACTCCCAGCTAAAACCATGAGCACTCTGGCCAGTCACTCGTGAATTTCTTACAGGGCAACACCAGCAAATTCTTAGTCCCAGACTTTCCCCCAGAAATGTGTGTCTTGTACTGTCCAGCAGACTGCTGAACAATGCAAGCTCATAGCAAGCCTGTCATTTCATCAAAGGAAAATTATTTATGCACCAGACCTGTTATCCCAAATGGAGTTTCCCATACACTTTAATCCAAACACCCTGGTTAAGATAACACAAAAAGATAAGTTTATTAACTTACAGATAGATTTAAAGTGATTACAAGTGATGATGCACAAAAGTCAGAATTGGTTACAAAAAAGAAAATAAGAGGTATTAGCTTGCGTACTACTAACTTAACAAGCTAAGTGAATTTAAAAGCAAAGGTTTTGTCTCACCATACACTGTTGTAAATTTCATAGGTTGGGTCTCCTTTCAGCCTGGAACCACTCCCCCTTAGTTTAGTTCTTTGAGAGTCATTGATGTCAGAGAGATGGAAGGAGAAGAGGTGAAATCAAGTGTTTTCCTCCCTCTATATATTTCAATTTCTTGTGCTAGAAACATCCTTACAGAGTCATGGTGACATGCAGTCCATTGTGGACTTGAGGTTTGAATCATCTCTGTGATGAAATGTAAATGTCTTCTTTACACTTTCTTACCCTCCCCTCCCCTCCCCCCCACTGGAGGATGGCCGCTTAAGTAGGTGATAGTCTTCTAACACTTGTCTGGGGTGCTAGTGTGTCTTTGTCTTTGAAAAACGGTTTGAGCCTGCCTTTCTAACTCTGGAACATTTTACAGCAATGTTATACAGTAGAAACGTATAACTTTACATACAATGTTGATACACATATTTTTCCAGGACAATAATGTTCACCAGATGGGGTTTTCAAATGAAATATCACAAGGCATACTTTGTACAAAATTTATCATAGTCCTGTAAAAGTGGTGATCTTAAAGTTACACCTAGTGAGTGCTTTATATCAATGAGCCTACTCTTGGTAACAAGAGCTACTCCCAGCAGTAGGCGTTCACAAGAGCAGATCCCTAATTAGTGGTCCTTACTTTGCTTTAATAGCATTAAAGTAATGAGTGATCAGGGTTTGGCTGTAACTTGAACTTATAAAAGAACACCACTCAGTGACAAATAACATACAATAGTTCAATTAAATGTAATGCTTTGTTAAGATGAAAATATTGGCCACTGTTCTCTGTTAAGTGCAGTAACAGCAGCTGCTAGATTCCTTGAGTTTCAGCAGAAACTTTGATTATTCATCAGATAATACCTTATACCTCTGAATCGATCCAAGTTCAGAGGCTTGCCCTTTTATTGTGCATCCCTTGAAAAGTTAATGGTATCTGTCTGGAAAAGAGCTATGTGAATGAAGAAAGATATGTACTGCATGTTGGAAATATCAGGAACCATGACATAGCAAAGGCAAATATGTTGCTCTTGCATTGCGTTTATTGTGTCAGTTCACTCACATACCATAGCTCTTCTGCTATTTCCATAAACAGACATCACTAACATCAAAGCAACTGTTACATGTAGGCCTGATTTCTCAGCAGTACTAAGCCCCCACAATTCCAGATGAAGCCAATGGCAGTTACAGGTGCTCAGTGCCTCTGAAAATCAGGAGAGAAACTTTTACATTTTTATTGTGCAAGCATTAAAAGTTAGTAATATTCAGGCTACCTTCAAACTTTGGATCTCATGTAGGAGTACTGCCCAGGCTGTTTGGCTTTAGAACTGCCTGCCAGGGTAGAATTCATCCCTTTTCTTGGATGACCTGTATAAGGCCCTCTGGGTAGCACATGGCATGTAGTACCTTTGTGAGGGGGAGAGGGGAGCGAACAACTGGGCAGAAGGAGTCCACCTTCTTCAGTGAACAGAGGATATAGAGGCCTGTGCCAGTTCTGAATAGGCAAGAAAAGGAGAACTGAGAGTGAGCTGGAGAAGGTGCTCTATATCTAGGCTCATGGAGAGCTGGGCACACTTGTAGAAAGGGTATGGGATAGTGGTCACTACTACAGCCAATAGACATGAGTAACAGCTACCATGGCCTCACTTGGGGTCAGAGAGTGGCTTTTCCTCCTCAGTGGCCTTAAAGGACACCTCAAAGACCAATTACTCGCTTTTTATGTGCAGTTCCAGAAATTCACCCTCAGAGAGCAGGCTAATATATTTTTCAATATAACATTCCATTCAAACCAACAGAGCAGAAAGGTATGGTGTGATGTGAATGCAAGTTGCTACATTAAGAGCTTTCATGTGCTTGTGACTTCAAACAAACCCAGGAAGTGGTGGGCACCTAGCACATGGTTTTGCACAGAAAGCCCTTGTTTTGAATGGCTGAGAGGTACTTCAGGATCAGGAGCTGTTTTAAAAAAGTTTGTTTTTTGAGCATATTCAAATATGCGCCTGTCAACCTTCAGACTGCCCCTTTAAGATATTCTCTCTCCCTCTCTCTGTTCTCCTTTCAAGTCCCAAGTGCAAAGACTTCAGTGGTTTGAATTTGATCCAACTTGTTTCATCCTGATGCTAATCAGTCTGACCTCCTCATGATGAATAAGTCACAGGCAGATCTTATTTATCAAACAACATACATAAGCTCAAACAAATGAGACTCTCTAAGCCAGTGTTTGAATTTTGCATATAAGTGTCTGTGACCAAATTATCTTTTGATGCCACTTTGCATAATACGCTAAGGGCTGGAGTGCTGTCCAGGAGGCACACCAAAGTGATCGTTTCTCAGAGAAAAAAGGAGGAGTCTTGTGGCACCTTAAAGACTAACAAATTTATTAGAGCCTAAGCTTTTGTGGGCTATGAACCGTTTCTTCAGACGTATGGAGTGAAAATTACAGTAGGCAGGCATAAATATACAGCACAAGAAAAGATGGGAGTTGCCTTACCAAGTGGGGGGTCAATGGTTCAATCAGGGTGGATGTGTCCCATTCCCAACAGTTGACAAGAAGGTGTGAATCCCTGTCTGAGGGATTGGAGCAAATGCCGTTGTATCTTAGGGCTTGGCTGTAGACAATGGATTGTGTGGTGTGGTGTGGATGAAAGCTGGAGGCATGAATTTCTGGAACTGCACATAAAAAGCTGGAGGCATGTAGGTAAGTATAGTGGTCAGTAGGTTTCTGGTATAGGGTGGTGTCCATCTCTTATTTGCATGGTAGTGTCCAGGAAATGGATCTCTTGTGTGGACTGGTCCAGGCTGAGGTTGATGATGGGGTGGAAATTGTTGAAGTCCCAATGGAATTCTTCAAGGGCCTCCTTCCCGTGGGTCCAGATGATGAAGATGTTGTCAATGTAGCGTAAGTAGAGGAGGGGCACTTGGGTATGAGAGATGAGGAAATGTTGTTTTAAGTCTGCCTTAAAAATGTTGGCATACTGTGGGGCCATGCGGGTACCCATAGCAGTGCCGCTGACTTGAAGGTATAAATCGTCCCCCAATCTGAAATGGTTGTGGCTGAGGACAAAGTAACAAAGTTCTGTCATGCGGTGAGCTGTTACATCATCGGGAATACTGTTCCTGACAGCTTGTAGTCCATCTTTGTGTGGAATGTTGGTGTAGAGGGCTTCTACATTCATAGTGGCCAGGATGGTGTTTTCTGGAAGATCACCAATGGATTGTAGTTTCCTGAGGAAGTCAGTGGTGTCTCAAGGATAGCTGGGAGTATTGGTGGCGTAAGGCCTGAGAGAGTCTATATAGCCAGACAATCCTGCTGTCAGGGTGCCAATGCCTGAGATGATGGGGCGTCCAGGATTCCCAGGTTTATGGATCTTGGGAAGCAGATAGAATACCCCTGGTCGGGGCTCCCGGGGTGTGTCTGTGTGGATTTGTTCCTGTGAATCTTTAGGGAGTTTCGTGAGCAAATGATGTAGTTTCTTTTGGTACTCCTCAGTGGGATCAGAGGATAGTAGCCTGTGAAATGTGTTGTTGGAGAGTTGTCTAGCGGCCTCCTGTTCATAATCTGATCTGTTCATGATGACTACAGCACCTCCTTTGTCAGCCTCTTTGATTATGATGTCAGAGTTGTTTCTGAAGCTGTGGATGGCGTTGCGTTCTGCACGGCTGAGGTTATAGGGTAAGCGATGCTGCTTGTCCACAATTTCAGCCTGTGCACGTCGGCGGAAGCACTCTATGTAGAAGTCCAATCTGTTGTTTTGACCATCAGGAGGAGTCCATGCAGAATCCTTGTTCTTGTATCATTGGTAGGATGGTTTCTGTGGGCTACTGCGCTGTTCAGTGTCATGGTGAAAATATTCCTTGAGGCGGAGATGGCAAAAGTAGGCTTCCAGGTCACCGCAGAACTGTATTGTGTTCGTGGGGGTGGTGGGACAGAAAGAGAGTCCCTGAGATGGGACAGACTCTTCTGCTGGGCTAATTGTATTGCTGGATAGATTAACAATATTGCTGGATGGGTTGAGGGTACGTTTGCCAGGGCTTCTCCTTGTGCTGGCAAGCAATCTGCTCCTTCCACTTGGACAATCCCCCGCAGGGAAGGAGGGGACAAACAGCCTACTGTGGTGTGTTTGAAAACTGTGTTAAATTGTGATGTCCTACTTTAAATTGTCAGGGGGTTTTCTGCTTCTGCATGCAGGAAGGGGGCTCAGTCAGAAAGCATGTGATCTGGGCCTAGCAGTGGGCACATCTCTAATTTTTCACCCTGCATCAGGTAGAGGGGGGAAAACCCCCATCCGAACTGAAGTGAAGAAATTCACAGCAGTGTGAGAATTTTCTGCTCAATTAATTTGTCTCCTGGGGTTACCATTTGGACAATACTTTTTCTTATGAGGGTCTTAGTGTGTGTGATTCCTATGACAGCACTCTTTTCAGATCATGTCGCAAATTCTTCTTCTTTCCACTGAAATCTGTTCAATGGGACCTGGCTAGATTGCAGTGGGGCCACACAGGTGCAATTGAAAAATTTCACCCATATTACATATATTTCCCATGATGAATGTTATTACTAATACCAATATATTTTACTCTTTCTACTGAGTCTTGCTACTGACTTCAGTGAGACCAGGATTGCAGTTGTGATCAGCACTTCTTTAAGGCAGTGTCACAACTTGTTTGACATTTTTATAGGCGTATCAGACTAACTGCTAAGAACAGGAGGTTTCTTGTATCAGTTTTTTATTTTGCAGAGACAAAGGTGGGTGAGGTAATATTTTTTATTGGACCAACTTGTATTGGTGAGAGAGACAAGCTTTTGAGCTTACACAGAGCTCTTCTTCAGGTCTGAGAACTTACTCAGAATGTCACAGCTAAATACAAGGTGGAACAGATTGTTTAGCATAAGAAGTTAACACATTTAAAGGGACCATGCAAGGTGAAGAGGCCTTTTAATTTTTTATTTTATTTTATATTTATATTTTTTATTTTCTTTTGCAATAAGTCAGAAGAATATTTTACATTTATTATATTTAATGAGATATGTGGCAGTGAGCAAGAACTTTCCAAGATTTCCTCTTGCATTGCACAGTCAGTTGATGACTTATACCATAACAGGCTGGCGCTGATGTGGGGACTGAAGGTAAACAGCAGGGGAATATGTCCTGTTTCATCACTAGATAGATAACTCTACATAAACAACAGCTAAACAAACTTCAGTGCTAGCAACACTTGTCTGCCATTCAAATACTATATAAGGAAGTTCTAATTCTTTTTAAACATACCATTATACACACAGGCTTACTGATGTGCAGATAAGCTTCTCTCAGTGGTGTGGGAAAAAATTATGATCATATGCTGTATCTTACACAAGTGGGTTTTACTTTCCGTTGACCTATTCTAACAAATATGATGCTTAAACTTCAGCTGGATTCAGTCTTTGCTATTTTATGTTGTTACAGCCACCCTTATGCAAGCCACCCCCTGCTGTTCAGTGTCATAATGATCAGTAACTGTAACTGCACGTTCTTCATTATCGTGATCAAGTTTTGCTGAAAGATTACCCACTTCTCAGTGTGACTTACAGAGGTCTATGCACCCCTCTGGGCATAATGTACCAGAGGCAGCAGGTTCTGGTACTCACCATGGAAAGAACTACCTTCAATTTATACTATATTCTAAGATGTGCTCAGCATGAAATTCACCCCCACAAACCTAGTGCAAATTTCACTGCAGCAGGCAAGAAGAAAACTGGTCAGCTTCTCCTTCCATAGGCTTATCAGTAAATATCAGTACAACTATCGGATCACATTTCCTCTGAGTGCCAGGTAACTTTGATCACAATTTTATGATAATAATTTTGACATTGGCGTAACTTTTTTCTAGATCACATACTGTGTGGGTAGGGACGCCTCATCATCTGTAGCACTGATAGAGAGAGAGATTCCCCAAACTACTGGCAGCAAAAGGCAAAGGTTTGATATCAGAATATTACTGCATCACACAATGCCCCCAATCCTTGCTAGAGCAAGGAGTAAAAGACTAGCACAGAGAAATGGACCCAGGTCTCCTACACAGTACAATGACCCACAATTATAAGAACTGTAATGGAACAAAAATTCACTCTCCTCCTGTTTCCACAGTAAACCAAAAATGTCAAGAGTAATTGTCTCCAGGAGGCATTCTTCCAATGTTCAAATTCAGAAATACCAGGCTGTCAGCATCAAAAACCTTATTCTTGGTGCTTGAAAAAAGCAAGCAAACTCAAAACACTTTTACTTCCTTATAGCAAGTTTAGCAAACCAAAAAGTTAGCATGTACCAGAATTAGCCATTACAACTAGTAGCCTACTATGAGTTACTAGTAGTAACCTGTGAAACATTCATGCTGGCCGGGGGATAGTGATATTGGAGTTTATATATTCAGTTGGCTGCTGCTGTTTGAAGGACACATGCCACACTCTTCAGAAGAGACTGGCAACCCATCCAACAGAGGACAGACAAAAACTCACAAAAGCAGTCTCTTATTCCATACCTGGTTGGTATCTGGGGGAAGTCCTGGCTCATCTCATTCTAACTCTAAGCAAATAAATCTAGATTGTAAGGTCTTTGGAATAGACACTGTCTTAGGCTGTGTTTTTAATTTGTAAAGCACCATGCATATAATCGGCATTAAATATACAATACCAATAGTATTAGCATCAAAACGGTCACCATTGCTCTTGATGAAGGTTGTTGCAGAATACAAAGAAAGTGGTCAATTACTAGAGGGCAAACAGTATTAGGTGTAGTCAATACATATAAAATTGTACTTTGTATACTCCCTTCAACTATGTATATTAAATGCTGCTTCTTAATTCTCAATTTAAGCTAAACAAATTACATATAATGCAATATTCCTCACACATACAGGTATTGGATCAGATTTTTCCCTCTATAAATAAGTGGGGTTGCCTGGGGTAACTGAAGGTGGAATGTAGTTCAACAATCTTTCTTCGTATTCATATCCAAATTTTAAAAGGGGCTTTAACTGGCATCCAAATTTTTTACCTGTAATTCTGTTCCACAATCGATCACAAATGTAATCAATTCAGGCACAAGTGACAGAATATAGCTGTCTCGCTGTCTGGTTTTCAGGCACAAATAATCTTTGTGGTCAGAAATCCAAGAGTTAGATATTTAAATCCAGTAATTTGCATATATGATTGACTTAATCTGCAATATTGGACTCCTGACAGATTGTGACTGCAAAATGCCATGCACAAAATTAGAGGCGGTTTAAAAACAATTTGGCCTATGCACCATATTTTAAAATCACTATTATCTGTGGTAGAGAACATTTTCTGTCTCTTCCCACGAGACCAAATCTATTACGTGGAATAGCTCACAAAGAAATAATACTAATGTCTTATATTGACTTAGCCTTCTTGTTTCCAATCATGCCATCCTTGGGGTTGGATTATTGCTGCCCAGGGGTCACGGTGTGCCGGAAAGCAACAGGGGAGGTAGACTTCCTCCTAGTGTGTCTGAGACGCAGAGCCCTATTAAATCAGAAATGACTTCCACTGAAATGCAGCCAGCCACCTGGTGGGTGGAATGAGACCGCTGTATAACAGAGCCCTGCAACATTGCACAAGAGTTCGAAATAGAAAATGAAGAATACTGTATTTAATTGAAATGGGGGAAGGGGCGACTTTATAGTCCAAATGTTATCTTAGTGGAATTTGATCACGTCTAACATCCCAGTCACCTAATTAGATCAGTGGAATCATCCTCAGCACAAGATCTTTGTTGTAAGTGATGTTTGTGTGTGTATTCCCCAGATAGGTTCATTCAGATTTGTTATATTATTCTCCCCCCGCTCCCAAGTGCCACCGTGGGTTTTAACACTAACTGCAGCACAAATCATTAACTTTCCAAAAACTTCCCTCTTCCATGTGATGTTTTAACTCAGAGAAATATTTGGGGTGCCAGGGACTCACTTAGCATGTGAAAAATGTAGAAGAAAAAAGGAAAGGGAAAGTCAGGCAAGACTGATAAGTGCCCCTGCCAACCTCAGTCCCTGTGCACAACACTTACTTTTTGCTTCAATAAAGTCTATTTCAAAGCAATCTCAATCTTTCATCAAAGAGATTTCCAGTGCACTCCCAATGGGTTTCCATAAATCTCACTGTTCTCTCTCTTTCTTTCACAAAACCCGTTCTTGTGTTTTCATTTCTTTAAATCTTTTATCCTCAGGTTGCTACCAGTGGCAATACGGCTTACATATCAGCAGCTCCAAATATTCCACAAAGTCTTGGCTTGTTCTCACCCTACAGTGCTTACAGTCACAGATGTGATGAAAGAAATTTGAAAGGCACAGCTAGGCAATCTTGAACCAGGCTCAACACATTCCCCTTTTTACAGCTTATTGCTTTCTGGATGTTTCTTTTGACTGGCCATCAATCATCATGTTGATAACTTTCAAGTCATTCCTGGAATATTTGTTCCTCTGATAAAAGGTAACAATAGCACAGTATATGAGAGAAGAAAGGTACTTTTGACTTCAAGTTAAACAAATGCTTTGTTCTGGCTCTAGCTTTCCTTTTTATTTGGGTATGGGGGAACTTCCTCAGCAGGGCCCCACCAGTTAAGCACACAAGAGAGATCTCTCTTAGACAAAGTGGCAGTCAGAACCAGAAGAGAGTGAGATTTGAAGACAAGTAGAGATGAACACTCTCATACAGAGGAACTCCAGGAAATTGGAAGGGAGCAAAGCAGGATGCTAGTTTAGCATTTCCGATTAGTCTCCAAAACTTACTTTACTGAGATTTAAAAAAAAAAGAAACACATTTCAACTTTGAAATCCCCCAGTGAGCCCAGCAACAAAGGCAGCTCGTTGCCTGGCTGATGAAACAGGGCCAGAGCCTTTAAAAGGCAAAGAAGCTTAAGGAGCTTCAATCAGTACATTTTCTAGGAGCATAGCTTTACTGTGTGCAGCGTGCGAGTGCCCTGGTTCTCCTCTGCTGTTGTATATCGTTATAGTTGGGCAGGGCATTTTTCTCAGTGCAATGCAGCTATTTAATTGAGCTGCTTAACACTTCTATTAGCAGGTAATACAATATGATATTTGTTAAATACTTTGCCCCCCTATTTATTAGTGTATCAATTAGAGTTTAATTTTTAGAGGGTGGGAGATAAGAGCAAGTGAAATAACTCTCCTTCTCTCGCTGCTGCACTAATAAAATTCTTCCCCCCAAAGCTTTGATTTGCTCCTTCTTTCCTTTGCTTGGATTATTTCCATTTTAAGGCTTCTTACCCTCAGAAGTGACTCACCCTTGTAATTGAGCTGCAAGCTGTGAAACTTTCCCCTTTTTTTTGATTAGTCTGGTCCATTGATCAGAATCATTTCTTGAGAAGCTCTGGAAACTTCTGAGTTAGTCTCTTGGAGTTTAATATGTTACTGCTCTCTTTTGATTCTCTTGAATAAGAGAGTGCTAACAGGATTGATGGATTCTTTTGCTCCAGTAGTAACACTGACAGTTCATTCTTGTCCATCAATCCTACGTTCTATAGAGAAGTTGCAAATAAAGAAGTTTATTTGTCACTAGTGGATAGAAAGGCAATGGAAATGGGTCCAGATTAGTTAGACTTGAGTAGTTGTAGGTACGAAAAAGCAGGAGGTGCAACAGTTGGCTCTTAGAAATTGAGAGTAAGGAATTTGATTTTCAGATGGTGAAGAATCCAGTCATCCACAGGTAACTCATAGGGTTAAATTCATCTCTGGTGTAACTCCATTGTGGAGTTACATCAGGGATTAATTTAGCCTATAATATAAAACAGCTGGCTCTTAGTGTATCGGCACTAAAGCTGTGCAAAACTTTCATACAATACCCAAAGTAGCTACTAAATGCAGAACTTGCCAGGTTTTATTTCTTTACAAATTCAAAATAGCCCTATTTATTTAGCTTCTTAAATTGTACCCATCACCATGGTATCTGAGAACGTACAGATACCACGGTGAGGGGCAGCTGGAGAAAATACTAAAATAGGTAAGGCGAAGGTCCACAGATATTTCAGGCTAAGCAAGCCTGGTTTTAAGCATGGATTATGGTTTTGCAATCAAACTAGGTAAAACAGAGTACTTGTTATTGAGATTCTGGATTTGTTCAAACTTGAAATTCAAAATGGGGTTGTGAACTCATAAGAACTCAAACTGCACCGATTCTCATGAACCCTTGTGAACTGAAATTGCTGAGTTTGGGGAAGGCCCGATTTAAGTCACCATCTCCAGGACAGATTATTAACATCTTTATTTCCAGGCTCAGTGTTGGGTTTGTATACCCCATTCCACCTCTACATATTCCCATGAGTGGCATAATGGCTATCTCTGTATCACTTCCCAGATGGAAGCCCGTTTATGAACTAAGCAGAATATTGGCAGATGTTGCAGTCTACTGCTTTTCCTGGTGTTAGTATATGGGTTCAGTGCAGAGGTGATTAGAAATATAAAATCAGATACTGTGTTAAATAGTCCTGGTGCTAAAATGCTCAACGGTATCATACAGATCCTAGATCTTAGATTATCCAAATCCAGATCCCCAGTGCTCTTTCACAAGAGAGAAATCTAAATAACTATTTTTTGTGGTTTTTTTAGTTTAATATTCACTGTACTTAGAATTCCCATTTCATCCCATTCAAGTTTGAAATTTGTTATGAAAACTTCTTGGTGCTACTTTGGAATTGTTCAGGTTGTTCCCTGGGATCTGAGAACAAACATACTTGTGGGGGAAAAAATGGGAATGCAGAGTTTGTAGCCATGACTTTTCAGTATACAAATAAAAGATGATGTTGTTGCCAGTTTTCCTAAGCATTGCAGTAGAGTTCTTGAAAAGTGTTTTGACATGTTTGCATTTCCTTCTGATATTTTTGGGGTTAATTATTGATAATTTAGATAGAATAGTTTTCACAGGCATCCATTTTCCCACTTTCTAAATACTTGTCACCATTAAAAAGAACAACATTGGAAATATGGCATGGAAATGCATTCATTTATTTATGTACAGTATATGATACCATCACTCAAGGCTCTGCATAACTGCATGTAATTATCTCTCCCATTATCTCTCTCTTTTTAAATGAGAAGTCACATACTTCTAATTGTTTGTTTGTGCCTGAATTTATGCAAATAAATGAAAATGTATGCATTTTTGATCCACTGCTTTTTTAGGAGGATCTTGAGAAATGTTAAATTATAATGCTGTATGTATATTAAATCCCATTGTTTGTTCCATGTAGGTGGTTGAGATAGGGAGCCCAGAACTCAGTTACTCCTTTGGATTAGAACTGTACCATATTCTTCATCCTGTTTTTGGTTGGGAATCTGCAATGTAGGTTCTTTTGAGCAGGACAAGAAGGGGTGTGTAAAGTGAGCTCTGGGTGTGTAAAGTGAGCTCTGTCTCTTCCCTAGTGCCTCAATTATAGCTGAGGTAAGGGAAAGTGAAGGGACAAAACTGTGTTTGTGTATTTTTTCTCTCTTTTTTGTTAACCCCCCAGAATAGCTTACATATGGACTAGAAGGGGTGGGGATGTGGGCCTTGGTCCACATCCAGGTTGGGATGATGAGAACTTGTTGGCTGTCTTATGTATTTGGGTAAAGAGTTTTTCTCTAAACTGTGCAGAGGCATGTTTTCCTTGTCAGCGTTGGTTGCGGTAAGCTGGTATTCTTCTCATATTGCACCCTGTATACCACATATCCATGTGCATACTGCTCTGCAATATTCAACACACTCAGAAAATGCTGCCTCTTCTGTCTCTAAATGAGGACTCTAGTCTCAGGCTCTGTCAAGATGGAACTTTTTAAATTAAAAAAATGTATTAATACCCAGGGTTTTATCAGAGGTGATGGATGGTTTCATTGTACAGACAATGTTTTATGTAATTTTTTAAAATAATGTTAATACAGTTTCAGGTCCATCATCCCTAAAATAACACCTGGGTTGCCCCATGCTCTTGTGAAGAAATGATCTTGATCTTAGCCCATAAAATAGGTTAGACTATCAAGATTTTGATGTTCTTCCTAACAATTTGGTTACATCCAAAATAGCAATTGGCCAAGAGAAGAATGGGGCTCACCAGTATTGTTGGACAAAGAGGACTGTAGAGGAGATGTAGTCTGGTTGGGATTTTGCACTGTCCCTGCCCAGGAGCATGGTGGTGCAGGAAGGGGAAGGAGGGTGTCTCATATGTGCTCCCCAGATAGGCACAAATGTAGTTCCTGTATTTAGGAGAGCACAGGAATAGCTTCGTCCTACTATTCTCAGTGCACAAAAACTCTCCAAAGGCAGTTGGGGTACAAGAGACTGGTGGGAGCCAGCTTCTTTGGGGCTGATACAGCATGCACACTCCTCAAAGGCATTGGTGATTTGCTGAAGTGGTTATGCTCTGAGTCACAGTCATACCCACAGCTTCTTTTGGGGAGATGCAGTTCCACAACAACCCCACAAGCTGTCCTGTAGGGTGAGGATGAATTCTATCTAGTATAAAAAATGGGGCTAGTGCGGAGGAAGATGATTTGACTTTGGTAACCACTTCACGCTGCTGCTGTGCTGCTATTCTATCTAGTTCTTATCTGCCTCTCCCATGCTCATGGTTTGGATTTCAGATGCCAGAACAAGAGAAGTCTAGTGTTCATTCTAATCAACCACTATGGAGGTTCTGGGGCTCAGCCCGAGTCCAATTCTAATGCCGTTTATGCCTGTGCCAAAATCAACAAAGTAAATACTTTTTGATGGAAAGTTGGTTGCAGAGATTGTGAGGAAGATGTACGTTTAGCTGTACTACTCCACGGGGAATCCAAGTGGCTTGATTGGTCTGCATGAAGCCAGTTCCATTCAAAAGAGCCATTAGAAATGTTCAGGAAGGCCTATGGCCAAACTAGATTTGTTTTTTAAGATAATTAATTTTGCACCTTAAAATATTTTTCTGAGTCTGATGTTTATAGTCCATTTCCCCACCCACCCTTCACTGCCCCTTGTGCTTTTATTCATTTGCTGCCTTTTTTTGGCCAGCCTACTGATAGTCTACAGCATGCTTGCTTCAGTAGATGAAGATCTGTTGTTGTAATTCCTTTTTGTAATTCAGTTAATACACTTTCTCTTCTTTAATAATATCTCCAGGAAAGTCAGATATTATATTATATAAAATTATAAATATTTATTAACCATTTGTATCTTTAAGCTGAGAAAACAGAATGACTTTGGATTGGATTGGTTCTGCTAATCCTGCCAAAGCCTGGTAAAATATCTCACAGCAGATGATGCCATCTTTCTTAGATTCTGGCTCAACATACAAGTCAAACTTTCCTTCCTTTCATACTCCTTATGCTTCTAGTCTAAGGGACAAAGTCACAACTGGCACAAGCAAATACAATTCCAGTCTTCAGTGGAGCAGCATCTGTTTAACCCAAAGGTGAATTCAGCCTGTAGCATAGACCTGATACAAATCATGTAGACTTCACCCCTGTAATCCAAGCCTTTGTCATTCTCATTTTAAACTGATACAATGGGCTCTACATAGGGCTTCACCTTAAATCCATGTGAAAACTGAAGCTGGTGCAAAATGTAGATACATATTAAATAGGGCATGTGGTTGTGGGCACAACACCAGCATTTCAGAATCTAATCAGGCTGTGAAACCCTAAATAGCTTGGGACCTGCCTACCTGCAGGACTAGGTATCTTCCTATATAATACTGCTGAAATTATGATGAGCAGGCGTGCTTGAGTTGAAGTCTCCTTTGTTTATGAAAGAGGGGGCTGCTGGGAGGCAGATCTCCATGAAGGGTCTTCAACTTTTGTCTTTTAGGATGTGTTTTGAAATCCATTGATTTGAACAGGAGTTTGGGAAGGACTGATATATTCAGAACTTGGGTTATTTGATGGGATTTAGTGCTTTGGGGAAGTAGTGGGAGGGGGAGCGATCAGGATGAATGTTTTGTACAGGAGTGGCCACTAGTTTGTGAATGCTGCTTTGGGTGGGTTGTTTCTCCAATTACTTGTCAGAGTGACCAGAGCCATGGTGTGTCATTTTATGTGTTAAAGAGAAATAAAAACAAATAAATACATTTAAATTGGAACGCATAGAGCTAGAATGAAAAGTTACGCTCTTATGCAGTGGTGCTGGAACAATTTGTATAGTGGGGGTGCTGACAGCTATTGAACCAAACTGTAAACCCTGCATATAATGGAAACCACTTCAAGCCAGGGGGTGCTCCAGCACCCATAGTTCCAACACCTATGCTCTTGTGTTCATAACATCCCACTATAAATTGTACTTTTTGCATTTAGTCCCTTTTATGATACCTTACTTTTGCTTTTTTCAGCTGCTTGTCTAGGGACTTATTCTAGAACAATAAGATGAGTGGAAGAGAGGTTGCTTTCCAAGTAAGGATTGTTCTTCAGGGCTTTCTTTTATTTATTTTTTTAATAGGGCTTGTCAAAATTTTTCATTTTTAAAAATAATTAAGGGGCAAATTTTTCATGAGAACTTTCACAAAAAGGTGTTCTTTTTTCAACCAGCTCTAGGTCTTTTTGTGTGTGTGTGTGTGTGCGGGGGCAGAGAAATAAGGAGTGGTTTTGAAATATATTACTGATTACTTTTATATCTCAGCTAAGGCTGAACACTTAATGTAAAGAAGGCACTAGAGATTGTGATAACTAGAGCTGGTCAGAAAATAGTTTTTTTCCCCACTCAGAAAACGTTGATGAAAACAAAGAATATTTTTTATCTAAACTTTCCACAGGAAATTTTTGATTTCTCAGTGAAAATTCAAAAATTGAAATATTTTGGCTAAAGTCCAAATGATTTCATTTCAGAAATGTTGCTGCTGGATATGGTTTACTCTCTTCTATAGGCCAGGCTCCTTTTGTCAGACTAAGTTTCAAATAATGCAGCACAATAGCCCCTCTTGGACAGGGAAGGTGATTCATCAAGGGAGTCCCTGGATGTGGTATATCATGAAAGATATAGTCTGGTTGGGATGTCTGGCCCATACAGGAAAATGGGGACATTAGACAACCAAACTACAATTCCTATGAGGTACTATGGGAGCATGTCAAAATAAAATGTTTTGGTTTTGGCCATTTGTTTTTTGATGAAATATAAACAATTTTTGCATTAAACAGACACTTTTGAGAAAAATGATCTAGTTTAAAAACGTAATTTTCTGTTGAAAGGCAGTTTCGACAAAATTTTCAACCAGCCCTAGTGATAACATGTTTGCGTCCCTACCATATGAAGCCCACGGAGCTCTGGTTAGGAATGTATGCATTTTGTTTTAACTGGTAAGTAACTGCAGAGATATTTAAGCATCCAACTCGGTTTAACTGAAAGATCAGAAGAAAAGAGACAGCCACAGAGGGAAGGCAATAGGCACCAGCTAGACAAGGGCGGTGAGCTTTGTGAGCTCTCTGTCTTTCTCAGGTTCTGAATATTATATTTTTATTTGATTCTTGTTAATCCTTTTGTGGGTCTGTAGCTTAAGAAGAGGGCAAGGGTTATACAAGTAAAGATACCCCATACAGCCTCAGCTGTAAAAGAGCTTATGCTTGAGCTCATATGGGTCAATCTGGAGGTCACAAGAATTCCAGCCAACTGGTGTACCAACACTGGTACAGATGAGTGACTGAACACTAAACATGCTAAAGCAGCAAAAGAAAGCAAGAGGAACAAGTCAGCCGCAAGAATCTTTGCTCTCAAATTACAGGGCTTCTCCAGAAATCAAAACTTCTACATAGAAGTGTCATAATTACAGCAAGAGTAGTTAGTCATTTCACTGGTAAAAAAATCTTTTCTGCAAGAATAATCTCCTTCCCAGCTTTTAATCCCTCATTGAATCACTTTATGGATTAATTAAAAAGCCAGGTTTGTAAAATATAGATGTAGAAATGTGTTCTATAGTATACAAACATATGACAGATTCATCAGCATGCCCATCTATTGTAAATCTGTATTTCATATTTATTAGCAACTTAATTTAAAAAAAGAAGTGCTGGCATCTGGGCCATTTCCCTCCCAGTTTTAGCAGGTCTAAGGGATGTTGGATTTCTTGTTCCGTACAATTGTATAAACAGACCACCTCATCTCCTCCCCAGGCAGGTCCTCTAGAGGGAGCATGGACAGAGGTGAGTGAAGCTTTGAAGGGTGGCAGACATACCTCTTGCCTTTTCTCTCTTTTTGGGTAATGAATAGGGGTGTCACCAGCTGCCTGGCTTGTGTTCATCACTGTCAGCCCTGGCAGTGTAACAGATAACAGGATAGATTCAAGGCCACCAAGGGAATGGAGCCTGACAGGACCTCATTCATCACTTCCCTTTTAGGGGTCTCTGTGGAAGAGCCAGCGTCAAAGAAGTAATCGAAGCTCACAGGGCCATGTGGGGGTTGAGGAGGGCTGCTTTGCATTGCAAACAAACCTGAGCTGTCAAATCTATTTTGTAAATGAAGTGTTTTTCTGGAGACAGTGTGTTTATAACTGTCATGCTAGGTATACCCCCTCTAATATACTACTATTGTGGCAGCTTTGGTCATCAACCTTTTCTTGCCAGTCTCCCAATAAATATTGCAATTATAGGGAGACATTACAAAAAATGTACACTTTAAAAAATGGTTCATTCTTGACCCTTCATTTGACAAGTAGCCTCTTGTTTTCTCTTCAGTTCTGCTCCATGCATTTGAACTCCATTCGTCTTTGTGCAATTGGGCCAGTAAGTATGATGCCTAGCCTTTTTCAGTTTGTACACATGGGATCAATTTGCCACTGGCTCTGTGAGCTGCATGACAGTAGATGAGTCTGCCTGTGAGATAAAGACATCCTGCTTATATGGAATCAAAGTGCCATGGGAGAATGAATGCTTTTTGGCCACAAGAGCCAGGCTGATGTTGATAACCCTCAGATGTGAAGACAGAAGTCAATAGCATTAACTTTTAGAGTAGGAATATGTAAGGAGTCTTTTCAGCCTGAGGTGAGACAGATTGATGTCAGAGTGCACTGCTTTATAAGTCAGAAAATAGGACTCCACCGGGGCTACTGATTTTATTAGGGTCAAAATGTACTGACCAAGTTTGACTCTCTTCTAATTGCCAATTGACTGTTATATGCAGATAGGCCTGACTTATCCAAGTCACAGCTTCCTCTGTAGATGTTTTTACTCCTGCTCCCAGTGCCAGCTGGCTTTCTCCTGATCTGGACAATACTTCTTAGTACAGTACAGTAGGGTGTGCCCTATTTGCCATTTATGAGGCAGCTCTACTGCTGATTCAATATAGAGCCATCCACTACAAGTGTATTTCTGCTGCCATATCATGGGTGAGAATAATGCCCTAGTGAGCCCTTATCAACTGAGAAGGCAGAAGTCCTTACTGGCTGTTGCAGAAAACCGTGCTGAGGACTGCTTTAATCCAGTGCTCCCTGAAGACATGGACTGTATATGGGGCCACTTGGATCCAGGAGCTGAGCAAGAGGGCTGTGGGATAGGCTAGTTAGGGTACGTTGACACATCAAAATAAAGTGTGATTGTAGCATGGCTAGCCATATCCATGTTAGTTTAAGACTACCTAGCATGGGTAACGATAGCAGGGTAGATGTGGTGGTACCAATCTCTGTATGGGCTAGCAATTGGAGGTCCCCCAGGTCCCCACGGGGCTTGTACTTGGCTGGCTAATGTATGCTGAAGTCTGTGTGGCCATGTCTTCACTCCTGTTGTTACCTGTGCTAGCTGGATTAAAGCTAGCGTGGGTATGCGTACCGTGCTGCAATCACTCTTTCATTGGCTGTGTAGTCATACCTTTCTGTCCCCTGAAGACATCAGCAGATAAGGAGAGGTTCCCAGTGCGGAAGAGCATAATTTTAGCATAAACTCAATCCAGCGCTGCATCAGACAGTCAGGACAGCAACTTCCTATTTTAAAGTATTTAATATAAGTAGTAATATACACTTCTTATGGTTAGAAGTATGGGTTAAGAATAGCATTATACAATACACTGAGTTTTTCTTTTAACTTGCTGCTTTGAAACTTTCCAGTCCTATGCTGTCTTGAAGCAGCAAAATCTTTGTGAATCCTGGAAGTAGCACCACCTTAGTGCAGGCAGAGGTGACTGAATAAAACAGACTGACTGTGCTTGGCAATAATAAATTGTGTTTGCCCAAACTACAATCAAAGGTTTCCTCCCTTAACGGTATTCAAAGGAAATCCCATAGCAAAATTTTTGCTAAAGATTGGAAAGAAATGAACAAGATAATTATCTTACATTAGTATAGCACCTTTCATCCAGGAGAATCCCAAGTGCGTTACAAAGTGATTTTTACAAGCTCTATGCAGGAATCACTTAATCCACCATTGAAAAATGGCCCCCTCAAGGGGAAACACAGCAACTACTACTAATATCCAGTATCACTAATCACTAGTATAAGAACTAATTCATAGTGTTATGCTGGAAGGTATTAATGGCTGCCACCATGCAAGTCTTTGATCTATAGACAATCAAAGATCTTATTAAAGATGATGGGTGTCCTAAATACCTTTTCTTTCAGGCTAAATCGAAGAAGGACTTAAATACCCCTTTATGTAGTGACAATTGGAAACAATAAGAAGTCACCACCCAAGGCAATGGACCTCATGGCAAGGCTGGTCAGATGCTAAGGGCATGTCTACACTATGGGTGCTACAGAGGCACAGCTACAGTGCTGCAGCTATACTGCTGTAGTGCCTTGGTATAGATGCTTCCTACAGCAACGGAAGAGGTTTTTCCATTTGTTGTAGGTAATTCACCTTGCTAAGTGGCGGTAGCTAGGCCAACAGATGAATTCCCCATCAACCTAGCTACATCTATACTGGGGGTTAGGTTGGCTTAACTGTGGCTCACAGGGGTGTGAATTTTTCACACCCCTCAGCACCATAGCTATGTTGACCTAATTTTCAAGTGTAGACCAGACTAAGCTATGTATGTTAAAGAGTTTTCCTGTAGTTGCAAATGCAGGGGCAAGGGAATTGCTTGGTTGCAGCTGTGTGTGTCTGTGGGATAGAAAACTAGCAGACAGCGAGAGAAAAATGAAGAGAGTGACCCTGAGAGAGAGCAGAGATGGAGCGCCTGGGCAGGCTTGGTAATTGTGAACAAGGAAACAGCTCCAGTTGTTTCCTCTACTATGTTCAGAGAAACAGGAGTTTTTGATCATTCTCTGTAAGTAAACAGGATTTACCAAAGATATGCATAATCAATTTCTCCTCCTAAAATTGGAACAACCTGGCAAAGCCCCGAATATTGGGTAATCACTTTGGGACAAAGGGGGCAATAATAATTTATCCAAGTAAAAATACAGGGAAACTTTTAGGAGGCAGAATACAATTACCCAAACTGGAATTTGGTCAGCACATGACGATTAAGACCTTTATTCATGAGAAAAGCACCATGGGTTTTTATTCATCACAATTGATCAGAACTTCTCTTTTTATATTCCTTCTGAAAGGTGGCACTTCCAACAGCTCTGTGTCTCCCACTATCATGCTGGGTTAATTGGTTCAATACTGATGCAGAGGAAAGAATGCCACTAACCACACTTCCTATAGTATTTGGGTTTTCATGGGAGGTAAAGGTTTTCACAGTCAAAACTTGTACTGATTGATAGCATAGAGAGATTTAAGTATCACAATTCAGATGAATAGAACATTCCATTTGGGGAGGGGGTGGAATTGGATTTTGATCCATTATAAAGAAAGAAAAAAAAAGTGTAAAATTCAGATGCAGATCCAGATTTTGAACAATGCCAAAGCTTGGGAGTGTGCCAATCCAGTGTTTTGGTTTAGGACCAACCCTTGTTTATAGGTATGCAACTAGTGCTAAATAGCATTAAAAATTACTTCAGGAGTTTTATGTGGCACAATGGAAGTGTGTCAATGAGAGTCATTGTGAAAGGTCATGAGTTAAAGGGAGAAAAATGAGGATCAGAGAAAGCTGGAGACAAATGAGGGTCTGAGAGAAAAAATGATGGGTAGATCCACAAAGAACATTGAAAAACAATATTGGGTCTGATGGCGAAGGACACAGATTCCTACTTTGGGGCTCCTGCAATCACTTTGTTAAATGAACAGTTCTATTTCAACCAGCTGCTACAGTGATGGAGCTTTCAACAAGGACACTGAAGTAATCAAGACAAATGACTTAGTCATGATATATTGCCATAATATATAGTTCTCCCATTCAATAAACTGATTGGCACCAGAGGAAAAAATAATAATTTGTGATTATGATGTTATAAAAAATCTTTTAATTCAGGGGTATGACATCCCATTACAGTGTGTATTATCTGTTCATTGGCCATGTTCAAAACTCTTTGAATTATAAATAGTCATTCAATTATACAGAATTAAAAAAAAATACACAGGAAGCAAGTCAGAAGCATGTGAAGTCTTTGGAATGTTGGTGTTAAGATGAAAGGCAATGAAAGAGTTAATTGTAGTTTAGAGAACTTTGTGCCTATTTTAGGCTTCAACACTACAGGTGTTCTCTGCTTCTGAAGGTCAACAATGCTTTTATATCCAGATGGCCTGAGTTCAAATCCCCATAGGGCCTCTACTTGTAATAATGTGCTGGACAAGTCCCCACCCTTCCATCACCCCCTTTAACTGCCCTTCTACACATAATCCTTTACCAATCTATCTCTTCAAACGTAATTAACTACCCCAAAAATCCACAACTGCTAATGATATCTCTTGTGTAATGCACGTTGAGATCTACTGATGAAAAGTGCTAGGTGTTATTTGTGTTGGAGAAAATAATCTGATGAAGGGTAGTTAAAGGGGGAAGGTTGAGTCCCTTGGAAGGTGAGCCAGAGTTATCGATTGTGTCGTGTGGCTGTAGTATGTGGTAGTGGCAAGGTGTGTGTTTGTGGGTGTAGACGTATAGGGCAAATAGTGGTAGGTGACTTTTCCTTTCCTTATTTTTGTGGGCTTGAATCAAGTGTGCTTTTGTAGTAACTGTAGCTGCTATGCAACGATTTGTGTGTGTGTATTAATATGCTTAGGCACTAACTATGTCCCGTTAATTGACATAATCCCATTTGTGGGAGAGGCTATTCCTGTAAGGAACCAGGCCTTCATTTTGGATTGATCAAGCAAACACATTCTGAAGTGCAAAGAACAATCAGAAGTAAGTGAGGCTTAAACCAAGAGACAGGGAACAGGGGAAGAAAGAACAAGCAATGGAGGAATGGAGATAGCAAATATTGAGAGAGGATGAACCCATTCTCATATTACAAAGGAAAGAGGAGGAGAGAAAAAGGAAAAGAAACAAAATCTTTGCTGTATTTAATCAGGTCCCCATGTCAGAGTGAGTCTAGAGCTGCACTTAGGCAGACACTGAAGGGTGCTAACAGGTATGTTGCTGTTTCCCTATAATCTGCTGCTGAGCTAGGTGCAATGTTTGCAGTGTGTCGTTGCAGAGGAAGGGGAAATGTAGGAAGAACCTTTTCCTTCTTACTGAAAGCAGAGCTTGTGGTGCTGAAGGTCAGGAAACATTATAGCCTGTCTTTTAGAGTGGGTGATAACTGAGCAAGCACAAAGTCTTTCTACATTAGATTTTACTTTTTTTTAAATTACCGTATACTGCTTTTCATTGGTATATGTGATCTGCTATGGCAGTGAAAGCAGAAGAAAGAGCCAGATAACAGTCTACTGAGGTTCAGCTAGATAAAAATAATCACTACAAAGTAGCCTTATAAAATATAAATGATTAGAAGCACTTCCATTGGATAAACATAGTACACTAATGGTCTGCACTGTGTAAATTAACTACAATAACAACAACTAAGGTATAAATAGAGACGTTTCTGGCTTTATCAAAGGGAGAATGGGGAGATAATCCTGACTTCATGAAATGTTAAACTTGATTTGTTGAAACTAAACCAACTCCTGCAGAACATGAACAATTGCTGTAAATATTACATTTCTATATTTCTGTAATTCATTTTTTCTGGGCATGTTGCTATATCTGCCCTATTGTTTGGAAGTTGTCTTGTACTACAAATCTCGTGTGACTGAGAGATTCTGAAGATCAGAAGGTTGAGGAGCAGTGACGGTGGGTATTTGGTCTTGTATATAGTAGCCTGTGTGTGAAATCTAATACCTGTGCATCTCTACCAATGGGAGCAGTAATGTAGTCAGGGTTTCTAGACCTGTTTTAGCCACTCTGGTTTCTAGAGATGCTCAGAAAAGGGTTAGATAACATAGTGGTAAAAACACCAGGAGATGGTCTATGAGTGCACTTGCTATTACCATCCCCAGGAGAGTTGCACCAGTGGGAAAGTTAGGTGGTATGTTGAACTTCCTCTGATTGCACTTCTTCCACTAAAAGTGGGGCATGCAAGTAACTGTGAGTCGGGACTTTTTGAGTTCTGTTTCCAGATTTTCCCTGATCTTCTGGTCAGGTCACCTCACCTCTGTTTGCGTCAGTTTATTCATTTGTAATATGGATGGATAAATGATACATATATATCCTGTAGGAGTGGCAGTGTTGGGATTAATTGCTATTGTCCATAGAAGTCCCCATCTGTATGCCCACAGCAAATGTAGTCACTTCAACTTCTTACAACCTCCCTTTTTCATCTCCTCATCCAATCTGATCCTCTCAGTGATTTCCTTTCCCAGTTCCTGGGAACAGCTTACCCCTTTTCCCACCCTCTCATGGACTCCCATCTCCCTTCTCTTCTCCCCCTCTCCACAAAAAGTGAATCCCTTAATCAGAGTTTAAAAGATAGACTGGGTGAGGATGCAAAGGGAGACATGGACTCCCAAATATCAGAGCTGTTACTGAATAATAAAACACGGTAGCTTGTGTGTGAAGCTGTTGATCATAGCCATTGCTAAGGCGAAGCTCCCATCACCTCCAATCAAGGCTTTTGTGCTGTCTCCCTGCTCTACCTTGGCGCAGTGGTACAGATGTGGCCTGGACATCGCCTTCATTTGCTTCAGACCAACAGAGCTGATGAAGTGTCTTGTGCTCCCCATGGGTCAGCTTTGGAATGGAACTGAACGAAGCAAAAACAAAGACTTCTTGCAGAGATGGTGAAGAGGGGCGGGAAAGGGGTGTGGGGGGGGAGGAGAGAGCTTTAACAATAAATATGTCAGTTTTAAGAATAACATAGTCGTTGGTTAGAGGGGAGGGCTTCCTAAGTAGCAGGGGAGTTGAGAGGGAACGAGTGAGACAGGAGCTGGGTCTACACTACATACTTACTTCGGTATAACTACGTTGTTCAGGGGTGTGAAAAATCCATACCCTTGAGCAACATAGTTATACTGACCTTAACCCCCCATGTAGACAGCGCTAGGTCGGCGGGAGAACTTCTCCCGTTGACATATCTACCACCTCTCATGGAGGTGGAGTTATTAAGATGACGGGAGAGCTCTCTCCCATTGGCTTAGAGCATCTTCCCCAGAAGCTCTACAGTAGTGCAGCTGCATTGATGCAGCTGTGCTGATGTAAATTTGTAGTGGAGGCCTGCCTAGTAAGAGAGCATGTTTTGGGATGACAACTCGAAGGTGCTACCTATTTGTGAGGTGATAACTGTGTCCTTGACTACTAACATCTTGGCCTCGGAGTTTATTCAGTTGAGAATGTTCTTAGTACATCATAAACAGGGAGTCCCCTTGACTTATCACCTAAATAAAGTCAGTGCAGCTTTCTTATTTCATGGTGTTTGTTTTCTAGCAGTGCCCATTGATAAGGATCTGAGATGTTGTAAACGTGTGAAGGAATAATGAATATAAAATGGACCTAATGGCCCAGAAAATCAACCTCTGACAAAAAAGAAGGAAAATTGGCCAAAATATAAATCTGGCTGAAGAGTCCAAATGGGCTGTAGATATGCTGCTCTGAATAGAAAGGCCCTACATCAAGTCATAGAGACAGCTATAGAGAGACAGGAGGGGGTCCTGCCCCCAGACAGATTCAGATGGAACGCTGGGACAGAGAACAAGGACAACCCAGCCAATCTCAGTTATGTTGGCACAGGGCAAGAGAACCTAACTCAACTACCTCAGGGCTAGATTATTAAGGGCTTTATATACAGACACCCCTCGATTTGTGCAATCATTCTGTTCTGGAAAGCTTTGTGTAACTCGAATTTTGCGTAAGTCGGAAACATATACCTGTACGTTACGCAAAAATTCCCACAACTCGAAAATCCTATTTCTGGCTTATGGAACTTTTTCCGTAAGTGCGAATTTGCATAAATCGGGTCTTGTGTAACCCGGGGAGTGTCTGTACCAGCAGCAAGATCTTGTCCTAAATGTGTTGGCTTACCGCCAGCCCTTTTCTGAGTAATATAAAAGTTGAGGTATGTGGTGCTAGGAACGAGCCCTCAATTTCCAAGTTATATTTCTCTGCTAAATAAAACCGTTTTCCTATTACAATTTGTAGTTGGATCCATGTATTATATAAGGTAATAGATGGGAACAGAGTGAGCAGGGCTATCAATACATCTCATGGTAATGGTGACATCATAAACCACATGAATTTTTGCTCTTGTGGTTTATTATGATACTTCCAGAACCCTGGGAAGTATTTATGGCCCTTGCAATCCACAGATTATAATCAGCTGAACAAGTCATTTATATTTGGCAAGAAGATGCTTTTTTAGATTGATTGTTTTTATTTCTTGGCAATTCCATTTTGAGTTTAATGCTAAAGTTTAATAATTACTCTATTTCCTGTCACACACCCAAATTTGACTTGCCTTCCTTTGCACTGAGCTTTATATTAATAACTTTAATGAATCTGAGTACTCTGGCAAGGGTAGGGGGAAAGAGGAACGTTGGTTGATTTGATGCAACCAGCAGTGTGTGGAAGAATTATTGCTCTCTCAAGGTCACGCTTGCAACTCCTCATCATATAATCTGAGCAGTGTAACTTGAAACTGTACATGGCAGTTTAACTTGCAAGAGCCAGGAGGGGAATAGGCTCCAGAATAGCATTTGTCTAACATTATTCCTCAATTGTAATTGAGTTCTGTGGTTATGAAATGCTTAGGGCTTTCCATCCTGTGATTGCCTCTCCAGTGATCCCCAAAACAAGCATTTCAGTGTGGTAATAAACTGCCTGGCTTGGGGAGTGCTCTGTGAAGCTACATCTGATTGTAATGTAACTTTCAAATAATTATTAGTGACATTAATGTTAAAATTTTCCCCATGTTGATTCAGAGCCTGATCCAAAGCTCACTGAAGTTAATGGAAGTCTTTCCATTAACTTCAGTGGGCTTTGGATTAGGCCCTTTCCTGGATATGTCACATCTTTCCATTTGAATTAATTTCTGGCTTTGTACAGTGTTATAATGCCTGATCTAGTTTATTACTCACCTTTTAAAGGGGCACTGTCAAGGCTGGCAGTAACCTACCTTGAAAATGTTAATTTATTATAGTGGTATCACTATGTATAGAAGGAAAGGTTGGTTTTGTTTTTCTGCATCTGGTACCTTTAAATGGACAGGTGTCGCCCTTCATGATGCAGGAGAAGCTGCCAATGTGTGTTTCAGTGCAGTCTATCTGACCTCTTGGAAGGAGGTGAGGCCCCAGTTCCACACAAATGCCAACACTGCGGAGGGTCCACAAAAACATAGAAGTCAACTAAATACACAGGCAAATGAGAGCGTGCAGGATGGAAGCAGGGTTAAAGGGATAGTAAAATGGAACCAGGAGGGGCCACTGAGCAGAAAACCCAGATAGTGCCCACTGGTCCAAGAAAGTGCATGTTTCTGTTCAGATACATAATGTTCAAAAGGGATTCACTCTGTTCTCTCTCTTTCTTGCGTGAAGACTTTGCTCTTTCTTTGTTTCCTCTCAGCCCTAGTACTGGTGCACTTGCCCTGTTGCTGGAAAATAGGTGCAAAATTTTCTGGCGTAGACAAGACCTATGAATAAAAAAGTATCAACTGGTTTTTCATGCTGCATTGGACTGGCAGGAATTTAAGAATTTTGCTCTTCAGAAGGCTGTTCTTCCTAACTAATAATTAAAAATGATTTCACTGCACTGTATTTGTGTAGTAATTCTGCCTTTGTTAATTCTAAGAGCAAACCCTCTGCTGTCATTAGTGATCTTGAACATAAGAAGGATTTATACCAAAATCCCACTTCTTAATCTTGTGCAGTCTGAAGTTCAGCATTTGATTAAGTATGTTTTCTGAACTTTGATTTCTATGCTTTCTGAGAGTTTAAACAACACAGCAGAAGGGGCGCACATACACAGGGTCCTCTCAAAATTAGGGACTCAAAATATTGGTTTGATCAAAATGCAGTCAGCAAGTTTTCCTCAACCCTTTAATTTTCTTCACTTGTGCTGTCCAATTTAACTCCCATAAAGTGCTGTCATGATGGGGTTTGTCTTCACTGCTCAAAAAAAAAAGAAAAGTTTTTTTTGTTTTTTTTTTTAACCTTGGGGGTAAATAACATGTTTCAGCTATCCGGAGTTAAAAACACAATGAAGACAAGGCACTTTTGTTTTACTGAGAAGTCAAATAGGCGGATTATAAGGCTGATCTCACGTAATTTTCCTCCTGGTAAAATTAAGGGCAGGTCTACATTACAAACTTGCATCGGCCCAGCTGCACTGATGCAGCTGCACCGCTTTAGTGCTTTTGGTGACGACACTCTAAGCCAGAGGTCCTCAAACTGTGGGGCGCCCCCCCCCCCCGGGGCAATAATTCCTAACCTTTTATACCTGTAGTTACAGCATCCAGAAGGTATAAGCTTGGTTAACATTTTAACTGTACCTTTGGCCTTGGATTCCTCCATGTGAAACAAAATATGTGCTTATTAAATCCTACAAATTTGTTCCAGCTATTTCCATTGGTAATATGGAAAACAAATAGTTTAAGTGAGATTACAGTATTCAGTATGCTGCACTTATTATTTATGACTCTCGACACAATTCCTTCCTTCCTTGCTGTGCTAATATGGTCAGTCCATAAGGTACAATGGTTAGTGAACACTCTGTTTTGAAATGTATTAACTTTGGTATATGCAATAGGGCCATTTTGCTTTGAACATATCTACAGCACCCCAAATTAAACGCATATAGTGTTTACCTATTACACAGGACCTTTCTGAATTGCTAAAGGACAATTATAGAGACCACTTATTTTTCATTACATCTGCTATGTCCCTGAAGTGTCTCAGGCTAGGTCTACACTACCCGCCTGAATCGGCGGGTAGAAATCGACCTCTCGGGGATCGAATTATCGCGTCTCTTCGGGACGCGACAATCGATCCCCGAATCGACGCTCTTACTCCACCAGCGGAGGTGGGAGTAAGCGCCGTCGACGGGAAGCCGCGGAGGTCGATTTTGCCACCGTCCTTACAGCGGGGTAAATCGGCTGCGATACGTCGAATTCAGCTACGCTATTCGCGTAGCTGAATTTGCGTATCTTAAATCGACCCCCCCCCCGTAGTGAAGACGTAGCCTCAGTCTTTATTGTTGAATAGGAAACCTGACCAAAATCTGCTATTAGAGCAAAAGAAGTGAGATCAGAATCTTGACTTGTCCAGCATTCAGCACTTCAAATATGTACAAATATAGAGACTGGTGCTGTGTCCCCTCAGCTCCCACTGACTTTGTTGGGATTAGAAGAGGCTCAGGACCATTCCCTAAGTGCTGTCCTAGAATTATTTGCATTTACTCTTTAGCAATTCATTAATTTTGTTGGGGAGGAAAGGGGACACTGGGTGAAGAACTCAATAGGAGTATAAATAGTAAATGGTGATAACTCATAGAGCTTGTCTTCTCACAGAAAAGGCACCAATTGAACTAGTCTCAGGCACTACAATAATACAAATAATAATAATACATTGGTTTCTAAATTGATTTAGTTAGTGATACAACCCTCTTCTGTGGACACTCTTAAAATGATTTAGGAGTGGCTAATATCAGTTTAACTTAATTTGGTTTGTTAGTAGTTGGGGTCATAAAACTAGATTCCTGTCTGGGTCTATTCTAGAGTGAAGGGTAATTTAATCGATTATACACACCTTAATTGTAAGGCAGACAAATACAGCTGGAATGTGCTACAGAAATTCTTGGCCAGAAGACAGGCTTTTGAAGTGAAGAAAACATGCACCCACCTGGTGATTATGTGCTTTCTGTATCTATTGATGGTGGTATCATTGCAGGCTAGTCTGGCAGTCAAATAAAGTATGAGAACTTTGTAAACATTTATTCAGAATGTGTGCCTGATAATTGGAGTAAACTGAGTTGACCAACAAGAGAATTTCTCCACAGATTTTTCAAATTGTACCATCTATTAGTGCTGTAATTTGGGTATATTGGAATACAAGAGATTAAATTCTTCCCTGAATTCCCTTCCTGTTCAGCCGTATTACTGGGGCATAGAGAATAAATCCAGGCATAATTTGAACCAGGGATACCAGCTTGCTTAAAGAGTGAGTAGAACTGGCATATTACTACTACTGTCAGCTTTTAATAGTTTAAATATCTGAATATATCTAAAAAATAGTGAAATCAGTTATTATTTACAATTGATTTTGTACTGATAAAAGGCAGGGAGTGGGAGGAATAGATAGAGACAGACATACTGTGAACAGATAGTGTAGTATCTTTACTGTGTCCCTTTGTAAATTGTTAAGTGGGTAGAAGAAATTATCAGAAAATTTTTTATGGAGCTATGGCGTGAGATGACACTCTGATCGCATCTCCCCTTTCCCTCCCCACAAGTCCCTTCACTGGCTCTTCTTTCTGTAACTAAGGGTATGTCTACACTACAGGGACTATACCACCCTATCTATATCGCTGTAGCTATGCTGACATAACCATGTAGCGTAGCTGCAACCTACACTGATGGAAGAATGATGGTAGCTGAACGATGCAGATATGTCAACTTAACTTTTAAGTGTAGAACAAGCCTAATTCAAAGTCCTCATCATCACTTTCAAAGGTCTAACCAACTCTGCCACTGTTTACATTGCAGTTCTGATCTCCTGCTAACCCTAACTTTGCCCACTCACCTCCTTTGGCTTGGTCTACACATAAAACTTAGGTTGACATGGCTATGCTATTCAGAGGTCTGAAAAAGTCACACCCCTGACTGACATAGCTAACCCCTAGTGTAGAACCCCCAATATAACTATGCCGGTATAAAGTGTAGACAGACCCTTTGTCTTCTCCCACTTGAGACTATAGGCAGGATTCTCAGCAGGAGTTAGTCATTGCAGCTCTGGTGAAGTCAATGGCTATGCTGATTGTTACCAGCTGAGGATCTGGCTCTCTGTGCCTTTTTTTATGCAACACCATATAGGTCAGATCTCATCCCTGAACATATTCACCTAAATTTTAATTAAAATCTAAGATTTCTTTCCCTTTATTATTTAGTCTATCCAACAAACTTTGCTTTGTCAACAAGCAGTTATAAGTGTTATGTACTTTTCCCACATTTAGTTCCTTTCTGAATAAATTATCTGAGTATTTTAGCTTGATAATAAATATTTTCTGAAGTATATTGAATCACACCACACTGTTCTAGTTTGCGCAATAGTCATGACATTTCAGTTCTAGATAATTTAATGGAAACACAATCAAAATTACTGGGTAGGAAAGAGACTCTTAATTCTGCATTCCCTGTTTGGCTGCTTTATGAGTATTGCATATTCCCTTAGTTTCTTGCTTCTCTCTTGGCTTTCTAACAGTAGCAAAGAGTAATCACCATCTCTGTTAACTGTTTTAACAGCACTCCCCGCTACATATTAAATTTGGATAGCCCATTTCCTTGAAAATGCTGTTAGGGTAATAAAAGTGACTATGTAAATATGGCACCTTTTTCCTCAATAGATCTGCTCACTGTTGGATTCTGAGTCATATCTGTTTACTTTAGGGACAAAAAGTAAGACATTAGCCCAGAAGAAACAGCACATCTAAGAGAGTACTGGACTGTGTTCTAGTTCACAGATCATCAACAGAATTGTTAACTAAGGCCCAGATCCTCAGAGGTATTTAGGTACCTAACTCCCAAGGAAATCGATGGGAGCTAGGCACCTAAATTAATTTCAATGGGAGTTAGGTGTCTAAATATCTCTGATGATCTAGGTCTAAGTTCCATTTATAGAATCTTTATTCTTGTTGAAGTCAGAACCAACCCCCCGCTCTGTTTAGACTCATGATTACTGCTCTTGATTGCTAAGAATAGCACACATCCTCTTGTTTTTTGGTCACCTCTCTCCCTCACACCAGCCCGCTTGCTTGTCTCATCCACCTATTGTGCCTTGTATTTTAGGTTGTAAACTGTTGGGGAGCAGGGATTATCATTTACTATGTGTTAATACCGTGCCTAACACAACAGGGCCCAGATCTGGTTGATCTCTAGGCATTATCACATAGTCAAAACAAACAACCACTATTCCCCAAAAATCCAAACTAAACCTCTGTCTCCATAGCCCCCTCCCCTCAGAAAAAAATCTTTCTAAGCATATTTGACCAGGAGTCAGAGACAATAAATATAGGACCCCATTTTCATGTTATTTTTCAGATTATAACTGCACTTCAAAATCAACATGGTCCTTTCTGAGTTTACCCCCATCTAGCACAACCTCATTAAAGTGAAAATGATTAAGTCACCAAAATTCAGTCCTGCTAGATTGATTTGGCTGCATTCTGGTAAATTTAACTGGAGCAAAATCATGTTGGTACAAGTTAAGTGAGTGGGTTTTCAGAATCATTTATTTTTATTCTTCTTTGTCAGTCAGGGCAATTTATTCTGAAATCATTGTCATAGGAGACAGCATGAACAGGGTCACCCTGGAGTATGCAGCCGTCACTCACATCTATCAATCACAGATCTAAGCATGTTTAAACTTGCTCGAGAAGGGACAAATTCATTCCCCTGCTCAAGATTTATCTGATTGTTAATACAGCAGCACTTTAAATCTCAAATGGTGTATAGATTCACAGCCTGCATCTGATTAATCTTTTCACACTCCTATAATGGTGTTGTGGCAATCTCAGAAGAGGACGTACTATGGGGGGCTCAGTCTATGAGGAAGGCCCCAAGCCATTCAGATTGTTTACATTCACTCCTGTGCTTGTTTGGATGTGGGACAGGAGTATTTGGTCAAACTGGTATCAAATGTCATGGAGAAGTCTAATAGGCTGAGTATGGATGTACTTCTGTTGGCTGTGAAAAAGAGGAGCTCCTCCACCAGAGGAACAAGTGTTGTGTTTGTACCATGCCCTGACACCTGAGTGAGAGTGATCAAAGAACATTGGAAACTGACCACTGGCACAGGAGACTGTTCCTTGCTGAGGAGCTGGCTTAGAAAAAGGAGGCTAGACACTACCACGTTTCAGAGGTCTCAAGTACTGAGTTATGATTTCTTTAGTACTGATTAGACTATTGCATAGTTTTAGAGTGAGTGGTAGACTTGCCTTAACAGAGATTGTCAACACCTTCTTTAGTAGGGAACTGTTGTATTAATATAGATGGAATAAATAGACCCAAAGAGTCAAAGGTGTTAACATAATCCAGTCACTGTCCAACATTAAACAATTTTTTTAACAAGGTTCAGGGTTTGATATACAGAGACCTCAGCCTGTTTAGTACCCTAGCAAATGCACCAGTAAAAAGTCTTCAATTTTTTTTATTAAAGATACAGAAAAGACGGAAAAACAGTAAAAGGATTTGAAATGTGTTAAGTAAGGCTTTTATTTTAACAACATCATTTATTCTCTTTCCCTTTAGTTGGAGAAAGTTTTTTAGAAAGAAAAACCTCCTTATTTGACAGTCTTTTAGATCTAAGATGGTATGGAAGATGGTAATAACTGTCCTTTTGAGGCAAAGAGAAGAAGTTAGCTGAGATTGGCTGGAGCTGCTGCTGCTGTTAAAGTCCAATCCTGTTTCCTAGAAGACAAAACAAGAGGCACCCATCCAAAAGGGGAGGGAAAAGAACAGCAAAAATAGACAATGCAACTTCTGTCTCTGACGTTGACTCTCACATGCAACCTCCCTGCTGGAGAAACACAAGCACAGCACATTCAGCCACTCGGAGACCTGGCAAGCTTGTACCAACATCAGGCATCGCTTCTAGCTGGCTCTTTCTGTTCACAGATTTATAGCTGTGCTGCAAAATATGCAGTCTTGGCCAGCTAAACTAGACCCTTATTAGACAGAAGGAAAAAGGAGAGGGAAGAAAAAAAGTGGGGAAGGAGAAGAACATACAAGTGGGAGGTGGTTTGACAAAATCTCTTATCCCAGATGGCGTTTGGGATTCAGCTGGAGCTGGTACAGTCATCTGGGTCCCTCTTTCTGGGCGAGTCTGGTCAGGACATCTCTCAGGATTAGGATTACTAAAGCCTGGGTGGGGGTGGCAGCCATGATGGCAAATCTTGCTCTAGTAGCTAATTTTTCTCCCCAAAGTTTCTTTCTTTAAGGACCCCAAAAGGGAGTGATAGTTGGAATAGCCCCTCCAATCGTTATTTTGTCCACCAATTAGGCCTAATTTCTAACACACCAATTTTAGTTCACTGATTTTTTCATCCCACACTTCTCTCATTTACCTTACATGATCTTAATACAATCCTTGAGTTGTATCAGTAGGCCTTTGTGTTCAGACTAATTCGGTCTGTCTTGCTTTTGTACCTTTCCCCATCAGCATTTGTTGTTATAAGTTATTGTGACATTTTATGAACTTCAATATACTTCTTACAATTAAACTCACAACCAGAATACATTTGTTGGCCCAATTATCAGAAGAGAACCCAGGTATTCTTTCCTTTCTTGCCACCCAGGACAAGGGTCCTGTCAGAGATGCTAATCACTGTCAGTGATTCCATGACTGTTACCAGGGCCGGCTCCAGGCACCAGCTAAAGAAGCAGGTGCTTGGGGCGGCCAGTACCAAGGGGCGGCACTCCGGCTGCTATTGGGGCAGCACGTCCGGGGTCTTCGGCGGCAATTCGGTGGCGGGTCCCTCAGTCCCTCTCAGAGCGAAGGACCTGCCGCCGAATTGCCACTGAAGAGTGGAGCGGTGCGATCACGCTGCTGCGGCTTTTTTTTGTTTTTGTTTTTTTTGACGGTTGGGGCGGCAGAAAACCTGGAGCCGGCCCTGACTATTACACTGGTGAATGGACTGAATAACTTGGAAGGAGGATGTTGTGCTTCTGGTCCTGCTGTCAGCTTGCTCTTAGTGACATCTGAGGTCATCCCAGATGTGGATGATCTCTGTAAAATAAGATAGTTCCTTGCAGCAGAAGTTTCTGTGTTCAGGGGTTGAGTGAAGGCAGTCTGGGTTTATGGTGTAGAAAAGCTCTGAAGGATGCACCTTAGATGCCTTAATGGTGAAGGAGACATTGGTTGTCTCTGCCTCCTTCACAGCAGTGGCATAGGTTTGTAGGACTCTTTGTGTCTGAGTTTGTCTTTATTAAACTGTTTCCTCTGCCAGTGAGGATAGTTTTCTTCCCTTCTGCTTTTCTATTGCAGGTTGTCTGAATACCTTGGTGATCTATATGGGCAGTGGGGTGGGAAAGGACACTTCAGTATTATACTGTCTATAGTAGTGGTTAGAGAGTAGTTGCAGTACTTCACTAATTTTACTTCTCCTTGGCTGGGTAGACTATTCCATAAGTAGGTTTTGGAATTTTGCAGGGTCCATGAGTTTTTGGGGTGGGAGTAGAGGTGGAATATGGTGATGGCTTCTTGTAATAGGGAGCATTTTTATTTCTATTTGGAGAAGAGAGTGATCTGACCAGGATAGGGGATGGTTCTTGCATTTCTTATGTGTACATTTAAACAGAAAAAAAACCCTATATTATAAATAGGTTATTTCAATTTAAACTTCTTAACGGCAGTTCTCTTTAAACACACTGAAAATATCCTCCAGTATCCCTTCCTCCTCACAACTTCTCTCTGCTTTTGATTGGAACATAGTAGCAATATAAATGATGTGACACAGCATGTGCAGTCCATGATGACTTTGCCATTCTAGTGATATATCATCATGCAGAAAGGTTTCAAAGTGTGATGGACCTTATGTCAGGACTGGGACAGAGCCTGACATCTATTGTTGATAAGCAGGCATTTCCTATTTAAAAAACAAAAATAGAATCATATGCCTCAGCTGTAGGCAGAATATAAAAAACGTACTGTATGTGACTATAGGGCTTATTGCATAATTACCAGTATTTATGTAATAAAGATAGTTTTATCCACACTGGTGATGTAGTAAAGGGAATAAATAAACCCAGCGCCTGCTGCTATTAAGGCGTTCAAACTATCTGTTATCTTTGTTTCATTATTACTATTACTTATTAGGTAGATTTTTGGAAACAATTTGTTTTCCTCTCATTCCTCCAGCCCCACTGGTGTGTGATCCCTGGTTATGATGTGATGAGGGTCAGCTGTGCTACTGAGCAATGTGGTAATAAACGAGAACACAGAAGATGAACCGCCCGCTCTCCTTCATCCTTTAGTTACAGATTGACTCCAGGACATGCAAGGACTGCTAAGTAGTTAACCTGTAGAAAAAGAGTGCAGCTGCAATGAACAAACTGTCTTTTTGGTGAAAACATCTTAATGCCTCCTTAATTACACCTCTGTAAGGTACACACTTCTCAGTAACCAGCAATGTCCACATGGAGATGGCAATTTGCAAAGCTGAATAATGAACAGATATATAACGCTGTTGCTCTACTTCTTGAAGAGTCATAAGGGGGGAATATGGGAATGGATCAGAGAATTCATGTCTAAAGAGTCTTATTCTATTTCCTTTCCTCCCTGCCCCATTCAATCTGATATGGAGTGTAACAATGATCTCTCTAGTGAACAGACTCTTAAGGGCTTGTCTACATGGGAAAGTTTTAACAGTTATAAAGGTATTGTTATACTGGTATAATCTCTGTGTGGACACTCTTAGGCCTGGTCTACAGTTGCAAGTTTTTGTGTTTAAAAGTCAGCTTTTTGCGTTGAAACAACATGGGCGTCTACACTGACAAGTGACTTTTTGCGCCGAAACTCCTCAGTTTTAGTGCTGCAATAAAACCACTCTGATGAGAGTCATAAGGGTTTTTGTGCTGAGGGTTTAGCGCCATAGTGGTAGTATGGACACCATTCTTGAATTTTGCGCTGTTATTGGCCTTTGGATGTTGTCCCACAATGCTCATCCTGGCCACTCTGGTCAGCACTTTCAACTCTGCTGCCCTGACGCTAGGTAAACAACCATCCACCCCTCCCCCTTTAAAGCCCCGTGAATTTTGAAAGTCCCCGTCCTTTTTCCTCGATGTGCAGAGCTCACATCGCATCTTCCCAGCTGACTAAGGCAGCTGCACGCAGCAAATGATCTCCTGCTTGGTCCACTGCAGAGCTACTTGATCTGATAAGTGCTTGGGGAGAAGAGTCTGTCCAGTCCCAGCTGTGCACAAGCTGTAGGAATTTTGATATCTACAGCCAGATAGCACACAGCTTACAGGAAAAGGGATATGACCAGGACATGCTGCAGTGCCAAGCAAAGGTAAAGGAGCTGAGGAACGTGTACCACAAGGTGAGGGAGGGAAACTGTCACTCCAGTGCTGTGCCCCAGACCTGCCATTTTTACAAGGAGTTGGATGCTATCCTAGGTGGCGACTCTACCTCCCTGTAAAAAGCACCGTGGATACTTCAGTGGGTCTGGAACCAGTGGAAAGTGTACCTAACCCAGAGGAGGATGTCGTTGATGAAGAGGTGGAGGCTGAAGACGGGGAACCCCATGATGCGTCCAGTCAGAAGCTGTTCTGTACTTCAGAAGTGTCTAGCCAGTCTCTGCAGTTGCTCTCAGGCGAGCCAGAAGCAGGAGAGCAGACCCCCGGTAAGTGGTTTTGCTTTGTGAAGTTCTGAAGTGGGTTGAGGGCAGAGACATGTGGAAGGCTGGCTTTGCTTGTATGTACTCGGCATTCCCCCACACAGCTAGGCAGTACGGCAGAACAGAGAGTTGATGCAATCTGAGATTTCAAGGGAATCCTCAACAGAGATCTCTAGGAAATTTTCCTTTAGGTATTCAGCAATCCTCTGCCATAGGTTCCTTGGCAGAGCTGCCTTGTTCCTTTCCCCATTGAAAGACACTTTCCCATGCCACTCTGCAATCACTTGGACAGGGACCAAAGCTGCACACAAGCAAGCAATATAGGGACCGAGGTGGAAGCCACAAGCGTGTAGCAGATGCACCCTTGCTTCCCTGCTAACCCTCAGGAGTGAGATATCTTCCATAATGACCACTACCTGTGGAAAATGGAACAGTTTAGAGTGTTGCCCCCTTAAGTGATCTGCAACCTTTTCAGATTGCTTCAGTACAATAAAATATGCTTCTGCCCATATTTGGGGTCTTCTGCCTCAGGTGTGTTTGCCTAGGGTCACTGAGAGAAAGTGATAAGTATGTTACCAGCAGTGTGTTAATGTCACTGTTTCAATAATATGTGTGAGCTGACAATAGCTCTTCTGTTTATTGTGAACCATGTGTTTCCAGATTCCACCTTGAGAAACAACCGCCCTACAGCAGCTTCTGCGCAAGATAAGAAACCGGCCGAGATGGACCAAGGAAGATATGTTCTGGATCGTGCTACAGCAGTCAGAGGCTGAAAATACTGAATGCAAGAAGTGGAGGGAAAGTGAAAAGCGGGAAAGAGAAGAGAAGGATTCTTACGACAGGGATGCCACAGAGAGGCTGATTAAAGTTCTGGAGCATCAAACCGACATGCTCCAGACTCTCGTAACACTGCAGACTGAGCAGATGCGTGCCCGCCTTCCCCTTTGCAGCATTGTGAACTCTTTCCCAAGCACTTCCAAACTCCCCCTGCTCATTCCTTTCCACCTTCTGGCACTTCGCGCTTTCCTCTAAACTCCACCCCCGCAGACAGCTGTTTCAATGAAAGCTGGAGCTATACTCAACTATGAAAATCATCCCCTCCCATTCCTTCCTCCCCACCAACTGTGTGGATGGCTGTATGTGTCTGTGTGTTGGTGTAGTTTGTCTGTGAATAAAAGCACAGTGTTTTTATTAATACACACTCTTTCTTTATTTTCCCACAAGGGATGATACCTCATGTCACCATGCAAATCAGCACAAACTTCCTATTTCGTTGTTTTTATTATAGCTAATATTCACTGTAGGCTGCTATTATGTGAACAAGGAGTGGCACTGTGATTATGAGAAACCAGCCAGCATATGAAAAGCTATATATTTTTTTGAAATGTAGTCATGCTCCCAAGCCTCAGAGTGAGTTTGTTTGAAATTTTCAAGTAACAAAATTTCTCCAAAAACTCTAGTAAGTTCATTGCTCAAATTGTGTCTCTAGATTTTTACCACTAGATCAGTGGTAGGAATCTAGCTGAGATAGTGAAATCTGTTACCATCAGACAGCTGCTAAGTGGTTTTAGAACTGAGGCTGTAGTCTCCCCTCACACCCATGTAAATCAACAATGACTCCATTAAAGTCCGTGGAGTTACACTACTATAAAATTGGTATATGAAAAGAAGTATGCCTCGAGCTTGTGGTTAAGGGTTAATGCAGTTGTTCATATTACAAAACAACCAAGTCAGCTGCTGCTAATTGCCATTTTGGCTGTTAGCAGTCTTAGTGGGGAGTCCTAGGGTTGAATGTCAGGGTGAGTTTGACTGTTGTTACTCCTGTATCTGTTCCCTATATGGAGGACTATGGTTTTCACTTTAGCATACTTCATTAGAATTAGATTGACTCGGTTGTAAGCTTTTTGGGGCACGAGCCATCTTTTTGTTCTGTACTTAGCTTAGCACAGAGTGGAACCAGTCTATGACTAGGGCTCCTAGCTGCTACTGCAGTATAAATAATAAAAGGAAAAAGAAAACCTCTTCATCAAAATTAGGTCTTTGCCACACCAAGATAGTGACTTATGTGATTATAGCTTGGTTTCAGTGGGTGAAAGAAGTTAAGGAAATTTTGGTTTCAAGTTTTGCTGTTGAGCTAAATTTAGCGGGAAAACTTCAATGCGCCTATCACTGCGGTATCTAAGCACTGATCAGACGTTGCAAACCGAAATCCGTACTCCTTGAAGAAAGGTGGAAATGAATGAATGTTTTAAAACTAAAGCTGACTGGAGGAAAAAAGATTCCATTTGGTGGCAATTTTTGACATTTTGAAACTTGGTTTAATTCCTCATTTGAAAAAAACAAAACAAAACCTTTTGAGCATTTTCACAAAATATACGTGTTTGTGCATGTTTTCACAAGCATTTTATAGTCTAGTCATTAGGGTTCTATCATGAAATTTGGAAGAGCCAAGTTCTAGTCCCTGTTCCTGCCTCATTCAGCAGAGTTTTTCATTGTAGGGGGTGTTTCCTTTTGGACCCAAGCAATACATGATGAACTGAGAAGGGGCTGAGGAGAGAGTGCAGGGCTGCCTTCAGAATTGGTGCTGGCTTTTTCCTGGCTTTTCTTTTCAGGGATGGGTTTTGATTTCCATCCAACTTTTGAAAAATTGGCCCTACGTGAAGAAATAAACTGGAAAAGGGTAAGTCTCCACCAGTGCTTATCCCTGCACATGATTTTCACTTCTGTTCTTCTGCCCTAAGACCTTTTTGAAAGATTAGCTGATCCCTCCTTGCTGGTGGCATTGGAAGTGGTACAATTTCTACCAGAGGTAGCCTGCGTGTTTTTCTACATGGGGAAACTAACTGGTAAAATGTGGGGTGTGTGTGTATGTGTATAAACTCTCACTCTCAGGGTTAAGGGGTACCGGCGAGTCCAATTAGCCCATGCTCTGGCATCTGGGGAGAAGACAGGTAATTAAGGACCCAGCCGGAGAGAACTAGACTGTGTAGTTCCTAGAAGGGAAGGAATGCAGGGCCTAGAGGGGAGGACTTAGAGAAGAGAGGTGCAGTGGGCAGCTTATACTTTGGGACTGACCCTGAAGGCTGAGAGGGCAGCAGGGGGAAGGGGTTCCAGGTGGCTGCCAGAGAGGCTAGGAGCCACCCCAAGGAAAGCTCCTCAGCAAAAAACTGGGAAAAGCCACATGGAGAGAGGAAGCTCCAGGGAGAGAGACTTGGATAATGGAGCTCCAAGACAAGGGCTCACAAGCAGGTAAAGATACAAAGCAGCCCAAGGAGCCAACAAGGGAACATAAACAGACCTAGATGCTTATCACTCGGACCTTGGGCTGGAACACACAGGAGAAGGCTGGTCTGGATTCCCTACCTTCGCCCTGAAGGAGGGGCACTATAAGCTTCAGGAAAAAAGGAGCAAGGTCTACTTAGCCCAGATCAGGTAGGTGGACAGGAAGGGGTTGCATACATGGTATGTTATTGCTTGGTAAGCCTGGGTGTGAATCTACATTGCACCAGCTTGTCGCACAGAAATGTCCTGTGCAGAAACTGCTGCAGTCTAGTGAAAGTCTAGGAGTGTAGCTTGGTTTACTACATTTTCAGGTGTGTTATAGCTGTGTTCACATGGGGAATTGCTGCATGGCAAGTTGGTGCGCTATAGATTCACACCCTGGCTTGCTGCCCAATAACTTGTTGTGTAGACAAGCCCTTTAATTTTAGGTTGTAGTTTGGACTTTTTGTTACTCCAGAAGGAGTGAAGTTCTAAGGATATGTCAACACTGCAATTAAAACCCCGCGGCTGGCCCATTCCAGCAGACTCGGGCTAAGAAGCTGTTTAATTGCAGTGTAGATGTCTGGCTCAGGCTGCAGTCAGAGCACTGAGACCCTCCCACCACCCAGGCTCCTAGCACCCAGGCTCCAGCCCGAATGTCTATGCTGCAATTAAATATCCCCTTACCCTGAGTCAGCTGGTACAGACCAGCCATAGATTTTTAATTGCAGTGTAGACATACCCTAAGTGGCCTAAATGGAGGGCTGAGTCACAAGAAGGAACAGACCACTGCCAGCAGGGGGCAACAAAGACAGAAGGGCTGCCATGATGGGGCCTCCAGCCAGTGGCTGAATCTTCTACACAACTATAATGGTCTATATGCTGGTATAATACCCCATTTGGATACTGTATTCCAGGAAATGTGACTTTTCAGTATTGATTATGTCGATTCCAAAAAGGAGGACATACATGGTGTATCCAGTCTCTTTCTACCCTCCTAACCCTAATAGAAGATCTGTCTTTTAAAGATACTGAGTGATCCTTTAATAATCAATCCAGGCAGAAACCCCTTGTGTTTGAGAACTGGGACCTAAAGTCTATGCTGGCCCCACAGCTGCAAATGGATTATTTATGTTAGACTTGAAATTAATGACTGTGTACTTGAGGTATGCCTGGTTTTTATTTTAAAACCTAATCCTCTGGTTGGCCCCTTCCCAGAATGGGGAAAATATTTTTGAATATTTAGTGGAAAGTGGTTACAATGAAGATTCATGAATGCAGTACAGATTAATATTTAGATGCAAAATCTGCGTGGAAATTAGCAAAACGATGCTTAGGGCCTCTGTAGCAAGAGTGCTCTGTGATTATAGCTATTGTTACATAAAGAAAAACTGTTCCATTAAAGGATATGAGTCACAGGTGATTCCTTTCTAAGACCCCCATCTCTTGTTCGTTACTGGAAAGGCAGAAGTCTGCTTTTTATTCGCCTATTTACTGCCAATGATTGTGTGGGTAGAACCCATTAATTTCACTGGAATACTTTGAGGGTGCTGGAATCTGTCCATTTGGATCAGGTGGAGGACTGGGGCTGAAGGGCCTGATCCAAAGACCATTGACGTCAATGGGAATCTTCAATTGACTTCAATGCACTTTGGAGAAGGCTCCAATAGTTGCAGAAAGCCATTAATAATACTGTTTTCACTGTTGTTCTCATTGTGAAGATGGGTAGTTCTGTGGAATATTTCAAGAGCAATGCAAGTTTCAGTAATCTTTCTGATGCTTAATTTTGTCTAATTGTATTTAATCAAGCAATGTGCAACATGCTAATTAAGTGCATGTGGAGCATTTTCTTTGAATGTGCTACTGTTCTATTGAAGTATAAATAGAAACTTGTAATGTGCATAAACCAAAAAGCAAAACACCTGCTGCATACAGAACAGAGAACTGTGTGACTACTTTCCTTGTTGAAACCAAGTTTAAGAAGCATTGGCTTGATGGCCAAATAAGTATAGGCCATGGGAGAGACCATGGTTTTCTTGGAGATGGTGAATAATCAGGGCACCCTAAGCAACAGAACACTAGCAGATGTTGGCTGCTTATATTCTTTGTCCAAGAAATCTTATATATTTTTAGACTGGAAATAACTTGGGATCCTCTGTATCCATATAATAGTAATGTAATACTTAATGTAGCACTTCTCATCCATAGGTCTTAGTTTTCTGGATCTATGGTAAGTATAATGATAAGTATCATCTCCGTTTTGCAGATGAGGAAACTGAGGCACAGAGAGGAGATATGACTTGCCCAAGGTCACCAAGGGAGTCAGTGGCAGAGCAAGGAATGGAACCCAGGTCTTTTCACTCCTAGTCAGCTTCCCAGACAAGGATGACCACACTGTCTCCCTACATTTTTCATCCTGTCCAACACACTTTGAATAATTTGGATGGCAATAAGTGTCTTATGGCTATAGAATTTGATTCTACCTAATCTTAGGCCAGGTCTACTCTACCAAACTATGTCGACCTAACTTACATCAGCGTACAGCCACCATAGTTATTAAATCACTTGTGTGTGAGCACACTTGGCTCCTTGTGTCGGTGGTGCATGTACTCACCAGGAGCTCTTGTATCAATTGTATTGCCAGGGTAGGGCATTGTGGGACAGCTCCTGAAATCCAGTAATAGTCTACGTAAGCAATGCAGTGTCTATACGGATACTGTGTCGACTTGATTACATTGACCGTGATTTTATGCTGCTCGGGGAAGTGGTGTTACTTAATTGGCGTAGATAGGCAGTTAAGTTGGTGGGAGCCAAATTTAAGTGAAGACACTTCCATGCAGGCAGCTTACACTGACCTAACCATGTAGTATAGAGCAGGCCTTAATCCTTGTAGGCAAATGTCATAAGCACTGTCACCACTACTAGTACTAATGAATGTAACTTTATACATTCAAAACTCAGCTGAGTGGAATTTCCCTCTCTTTTTTGGAACTTCATTATCGTCAATGCTTTTTGTGGGTCATAAATTAAATACTACAAATGTGTGACATTAGAAGAGAACTCAAGAGAGACAAGAATAGCTGAAGGAGCTGATAAATACAGAGCAGTTGGCAGAGAGATCAAGAAAGGAATGAAGGTAGCCAAGGAGATATGGATTGAAAAACAATACTCTAAAATTGAAGGGTGTATCAATAATAAAAATAGCAAATGAGTCTTCCAGGTTGTAAAAGATCTGACGAAGGAAGATGGACCAAAGCTAACGCAATTCAAGACAAAGGAGGGAACAGTTTTACCGAATAAAGGGACATCATCAAAAAGTGGACAAACTACTGCTATGATCTATACAACCACCAGACAAATGGGGATCCTACTGTCCTAGACAGCCCAGATTCAACAGAGGAGGATGACTTTCCAATACTGCGTGAAGAAGTGGGGACAGCTCTGAAATCACTCAAGAATGGAAAGGCTACAGGTATTGGCAACATCCCAGCCGAACTGATGAAATTCAGAGGAGAAATAGTAATAGATGTACTCACTAAGATCTGCAACAAGATCTGGCAGACCAGTGAGTGGCCCTCCACATGGACACAGTCACTAATCATCACTCTGCCAAAGAAAGGTAACCCTTAATTGTGTCAAAATTACCAGACCATAAGCTTAATTAGCCATCCCAGAAAAGTGATGTTGAAAGTCATATTGAACAGATTGAAGCCACAAGCAGAGAATATCATTGTTGAAGAACAGACTGGCTTTCGTGCTGGAAGAAGTACCACAGAACTGATTTTCAACCTTCGTGTTCTATGTGAGAAGTACTTACAACACCAGCAGGACATCTATCAGGTCTTTGTTGACTTCAAGAAGGCGTTTGACAGAGTATGGCATGAAGCTCTCTGGGCAACCATAAAGAAGTACGTTGGTCATAAGCTTATTCTTACCATTGAACAACTTTATGCCAAGGCCAGCAGTGCAGTTCTCGTCAATAGCACAATAGGAGTGTGGTTTTGCACCACTATGGGAGTCCAGCAAGGCTGCCTTCTTTCACCCACACTGTTCAACATCTACTTGGAGTGCATAATGACTGATGCCCTAGAAGATCACATATGCACAGTCAGAATTGGGGGGCGAACAATTTCAAATCTTCGGTTCACTGATGACATTGATGGCCTGGCAGGCAGTGAAGATGAACTTGCCAATCTTGTGAAATGATTGGGTGAAACCTCCGCAAAATACGGCATGGAAATCAGTGCAGAGAAAACCAAGCTCCTGCCGACTACATAGTGGGGGGGATAGCTCAGTGGTTTGAGCATTGGCCTGCTAAACCCAGGGGTTGTGAGTTCAATCCTTGAGGGGGCCATTTAGGGATCTGGGGCAAAAATCTGTCTGGAGATTGGTCCTGCTTTGAGCAGGGGGTTGGACTAGATGACCTCCTGAACAACATTACACTCTACAGACCATCTGCCTGAAAGTCACATATAAACTGGTTTCTTTCACCAGGGACTCCTATAGGAGCCTACCTATTCCTTGCAGAATTCTCCAACCCAACAGAGCTACTTGCTGTTTTTAGGTGGACCAGGTGATCTTCAAGCTATCACCTGGTCCTTGGCCGTACAGCATCATCTGTGAGGGAGCTGACTGGTCACAAGTGGGGCTAGGCCCAAGTCTCCTTAAAGGGCCAGCCACTCTGTAACATGTTCATATGTTCTAATAGGATAAGGCTAAATTCAGCCCTGATGTAAATGGGTGCAGCTCTGTTGACATAAGGTCTGGATTTCACAGATGAACTACAGCAGATAAAGTTCACAGACAGAAAGTTAGAATGCCAGTGATGCAACAAACATCATGAATACCTCCACCAGCTGCACAAACAACACTTCTGACACTATGACACTGCAGTAAAGGAGGCAAAATGAGCCACCTTTTATTCCTCAACCAATGTGGTAGAATCGCAGCCAGCAGAACTATTTCACACTGGCTAATTAACTAAGCTACCCGACCCAAGCATTGACCTTTGGGAAGAGCATTCAGCATACTTCTCTGGTAAGACCAACCAAATATGTATGGAACCAACAGGGAAAGAAAATTCCACCATAGCCAGATTGTATTATCTGCTCCATTACCCCTGACTAAGTTTGGCCTTTTCACACGTGTTGAAACTCAAGAAACCCTGGAAAATGATACAGCCATTCCCTGTGAAACGATTTAGTGAAGAACAACGCTGCCCACTATTAATGGAAATAGTCAATGCTTTCTTCAGAGAAGCACACTTATCAAGCTCCTGGAAATATGCAATAGTTCACTTAATGTCAAAAAGCCAACCCTCTACCCTGAAGATCTTTCCATCTACTGTCACATCTCCAATCTCCTGTTTCTGGGTAAAATAATTGAGAAAAGTAGTAACCACCAAACTACAACAACATATGATAGACCAGGTGCGGAAGTAAAACCTTTTTCTTGGACCAACTTCTGTTGGTGAGAGAGAGAAGCTTTCAAGCTACACAGAGCTCGTCTTCAGGTCTGCATGCAACAACATATGATATCAGCCAACATCCTGGATGCCTCACAGTCAGGCTTCAGACGAGGGCACAACACAGAAAGCTCTAGTAATGCTCAAAGATTAGCATCTCCTCATGAACAGGTGGCAATGCTAGGAGAGAGAAAGTTGCTTTTGTAGTGAGCCAGCCACTCCCAGTCCCTATTCAAGCCCAAATTAATGGTGTTAAATTTGCAAATGAATTTTAGTTCTGCAGTTTCTTTTTGAAGTCTGTTTTTGAATTTTTTTTGTTCAAGTATGGCTACTTTTAAATCTGTTATAGAATGTCCAGGGAGATTGAAGTATTTTCCTACTGGCTTTTGTATGTTGTTATTCCCGATGTCCGATTTGTGTCCATTTATTCTTTTACATAGAGACTGTCCGGTTTGGCCAATGTACATGGCAGAGGGGCATTGCTGGCACACGATGGCATATATCACATTAGTAGATGTGCAGGTGAATGAGTCCCTGATGATGTGGCTGATGTGGTTGGGTCCTCTGATGGTGTCGCTAGAGTAGATATGGGGACAGAGTAGGCAACGAGGTTTGTTACAGGGATTGGTTCCTGGGTAATGGTGTGTAGTTCTGTGGTGAGTACCTGCTTCAGGTTGGGGGGCTGTCTGTAAGCGAGGACTGGTTTGCCTCTCAAGATCTGTGAGAGTGAGGGATCGTTTTCCAGGATAGGTTGTAGATCCTTGATGATATGCTGGAGAGGTTTTAGCTGGGGACCAGTGGTGTTGTTTTCCTTGTTGGGCCTGTCCTGTAGTAGGTGACTTCTGGGTAACCATTTCGCTCTGTCAATCTGTTTCCTCATTTCCCCAGGTGGGTATTGTAGTTTTAAGAATGCTTGATAAAGATCTTGTAGGTGTTTGTCTCTGTCTGAGGGATTGGAGCAAATTTGGTTGTATCTTAGGGCTTGCCTGTAGACAATGGATCATGTGATGTGTCCTGGATGGAAACTGGAGGCATGTAGGTAAGTAGGTGGAAATTGCTGAAATCCAGGTGGAATTCTTCAAGGGCCTCCTTCTCATGGGTCCATATGATGATGATGTCATCAATGTAGCACAAGTAGAGGAGGGGCGCTAGGGGACGAGAGCTGAGGAAGTGTTGTTCTAAGTCAGCCATAAAAATGTTGGCATACTGTGGGGCCATGCAGGTACCCATAGCAGTGCCGCTGACTTGAAGGTATAAGTTGTCCCCAAATCTGAAATGGTTGTACGTGAGGACAAAGTCACAAAGCTCAGCCACTAGGTGTGCTGTGGCCTCATCAGTGATATTGTTCCTGACAGCTTGTAGTCCATCCTCATGTGGAATATTGGTGTAAAGAGCTTCTACATCCATGGTGGCCAGGATGGTGTTTTCAGGAAGATCACCAATGCATTGTAGTTTCCTCAGGAAGTCAGTGGCGTCTCAAAGATAGATAGGAATGCTGGTAGAGTAGGGTCTGAGGAGAGAGTTTAAAAAGCCAGATAATCCTGCTGTAAGAATGCCAATGTCTGAGATGATGGGGCATCCATGCTTTCCAGGTTTATGGATCTTGGGTAGCAGATAGAATACCCCTGGTCAGGGCTCTAGGGGTGTGCACATGTAGATTTGTTCCTGTGCTATAGTAGGGAGTTTCTTGAGCAGATGTTGTAGTTTCTTTTGGTACTCCTCAGTGGGATCGGAGGATAGTGGCCTGTAGAATGTGGTGTTGGAGAGTTGCCTGGCAGCCTCCTGTTCATAATCCGACCTGTTCATTAGACTACAGCACCTCCTTTGTCAGCCTTTTTGATTATGATGTCAGAGTTGTTCCTGAGGCTGTGGATGGCGTTGTGTTCTGCACGGCTGAGGTTATGGGGCAAGTGATGCTGTTTGTTCACAATTTCAGGCTGTGCACATCTGCGGAAGCACTCTATGTAGAAGTCCAGTCTGTCCACCCTGATTGAATTGGCCCTGTCAACACTGGTTCTCCACTTGTTAGGTAGCTCCCTTCTCTTCATGTGTCAGTATAATAATGCCTGCATCTGTAATTTTCACTCCATGCATCTGAAGAAGTGGGTTTTTTACCTACAAAAGCTTATGCCCAAATAAATGGGTTAGTCATTAAGGTGCCACCAGACTCCGCGTTGTTTTTGTGTATACAGACTAACACGGCTACCCCCTGATACTTGACATCTCCTCATGGCCATTCATAGAGGAAAGATCTGGTGAACTTCTCTGCAGCCTTTGACCCAGTGGACCACAACATACTAACTGTTACGTGACTCAGCAGGAGTAGATAATCCAGCCACTACAGTGGTTCCAATCATCCCTCACCAGCAGAACTCAGAGTGGTGATGGGTAACAGCTCCTCCTCTCTGTAGGTCCTCACTTGTGGCATCACACAAAGATCCATACTATTCCTGCTTCTCTTCAATATCTACATGAGATGCCATGGATTTAGCTGCCAACAGCATGCCAATGACATTCAGCTACATATCTCATTCTCAACTAATGCAACCACCACTGCTACTAAAATGTCAGAATGCCTACAAGAAATCAGCTCTTGGATGAAGAGCAGCTGGCTCAGGCTGAACCCAGGAAAGACCAAAGTGATGCTAGTTGGAAAGGGGAAAACACTTAGAAGAACTGGTCAAGATGTCTCCAACTTCCATCGAAGGCATGCAGTTACTATTCTTCAAATTGGTGTGAAATCTTGAGGTCCTGTCTGACTCCTCTCCAAACGTGGATAACCAAGCATCAATTTCCAAAATGCTTTCCTTCACTTCTAGCTTAGTATGAAACTTTGTGCCAGGCTACCTATTGGCAATGTCCCTTCAAGCATTACCCAGAGGAAAGACACCAATGTCACAAGTTTAATTTTTTTTCTGATCTTCAAAAGAAAAACTTTAGGTATGCTCAGTCAGTAAATGGTATTTATTGCTGAACTGCAAATTAGATTGGAACTGCTCTGGGCAGGCTTTGTAAATTATACAGCTAAAACTGAGAGCTGTAGTAAATGCTTTGAATTTAATTTGAATGTTGGCAGTCATCAGTGGCTGAAAGATTTCAGGACATCTGAGCTTTAATTCTTTTAATTTTTTTAGGCAAATGAAAGAGAAGGAAAGGAGGGCGCAGTGGAGCAAAATAAAACACTGGCCTTCTGTAGGGTATTCCAAACAGTTAACACATGAAAATGAATGCAATATTAATACTATAATCAAGGCTAATAAGCATTACAACTGTGCAAGTTCACTTTTTTTCCTTAGGACTCATTACTTATAGAAATCTGCATGGCCATTCTGCAGTGCTTATTCTAGAAATGCTACTTTCCCCTGTTGTGCTGTTTTGCGTCCTTTTGCATGCTAATGCAATATTCTATTTCTAACCTGGCTGTAATAGATTAGTGGATACATGAGGCTATCTTTTCTCTGCTAATGTGATTCCAGCCATGCAGAGAACCTGAAGTTTGTCTTAAGCAGGGCAACTCCTGAACATTTTTCATATACAATTCAATTTAAATAATTTCTAATTTAAGAGTCTACTCTGTTTTCTATCTTATAGCTTTGATGAAGTGTTCTCTCTTGCAGGAATACTTGGAAGTTTTCTTTTTTGGTGGGGAGGTAGAAATCTGCTGTTTGGCTTATTCAGCTAATTGTCTCAATGTTTGTTTTTCTCCCCTTGAAGATGAGCTGTAGTTTAATTACTGTATGAAAGATTTGTCTTGATTAGATGGGGAAGCTTCAATGCTGGTTAAAGAGCTTAAAATGAAGAGTTCTAAAGTTATTTTGTTTTTTGGCTTCCGTTTCTTCTTGCACATCTGCAGAGCTGAAGCAGAGGTACAAATGGAGAGGCAGGAAGAGATTACGGTGCATCCTGAAGCCTTGACAAAGAAGCATGTGTGCTGTGCCTCTACTGAGTTGTCACTTCCCTTGTGCCTGAACACCAGATGGTGTCTGGCGCTGCAAAACTCTTAATGGACTGGGTGTCAGATAAGCATACTGATGTGAACAGGTAGCTTCCTGTTCTACTTTAAGGGGCAGAAAATAACAAATATCAGTGGTGTGTAACCCCTTAGGTTCCAGCTACACAATAACTTTAACCATCATAATGTAATTGCATTTTGTAGCATACCTGGGATAGTAATTGTGTCCCCTAACTGCACTAAAGCCTTGGATGTGACCAGAAGCTTTTGTGTGGTTTATGGACATGGTTAAAACATCATTTGGGCCCTTTTGCAGTACAGAATGGAACTAAGTGAAATCTGGTCCCTTTATGCTACTGAAGCTGTGGAGCCAGATTTAGGTGCCTAAATGGGAGATAAGCAGTTCTGAAAAATCTTGCATGTAGTTCATAATGGGCCTTGGTGGCAAATATAAGAAATTCAGGGCCTGGGCCTCTTTCCCATTGAAGCCAATGGTAAAATTTCCATTGACTTCAGCAAGAGCATGATCAGTCCCCTGTAGTCTAAGCACCAGGGCATCCAACTTCATATATATATATATATATATATATATATACACACAGATAACATAGAGCAACATATGTATTTAGAGAAGATGCATTTATTTGCTATAGGTTAGACTTACGATGAGATATAGTGGCTTACTTGTATGAGGACTGGAAAAAAAATGCTATCCTTCAGTTGCACTATACTGTATAAATAGAATCATCTCATTCACAAAACATCTTTATACACTTGTATTTTTAAGGTGACTCTCTTTGTCTGTTTCTATTGTTCATATCTCTGATATCTGGGTGTCAGGAACGTTCCAGAAAAGTTTACCTTACAGCTGAAGCCAACCATATAAAACTTTAGCTCCAAAAAGAGATTTTTTTTTTAAAGTTCTGATCAAATAAAAATGTGGATTACATTTGAAACTGTCCTGCAAATTTAACTATAGCTTTAGCTACCAAGTGAATGATAGAATCAGTAATGTCCCATTTAGTCACTATCTACAGCAGGAGCCCAGCTGTGTTATAACATGACTTCTCCTTGCCCATGTGGGGAGAGAGTGCAATGTTAAGGAGCAATGGTTGAAATCCTGGCCCAGTTGAAGTGAATGGGAGTTTTGCCGTTGACTTCAATGGGGTTGAGAGCCTACCCTATATTTTGACCAGCTATCGACAGGGTTTAAACACTGTTCTCTACCAGGTTTGCAACATTTAATTTTTATTTATTTGGATTTCTACAATTATAAAGTGATGCCTATCCAGAGCTCTAAGTGTTACAGAAACAAATACAATTAAACAATGGCTTATTCCTCCCCAGCAGAGCTGAACCTCTGACAAAACATTAAGATGAAACTCTCCTCCCCCATGTAGATCTAACTCCTGTCAAACCTCGCTCCCTACAGCAGTCCATGAAAATAGATATACTTTGTAGCATGCTCTGAAGGCCAACAGACATGGGCTGTTTCAGTCGGGGGAGGATCTTGTTCTTGAAGGTCTTTTACAGAATACATTATACCCCCAAACTCCTCTCTCTCATATTGAGAGTGTACCAGCTCAAGCACCTATGCTGATTGCAGATGTGGCAGCGTGGGAATGTCCACACAAGCCAGGGGAAAACAATTATATCAGAGCAAAATGTTTCACAATTTGTGTTTAACCACATTTATTGCAGGGTCAATGGGCTTTGAGAGTGGAATAGTAGAACACTGTGTCTGCAGCAAACCTTAAGCGGCCTAGTCACATCTTAATTTAGAAAGAGAAAACATGAAGAAAAGATGCAGAAGCCACTGAATTAAAAACAAATGGTGTGTATTTCACGTGTTGTGTATACTCTCTGTCTGGACAGGATGTTGAAAATGATTTTGCCCTGTTTACACTAGTGAATAAACTGTTTTCAACTCACAGCCCACACTGAGGCAAGGTTATCTTCCTTTTATGGATGGGGTCTAGAGGTCAGCTTCCTGCCTGTCTGCTAAGTGGAACAAAGTGACGATAGCACGTAACTATTGTTCTGTGTCTTACATTGGTTGGCAGCCAGTATAAAGTTTACAATCTTGTGGACAGATCCTTAGCTGGTATAAATCAGTGCCACTCTGATTTCAATGGAGCTAGGTTGGTTTACACCAGCTAAGGATCTCTCCCCGACCTTTCTTTGAAAGCCCTGAATGAGCTAGGAGCAAGTATATGAAAGATGGCTTGTCTCTGCCCTTCTCCATACAGCAGCATTCCACAGAAACAGTATGGTTAATAGGTTTCAGAGTGGTAGCCGTGTTAGTCTGTATCAGCAAAAAGAACGAGGAGTACTTGTGGCACCTTAGAGACTAACAAATTTATTTGGGCATAAGCTTTCATGGGCTAAAACCCACTTCATCAGATGCATGCAGTGGAAAATACAGTAGGAAGATACATATACACAGAGAACATGAAAAAATGGGTGTTGCCATATCAACTCTAACGAGACTAATCAATTAAAGTGGGCTATTATCAGCAGGAGAAAAAAAAAACTTTTGTAGTGATAATCAGGATGGCCCATTTCAAACAGTTGACAAGAACGTGTGAGTAACAGTAGGGGAAAATTAGCATGGGGAAATAGTTTTTACTTTGTGTAATGACCCATCCACTCCCAGTCTTTATTCAAGCCTAATTTAATGGTGTCCAGTTTGCAAATTAATTCCAGTTCTGCAGTTTCTTGTTGAAGTCTGTTTTTGAAGTTTTTTTTGTTGAAGAATTGTGACTTTTAGGTCTGTTATTGAGTGACCAGGGAGGTTGAAGTGTTCTCCGACTGGTTTTTGAATGTTATAATTCTTGACGTCTGATTTGTGTCCATTTATTCTTTTTCGTAGAGACTGTCCGGTTTGGCTGCAGAGGGGCATTGCTGGCACATGATAGCATATATCACATTGGTAGATGTGCAGGTGAACGAGCCTCTAATGGTGTAGCTGATGTGGTTAGGTCTTATAATGGTGTCACTTTAATAGATATGTGGACCGAGTTGGCAACGGGCTTTGTTGCAAGGATAGATTCCTGGATTAGTGTTTTTGTTGTGTGGTGTGTGGTTGCTGGTGAATATTTGCTTCAGGTTGGGGGGGGGCTGTCTATAAGCGAGGACTAGCCTGTCTCCCGAGATCTGTGAGAGTGAGGGATTGTCTTTCAGGATAGGTTTTAGACCCTTGATGATGCGCTGGAGATGTTTTAGTTGGGGGCTGAAGGTGACTGCTAGTGGTGTTCTGTTACTTTCTTTGTTGGGCCTGTCCTGGAGTAGGTGACTTCTGGGTATTCTTCTGGCTCTGTCAATCTGTTTCTTCACTTCTGCGGGTGGGTACTGTAGTTTTAAGAACACTTGATAGAGATTGTGTAGGTATTTGTCTCAGTCTGAGGGATTGGAGCAAATGCCATTGTATCTTAGAGCTTGGCTGTAAACAATGGATCGAGTGATGTGGTCTGGATGAAAGCTGGAGGCATGTAGGTAAGTATAGCAGTCAGTAGGTTTCCGGTATAAGATGGTGTTTGTGCCCATTGCTTATTAGCACTGTAGTGTCCAGGAAGTGGATCTCTTGTGTGGACTGGTACAGGCTGAGGTTGATGGTGGGATGGAAATTATTGAAATCATGGTGGAATTCCTCAAGGGCTTCTTTTCCATGGGTCCAGATGATGAAGATTTCATCAATGTAGCGCAAGTAGAGTAGAGGTGTTAGGGGATGAGAGCTGAGGAAGCGTTGTTCTAAGTCAGCCATAAAAAGATGTTGGCATACTGTGGGGCCATGCGGGTACCCATAGCAGTGCCGCTAACTTGAAGGTATACATTGTCCCCAAATGTGAAACAGTTGTGGGTGAGGACAAAGTCACAAAGTTCAGCCACCAGGTTTGCCATGACGTTATCGTGGATACTGTTCCTGACGGCTTATAGTCCATCTTTGTGTGGAATGTTGGTGTAGAGGGATTCTACATCCATAGTGGCCAGGATGGTGTTTTCTGGAAGATCACCAATAGATTGTAGTTTCCTCAGGAAGTCAGTGGTGTCTCGAAGATAGCTAGAAGTGCTGGTAGCATAGGGCCTAAGGAGAGAGTCTACATAGCTAGACAATCCTGCTGTCAGGGTGCCAATGCCTGAGATGATGGGGTGTCCAGGATTTCCAGGTTTATGGATCTTGGGTAGCAGATAGAATACCCCTGGTCGGGGTTCTAGGGGTGTGTCTGTGCAGATTTGTTCCTGTGCTTTTTCAGGGAGTTTCTTGAGCAAATGGTGCAGTTTCTTTTGGTAACCCTGAGTGGGATCAGAGGGTAATGACTTGTAGAATGTGGTGTTAGAGAGCTGCCTAGCAGCCTCTCGTTCATATTCCGATCTCTTCATGATGATGATGGCACCTCCTTTGTCAGCCTTTTTGATTATGATGTCAGAGTTGTTCCTGAGGCTGTGGATGGCATTGTGTTCTGCACGGCTGAGGTTATGGGGCAAGTGATGCTATTTGTTTACAATTTCAGGCTGTGCACGTTGGTGGAAGCACTCTATGTAGAAGTCCAGTCTGTTGTTTCGACGTTCAGGAGGAGTCCACGCAGAATCCTTCTTTTTGTAGTGTTGGTAGGAAGGTTTCTGTCGATTAGTGTGGTGTTCAGAGGTGTGTTGGAAATATTCCTTGAGTCGGAGACGTGAAGGCTGTGAGCCAGTGACAAGGCATTGCTGGTGGAAGCTGTGGTTGTGGGATCAAGTCTTACAACCTTCAGACTGTTATACAGACCCTTCTGTTCTGACAGGATTTCCTTAACAGCCATGTTATGAAGCAGTCCAGCATTCATCTGGACTCTGACTCTTAAATACAAGTGGCTTGATGAGGAAATCTGACTCCACCTGAAGGATCACTGGTGCCCGTTTGAATCTATGTAATGAGTGCTAAGATACTATGGAGATGCATATTATAATAGTAATAGTATGGGTTTGTAGCTAGAGCAGGGGTCAGAAAATCAAGAGAACTGGGTTCTCTAAACCAAGTCTGCCATTGATTCACTATGTGACTGTCCATGCTTAACATCTCTTGACATCTCTGTGCTTCTGTTTCCCTAGATGTAAATGGGTATAATTATATCCATTTCATGGAGGTGCAAAGTATTTTCTCTCCTGCTAATTATGACTTATTTTCCCATGAAATGCTTTAAAATTATTACAATAAGACATTGTGATAATAAAATACAGAGATATGGTATTGATTCTCAATCTCTCCCCCTCTGTTGTTTAAAGGCCTGTTCCTAACAGTTACCATTGTCTTCAAAGGAGCAGAACGAGTCTTTACTTTTGCACAAGTGGACAGAAAGGAAACTGAACAAAATTTAAAATAAGATCAGTCAAGGTTTGCACATACATTGAGTGACTCACTGTATAACTTTCATTCATCCATTCACTTTGCAATGAATTCTAGTTAAGAAAAGTTCTTAAAACACTGGAATATTTATTCACATCTATTAGTCCATTCAGTGATTTTTATAGCTTAATTGTTAGTGTCAGACTTTTAATTAGGGGTATATTTTTATATTGACAAACTGATTTTCAAATTGCATTTAAATGATGAATCATATAGAAGAATTTTGGAACTCACTGATGTTATCATAAATAATAAAATACTTTATTTCACTGTTTTAACTGGTTAGTTTTTTAGTAGAAATAGTACTTTTCAGAATATGTTCTTTGCTCAATCACTCTTCCAAGTGGGATTTTTCTGTAATATTGCCTTGGCTAGTAAGAAGTTAGTTTTTCCTCCTCTATTTTTAATTTCCCCTTATTTTCCTCAATCTTTCCTTTTCTGAAACAGGGATGGTCTAGGTTTCCTTGGTCCTGCCACAGTGCAGGGGGCTAGACTTCTCCCCCTACATTTCTATGATTCTACGTATTTAATAGTTTTGCAAAAGTGAGACTAAAAGTTCTATAATCTCAATGAGCATCTTTCACTTAACTAAGGCAGATGAATCTGTTGTGCCAGATTCTAATCTGATTGGCAGAGGAACAGGAAATATTTTGAGCTGTACAGTGATGCATGCCATGCATCTGATACAAGAATATGGGCTTGAGAGAGTCTAGATTTATTACTTGGTGATATTCAATAAAACATGTCAGAGTGAATTTATTTTTTAAGAGTTGATATATGAACACTAGGTCTGGGGTTTGTAGCTGTTTTATGAAATACAGTGATTTGAAAGAATATTAAAAAGTTTATGTAGTTAACATTTCCCTCAGTCAGTTTATGACATCTCAAAAAATAAATGCAAGTTTAATAGAATGACATTTCTCATAAAAACTGAAGTAATCTTTCTTGATTTTCAGATTCAGAAATGAGAGCTGACAATTGGAGTGTCAAAAGCATCTGAGTTAGTTCAGACTGAGAAAATTCCTTCTGTGATTTTTTTTTTTTTTTCATTTTGTAGGCATGGGAAGGCAAAAGGTCACTGGAAGGACAATATTCTTTTCCAGCAGCAAGAGCTAATATTTTCTTTAATTAGGAAATTCTGGTTAGATTTAGATCTTTGCATATGAAATGCCAATTGTTGAGTTTACTACATTCTAAACAAGCCTCTAGGTGGACGGTGGGTAGGCAAGTAGGCTATATGAGGGGGTGCATTCTTTCTCTCTTTGGGGACAAAATCTGAAAAATGATATTGGAATCCAAGAGAATCACTTGGTGCTTCACCATGACATTGAGGTACAGACTATTGCGTCTGATGTAGTCTTTCTACTTGGTAGTTCTGGTCTGAGTCCAGATGATGTTCTAAGATTCTGTCATATGGCCAATGATCAACCACTCTTAGTCTTCTGGCTCCCTAGCTGTCACCTCTCTTGGGCAGAAGACCCATGTCTCTCTCCCTCCTGACCGGGGTTTTTTCCAGGCTGCCCAGTTCCCTGCCTACACTTTGATATCCCCCAGCAAGCCAGACTGCCTGAACAGGTCAGTGTCTGCTCTTGAATTTTTCTTCAAAGGCTGTGAACAGTGTAATTGCCAGCTGTTGTAAATTACCACACGGTCCTTTCTAAGCAAGCACATTTATTCTTGAGGTGTATGATGGGGTGTCCACCCCACAGAAGGCCTGGAAGGGTTAAGATGGCCAATTAACTGCCCAGGCTGCACCTGGACAAGGAGACAGGGAGCAGGGATTTAATTAGAAGAGGTTCAGCTGGGCTGGAAGAGGCAGGGTCTATATAAGTCAAGAAGTTGGCAACAGAAGGGACTGGAGGGAAAGAGCCTTCAGTAACTCCCTGGGTGAAGCGAGGGGTGTCTGGGGCTGCAGGAAGACAGGCTGCAGTCATGCTCTGAGAGCAGGGAGGCTGGCAAAGTCAGTAAGGTAGGAAAAGTCTCTGGGAAAAGCAGCAGATAGGACAGAGCAGGCCTTGGCTGCTGACCAGAAGGCCCCTGAGCTGGAACCTGGAGTAGATGGTGGGCCCAGGCTTCCCTACCAGCCACTGGGGATGTGTCACAGGCCAGGCAGAGAATAGCAGACTGCCTGGGAGTCCTGGAAGGGGAACACATAGTGACCTGGCTGGAGGGATGAGTCACGAAAAGGAGGCTCCAGTTCCTGGAGTGAGAGGGGTCCGCAGGACAAGAGGACAATGGGAAAGACACCGCTGTAGGGGATCACAGCACCTGGCAGAGCTAATCCCCAGGATGGCCAGTAGGAGGCACCACCAGGGGTGAGTGGACCCCATGACAAGGTGGAAGCAGTACTGAGAGCCCCCTCCCACACCCTGAACTCTTCTTTCTGGTCCTACTCCAGAGCCCACATCCCCAGCCAGAGCCCTCACTCCCTCCTGCATCCCAACCCCCTGAGACAGCCCAGTGAAAATGAGTGAGTGAGGGTGGGGAGAGTGAGAGACAGAGGGGAGTATGGAGTGAGTGGGGGTTGGGCCTAGGAGAAGGGGCGGGACAGGGGCAAGGCAAGGGGTGGGGCAAGGATGTTTGATTTTGTGCGAGTAGAAAGTTGGCAACCCTAGCTGCAGGGGCCAGGTGGCAGGGCAGCGACAGCCCGGAACCTGACCCTGGACCCCCGCTGTGTGGGGCTGTCCGGCTGCCTGCCCCAAACTCCTGGTGTGCGGCAGCCAGAGTGCTGGGCGGCGGGGCAGCCCAGATGCTGGGCAGCTGGGAACCTGGAGGGACCCTGGATTGCAAGCCGCTCTTTAGCATACAGCTAAGCTGGGCCCCAGCTGTATGCTAATTGGGCCACATGCAGCCTGTGGGTTGAGAACCGCTGATCTAGTGGTATTACAACCTGAATTAATTTTCCTGATCATTCCTTGCTCTTCTTAGTTCCTGGACAAGCTGTGGTCACCCTCTCCCATGGAATTACAGACAGTCTCTGGCCCACAGTGATAGAAATTATTCGCTGAATTCGATCATAATTTGCGAATACTTTGGGTACTCCAAAAATGCATTTTTGGGCAAATTTACTATTCACTGAAAAAACTTTGCCTAGTCCTACATGCATTATCTAACAATACAAAATGGTATCAATTGATTTCTTACCTCTCTGAACTGTATGAAAATCAACCAGGCCTACATAAAGTGAAAGCAAAAGACTAATATCATCACCTAGGGCATAATCCAATGTTTATTGAAGTCAAAGGCAGTCTTTGGATTTTGGATTAGGCCCCTAGTATGTACCACTTTTTAAACGTATAGCACAAAGTGTTCTTTTAAAAAAGAAAAAAGCAGAACTAGTAATCATTTGACTACAAAGAAACTTTAGCACACAAGGTTAGTTCCTACAGTCTTTAGTCAATGGGAATTTTGACACAGTAAGGGCGGTTGGATCAAGCCAATCATTCCTATGTAACATATCCTTCATTTGTTTAGCATTGCATAACACTGATCCATTCAATATGTTCTTTCTGATGCCTGAAGCATAGAACCTGGCACTCCCACGCTCTGGAAGTGGATTTTTTTTGAGACTACTGCCAATTTACAGTAATTAATATGATAAGGGCAGCATCTGTAGCAGTCCCTAATTCTTTAATCTTAGAGCAGAGATAGAAATGGATTAGGTAGAAATAAATATAGCTCATGGCATTTTTCTCATGAGAACAAGCCCTTTAAAAATATTGCATTCTTGTCGCAGGACCGGGCAATGCAATGATGAAGGCAATTTTGCTTTGCCTCAGGGAATTATCCATGCTGGACTGAATGGAAAGAAAAGCTGTTGATTTATTTTAAATTAGACAGAAATAAAACTCTGCCTCCAGGCAATGGATATAGTTCTGTGGGTTGTTCCCATAGCACTCTGACCTCTGGAGGAAAGAAGTCTGTACATTCTAGTGCAGATGAATTTCCTGTACATATCAACTCAGTGATTAGGAAAGCAGGATAGAACAGGACCAGAAAATTGGTCCAGATTCAGTTTTACTGACTGGGGATGCTGATTTTTAAGATGAGAGGTAAAGCTGCTTCAAGAAGTGAATGGGAAACTTTTGTAAATAAAAGATGAGAAATGTCCTTATTCAAATGAGCTAGTTGGCTGTAAAGATGTGTAGGTTATTTAAATATTTCCAAAAGTTACCAGGAAATTACATTTCCTTTCAGAGAAATGATCTGTTTATTGCTTGAAAATGTTTCTTGGATTATTTTTTTTAATGTCAGTGAATTTAAGGCTAGTGAAAGCTGCAAGACTGACAACACTGGAGATTGAAGTTTTTTGGGGGCACATGTGACATAGTCAGCACTACTGCAATCAGCTCCATGTTAACATGTCTGTGTGCCTTAAATCTGACCTGGAGAGACATCAGATGTGGGTGAGAAACCAGTCTCTGTGCCCACTGAATCCTTGGCCCTTGCTGATACTGCCACTGGGAATGCCAGTTGTGATGGTGGTTTCAACTGAGGTGGACAACTGTCTTCTAGGACAGGGGTTCTAAAACTTTTTCTTTCTGAGCACCCCCCCCCCCAAATGCTATAAAAGTTCCACAGCCCACCTGTGTAACAAATGTTTTTCTGCATATAAAAGACAGGGTCAGCACTAGAGGGTAGCAAGCAGGGCAATTGCCTGGGGCCCCTGAAAAGCTACATTGCTCAGGCTTCAGCTTCAGCTGGTGGGGCTCAGGGGCCCAGGTTTCAGCCCCATGCAGTGGGGCTTCAGCTTTCTGCCCTGGGCCCCAGCGAGTCTAATGCTGGCCTTGCTTGGTGGATCCCTGAAACTTGCTCGCGGCCCCCCAGGGGACCTCAGTCCCCTGGTTGAGAACCATTACTCTAGGAAATGGATTGAGACTGCCATCTCAGATGAATGAGTCGTGACGTCCAGTTGCTGAATGGAATGTTAAAGGGTGATCTATGGGGGAAAAGTTCAGTATCTTTTCAGTCATTTTCATAAAACTAATTTCTCCTTGGTGGTTAGAATCAAGTCTAAAATGGCTGGTCCCAACTGTTCCTGGCAGCAGTCTAGGGCAGGGTGACCCCAGGCACATTCAGTGTTGATGTCTTGTCCTGATATCTCCCAAAAAGGTCAATTACATTTTATTGTCCCCAAATGTCAAATATAATTATATGTTAACCAAAATGTCCCAAACTGTCATGTAGTAATGCAAGAGAGGCCTGTCCTATTAGTCAATTCTCCAATAGATGCCATCAGAGAGCTCTTTCCAATGGAGTTCCTGCCATCTGCAGTTCTCAAGCAGCTGTGGGCAGCTCTTCTCCCATTTCACCAATAGCTGACACTATTGAGCTCCCTCCTTTCCAAGGCTTTGTGCCATAGGGCTTACAAGCACATTACTGTTTCCTAGCATGCTCCTTTTTCATTGCTGTTACAGTTGCTGCAACCAGTCCTTGGCCACCTAGGAGTTCAGGGCTTTAACTGCGCGGCACTGTGTGATGAATGGTGAGGGTGGAGATAGAACTTGGATCATCATGCTCCTAAAGAGCAGGCCCCTGCCACCTGATCGAAAGAAGATTTTATGGGTATGTCTACACTTTGAGCTGGACGTGTAAATTTCAGCTTGAGGAGACATGCCTGTGCTAGCTCTGATCAAACTAGTGCGTTAAAAATAGTGTACCTGTGGCAGTGGAAGTGGTAGGCCACCCCAAGTACGTATCCGTTCAAAGATATGTACTCGGGGAAGCTAGCCCCTTGAGCCCCCATGGCTAAGCTGTATTTTTAGTGAGCTAGATTGATTAGAGCTAGTGCAGTCTCCTTAAGCTGGAATTTATACCTCCAGGTCAAAGTGTAGACATACCTTGTGTTAGCTGTAAACCGTGTAGATCCTATGACAAACGCTTGAAAAATTTTGATTCTATCCAGTTAACAGCTGTGCTGTCTGTACATGTGTACTTTCACCTCCATCCCCACCATTACGGTATGTTATAAATGTGAGATTTGGCCTATTTTGTGGAATGATATAGATCGTTTTCACCATCCTGTAGGTAAATAGACTTAAAAAATATTCCTATTCAATTGTAATTTAACAAAGCATTTCAGAAATAATGTGCCGAAACGTTGCATTCTTCCCATTAACCCTCCCTTTGTGAAAAGAAGTCCAGCTGTTACACATTTGATAATGTTTATAGTAAAGATTTTGGACCTGATCTTGCTGTTCTTTCTCTGGGACCAGTTCCACTGAAGTATCACACAGCATGAGGTAGGGTAACAGAATAAGGTTATGAGTTATTGTCCTAGCCATGCCTTATACCAATACGTTTGCTGGTCTTCCACACCAGCTGCTGTGCTGTGGCAGAATACAGGAGTGCCTTGATTGCAGCTTCAGCTTTTTAAAGATGCTGGCCTGCGAGCATATGGTTGTTATGTAGGGTAGAACTGAAAGCACATTATGTGTGGTGTACACGTTTGAGGCAGCAGCGAAGCAGTTAATGTAGATGGGAACCATGTGGCTAAAATGCTGTACTTAATTTGAAAACTCATTCAAGTTATTTACAGCCATGAACTTCTTTTTAGTGCCATCCCATAGGGCTTCAGCACAGTTTGTGAGAAACACAGTGTATACTGCTGATAGAGATACATCCCCCTGCCTTTCCATCCCAATACCAAACAAAAAGGAATAGAAACCAAATGGAATCAGACTGTCTGTTCACTGATTGAAAAATGTATGGCTATTTGTAAAAATACAGAAGAACTTGGTCCTCTGCTGAGAAGCAAAGATAAGAAATAAACCAGTTACTGGCAGTGTTTCCCAAGGGTCAGACTTCAATTAGACTGAGTCCTTCACTAGATGCTCATGGTGACATGTGACAGGTAGATTCCTTTGTGACTATCCGACCAAAATCTCCTCCCACTTTCCTCAGAGGAGATGCTTGTGACTTGTGCTATACACATGAGACCAGATTCAGACCCTGTGTTAGCTGAGAATTAGTGGAACCAAGATTTTTTTTCCCCCCACAAGGTAGGGAAGGATTTGGATTGTCTGCATGTGATTTGCAAAACTATTATTATTTAGTAATGTTTGTATTATTTAAGCATCAAATGTGAATGCTTAAGGAGAAACCGTGGTGCATTTCACCAAACAAGATATTTGTAACACACTGAAAGCTTTTAAAAAGTTTATTAAATCTTGTTTTCCTTTTCTTTAAAATAAAACTTTTCTAACTTAAAATCTAAAAATACGTTTCTAAAATAAGGGAAATCTCTCTTTATTTATATTACTGTAGTGCCTGGGAACCCTAGTAATGGATCAGACTCATAGACTTTAAGGTCAGAAGGGACCAATATGATCATCTAGTCTGACCTCCCGCATGATGCAGGCCACAAAAGCTGACCCACCCACTCCTGGAATGATTCTCTCCCTTGACTCAGCTGTTGAAGTCCCCAAATCATGATTTGAAGACTTCAAGTCGCAGAGAATCCTCCAGCCAGCGACCCCTGCCCCATGCTGCGAAGGAAGGCGAAAAACCTCCAGGGCCTTTGCCAATCTACCCTGGAGGAAAATTCCTTCCCGACCCCAAATATGGTGATCAGCAGAACCCCGAGCATGCGGGCAAGAATCTCCAGCCAGACCCGCATCGACCATTGATACTAATTACCTGCGGTGGCACGTTATAGACCTATTGACTAAAATCACGTTATCCCATCAAACCATCCCCTCCATAAACTTATCAAGCTTAATCTTAAAGCCAGAGAGATCTTTTGCCCCCACCGTTTCCCTCGGAAGGCTGTTCCAGAACTTCACCCCTCTGACGGTTAGAAACTGTCGTCTAATTTCAAGCCTAAACTTTCCGACGGCCAGTTTATATCCATTCGTTCTCGTGTCCACATTAGTACTGAGCTGAAATAATTCCTCTCCCTCCCTGGTATTTATCCCTCTGATATATTTAAAGAGAGCAATCATATCCACTCTCAGCCTTCTTTTGGTTAGGGTAAACAAACCAAGTTCCTCGAGTCTCCTTTCATATGACAGGTTTTCCATTCCTCGGATCATCCTAGTAGCCCTTCTCTGCACCCGTTCCAGTTTGAGTTCATCCTTTTTAAACATGGGAGACCAGAACTGCACACAGTACTCCAAATGAGGTCTCACCAGCGCCTTGTATAACGGAAGCAGCACCTCCTTATCTCTACTAGAAATACCTTGCCTAATGCATCCCAAGACCGCATTAGCTTTTTTCACGGCCACGTCACATTGCCGACTCATAGTCATCCTGCGATCAACCAGGACTCCGAGGTCCTTCTCCTCCTCCGTTACTTCTAACCGATGCGTCCCCAGCTTATAACTAAAATTCTTGTTAGTCATCCCTAAATGCATCACCTTACACTTTTCACTATTAAATTTCATCCTATTACTATTACTCCAGTTTACAAGGTCATCCAAGTCTCCCTGCAGGATATCCCGATCCTTCTCCGAATTGGTAATACCTCCCAACTTTGTGTCATCTGCAAACTTTATCAGCCCACTTCTACATTCGGTTCCGAGGTCAGTAATAAATAGATTAAATAAAATCGGACCCAAAACCGAACCTTGAGGAACTCCACTGGTCACCTCCCTCCAACCTGACAGTTCACCTTTCAGTACAACCCTCTGCAGTCTCCCCTTTAACCAGTTCTTTATCCACCTCTGGATTTTCATATCGATCCCCATCTTTTCCAATTTAACCAATAATTCCTCATGAGGTACCGTATCAGGTCCCCATTGTGCTAGGTGCTGTACAAGCACAGAACAAAAAATGGTTCCTATCCCAAGGAGCTTACAATCTAATTATAGGACAACAGACAGCAAATGGATACAGACTAATGGGGGAGTTCCTTTTCTCTCTCTATTCTGGGTGGCCCATTTTGAAGTTCTTGAAGATTTCAACTAGGTCTGCCTTTGGATCTTCTTTAGCTAAAGCGATTATAGGGGAGTTCAAAGGGCTATGAGCATGTGGGCCATTTGTCTTCATTGGGAATTTGCCCTGATTTCAGCCACCAGTGTTACTGCACTGGTGCAAACCCCTACTACAAACAAAACAAAGGTATTTGCACCTGTGAAGCTTGCCCCAGTTGGCAGTCAGTTTGCATCTTTGCCTTGTCTATGCAAGGGATTTGCACCGGTGCAGCTACAACAACGGCTAAAATTGGTGCAAATTCCCAACGTAAACAAGACCTTACAGTGACACTAAAATGTCCTCTCTGCAAATACATGGACATGGACTGCAGTGTGCCCCTGTGATTTGCAGACCAATGGCAAGTGGTGTGTGTAGCTTCCATTCGAGCCCAAGGAAGTAAACCTTCCTCAGAGTTACCAATGTTTTACATGAGGCAAGAAAGCTGGAGTGGGAAGGAGGGTTGTTGGCCATTAGGCCCCAGGAAGGGTATGTGAGGGCCATCTGCACACTGCATCTGCAGAATCTTTTTTCAGACTGCTGTTGACTTCCTTTTGCCTGCCCAATGTAGCAGCACATACCTATGTTGTTAACAAACCTAACAGTCCCTGGCTCCCCTTACCATCATGTTTGGAGAAAACTTGACATGTTTTCCCATGTCTGGCATTTTTGGAAGCAAGAGTAGAAGTTTTTGCCTCCCCTCTGGCATCTGGCAAAGGACTGGATTCCCTTGCCACTCACTCACCTGCTCTGATATTCTGTCAACCTCACTTCCCTTTTCCTCTTCTTGGAGTTCTCTCGTCAATTCCCCACACTTCTTGCCTCCTTCACTCAAAGATGCCCCATCTCTCTTAATACCTGACTATGCTGTCTGTTCTTTGCCCCTCTCTTTCCTTGTTCTCTTCCCCACCTCCAGTAATTTCCAATTGGTATGCTGAGGTTGTTTGGGTGGCCCCATAAAGAACAATCACCAGCGTGACTATTTGTGGAGTGTCTAAGAAAAGAGTAACTTGATATATTCCATAATTTATAAGGAACAACAAAGCAAAATGATTTTGGTGCTCACATGGGAGCCTCCTGTATTCGGCAATGCAGCATGCTCGCGTATGGATGTGTGCGTGTATGAATGCTGTACAGTGGACCAAATTCTGCCCTCAGTTAAACAGCAACTAATGAAAACTCCAAAATTACACTCTGAAGCCTATAATTATAATGGGCTAGAATTATAATACGCTACTATTATGTGGCTTTTAAATTTAGGTAATGCCTTTTGTAATCAAACTATCCAAAAACCACATTAGGATAATGACTTGGATACTAGTAGTGCACTGATTGTGTAGGCAAATAGAGCAATCACTGTGTACTCAGCAGTAGCTCATACAACTTTGGACACACAACACTGGGTTATCTGCTATTCTTTTTGAAAACTGCAATGGTATCTTTAATTTTCATCTGGACAGGCCACCAGAGACTGGCTGAATGGAACTTAGTTCTGTGTCTCTCTTGAAAAATGGTACTTTTAATATTAGTGGCCTATCTAGAGTTAGCACTAAGTCATGCAATGGGACTTGAATCCACCACATGACTCAGAGGCTACTTGGTAAAGTATTATGTCAGTGGATTACAGTTATGCCATGTTATGTTACCATTCCTACTAATATGGTAACTATATTTTAATCCCTCACTTATTCTTTGAATTATATATGTGTTTTGTTTAGAACCTGACCACTTCAATATTCTTCCAATATGTCCTCCCCTCAAACCAGTTTACAGTCTCACCACCCCAAGGGAAAGGGGTGAAAGGCCAGCCAACCAGAATAGAGAATATCAAAAAGGTCATTGTATTAGAATACATTACTGTTCACAAAATATATTAGGCAAGAAAGTCCTGATACTTGTTTTCATTGCAAAGATTGTACTAATAATATAGTTATTACGCAAAATTAGTCCATTCTTTTAACAATGAACATGATATATCGAAAACCTTAGCTGGTTCTTCTAACAATGTCAATATTAAAAGTTTATAACCTCTTTTAATAGCTATTATACCAGTAGCAGGCAACTATGACTCAAAGATTATTTTTAATTTTCATTTTAATGTGCTAATTAAAAATATGGGAAGAACAACTTAAATCAATGTAGTTCTGCAGACTTTACATTTGGTGGGCATGACGAAAGTATTTGGTATAGGTCTTGAATTAACTTACTGATGTTGCATTTCCTTGTGATAATCAATATATAATATAAATATTTCTATATGTTAATAGGTTAGGGGTTTTTTTTTTGGAGGGGAGGACGAGTATCTGAGAAATTTAAATTGGGTTTTGTTTTTCAAATAAATGAGGTTCTACTGACTGAAAAATGTGTGTGTAGGGGGGTTTAAGATTGGGGAGAGGAGAGAAAAATTGGTTATAAAGTGTCACCACAAGAATCAGAAAACAATGAAGAAAACATTTGGAACAAAAAAAGGAAAAAATCACTAAAATGAATGTAACTACAAAAAGCATGAAGTTGGTCCACTGTTTATAAATTAGTTGGAGCGATGTTTTTTGGGGGGAATATCCCTTTTTGTTTTAATATCTTATATGAAGAAATAGATCAAATGTGGGGGAAGCTATTTTGATTTCACATTTTTCGCTGTTAGTATAAAACATTGTACAGATGGGATTGCTATGTGCCATATAGGGTTATCTAGAAATAAATGGGATAAATATAAGTATTTGAGTACTAATTCTCTTGAAAAGTCAAGCATGCATACACCCACATCTTGCATTAAAATCAGATCACTTTTAATCCTCCCTTTAAAAGGAAGCTCAGATGTATACTTCCTTGCTTTAGTTGTTCAGGATGTAGGCCATGTCCAGTTATTATAGGGAGCTTTAACAACCAACACAGTCTTTATCTAAACCTCCATATGGCACCCCAGTGAAGTACCTAGATATGTGCACTTTTGTCTTTGGTCATTTCATACTAAAAATACAATTAGATTTGGCTGTCAAACAGATGAAATCTGTCATATTCCTCCTATAGGACCTGAACTTGGTCCAGATCAATAAATACAAAAACACTTGCCCATAAAATTGCAAGCTAAGCCTGTAATTTCAATACATGTGGGTTAGGATTCTGTGGAATCTGGCATCCTCTGTTTGCTGGCTGAACAGTCTGTTTTTGTGATTAGTATGGTTTAATTGCTTTACCACAAAACAAGGCTGAAAACAGTTGCAATAAAGCAGCAGATGGCTTTGCTACACCTTCCCTAAAAGGGCAGTTCCCACAGAAAAAGGGACTTTTGTTGCTTTCTGTTGAAGACCGCTTTAAAACAGGATAAACTCAAATTATTTCCCAAGTATAACACCACAAAGTTATGTTTCCCCTTCCTTCCTTCCTGCATTTTTATACTTTCTTTATTTGTAACATGCTTTGTCTGGACATGAACTATCACGGGGGGAAAATATTTATACATAGGCTTGGCCAAACATTTCATATTGGAAAAAAAATGTATTCTTTAGATTCAGTCCATTTTCCTGTTCTTGAATTATCCAAAAACAGATAATGATTTTTACAGATTTGATCACTCTCCTTGTAATTATTCACATCTTCTGCTTGACCATCTTTAGCTGGTGGATTATTACCCTCAAATGAACAGTGATAATGAATTCGATACTTGGAATTTACTCTTTGAGCTGTGTGGATCACCTAACTCACATACAGGTGTGTCTGCTCCCTGATTGGATGACCATTGGGTTTTTATTTCTTTCATTGTGATAGATAGGAGCATTTAGGGAAAGCTTGGCAGGGAACAGGCCTGGGGAATTTTAAGATAATTATCACCATCTATTTAGCGAACTGAACATCCAATTTTCTCTATCACAGTCACAAAAACAAGTAAGTTAATATGAACATACAGTCTTATTTACAAGGGGTGCAGTCATGGGCCCTGGTTTCTACTGTTCAGTGAATTGCCTCAGTGTCCAAGCCCCAGCCGAGGTGGTTTGGGAAACTGTTACATATTCCTCATCTCAAATAGAATATGATATTTCATATAGTAAATTGAACAAATGCATGGGCTGAATTAATTGTCCTTCATTCTGTATCGTCACTACAGTTAGTAATTGCATGTTCAGATGCAGTCAGTTTGTGAAGGGTGCCATCACCTTTCTCATTTTGGGCCCAGCAATGTATCATTTAATGTCCTTACCCCATCTATACTGTAAACTACAGCTGAGCTAATAACTGACTTATTTTTTGGTTCAGTTGCCAAACAAACAAAAAATTTCTTGCCAACAAGAAAAACTGAAAAATTGTGTTTTGGTTCAAAATGAGATGGGTCACTTCAAAAGTGGTATTTCGAAATGAACAGCTGCAATTTTTTTGAGTTTTTATTCAACTGAAAGCATTCACCAAATTTGACTCAAATTTGCAGAGTTTGGCACCCTGAAACTGCATTTTTTTTGGTGAATTTACTATTTGACTGAAATTTTTTGCCCAGTATCAGTATACCTACCACCTACCTGGACTTGAATTTAGTGGTTTCCGTTTTCCACTTCCTTCTCTACAATCGCTCTGCTATAGAAACAATTTCATAACCACGTATGCTGGATAGTTGCAGCAGCTACATATCTTTGCGTGTTTCATTTGATTAATTACATCAGTGCATTGCCTCTAGCCAGAGGAATGGGAAATACATTGTCTCCCGCTTTGCATATGGAAGTACTCGATACATCTATCAAGTGCATTTTTAGAATATACTTGGGGTGACCAGATGTCCCAATTTTATAGGGACAGTCCCGATATTTGGGGTTTTGTCTTATATAGGCAACTATTACCCCTTACCTCCTGTCCCGATTTTTCACACTTGCTATCTGGTTACCCTAAATGTCCTGCTCTTCATCTTCTGTTACACCTGTTACAATCCACCAATTACTTTAAAGAAACAATTTAATCAAGTGCGTGTGTGTGCTTACTTGGTCAGAGCAGTGAAGGATGGGGTCAGAGCTCTGTGATAGCTTGTGTGTTAGGGTTCTGGGGCACAAGTCCATTCCCTCGCTGTGATATTTGTAATGCATTTGATCGCAGGTTTGTATCTATCCGAATTTTTGTATGTATATAAGATCTGCAAAAAAGTGTGTGGGAGTGGACCCATTTTTAAATGTTCCAATTTATTGTCTTTGGTAATCTATAATGCCTCCACTTTCACTCACAAATCCCTCAAGGCATGATAGGTGCTAGCACCTGTGAAATGTTGCTTTTATCTCCCAATGCCCAGTATCTGTGTTTGAAAAATTTGACTGTAATATTTTTATTCTCACGACACATCTGAGAGGTGTTGTTACTATCTGATGGCTTTTTTTTGAATGCCCTTGTAATAGGAGTTTTATCTTAGGGGTTGTCCACACAGAGACTTAGTGTGCAGCAAGCCCAGGTGTGAATGTACAGCTCTCTAGTTTGTCACGCACTAACTGGCTGTGTGGACCATGCTGCTCCGCACTACGAGTTACAACAGTATGTCAAAGTGCACTATGTAACTTGCAGAGCACAGAAGCAGGGTCCACACAACCAGTTAGTGCATGGCAGGCTAGAGTGCTGTACCTCCCCACCCGGGCTCGCTGCGCACCAACTGACTGTGTAGACAAGCCCCAAGTTCAGTTCCAGCAACCAAGTGTCCACGTCACAGAAAACCACCACTACTATTTGTGATTATTGGCACATTTTCTGTCAGCCTTTCCAGAGAGGCCAAGGGCTGACTGGGCATGTAGAGGGAAGGACCCCTTCATCTCTAGATATGGTCCATACACATTTGGAGCTAAAGCACGTTGGAAGCACAGCATAGAGAAGTACTGCTGCTTTCTGTGCTATATCATTCTGTTCCATAGACTGAAAGCTTTAATCTCCAGGGCTGCTGTTCCAGCACCTTTCATGAACACCAAATCCACTAACAAAATCAGAGGAAAAAAACCCCTGTGATAGCTTCAGAAAAATACATGGGGTTACTTCCATGTCTAATGTCATGTTCTTATCACTTGGCTACGTCTACACCATGAGCTAGGGATGTGACTCCCCTGCTCGTATACATGGTCTTGTGCTAGTATAAGTGTAAAAGTATCAAGTATAAAAGTGGTGTCGCTATAGTGGCATTGGAGGCATGGCTGAGCTGTGCTGAGTACCTGCCCACCAGTTTGAGGCCATTTTGTACTTGGCACGGTTCAGCTGTGCCTCTGCTACCATTATCCATGCTACCATTGGCTATACTGCTATTTACACTCACGCTAGCTTGATGAGAGCTGGTGTGAGTATATGTACACAATCAGGGGAATCACACCACTAGTTAGTAGTGTAGATGTAGCCAAGCGGTAAGAACATGACACCAGGCAAGGGAGTGGCCACGTGTTGTATTTCTCGCATTCATGCTGGTGACTAATTAGTAAATTAATTAATTAGTAAATCGTTGTCTGTTCATATTTCTCATTCAGCTATGAGGCATATAATTTTGTCTATAAGAAAGGAATTACATTCAGGCTTTAATGTTCTGTCAAGGAGGAAAATGGAATCTAAGAAATAATTCACATCTAGTATGCCTGGAATGTTGACATGGTTAAAAGCGGGGAACAGCGGGATGTTGTAAGATAATGATGCATGCAATTGTGGCTAATTCACAACCCAGTACTTCCTTCTTTTTATAACACAGTATCATAAAACTGAAGGCCAGCATCCAGCCATCCCCAGAGAACTTTGCAACCTGTATGACAACAGTATCAACAAAACTGAAGGGCTGGGAAAGAGTCGAGTCCAATGATAAGCTGTGAATACAGCATAGCAAACAAAACCAAATGTGCCTAGTTGACTTTCTCTGATGAGAGCGCTTTGCATTTTGCTTTGCACTCTAATTATTACAGTTGTAACTTGTGTCTTCTAATTTTCAGTGGTATCAAACCAAAGGCTTCTTTCTGATAATGGAAACAGAGCAAAGAGTTGCTCTCTTGTTTTTTTTTCTGATGCTGGAAACTTTTTTAAAGATTACTAGTCTAAGATGCTATTTCAAGATTCAGACATTCATTCCACGCACCATTACCCATGGAAGAAGGAAAAAAAATAGAAAGACTATCATAACGGTAAATGCAACTCTCAGTAAGCTAATGGACAGTATAAGAAATTGTGTACTGCATACACATACTATTCATACAGAGGAGAAGATGCTCATCTCTGACAGGCCTTACTCTAATGGAAAGGCAGTTAATAATATATAATACTCTCCCATAGGAGACGAGACATGATTGCCACCCACATATTTTTATGTGGGAAGAACAGATTGAATAGAGTTTGTGTGTGTGTGTCAGAAAGAAATACCTATAGGCTTCACTTAAGGGGCATTTTGAAACAAGAGGGCTAGCAGGAGCATCATTTGTGTTTTACTGCTGACCAATTGAGATGGAAAGTGTGTGAATAAAATGAAATGTCCTTGCAAGAAAACAGCTCCTGTGTGGTAGCCTTAAGTAGCTAAAAGCATCTAGATTCTTGTCGTCTTCCTGCCAGTAGTTTCTCTTGTTTTACTAGCTGGCTTTCAGGGCAGTAGTGAACATGAAATATATACAAAAACTTTGTAGAGGCTTATGCTCACTTAGGACTTGGCTTGTTTAAAATGAAATAAAAAGAGCTGATTGAAGAGAAACCCATATTTGGCCATGTTCCTATCACAGTTGCGTGAGATTTGCTTTCACATATTTAGCCTTTCTTCCCATGGCTGTTTTCATTGTACCTTTCCTTAATTCAGAATAAAGCTATCCAGATCCAGTCCTTTGTATATATATTTCTTTAGTTACAAAGCTTAGAAGATGCATTTAAAAAAAAGACTTTATCTTGTGCTAAAGATGAAGGTAATTCTTCTTAGCTGTGCTTGGAATGGGCTGCCTTTAGCTAATGTGTATGTGCTGGGGCACTAAAACTAATAGCCTCTAGGTTTAACAGTCTGAGGGCTGGTGGCAGGGTGTTCTCAGTAGACAGTCCTTGACTATGGTATTTATTTTCCTCATTGTTCTACAAGAGTCAGTCTGACAACTACAGTTTGATGCAAGTCCCATCTCCTCTCTCAGGTGATAGATCATGTCCAACCACTCTGATAAATATCATATATGTCATATCTACTTGGAATAATAAGCATGTAATGAAAACATGTCTCCAGTCTGACATTAATTTCAAATCCAAAACTAAGCAGAGACCAATCAGATATTTATCTTCAATGGGAGTTGTGGTTGCTCGGCAGCTTTCAGGATCAGGCCCAAAGGATCTGAATAAAAGTCTGCACATTTCAGAGGCAGGAAATAAATCAAAGCAGGTGCACAGGTCTAGACTTCCTGACAGGTGAAGGCAAGCTGGGTTTTTGGACAGAAAACCTCTCTCCTCACTTGCACAGCCCTTTCCAGTGGTGACCTCTTAACTCTTGATATTACAGTTGCCAAGTGACATGCACTTAATTTTCAAAGGATTAACTCCAAGTGACCCTAGTAATGATAAGCAAACTTAAAGTCTTTGGAGATTTGGCTCACATAAGCACCTTAAAGTCAAAAATGCCTGTGGAAGCATGCTTTCCAGGCCAGGTAGATGGACTTGTGTTAGCTCAAGCTAGTTGTGCTGAAAATAGGAGTATGGATGTTGCAGCTCAGGTGCCAGCTTGGGCTCTCAAGCTCACCTAACCCCGGCTCTGAGCTGGGCGTCTAGCCCAAGTTTCCACAAGTGCTGCAATGACCATACTGTTATTTTTAGTGTGCTAGCTTGAGTGGAGCTAGCTCGTGTCTGTCTATCCAGGCTGGGAGGCATGCTCCCAACTACAGTGTAGACATACCCTAATTGATTTAGGTTCCTAAGTCCCAATTTCAAAAACCACTTCAGAAAATTTTACTTTCTCTCTTTCTCTTACCTTCTTTTCCTCTCAATTTCTTGGCCTTGTCTACACTGGCAAGTTTCTGAGCAGTAAAGCAGATTTCTGTGGTGTAACTTCCGAGATGTACACACTGCCAAGCCACTTAGTACGCAAAAACTGAGCAGTTGCAGTGCTGTAAAAAACCCACCCCAACGAGAGGCGTACCGCTTTCTGTGCCAGGGCTACAGCACCGCTGTGCCAGTGTAGACACCCTGGTCAATTACAGCACTGTAATTGGCCTCCGGCCTCCCACAATGCCTGTTCTTGCCTCTCTGGTCATTGATTTGAACTCTACTGCCCAGCCCTCAGGTGACCAACCGTGAGCCCCACCCCTTAAATTCCTTGTTTGCTCGGTGATGCGTGCAGTGGTCTCAGCGCATCTTTCCAGGTGACCATGCCTGCTCCACGTAACAGGCGATCCCCATGCTTGGAGCAATGCCGAGCTGCTGGACCTCATCAGCATTTAGGGAGAGGAGGCTGTCCAGTCCCAACTGCGCTCCAGCCGTAGGAATTATGATACCTACGGACAGATTTCATGATGCATGATGGAAAGGAGCCATGACCGGGATTCACTGCAGTGCAGGGTGAAAGTGAAGGAGCTGTGGATCGCCTACCACAAAGTGTAGGAGGCAAACTGCCATTCCGGTGCTGCGCCCAGGAGCTGCCAGTTCTACAAAGAGCTGGATGCGATACTCGGTGGTGACCCCACCTCCACTGCGAAGGCCACTGTGGATACTTCGGTGGTTCGCGTGCCAGTCAAGAGTGGACTGAGCCAGGAGGAGGAAATCTTGGACAAGGATGGGGAGGGGGACCCAGAGGCAGAGGATGACTTGGAGGTCAGAGATGCATGCAGCCAGGAGCTCTTCTCTACCCCAGAGGAGGCTAGCCAGTCACAACTGTCGGAGCTTGGCGAAGTGCAAACAGGAGAGGAGGCCCCGGTAAGTGTTTTTGATTTTAGAATCATTGAAGCGAGTTGTTGGGGGCAGGAGGGTTGCAGAAAGCAGGCTTGTGTCTGTATGATACAAGTACCGCCACATGCCTAGTCTGAGCGTTGGAATAGGGTGTTGATTGACTCCCTCACTTCATGGGAATCTGCCTCAGAAATCTCCACAAAACTCTCATGACGAGAGGCAATCCACTGTCACAGGTTCTTTGGCAGAGCTGCTTTGTTTCTTGCCCCATTAAGGGTAACTTTCCCACGCCACTCTGCTGACACTGGGCTGGGGGACCGGGACCATTGCTTGCACACAGGCAAGCTGCATAAGGGCCAGGGCGGAAGCCACAGTCTTGGAGAAGACCCTCCCTTGATTCCCTGCTCACCCTCAGCAATGAGATATCTTCCCACATTTTCCACAGGCTGTGTTCATTATGGAACAGTAATGATTATAAGAGCCTACAGTGCTGGCTCTCCCCAAGAGCCCAGTATACAGTATGGTCCAGGAACACTGATTTCCCCTGCCCCTGTGGTTACTCACCATTTGGGAGGTCTTGTGGCTCATGTGTGCTTGCCTGGGGTCAGCCAGTTAGTGACAGATATGTGAATAGTGGCTGTGTTTTAAATCATTGAATCAGTGGTCTGTGTGTTGCAAACAATACTGCTTCTGTAAAATGCTGCATTTTGGCTTCACGGATATGACCTTGGGAGCCCAGCCTCCCTCTTTGTTATTGCTGGCTGAACTGCTGCGCAGAATTAGAAAGTGGCTGTGAAAAACTAAAGAGGACTTTCCGCGTGATGTGATGATGCACTCTGTGGCCAAAAAACAAGAATTGAAAGAGTGGCGGGGCAGTGAGAAGAGGGACTGAAAGGAGAACATGGCACGCCAGACCGAAGCCATGGAGCGGCTCTTAAACGTTATGGAGCACCAAGCGGACATGCAAACCGAGCAGCTCCGTGCCTGCCCTCCCCTGCAGCTGCTGTTGCAAAACTCTTTCCCATGCACCTCCCGGACACCGCTAACACACTCTTATCAACCTCCTGGCTCCAGTCTGTACCTGCTGCATTCCACTCCTGCCCCGTCACAGTCCAGCCCTGCGGACTCCCAGTACCCACTGTACTCAACACCCGTCCCTCTGCAGTTTAGCCCTGCTGAAGTACAATACCCGCTGCACTGTACTCCTTGTCCTTTGGATATGATACCTGGACATACACAAATATTTAACCATCCCGGGACCCCACCTCCTCCTGGGACCATCCCTTCCTCCATCCTCCCACAATGCTGATGTGGTTTTTTTGTTTCTCTCTCCTCTGGTTGTTTGTTTTTTAATAAAAGAATTGTTTTGGTTTGAAAGCAATCTTCATTCCATTAATTGAAAACAGTCAGAGCCCTGCAAAGCAACAGGCAGTTTCCCTAAAGCTTCATAGTGCATCGTCTGCACCAATCACAATCAGCTCCTAGCATTACAAGCACTGCACTCCCGAGCATAGCAATAAATATTAGTGGCTTTCAGCTTCAGATTGCTGCCTCAAGGCATCCCTGATCCTTATGGCCCCACGCTGCGCCCCTCTAATAGCCCTGGTCTCTGACTGTTCAAATTCAGCCTCCAGGCACTGAGCCTCAGCGGTCCAGCCCTGAGTGAAGCTTTCATCCTTCCCTTCACAATTATGGAGCGTATAGCACGCGGCTCTAAGCATAGGAATATTGTCATCGGCCAGGTCCAGCCCCCCATATAAGCAGCACCATAGGGCCTTTAAATGGCCAAAAGCACACTCAACAGTCATTGTGCACTTGCTCAGCCTGTTGTTGAAATGCTCCTTGCTGCTGTCAGGGTGCCCCAGGTATGGCTTCATAAGCCACTGCATTAAGGGGTAGGCAGGGTCTCCCAGGATCACAATGGGCATTTCGACTTCCCCAATGGCGATCTTCTGGTCTGGGAAGAAAGTCCCTGCTTTCAGCTTCCTGAACAGGCCAGTGTTCTGAAAGATGCATGCATCATGCACCTTTCCAGACCAGCCTGTGTTATTGTCTGTGAAACGCCCACAGTGATCCACAAGCGCCTGGAGAACCATAGAGAAATACCCCTTCCGATTAATGTACTCAGTGGCTAGGTGATCTGGTGCCAGAATTGGAATATGCATGCCATCTATTGCCCCTCCGCAGTTAGGGAAGCCCATTTGTGCAAAGCCATCCACAATGTCACGCACAGTGCCCAGAGTCACAGTCTTTCGGAGCAGGATGCAATTAATGGCCCTGAAGACTTCCGTCAAAACTATTCCAACGGTCAACTTTCCCACTCCAAACTGGTTAGCGACTGATCGGTAGCAGTCTGGAGTAGCCAGCTTCCACAGTGCAATCGCCACGCGCTTCTCCAACAGCATGGCAGCTCTCATTCTCGTGTCCTTGCGCCGCAGAGCTGGGGTGAGCTTATCACACAGTCCATGAATGTGGCATGAATCTGAATGTTCTGCAGCCACTGCTCGTCATCCCAGACGTGCATGACGATGTGATCCCACCACTCAGCTTGTTTCCCGAGCCCAAAAGCAGTGTTCCCCTGTGGTCAGCACCTCCGAGAATGCCACAAGCAATCTCATGTCGTAGCCACTACGCATGGCGAGATCAATGTCAAACTCCTCTTGCCTTTGTAGTTTAAGGAATAACTCCACTGCCACTCATGACGTGTTAGTGAGAGCGAGCAGCATATTGGTCAACAGTGCGGGATCCATTCCTGCAGACCGAAGAGGCAGAGCGCGCAGTACACAAACCATTGACAGATGGCGCCAAATGTGGATGGGAGCCCAGAGATTGCTGGGATGCGAAGCAATGAATCACGGGGCATTGGGACAGGGCCTAGGATGCCCTGCGAGCCCCTCCGCCTTCCCACAATTCTTAGCAGCAGAAGAGGAAGAGATGCTCTGTACGATAGCTTCCCAGAGTGCACTGCTTTGAATATCGATGCAAGTGCCGCAAGTGTGAATACACTATTGCACACAGCTCATAGTGTGAACACACAACAGCGGTTTCCCTCCAGTGCTCTCTGAGCCGTGATGTAACTCTGCTAGTGTAGACATACCCTTTGTTTTCTGTTCCATACTCCTAATCTCCCAATGGCTGGCTAGTTCTTGCTCACATGCTCAGCATCTATCTGATCGCCATATGTGGGGTAGAGAAATAATTTTTCCCTAGGTCCAACTGACAGTGACCTTGGGGGTCCTCTGCAGCATGTAGGTGCAGGTCACTTGCCAGGATTATCTGGGTATATCTCATTTAATCATTTCTCTGCAGTGTCAGGGAACTTGGGCACTGAAGTACGTTGGCCTGTGGCACATAATAGTCTAGTCTCCTGAGGGTCCCATTTCCGTTGTTGGGTTTAATGGGCAGGTGCGTGGGGTGGTGCTGGCCTGTGATATATAGGAGGTCAGACTAGATAATCTAGATAATTTAAGTGGCATTAAGCTTTATGATTCTACAATCAGACCTTCTCCCCTTTCCTTCAGCCTACCCTTGTTTTCTCTGAAGTTCACCCCTAGTTCCATCTTCCTGCATCTTCCCCACCACAGACTCCTTAATCTCCAGTTTCATTTGCTCATCAACCAACAGGACTTTTGGTTTCCCTGCTCTGTCTGCTTGCAAAACAACCCCCTGGCTCGCAGCCACATCTCTGACAGGTATCCTCTTGCATCTGGGACTTAGAGATGTCTCAGCAGGTCTCTCAGTTTCTCTATAGGGCTTTACCTGACTATTTAAAAAATAGTGCAAGTTCTTGTCCTTCCCTAGGTCACAAGGCCTTCAAATTAATGGTTTTCTTAATTCAAGGTGCAGTCTAGAACTCATACAATACGAAGAGAGTTGCTGACTCAGCTTTGATTGCCAAATCATACTGAGACCTTGAGAGAGTTTTCTTCCAGGGTGAGCTGGAGGCAGGAACACTGATGAGCTTCAGCCTGCCTGAATCCCTGAGTAAGGGAAGGAGTGTTCCCACCCTGGACAGTGGAGGCACAGGAGCCTGCGAGGAGATGTGGGGAAAGACCTTAGCACTTGAGGTGCAACTGTGAGGCAGTCAGCCCCTTGAGCCTGGCTGGACTGAAGGTTTGTTTATTTCATATTTTTGGTTGGACTTTGATAAAAGACTCTGAAGTCCCGGAAGGGGTTAGACTCTGGTGGAGGGCCAGGTTGCTCCTATGGCCAGAGTAGGTCTAAGGACAGTGGCAGAAACTAAGGCAGTAGTATCACTACATCTGGCTACAAAGAGGTGTGCTGGAGTGGCAACTGTACTACAGGTGTCTTAGGGGCTGGAAAAAAGGATTTGTCTAAACTTTTTTCCAGCCTACTGTGTGCATAGGTTCAGGTTTAGTTCAGTCTCAGGTTTGAGCTAATTTTTATTTTATCTGAATACATTCACCCATTTTGTTTATTTCACAACTGTAACAGAATTAAAGCTCAGCTTTTTGTGTAGAAATAACCAATTTTTTAAAAGTGAATGACAATGTGACTTTAGAGTTTTGACTTTCTACAATGCAGTTGATTTTTGAATCAGATGTTCAGGGCTTCTTAATGTATTCTTGTATGATATTGTCAGTAGTTTAAATCAGAGATGCACAGGGTTAAATACAAGTTAACTTGATTGAAAATTTTGTAAACTTCAGTAATCCTTCCCCAGGTTGTTTTCTGTGAGCAGTGCAGGCACTGGAATCTGATCATGTTTATATGCAAGGGAATAGTTCTTTTGTGTTTAAATTATGTCATCCACAGCCATGGCAATAGCCACTTGAAATCCATACATAAACATGCTTTGTTGTTTTTTTTTTTGACCAAAGATATGAGAAACTGACTTGCAAAATTTATCACTGTGTTTAAGTAATAACAATGGTATGAATGCTGATCATAACACACAGGCTGTAGCATCTGAGATCTTTGTATATCATGTTAACTAATTGCACAGCATATTAGTTATTTTCTTTTTAGACTTATGTACATCATCTCTAAAATTATATCGCAGTACAAGAAAACTACATTCAGGGTGGGATTTTCCAAAGTGCTCAGTGTTGGGTCTGCTTCCATTGACCTCAACATTTAAACTATTGACTTCAGTAGGAGCAGAGATCGGCCATCAAGTGCTTTTTGAAAATCCAACTATTAATATTCAGCATGTGAGTGCTGAGGAAAAAATCCAGGAAATGTCAGAGTTAATATTGAGGTTGCTTCACTTACTTATGTGGCTGGGCCTTTTTTTTATGACAGTGGAAAGTTAAATAAAGGACCATATGATATTGGTTATTTACTCTAAAAGCGCAGAGATACACAAATAATGTGTGTGCGGGAAGCTACAGTTTCACCAGACCAATGGTGCTGTTTTATTCTGTGACTGTGACATAATGCACCCCAATTTTGAGAAGGGTACAATACAACCCAAAAGTAATTATATTCAAAGATTACATAGTTTAAATGTTTCTAATGTATTTTTCTCACATGGGCTGCTTTTCTATAGCTAACCATTACATTTAGGCAAGAGAAGACTGTATTTAAACAGGGAATAGGTGACAGTTAATTAGAGAACTGGGCTTTCATTTCTTGGGACCTGACTCTACATTCTGGTTGACAACACAGTGATGATAACCAGTGAAAAGTTCTCAGCCTTGTCTCTCATGCACACGTGTACATGCTACAGACCCAACCATATCATTAACAGGGGATGAGCCGTAGTAAATTCAGAGGCTTGATTTGATAGACCCTCTAAAGTTTGTGGTTTTATGCATAGTCAACCAAATATTTAAAATGTTAGGTTTTTCTCCGTCCTCCCCACCAGTCTCTATTGCTGATTGCCCACACTGTCTCTGTGACCACAATAGGCCTCTGCTTCCCTCTCACTGTCTTTGTAATCTTACAACAATCCTCTCCTGACCCCTGCCCTTAGGTGTTGCCCAAAGAGAGTACACCAAATCTCACTGTTTCTCTGCCAAGCTCTAGGCTGCTGCACTATTTGCATATAGTACGCTGAATGATAGCTCTGTTCAGGTGTCCCTCACTGTATTTTGTACCTCTGACTGTTCCTGCTATGAAAGCCAGGGGGCTTTGCACTTCAGGAAGGCACAGTCAATCCCAGAGCTCCAGGGGCAGGCCCACAGCTGAACCTGTATTAGGGGATACACAGTGTACTTCCCTCTGCATAGGTGGCCCTGCTAACCATTGCCGATTTCAGGGGGCCTGGCCATCCAAACACATGAGCACTAAGAGAGAGCAATTCTTGTGTTTGAAATGCATTGCCTGCAATTATGCCTAGCTGCTGCATGGGGACTAAAGGGTGATGGGGGAGGACATAGTCCAACTTTATGTATATGAATTTTTCCATATACTGTAGCCAGGTGTGCACTTGATCAAAAGGAGTCGGGGTGGTGGTTTTATTACACCTTTTTAAAAAAATCAATATTTCAAAGTAACAACTAGAAGAACGCGGGGAAAAGCAACTCTGTTTTCTTTAAATGTACACAACGTTTTAAAAAAGCAATATTAAAGGTCAGTTGCATTTATTTTCTGTAGGATCAATCCGTCACCAGCTCCTTATAATACACTGTGGCACAGTTCTGTTTACAAATCCATAAATATTGTAGAGTCATGGCATGCAATATCATTCTATTTTCTCAGTCCCTGGCAGATTGCATTTTTTAAAGTAATGTACTTAATTTACGCAAGCAATTGCCAGTGCAAGTTAGAACTCAAATTGTTAAGCAATGAAACATAAAGAGAGAGCTGGAGAGATCATTTCAATAAGAGAAATAAAAGAATGAATACTATTTGAATTCAGTGGAGAAATACAGCTACAAAATGCAGTTTGGTTCAATTTCCCTGGATTGATATAAATACAGCCCACCCTAAGCCTTTAACAGATCTGTAGCCATGACATTTAATTGCCAGCCGCCTTTAAACCTTGAGCAGGTCAGCAGAGACACAGTGCTATCAGGGATAATTTGTCATTTATGGATTTCTATGCTGTGATATATAATGCCCCGCTGAGAAGGGTCCTTGTGGGTGTCAAATTCTGTTGCTGCCTGTAATGGAAATAAAGGAAAAAATAAAAGGCTGGCAAATAGATGTTTCTGTAAATGTAACTTTTAGTTTGCCAGTAACCTTGAGGCTAAGAGATAATTCCACCTCTGCTGGGGGGCAGTAATGAGGTTGCAGGTGAACAATTCAACCTCTGTGTTATTTATTGATTGAAAACAACTACTGACATGTGTGCTTCTTCTAAAATATATTGAAGCCCATTTAACATACAGTCAGTGATCTACATAGACTTGCTCTTGTCTTCCCTTTCCTCATCTCAATTTAAGTTTGTCCCAGAGACATGTATAGGACCAGTCATCATGTCTGGTGGGTGGTGTAGTTAGGGCCTTAGTCAAAGCCTACTGAAGTCATCGGTTGTCTTTCAATTCACTTCAGTTGGCTTTAGCTGAAACCATTAAAAAGGAGGTGTAAATTATACTCTTTTAGAGACAACTGTGTGTAAGTTTCATGAAAAAAGGTGCTTCCCTAAGTTCCCAATACCAGCAGGGGTAGGATTGAGGGCATAAAGCAGTGCAGATGGCCTGGTATGTAGTAGTAGTATCTGTCTCTACACATTCACATCTGAATTAGGCCTGGTCTATATGCAGTTTTTATATAGGTAAATATCTATTCTGGCTAGGGATGTGATTATTTTTTTAAACCCAAAATATTCCATGCAAGAACGAGTTATACCTATATAAACACCTTCATACTAGTATAACTGCATCCATACTTGGGGGGTGGGGCGGGAAAGGAGGGCTGAACTGCCTTAACTGGTATAGTTAAAATGGTACAACTTTGTGTGTAGGCAAACCCTTAGGGGAGTGTTTCATCTCAAATGCCTGCTATTTACCATATTTTTACTGGTGTTTACCTGATTCTGCTGATGCCACCAGCTGCCACAAACTCTGTGCTACACATAATGGAAATCTTAAACATCTAAGCCAATTATGTTGGTCATAGGCAATTTGCTCTTCAAGAGCCACAAAGGAGAGTGTGTTTACAGAATTTAGGTAAATAATTGCATCTTTTTTATACGAAGCATCTGCCCTTACTGAAACTATACATGCTGGTTGAAGCTCACGTGGCAAATTCTTATGGATTTGTCTGGATAGGGTGCAGTTTATACTCTGCCTTTTCATATCTTTTTTTGGTCTCCAATTTTTTGGGGGGTGGGAGAAGGAGTTTTTAAAAATGATGGGCCCATTTTTTAATCAAGAGAAGGAAAGAGAGTGACTGCAGTTCAAAACCTCTGTCTTTTCACCTGGATTTTATTTAGATTATGATTTTTCTGAGGGGTCCTCAGGCATCCCTCCAATACCACCTTTTAGTTTTCAAGTTTCCATCTCCACAGCTGGGCATGATGTCATGGCAACACTAGTTTCAGCTGAGAAGGGCTGTATGCAGCTCCTACTGGAACAAAAATGATTAAGGCACTGCAGGACTGATTTACAATGAGAGCCAAATTTCTGCTAAGTGATCAATCAAAGGAAGGGCACGTGATATCTGGCTACAAACGCAGGAAGGGTGTAAACACCAGGGAAAATGGTGTTCAGGCTGGGAGTTATGGGTTGAAATTAAGAAAAGGCTGAATATCAGGAATATCACAGAGTGAGATGGAAGTGACAGGTGCCATATTGCACGAGATATTTAAAACTGTACTGCAAAAAAATGCTGGAAAATATATGTTAGAGTACATTTTCTTCCCTATTGCTGGGGGCAAGGGGGAGACTAGAAGACCTAACACAGGAGTGATTTTTTATCTAATCTTTTCTTTGATTTCTATAAACCCATCAGCAAGATCCTATCACAGCACGGAGTTTGTGTCTTGTTCCTCTCCCCCAGGCAGAACATAACCGTTTATCCCAACAATCCTAGCCAGGCCAGGGGTCTGATAACCATTTTTGGATCCCCAGCATGGACACTGATGTTACCACTAGATTGTTGGGCCAGCCCCAGATTATTAACGAACAAGAGTCTTCAGCCTAAGATGTACTGATCTTTTCTGTGAAGATCATGAAGATTTCAGTTACTAAATTAAAAAAAAACATATTTCTATGAATATTGGCAGCACACTAGTGATGACTCTAAGTAATTTATTTCTCTTAATCCCTAATGGGATTGATACTACGTCATCTATTTATTGTTCCAATAGATTCAAGAAATTGATCTTTTCCTGAATCTTAGTGACAGAGAGGATGTGCTATACTGATTCTGTACTTGGCAGGTTGTACAGGACATAAGGCTTTTGCATTGCCTTATTGCTGCTGGCAAAGCAGAGCCAAAAAGATGGATGATTTGTTTGTATGATTGCCTTCCCTTCATTTCTCCCCCACTTCCCATCTTCTTTCCTGCTCCCGCCCCCACAGTAGTTATACTTGAACTTAAACTCCTTTTCTGGTAGAGAAATTTAAAATACTGTAAATAAACATTTCCTCCAGCATTTTTAAGGGGATTTTAAAAGAGGGTGAAATGGCTCTTGAAAATTTTTCTGATTTTTTCCTGATTATAAAAGTGTGTGGTTGCATATTGGTAGGGCAGATATTGTATCAGTTAAAAGGATGAGGCCTCTTTTAATGTGATTTTTTTTTTCCAGAGGGGGTGGATGGAGGAGGATTTACCTCTCAACCATACTCAATTACAAGCTATGTTGCTTCTGTGATGGCCACGTTTACTTTCGTCATTCACCAGCCTGCTGTTTTCTGACTGTGCATTACTGTAATTTATGGACACTAGAAATGCTGAATCTTGAATCTATGGCAATATAAAGCCTTACACTTACTAATATATATTAATCCCACAACATTTCAAGCTGTCTCCTCTGCTCTTTTGTGTTGTTTTTCTCCTTTTGTGCCTGTCACGCATTACAAAAGCACAATGTCACCCATGTGAGTCTTTGTAGGCTTAGAGGTACTGTATGAATGAAGGAGAAATTTGCTAATAGTTAACTCCACTTCATTACCTCCTACAGCATTCATCACTTTTAATCACTGGGAAGGAGTCTAATTGCCCTTGTGTTGTGCTATTTTAGTCCTCTATAACTTTTCTCCTACTGTGGTGGTCATTTAGGTGCAGAATTCTCTCTAGAGAGACCAGTTATCTGCAAATCCTATTTACAGGCTACAATAGATGAAAAAAATCCCTGTTGGATGAATGGACAGTGTGGATACAAAACTGTCATTATAGTCTCTCTTGCTTCCATCTTCTTGCAATATTTTTTTCAGTTTTGTAGTCTATATTTACTATATGATTTGAAATGACTTGTGGCCTCAATCCAGCTTCTATTCACATCAATAGGAGTTTTACTTCTTGGTTCCATTGAATTCAAAGAGATCATTATTGTGTCCTATGCTGGTGAGGTGCCACTCATAACAAATAAAAGTAGTGAATGTGGTACAATGCACCAATCGGTTAGGAAACCGTTACGGGTGAGAGCGTTTAATTTTTCATTCCTCCTTATCATTTGACTGTGTACAGTATTTTCTTTAAATTCCAGACAGCCTATTCTGTTTTGGGCATAGAAGGGGTTGATTTCTTTGTCCTGTCACGCAGTCTCAGTGACGGTAATCTGTGTAGTTGTGTGTTTCACTAGTACGTCTGTATTAAAACGGAGAATGCTAACATCTAGCTACTACAAGGCAACAGCAGTGTGACTTTATTGCCCTAAGCTAAAGTGATAATTTTATGACTGCCCCAGTTAAGCAGTCACTGACCATTCCATTGCTCCTCTGCCTTCTTTCTTCCAACCTCGGTAATACCCTGTTTTATCTGTATCATTTCCTTATCAGTCACATGATACATAGATGCTTTTATACTCTTGAGTTCCCAAGCACCTCTCAGAATGCTTTGGTCCAGTAGCATTAGCGGTGATTCTACGGTATTATTTCAAACAAATAATTCTAGAGACTTAAAGGTATCTTCATTTGCATATGACAAAGGGCAGGTCTACACTATGGGGCTAAGTCGACAGTGTAGTTATGCAATAACATAGCTGGAGTCAACGTCGACTTATTGTAGTGTCTACACTGCGCTGCGTCGACGGGAGAAACTCTTCCATTGACTTACCTTATGCTTCTCGTTCCGGTGGAGTAGCGGAGTCGACAGGAGACCGATTAGTGGTCGATTTAGTGGGTCTTCACTAGACCCACTGAATCGACCCCTGGTAGATCAATTGCCGCAGCGCCTATCCACAGTAAGTGGAGAAAAATCCTAAGGAGTAAATGAAGCTTCCTTTGGGAGTAGGATTAAGGCAGCATAAATTCCATAGCTGGTTAAAGTATCTTATAAGTGACCTATTGAGAGTGACCATAGCAGTCTCAGTATTATCTCCTTAGTTATAGTTCCCTAGGTACTTACTCACTTCACCTATGTCTAAATCCTTTTGAACCACTAAAGAATCAGTGGAAGCCTCAGATGCAAAATGGAATGTTGTATGCTAAGAAAAACTTGTTGCAAGTGACATTTAATGTCCAAGACACAGAATGTTGCTCTGGAGAAAGAGTATTTTTAGAAATTTTACTATTAGCTTTTTGAAATGGCCTGGGCATTACTTGATAGCTCCTTCTTTTTGGTGGGGTTAGTGTGCTACCATACTTGCTAATAGAAAATTGTCATCTAAACATTTTGAATTATTGTAGAGATGCCAGTAGAATGAACTCTTTATTTTTGCTGGTTTGAAGTGATGTAAAAATGAAGCGCTTGGGTGGGTCGAGGGAACGAGGGTGGATAGAGATTTGAGGCCTGAATTCTACAAACTGCTCTACTGGAGTCTTCTGACATGGAAAAATTTACGCACTGGGCCTTAATTCTTTAGCATAATACCAGCTTAAATAAACAAGAATTTCTGTTGGCTGGATCATTCCCCTCAGATGCAGTTTGGCATTTTGCAAATACCAGAGTTTTGTGAAAAAAAACACTGCAATATCCTCTAGTGAGGGGAATAGGTAATTTGGCTATAAAATTCCACCATCTGGAGACAATCTGAAAAATTGGCCTTAAAAAAAAAAGAATAATAATTAAAAAACAACAAACCTGTCCTCTGTTTTTCAACTCCAACAGTTGTTCTCAATGGAGTCCAGGCTGAAGTATGGCAAAGATTTTAATAGAATTCTAGTCCTTGTATGCTCAGCAGGATATACTTGTTTTTGTGTGTGTGATTTGTGGTATTGCTGAAGGCAAATTTCACTGTACAGTATTTCTATGAAAGGTCGTATATCTCATAAAAACTTTAAAAGGAGAGGGAGAGATTTAAGTGTTGTAAAAATTTTACTAACCAAGCAAAAATTTAAGTTAAGTAAAAAGAACAAAAAGCTGTATTGGGAATGACCATTAGTGAGCATAGTTTAGTATCACAATTATAAAAAGGCTTCTGTCCATAATGCTATCAAATCGATATTTGTCCCATTGCTAATGCTGTACAGGTAATATATATCTATATGATATATCTTAAAATATTTATACTGAAGTCAATGTTTTAAAAAAATTCACAATTTTTGGATCAATTATAGCTGCTGAAAAGTAGTAATATGCAGAATGAAACCTCTGGTCTATAATGTTTAGGACTAAATGTTCTGATGGCCCCAACCAGACCTTCCATTCCGTCATTTGCCCATGCCAAATGATAGCTTTTGAACCTGGAAAGTTCGACTCCACTTTCCACGAATACTGTGCCTAGAGTCCAACTCCTGAATGAAGTACAGCTGCTTCAAACTGAACCTGTGCAAGAGTGAAATGATGCTAATCAGAAGATGGAAATGCTTCAGAGTAGTAGAACAGTCTCCACTCTTTCCTTCATAGACACTCACCCCGACTTATCAAAAGGGTGTGAAGTCAGATGGTCCAGTTCAAATAATTACTAGCTTTGGATGCATCATTAACACCAGTGGTAAAAATTACTTTCTTCTCCCTTCAGCTTGTAAGAAGACACCACCTCTTCCACCAGATAACGATCTAATCACATCAACTCATGTGTTCACCTCCTGACTAGATTCTGTAATTCTCGGGGTGTGGAAACCATGCAGAGGCTCTGTCTTACACAGAACAGAGCTACCTGCCTCTTCGAAGGGATGGATTTCTGAACACATCACCCCCTTCCTATGACTCGCAGTTCACTTCTGCTTTCAGTCTGAGGCATTGATTCTGACCTTCAGAGCCCTCAATGGGTCAGGATCTGGCCTACCTCAAGGCCAACATCTCCTCTGTGGGTCACTGAGGAAAGTTGCACTTCTTTAGGACATTCATCTCACAAAGCACAGGATGAAGTATACGAGACTCTGTGATCATATGTTCTCAGTTGAAAGGACTTGACTGTGCAAGAAACTTCCTTTATATAATGAGGCTAATCTGGCATTTTACCTCTTTTAGGGCATGCTACAAGACTCTTCTCATGCACCAAATGGAAAACAAAACAACCCTTCCCAAACTACCAACTCCAAGCAGAGCCTCCTATAATCAGGGAAGGGAGAGCAATACTTCATGTGTTCCATTGGGTACCTTATCCGTGGATCATGTTTACTGGCAAAGCACTTCAGCCCAGATTTTCAAAGAAATTTAGGCATTACCGTATTCAGCATTGCATTGCCTAACTAATTTAGGAGCCAATGTTTCATTTTCAAAAGGGATTTGGGGACTTAAGAGCCATCAACAGTCCATGTAATTTAAGATCCTAAATGCCTAAATTCCTTTTGAAAATGAAGCCCTTTATAGCCCTGCCAGTCTTGTTACCCAGGGCTATAAAGGCTGGGAGGAATCCAGAGGAAGGGGGAGAGAGAAGGGAGCCTTCTGGTTGGTTGCTCGCCAGGCCTACACTTGGCTAAGTTGGCTGCGAAACCTGTACATAGGTGGAAAGTTGTGGTGAGAAAACAACTGTAACTAAAGAACAATGGTGTTGCATCAAGTTGAGGCATTCCTGATTGACTGGAGAGTCCGAAACCAGAGGGGCCCAGCGTGCGCCTCATTACACTCTTATTTAGCAGTTTTCATCCAGAAATCTCAAAGTGCTTTACAGATATGGACGAGTATTATTCCCATTTTTGCAGATGAAGAAACAGATACACAGAGAGATGAAATGACTTGCTCAAGGTCGCACAGCGGGACAGTGGCAAAGACTAAAACAGAAGCTGGGTCTTCTGGCTCCCAGTTCAGTGCCCTTGAACACATTGCCTAGTAAGGAACCCGTTCTTTTATTTCCTCTTTATGCAGGCATGCTATGAACAGGTGACTCTCCCAACATTCACAACCCCCTGTACAGGGTCAAAACTCCCACTCTTCATGAAGGGCTCACTACACAAACAAGCAAATTAACAATAAGACAACATAAAGTTTAGGCTAAGCCTTATCCCCAATCTTGGATGAGCTGGTAGGACTCCTAATTCAGTGTTGCTCAGCCCACCCACACAGGCCTATCTGTTGCAGACCCAAGATCCCTTTGCTAGAACAGTCAAGCTCTAACGCTCCTGTCTTTCTACTCCCTCAGTCTGAAGGGCTGTGCATCCAGGCTTCAACACCGGTCGCTCGGACAGACCATCAACCTCTTCTTGCACTGTACAGTGTGGGGTTTGTCTAGCCTATCATACATCATAAACTGTCATTTGACATAAAAAGATAGTAAATAGTCCCACTGAAGTAACTTTACACTGATATCTGTTTGTATCATACTCAACTGTTTAATTAGACAAACTCTTTGGGAAAGGGGTCTGTTAATGGTCTTGGCACAGATGTGCCTACTAAAATCTAATCAATGTTGAAGGAGTGAGAATCCATTATATCCTTCACTTAATGCTTGATAAGTGCACAGGTGCTCTGGTGATGGGTGTTGGATAAAACCGAGACACGGATGCAGGGCCAATTATGTTGCTATGTAAATAATATTAAGGAAACCTGAGACTGTGTATCTAAAGAAAATTAGAGCCTTCATATTATTGTCTTCTCCTTTCTCAAAAAACATACATAACTTCCACTTCAAACAAAAGTGGTATAGAAAAGAAATAAGGAACTAGCGAAAGGGGATGTAGGTACTCACCCTGATCAGGATATTAGGGAGCCTTGTTTCCTTCACATTGTAGCTTCTTTTTGGCAAGAGACATTAGGTCAGATTCCCACCTTGTGTAAATTTACATAGTTATGCTGAAGTCAATTTATTAACACCAGCTGAGGATCTGGGCCGTTGTATTTAGACTACCACCGGGGACAGGAAGGAGTTAACAATGTCTACAGAATGAGGAAAGAACTAAGCAATAAGCTGCAGGGTAGATGGGGTTATGAGGAGGTGGCTGCTGCATACTATTCAGTCAGAATGAAAAGGAATCAGATGCTGTCTGTTTGGAATTTTTACTTTTGTGGACTGTTTTTTTTTAAAGAGATGGCCCTGAACCAAACCACCAAACCTGAGTAACCCTGAGCTCTGGTGAGTTTAGAGTAGAATCCAAGACTGAATCCAGACCTGAATTTTCATGCTGGCCTCTAAATCTATACTGGGATGAATAGAAATACTACATCTGATCACCCCTGACACTCTTTTGTAGAGAGGGAAGGTGTTTTGAAATCCACATCTGTATTGTATTTTGTGGCCTAAATCCATCTGGAGGGATATTTTTTTGGTCAGACTTTCATTGGTGAAAGAAAACAGTTAGGAAATCACAGGGTTGTTTTTTCCCTTGGAGGTTGTTAGAAGATATTATTTTTTTTTTTTTAAAAAGTAAAAGGCAGTCAGCTGTATTTGTGTTGCTGCATCTTTTAAGCTGAGGAAAGCTGCTGACTAGGAACCCTTTGCAATAGAAAAAGAGAGCCCTTTATAAATCGTACATTATGTCTTGATAGGTGATCAACACGGGAGCTCTAGCAGGCAGCATTTTAACAATACTCACTCCAGTTATGCTCTTTTTTTCATAGTAAATTATTTGAGTAATTTTATCATCAACTTATAGCCCAGATTTTATCCAGCAAGAAAAGGGACCTTCTGATATGACACATCACCAGTAATTATTTTCAGGGGTATCAGTGTAAGGTCTGTTCCCAATATCAAGATTAAAGGATGATCTAAAACCAAATACATTTGTCTGGTAGACGAATGGCTGTCAGACCCAAACATTGATTTCCTTGAGCTTGGCTTTTCAGTAAATGTCTTTTGATTGAGCCTCCCAAATAGGATTTTAAAGGTTATATGAAACATTGCTTATTTTGGGTGTCTGCTGGGAGAGATGGTTTAATTTATAAAGGGGAAGCTTCCCCCACTCAAGAAAGATACCTGTTTGTTTTGTAATCAAAGCGCAGGTCATATATTTGGATAGGCTGCCATAATGATTATCAGTTAACCAGGCTGAACCAGACAACTGCTCTATGTGATGGGCCTTTCAGTCTAGAGAATAAATACAAGACACACTACAGAAATCCGATCAGAGCTATTGGAGACAAGGGATGAGTCTCAACTATTTTTTTGTGCTTGTTGAAAAGATCTTTCTTTATTACAACTCTAGAGGGCAGCAATGCACTTTGAAAAGGTTTGTATTTCAAGCTGTTCCTTAATGGAAAATATGAAAAATGAGTAAAGCTAAGTACCAGGGCATTGGTCAGGCTGGGGAGAGGCTTTGTTACAGTGTATAGGCTTTGACGCTCATGGCGCATAGTGTTTAATATTAAAGCATTACGATACTCCAGGGCATGTTTTACTGGTCCATTAGTATATACCTTGGGTGGTGGAAAATTTAATAATTTTTTTCCTTTCCTCTTCTGTTTCTTGAAGCTCCAAACAGGCAGCTGGGCTGGTCTTAAAAATGCTAAATTGGGAGTGTACTGTGCTCCAGATTTAACTTTTATAACAGTATAACAATAATGAAAGCAAGGCTGGTTATGAGGGGCGGTGGGAGGAATGATTCAAGGCTGGAGTGGCAAGTTTAAAAGCTGTTACTTCCCCCTGCCCCAACCTCACAAGTAGTGCTACTTTGGGTGCCTCTTCACTCATTACAGTTTATGATTCATATTTTCTCAGGGAAAGTAAAAGTTAAAAGGAGCCTATTGTGCCAGGTTAGAGCTGTGGGAAGTGCGAGAAGCCAAGTAGTCAAGAACAATAGGGTGGTGGATTTCCTGATGGCTGTCACACTCAGCAGCAAAGGCTTTCCTGATGGTTAAGCACTTAGATTATTCTATATTCATTATTTATTTTGGTTTGTAGATGTAAAGAGCAGCACTAATGCAGAAATGTGTGCTAAGTAATATTCAGCATAATACCTGAAAAGGATAAACTGAGAGCTGTTTGATTTGGAAATTATTAAAAATACAGGGATACATAAGTCTATTAGCTTCCATCCCACCATACCTTATTACCCATTTTATAAATGTATAAATGCTGCGTCTCCTGAAGTGATCCAGTGATCTAATTTAAACTGCAAGTTATTCTTTCCCCACTTTTTCTTTCAGAAAGAAACAGGCAACACGTGGAATTGCTTTTCTTTGGTTAAGAGTACAAGTATACACAAGGAAGGGGATAAAGACCCATATAAAGATTAATTACTCTTGTTGGAATTTAGCTTGACTGCACAAGGTGAGACCGTTCAATTATTTAAGCGCTATGATGCTTTTGGCTTCAGAGGCCAGGAATACAGTGATTGTGCTCCCCTCCCTGTTTAATTAACATAAGTACTTGTGCTTAACCTTACTGTTGTCTGTTAAAACAGTAGGGAGGGAGAGAAAGGTCATTCCTACATCTTTTGCTGTCCAGTTTCTTACGATTTTTTTTAACTGATGGGGAAGCATTCAATATTTAACAATTGGCTGCTTTTTGGAGTGCTGTGATTTACCACAATTACTAGCCTCAGTAGTCATTTTTATTATTTAAATTCCAGGAGAGCCTAGAAGCCTCAAAGAGGGATCAGGGCCCCATTGTGGTAGGTGCCGTACAAAAATGCAGTAAAGTTTTTTGCCCTAGTTCAATATTTTCCCTCTTGTTAGGTGGACATTTTCTTCCCCAACTTAGGGTGGCCAGATAGCAAGTGTGAAAAATTGAGATGTGGGGTGGGGGAGGAATAGGTTGCCTATATATGACAAAGCCCCTAATATCGGGATGGTCCCAATAATACTGGGACGTCTGGACACCCTACCCCAACTATTATGATTTTCTCTTGCTTTGAGGAATGCCTTACTTAACTCCTTCCCCACCGCTGTTAAAATGGTGTATATTTTTAATTCACATAAACCCAATATAGAATTAGGGAATGGTCCAGCTCCTGTTGATTTCAGTGGGAAGTGGATTGGGCCTTTAGGGTGCATGTCATGCAGATGTTTAATAGCGTGCACAATTTTCAGAACCAGAAATTGGCTAGTCCTTGGTAGATTTATACTTCTGGAAGATAGCAAAGGCAAGAAAGAGACTTCTCTTTTGCTGCAATGCTTCCTTCCTGTCACTTAAGCTATGAAGGTTAAAAATACTGCTCTAGCTAAAAGAAAATGCCATTTTTCTGCCATCAGCATGATGGGAAGGGGGCAGGCAGCAAAGAAGAAAACTGGAGATGAGAATAAAAGAGGACTAGAGGCAATTCCTCTACTCCAGGTAAACTGATGATAAATCATACATTAGGAAATCAGACACCCTTAACTGAGGCTGAGGTTTTTTAATCTGCAGAAAGTGCCCTAATAGCTCAGTAGCCACTGTACTGAAAGCATTAGTGAGAAACCTGCGCAGAGTGTTTCCTTTTTAAAAATGATGCTTCCTTAAAACCTGAGCCAAGTTATTTTTCTGGTACATTTTTCTGTGTCATATTTTTAGTTGGAAAGCTGTAGAGATTTCTGGAAGCTAACTCCTTAGCTGCCTGGGATTTCTGGGTTGCTGCATTACGTGCACTTTAGCTGGACATCAAGTCATCTTTCCACACTGCCACCACTCCACCTCAACAAAGACAGCGACAGCTGTATATAAATGTGGACCTCTGAATTCTGTATATTTGGTAGTAAGTAAATCATTGTGGACCTGGGTGGATAGTTAAAAAAATAACTTTAAACAAATGTGGTTTGACTGTGTTTGCATGCTCTCTTTGAGTTTGCTTTCTGTGAATATATTAGCATAGTTTACTGGCAGGAATGCTCACCAAAGTAGTGAATTTTAAGTGAATATTATAGAATATTGATGAAAAGTAAGTTTTGAATGCATAAGTGTGCATAAGAAAGCTGAGTTACCCAGTCAGTGAGTAGAAACCTACCAAGCCACCTGTGTCCAATCAAAACAACTTGACTTTTGAATATTTGACACAAGCAACTGCTCCTGAAGAAGATAGCAAATCATTTTTGAATAGTGAATAAATTCCAGAAAAAGGTCATGTGTTGGAATACAACATGCCAAGATTCTTTCTCACTGTTAGTGTTTGTATGGTGTATGTGCGATTGTACTAGTTTTCCAAAGGAATGCATAACCCTCATGTTTATACTGCAGTATTTGATTTTTTTAAACCCACAGAAAGGGAGAGAAGCAGTAGGGAGGAGATCTGGATGTTAGTTGAGTCTTTAATGTATACAGAGACCAGGGCAGGGCAACTTAGTTAATAAAAGAGCCCAGAAACACCCAGGAGTAGTGGCAGTTACTAGACATGCTCAGTAGCTGTTTCTGAAGCTGTTCAAAAGGTTTTCATTGAGGACAAGCAGTCTTGCAGATTCCACACATTCACCTTCTGAAAACTGTGCTACTTGGAGCGCAAAGAGAAGAGGTTATAAATATGGGAGATGGACAGTCATGTGGACTCAGTGGTTGATTGATGCAGGGCCAAAGGATGTGTCACTATGGAAGCAGCATCCCAATACCAGGATTTCTTTTGGATACAGGCTGTACATTCCCAGTCCTGCTGGAATTTGAGGATGCCGTTAGCTCTGGCTGCTGGCTGCAAAGATCTTTGGACTGTTTTTGCTGAAGAGATTCTGGAGTGTAGGGAGGGACTGAGAGGATGCCATTTTCCTCAGGCTCAAAGAGAAATTTTGAGGCTGGCCTATAGAGACTGAGAAATAATCTCTGCGAGGTCATAGGACGATGTGTCTGTATGCGCGTACCGAAGTATAAAAGTGTATATATTTATAAAAACTATATATAACAGCAACAAAATGGGGAAATCTGTATAGAGAATACCAATAGGTTTACTGCCTAATAGCTTTTGTTTAAAAGCTATTTCTAAGTAGTTCAAAAACTATTTACAATAATTTTGTATGTATTAAGTGTTGGTTTTGTTTACTAAGAAATTCTCTCTCTCTCTGAAGCTGGCTAGGAATTGTATTAATGACTACTTTCAGGGTTTTTGCATCTCATAGTTCTGAGAATTAACTCTGAGTAATACCATTTTGAACCCCCTTGAAAAGATACAATTCTGGCCTATGCTTCAGCAGAGGGGTAAGCGGACTTGCAGAAAAAGAACAGTGTGACAGTGATCATAATATTACTTCAGCACCCCCTTTCCCATTACAAAAGCATAGTGCCACCTGACCAAATCTTTAACAACCCAAGCAGCCTTAGCATCTTTAGCTTTTGTTTCATGTTTAAAATCAATGGGGAAATTTTGTTTAGTGAAGTTAGATCCAGAAATTCAAAACTAGAACTCTGGAACAAGTCATAGAGGCAGAAAAAGCAGCCACAGTAGTGTTGCAATATCACACAAACATCATGCGTAGGTGCCAATGGAAATTAATATTGCTTTGAAGGCCTGTCAACTGAATAACACAGTTTCATAGGCAGCAGCAGCATTGACCTCAGTGACAAGATGCCACATTCTCTAAATGGTCTCTCCTGGGCTCCTGAGAGAACCATAGCCCTAATGATTTATTTATAAACTTTAAGTCAGCCTATCAGGAAATAGAAACAATGTCATATGACTTAGCTGACCAATCACATAGCTTGAATTGTGAAGTTCAGATACTCCAAGGAATAGCTGTAAAATTAATAAGTGATGCATAGGCTGAAATTTTTTCACACATAATCACATGATATTGGTTGAACAGTTGTAACTAAGGAACATATTCATAAAAATCAGTCTGTGAACAATTAATGAACTGAAAAAGGGGGTAAATGAACCAAATAAGTTATTTGTTGTGAATTGTCTAACCATCTCTAATTGCCAAGTAGTTTAAAGATGATAGGAGTATGCTAATCTGTTTTTACATTTAGATTTCCTACTGTAGCCATGGCCTTTTCAGAGTAAGGGGTCAAGAGAGAAAAGAGCATATTCATGTATTCAGGTCTTAGAGACATAAATACATAGTGCTGTGTAATGTATAGATTCCAGTACAATGTTTGCATATGTAGGCTAAGCAGCTGTTGTTATGAGCTGCATGGACATACGTTTCCAAGTGTCAGCAAGATCAGTCTTTAAAAGCATTTTCTCTGCTGCTCTGTTGTCTAATGGACTCACCAGCAAACTTTGTCCTTCTGTGTAGCAGAGGCTCTTACTTAGAGGTGCTGGCATTTCAATGAATCTGATGAATCAATCTACATTCTACTCGGAGCATGCTGAGCCATCTACTCTGTTTCTCAGCTTCTGTGGTAGGCAAGATAAACTTTAAAAAAAATCCCATTATTCAGTCTATGGTATTGTGATGGCAGTTTCCTTTGGGCCTCTCAGCAATATAGCGTTTGCTTTAGAACTGTACATCATATTGGAATCTATTGAGAGCCATTATTTGTCTGACAGAATATTTATAAAAGCCAGCATTAGCTGTAGCTCCAAGTCAATATGTTTTCCTCTCATTGGCACACAACAAACCAATAGGTTTGAAATATTTAAATACAATACTCCCTTCAAGAAATCATTAATATTTCTATCACTGCTAGGGGTGATAATTTGATGAAAATTGATTCAAATGGAACAGCAGGAGCTGGCTGGAATTACTGCTTGATTTTTTGCTATTAAATTAGAACAGAATGAGAGAAAGAGTAATTTATACATACACTGTCCACAGAGAGGATAGTGCACTTACTTCAACTTTGAAATACCTACACTTCCTGAAGTCACAATTTAGCATCCTGACAAGGTTGATTCACTCTTCAAGGTACTCCATACACGTTACTACATGTGGGTCTTCCAAATGGGACCTCAAAAGCTGAGACCCTGACCCTGCCGACATTAAAGGCCACAAACCACTTTTTGAAAGGGCAGGAGTTTTGCTCTTGTTTCTTTGAGCAGTATTTCCTTTCCCCATGTTGGTATACGGTGTTTTGTTTGTCCATTGTTTTCCATTTTCTGCCCCAGAGGTGGCTGCCTTTCAGTGATGCTTTATTATTTGTAATGCTCTCTGGGATGAAAAGCAGCTATACAAATATAAAATATTGTTTCACACTGGATAGATTTCTTAGTTACAGGAGAACAATGAGGGTTGTTAGTTTCTTGCATTTAAGGTATTTGCTGTTTGATCTGGATAATTGGAGTTCACATTATACTGCAAGCCCCAGGGAGTGTATGGCTTCCTCATAGTTTATTGCTCTGAGTTGTGTTTTGGCCACAGTAATTTATCCTTTCTTATAGGGGACAGAAATATTTCCCTACTCTCTCCACAGCCCAGGAGTCAGATGAACTTTAGCAGGAACTTTGTTTAATGCTATACATGGTTTCTCTTAGCAGCCATTCAGCCCTATCCCACAAGAGAAGCTGACTGGGCTTTCTCAGTTTCATTTTTTCAATTCTATTTTTATGTTTGTTAATTTTTTTGCGGAATATACAAGCCACATTTGGAATCAAATAAAATAATTGGATGAGCTCTAGAGAAAACCATGATTTTTACTTCTAGTTTCTCATCATGAAATGTGAGCTACTTAATACAACCTGTATCACTAGGGTTTTTTTTTTTTTTTTTTGAGAATGGCACAGAATAAACTCTCTCATCTTTGATTGTGTAAATTATCCCATGCTGGAAATCTCCAGAGAACATTTAACTATTTGCCTAGCTGAAGGTAGAGTTAGTTATGTTGAGCCATAATATTTATAGTGTTATGGTAGCTTAACACTACAAATATTATTTGCAAATAACTGCTTTATAGTTACATTTTCTGCATTTATGCCCAGAATGGCAATCTATTTGTTTTCAAAATGCAGTAAAAACATATTGTAACTGCCCCTTCTAACAGTGAAGTAGACATTGTATGTCTTTTTGTAGTGTTATGGTGCCACCACCTTTAGTTAACCAAATCTGAAGAAATGGGATCATTAGGGAAAGGCCTACAGATCATGAAGAAAAATTGGATATATATAGATAGATAGATAGATAGATATAGATATATAGCTTGTTGTGAGACTACTTTAAATATGCAAGTTGGTATTTGGTGATGAGGGTAGGTATGGTGGGAAAACTAACTATTAGCACTCTTATAACTCAGGTTGAGCTTCTTCCGATTCTAAATGAAGACAGATATAGATCTGCTGTGGAAATCTTTTCGGAATCAATTCTGATGGCAGGATTCAAGCCTGAAGAAAGAATCTAATTTTCAAGATTTGTAAATCTAACCTATGGCTATATAAATATACCATGTACAATGTATGTGTCCAGCCATGTTTGTAGCTAGGTTTTGTATTTCAAACTTGGTCAAAGGTGCCTAAAACAGTATCAGTGCTGACTAAACTCCCAAAGTCCTGTTCTAGCATGCATCTGACTCTGCGTGTAAATCTGAGGAAAGTCTCTGTTCTTCGGTTGTCTGAGATTCATGCCTGGGAATCTGGTGAATGTGTCTCCATGATATTATGCTAGGTCCTTAAGTCAGAGCCTAGATTAGAGTTTAGGAATGCCTAGTGTCAGAAGGCAACAAATTCAAAAGTTAGAGATGTCACTGGTACTTTAAAACTTTAAACTAAATGATTGGAAAAACAAGTGCTCTTGGTCAGCGACTTATTATATATGAGGAAGAGAGTGTGTGGAGTTAAGTTTAATATTGGGGTAATACATGTGAATCTAAAAAAACAAAAATTCCTTGAAGTTGACAGGCCTGATCTAAAAAGTTCTGCTCAAAAGCTAAAAGCAGCAAAGAGTCTTGTGGCACCTTATAGACGAACAGACGTATTGGAGCATGAGCTTTCGTGGGTGAATACCCACTTCATCAGATGCATGTAGTGGAAATTTCCAGAGGCAGGTATAAATATGTAAGCAAGAGTGAGTCAGGCTAGAGATAACGAGGTTGGTTCAATCAGGGAGGATGAGGCCCTCTTCTAGCAGTTGAGGTGTGAACACCAAGGGAGGAGAAACTGCTTTTGTAGTTGGCTAGCCATTCACAGTCTTTGTTTAATCCTGAGCTGATGGTGTCAAATTTGCAGATGAACTGAAGCTCAGCAGTTTCTCTTTGAAGTCTTGTCCTGAAGTTTTTTTGGTGCAGAATGGCTACCTTTAAATCTGCTATTGTGTGTCCAGGGAGATTGAAGTGTTCTCCTACAGGTTTTTGTATATTGCCATTCCGAATATCTGATTTGTGTCCATTTATCCTTTTACGTAGGGACTGTCCAGTTTGGCCGATGTACATAGCAGAGGGGCATTGCTGGCGTATATTACATTGGTGGACATGCAGGTGAATGAACCGGTGATGGTGTGGCTGATCTGGTTAGGTCCTGTGATGGTGTCGCTGGTGTAGATATGT
>NW_020664417.1:14598768-14748426 GCF_002925995.2 Terrapene triunguis | reverse complement strand
ACATATCTACACCAGCGACACCATCACAGGACCTAACCAGATCAGCCACACCATCACCGGTTCATTCATCTGCACGTCCACCAATGTAATATACGCCAGCAATGCCCCTCTGCTATGTACATCGGCCAAACTGGACAGTCCCTACGTAAAAGGATAAATGGACACAAATCAGATATTCGGAATGGCAATATACAAAAACCTGTAGGAGAACACTTCAATCTCCCTGGACACACAATAGCAGATTTAAAGGTAGCCATTCTGCACCAAAAAAACTTCAGGACAAGACTTCAAAGAGAAACTGCTGAGCTTCAGTTCATCTGCAAATTTGACACCATCAGCTCAGGATTAAACAAAGACTGTGAATGGCTAGCCAACTACAAAAGCAGTTTCTCCTCCCTTGGTGTTCACACCTCAACTGCTAGAAGAGGGCCTCATCCTCCCTGATTGAACCAACCTCGTTATCTCTAGCCTGACTCACTCTTGCTTACATATTTATACCTGCCTCTGGAAATTTCCACTACATGCATCTGACGAAGTGGGTACTCACCCACGAAAGCTCATGCTCCAATATGTCTGTTAGTCTATAAGGTGCCACAGGACTCTTTGCTGCTTTTACAGATCCAGACTAACACGGCTACCCCTCTGATGCTGAAAAGCTGACATCAAATCTGTGTCTCTTAGGTGCTATGGTAATACAAATAATAATAATAATTTATAATCTAATAATTAGCTAAAGCAAAAAGATAGTGGAACGCTTAGGACTGACTTGTTTGGAAAGAGTGGCGTTAGCATCTTGGTATCAATCAGTGCTGAATTAGCTATCTCTGCTTTCTGGATGGAAGCTGCTCTTCCTTTTTAAAGGGCCAGAGTATAGTTTTGTGTTTGGTATTTTTTTGATGTTGTGGATCCATGTACGATTGATCTGATTTGAAAAAAATAAACTACGTTTGTAAACCAAAACTGAACAATCCGCTGGCCCTTTAAGAATGGTAAAGAGCAGCTGTGATACTAATTTAGCATTTTCTTATGTATTGACCTATCAGCTTTTGTTGGATTTCAAATTACATTTGACTGAGCAGAGAAAAACCCCATAGAAAAGGACCCAAAACAGGCTTAGATTCAAATTAGAAAACGTAGGGCTATGCACATAGGTCCAAGAAGGAGCTGCTTTAATATGCTGTTTTCCTTAACTAACAAACAAGGAAGAAAACCTGCCTTAGATCTCAATTCATACCCCTGCCACTTTTCTCATTTCAAAATTGAACTTTTGGGTCTAGTTCAAAAGGTAACGTTCATATTTATTATTTATATTCCTTCGAAAATAATTGTCGTCACCTGAGTCATTTTCATTAATAGGTGTGACAAATTCATTAGCGCTTCTAAATCTTTTCCCTATTAATCTCTGACAGATGGTGAAACTGGTTTTGATACAACTAACATATGAGATAATTCATCTTCCTGCATAATTAACAGGGGCCTTACATTTAGCCTTTGAATATATATTGTCAGATAGGAAATGAATTAATGATGAGTCATATATACTGTAGTTCTGATAAATATAATACCATATTATGCTGAAAATCTGTATGCTGGCCACTGTATCCATTACAGCATATGTTGAAGTTTTAAGGAGAAAGATTGCAGGTGAGTACTTCCAACCTCTGGCATAATTCTCTTTTTCTGAGCTTTCCATTCTCAGAGGCAACTCATGTTCTAGTAATTACTGTAGTGGTGTGTTGTCTAATGTAATATGTCTTGTTCTTGCATCATACAGAAAGTCACCATTGTGGAGATTAACATTCATTAGATACATATCTAATAGCAGAGTAATGAAAAACAAACCAACCCTTCCCACCCTCAATCTGCCTGTTATTATAGCAAATCTGTCATCTGACATTCCTTATAAAGAGGGCAGAGAAAGGAGTGAGCTATGCAACAGAGCTGGCTGGGCATGGAGTGGCTAGTACAGGGGTCGGCAATGTTCGGCAGGCGGCTCGCCAGGGTAAGCACCCTAGCGGGCCGGGCCAGCTTATTTACCTGCTGACGTAGCAGGTTTGGCCGATCGTGGCCCCCACTGGCCGCGGTTCGCCGTCCCGGGCCAATGGGGGGGCGGGAAGCCACGGCCAGCACATCCCTCAGCCCACGCCGCTTCCCGCTGCCCCCATTGGCCCGGGACGGTGAACCGCGGCGAGTGGAGGCCACGATCGGCCGAACCTGCCACGTCAGCAGGTAAATAAACTGGCCCAGCCCGCTAGGGTGCTTACCCTGGCGAGTCGCCTGCCGAACGTTGCCGACCCCTGGGCTAGTAGGTCTAAGGCATGGTGTGGCTTGGGTGCTCCCACCATATAGACCAAAGAGTTGGGGAGTGATTACAATATATATGCACAGATCCGTATGTTACATAATACAGGTTCTCTACAGACTTCAGGAAACTTGCTCACATAATAGTATGGGTTCACAAATCTACATCTTAGAAAACTAAAATTGCTGGCAGTGCACAAACTGCAAATACTATTAAGGTTCTATTTATCCATAGTTAGAGCTGATATTCTGAATTTATTCTGAATCTCTAGTGATCATACAATATCCATCATTGGCTTCTGAGCACCTTACTCAACTACATATCTCCATATGAATGGTCTGCATATACAGCTAAATTATAGTCTCTCTCTTGTCCTTTGAACTGAATGGGTCTGGTCACATACAGATTGTTACACAAATGTTTGTTTTCAGGTTCATGGTCATAGTTGGGAAAAGGTTTGGGTAAGCATCCAAACTTTTTGGTGCGAATCTGAATAAAACTTTTTAGAGATGTATCCATCTCCATCTTCTAAATAATAATTCAAAGTTTCTCATTGATTACTCTTTTTTTCCCCTTTCTTTTTGTGTTAAATAATGGTTTTCATAATGGGGTAAACAAAACTCACCCCAAACTTTTCTTTATTAGCAATTTTTCATAATTATCTTTGTAATTTTGGAGTCTTTTGTGTCTGACTAAGAGTATTCTTCTTTACAATCCAGTGTTGCCTTCTGTTAAACCTGCAATGAAACCTTAATCCTATGTTTGATATCCTATAGTATTGGGAATGATTTTAAGGTTATAATCACCTTATTAAGTGTGCTATGGCTACCGGGTCAAAGGTTTGAGGCTACTGGGATTGGGAATTGAGGGTGTTTTAGCATCTCAGAGAATAAACAAGGCAAGAGCAACAGTGAAAGAACGAGAACTGTATGGGCTTATTTTGTCCAAGATATGCTATAGTTTTAGCATTCACCATCATTCTTTAAGGGTTCAATCTTGACTTCAGTGGAGTGGGTCTGGCCTATAGCTGAAAACGTCCACACTTCAGATGTTACATAGACATGTAAACTTCTGCCACCAGATGCACACTGTGTTTCAAATGAAACAACAGCACACTTAGACTTAATCTTACCTTCTCATTTTATTTATTTTGTTCTTTTTGGAGAAATAGAGCGGGGCAAAATTTTTGATCCAAACCCTTTTTTTCCCACCAAAAAATGCATATTTGGGTCGACCGAAACATTTTCGGGATTTGTGTAGATTTTGGTGGAACTGTTTTGGTTGAAATGAAAAGAGAAAAGATTTCAGAAATGTCGAAATGAAACGTTTTGACATTTCCAGAACGAAACGTTTCTATTTTGAGGGCTAGATTCACAAGGGGATTTAGGCAAATCTGCAGAGGAGGAGGTGGAGCTGATGTCCCCCTCCCGCACGGCACTCATCTGTGTTATGGGAAACCCAGTTTGAAATCCTAGGAGCAGAGACTTTGAACCCAGATCTACCCACTCCCAGGTGAGTGCCCTAAGCAGCAGGCATAGGGCAGTCTGACATGGGTCTCTCTCAGTCTCTGCTGTTGAAGCTGTTCCACTTTCTATAAAATACTTGAATAGCCATCGGCCAGCGAGAATGATTCCATAGTCCAATAGCTAGCTGGGAACGGGGAGACCCAGCTTCCAGTCCTGCTCCAATGAATAATTAATTATTTATATGAAGTACAACAGCTTCAAGAGGAGAGATTCAGAGAGCCCTCCCCGTAGCAGCTAGGGCACTCACCTAGGCATGGGTAGATCTGGTTCAAGTCCCTGCTCCAGAACGGGGATTTGAACCTTGGTTTCCCACATCCTGACTGAGTACCCTAACAACTGGGCTATTGAGGATAAGGAATATGCTCTCATCTATCCCTTGTCCATTGTTTTTATGAATCTAGCCCTCATTTCCTTTACCTTTGTATAAAAATGCCTGAGATGGAATGTTTTGTTTCAGGTCGAACAAAACATTTTGTTTGTCCAAAAAATCATTTTTTTCTGACTTTTTGATTTGCTGAAAATTCTAAAAAAATTTGGCTTTGGTTTGACCCAAACCCCTGATTTTTGTTGTTGTTGTTGAGTTTTTGGAACTGCCAGTGAACTAAAAAAATAAAAAAAATAAAAATCAGTTATACTCACAGCTTTACTGAGAAGAGTGTCACTCCTCCAGTGTCTCTTCCATCTGTGAAACCGAAGATCCTCCAATTCAGAGTCTAAATTGATAAAACCCCATTGGTAATGAACATAGAAACAGTGGAGTGAGTTTATCAATGATCTCTTGCTATGGCAACTGTTCCAGACTCTGGAGAGGCTTTCTCATTATGCCTATGTCTTGGTTTAGATTTGTTTCAGATTAGAAACGTTCAGCAGTGGGTGGAAAAAAATGAATTAAATTAGGTAAAGAATTCAGCAAAAGAAATTGTTGGCAGGTTTCTTGTTTCCAATACTGTTGCCCAGAAGAAAACACAGAGTTTGTTTGGTACAGGTGTTTGAACTGTGTTATCTAGACAGTTTGCTTGCCAGTCTCAATTCTCACACTTTAAATGTTATGCAACATATTCTTCTGCAGAAGTGATATTTAGGTGATCAGTTAGCACTTACTATTCTATACCTACCAACTGCAGTCCAGAATATGCTCTAAAGCATAGAATCCTGACTAGAATAATTAAAATTATTATACTGGAGTACATACGTGAATGAAGAGATTTAATGGAAACTATCTCCATTGCGTAGATTTTTCTTCTTTGGGAATGTACACAGGATTCACGCTTCCAACTAAAACTAGATCCAGGCACCCCAAAATACAGGAATTCTTTAATGAGCACATTTGACCACTTTTACAGTTTTATAACATTGAATGTACTTACAAGGAAATATTTATAAGATACTGTGGCTGTAGAACAGATTTTGCTTTAAAAGCAGTGGCCTGCATTGGTTGCAGTATGGCATTGCACTGCCCAAGCGATAGTGCAGGGAAAGATTGCATCTCAGTGAGTTACAATTCCCACCAACTCTTGGGTATATAGGATAGGAGTGCCAAAGCTACACCATCCTCTATGCCTGTTACTCACTCCACACGGAGCCAGCTCTGTTGCATGCTTTGCTCCTTTCTCTGTCCCTTTTGGGGTGGTTTGCCCCCCAGGGAGTGATCACTGAAACAAATGGACTACAAATATCCTGACCCTTTTCTGAACTGGGCAAGGAGTCTTGATGGCCCTCCTCTGACCATACAATGAGCAAGGACAATCTGAGCCTGTTTGTACAGAGACAATAGCTGTGAAACAGTATCTTAACATTCCCTGTACCAGTCAGACCATCTTATATGGGTGTGCTGATAATCAGTGACTCCTCTTACTATTGTCATTATCCTCATCAGTTCATCCATTTTCTAATTTCATACAGCAGGAATAAATGGATACACCCACATTTTCTGCAACTGAAGGAAACATTGGAAATTTCCCAGGAGCCTGTGGGTAACATCTAACAGCCAGGTTGCTACTGTCCTATCAGCCAACTGCAACTTTAAGTCTCCCTGTTCTACTTCTAGAAGGAACATTTAATTATTAATGCTGCTGCTATAAGTAACCCCTGATTTGTTTGTATACTTTGCTTGAGGGTAAGGGTTGTCTCTGTTCTCTGTAAAGTGTTGTAATAGCATGTTTCAAGGGTGCTCATGTCAGACTGCTTACCTCCTCCTTTAATTAAGGTTTCTCATAGTAATAACGAGCAGGCGTCAGAGGACCAGGCGTGAATTCCTTGCACATCCAGAACTTGCACTTAAGTTAAAGGATTGGTCTGAACATGAGAAGAAATTATGAAACAAGTTTATTCTTAAATCTAACATAAAACACTACAATTTAAGTGCTTACAACCCTCCCCCAAGGAATTTATAGAAATTAGAGGTGAGAAATTTATAAAGAGAAAAGTTTAGCTCCACTCAGCTCTCCTTTACATAAATAACAATGAAAAAGCAAGGTGAGCTGGAAATTATAACAGAAAACATAAAAGTATTTTGAAGCATCTTTTCTGTGTAAATAAAGGAAAAATGCTTCAAAATACTTTTATTCAAATATCCTAAATTATTACTAATTCTTATCTAAAGAAGAGATTTACCAACTCCTGTTTACATTCTTAGATCATTCAGGAGAAATCCTTTGGATTTCTTTTTTGACTCTGGTAAATTGCCAGCACTATTCCTTTAATTTTTCATATAGCTGCAGGGAAAAAAGGTGGTTTTTGTATGTCTCTAACTTCTCCTAGGCTATTCAGAATGCCCTCCTCCCCCCTTTTTTTCTTATTTAATCATTCCAACACAGAGCAACCAAACACCTTCCTGCCCTGACTTGAACCTAGAAGCAGTTAGGCTAATAGAGAAACAATGCATAGACTGATCCTGAGCCCATTGAAGTTAATGGCCGTATTTCTCTGACTTCATCAGGCCAAGAATCCACATCCACGTGTTGGTGTGTAAATATCTTATTGAGTTACACACAGCCTGACTAGAAAACTCCAGCAAAACAGTGTGCATAAAATGGAGGAGATTGTAGTCCCCTAAACCACTGAAAGTGTGGCCCATGGATAATACACTGGATAGCACACTTGATCTTCATTAACTTGTTTTGTATCTTAACATTGATCATCCCATGGGAGCTGAAGTCTTGAGGGATTGCACCACCATATGAAAGAGGAAAATGGCTATTGACTGTGTTTGATGGAACTTTAGTGAACAAGGAAATGTGTGTGCAGCTGAGTAAATAACATGCAACTAATAATGTATTTGACTTTGGTCTCTTCTTGTTCATGGATTGCCTATGAATACATTGTGGTTTTCTCAAGTATACTTGTTGTTTGAAATTATTCAGCCATTTTTCAAGAAATGTTTATTATATGGCTTACTGTTTGAATAGTGTTGCTTAGCTGTGATTGGTCATGTAACTCATGTGATGTTATTCTATTCATTGGCTGGTGAGCATAATTTTTATAATCAGGCTTTCAGAAGGTGCATTGAAAGCTTGCTTTGTCTGAGTAGTCTGCAAACTCAAACTTGGCTTTCCACAAACATTTCTGCTAATAAACTTGAACAGGTGAGCATTGGCAGAAGTGATATGAACATTGTGGCTGCAGCCAGTATATTTAGAAATATAAATGTGCGGGGGAGTGGCATTTTTCACGCTATGATAGCAAATAGGAAAGTAGAGATGCTGGTCCTCAGACACTCACTTCAGAACCCTTTCTGTATGTGCCTTTTTAAAGTGCAGCCCTAAAACAAAGCAACTAGAATGAATGAGACTTTAAAGGATTTTTTACCCAAGAAAAGACCTGAGGAATAGGAATGTCTTTGGAATGTCTGTGGACCCATACTTGGAGCCTAGCTACTGACTGCAACTGCAGACAACTTTCTATGATAGTAACATGTGGAGGCCCAGTCTAAAAGAGATTAAAAAAGAAATTAAGAAATCTTAAATGGAAGTACTACATGAAGTTGGAGAACTGAAGTCTACCGTGGTCATCGATACATTCAGAACAAAAATGTCTGAGAAAAGGCTTGGTAACATGAAAGAGAGAATTTAAGAGACAAAAATATATCTATATTATAAATTATAAAGAGCAGCGATAGCTCAGTGGTTTGAGCATTGGCCTGCTAAACCCAGGGTTGTGAGTTCAATCCTTGAGGGGGCCACTTAGGGATCTGGGGCAAAAATCTGTCTGGGAATTGGTCCTGCTTTGAGCAGGGGGTTGGACTAGATGACCTTCTGAGGTCCCTTCCAACCTTGATATTCTATGATTTCTATGAAATTTTCTGATCTTGGGGAAATAGATTTACATTCCCCTGGAAAAAATATTTCTTGAAAACAGGAGCAGGCGATCTAATATAAAATTACTGGCATATAGAAGGGGAAGAAGGCGAGAATCACATTTTATTTGAACAGAGTTTTGAAAGGAGAGCAGGAATTTCCTACCAGGGATGCTGAGGAGTCTCCTGTCATGGAGCCTGGAAGAGTCCCCTGGGTACTCAGTCCAAAACTCAGGGAAAATGACTCTCCAAGAGTTGCTGTAGGTTATCCACTAACAGTTGGAGAGTTTCCAGTGTTGACCATTGTAGACTCTATTTCTCCACTTTCATGTAGCACTTCCATTTGAGAATTCTCAACTGCTGTTTAAATTGATGGAATGCTTAGAATTCAGAACAGGAAACTTATTTTGGGGGAAGCCAGGAAAAAGGATCAAACTGCATATCTGGAAGGGAAAAGTTCCTTCTACCCAGATCTACGTTTTGGAAAGCTCAAGTGCAGGAGGGAAGGAAACCACTGTAGTCAACTCACCAAACTGAACATGAAGACTTCAACTGAGTGCCCTACCAAACCCCAATCCTTCTAGAAGGAAAAGGCCTCTTCGGTTATGCTTTACCTCTCAGGCTGTGTCTACACTTGGAAGACTTTGCTGGTATAGCTATAGTAGTATATTATACCAGCAAAGCACTCATACTGTGGACGCAGCTATCCTGGCAAAATTGCGCTTTTGCTGGCATAGTTTATTCTCCCCTGAACTCCTTTGTTGGAGCAAAATAAGCCATACCAGCAAAAGCACAGTTTTGCAAGTGTAACTGCATTTACTTTTGCCAGCACAGCTATGTTGGTCACAAATCTCATCTCATCATACCCTGACTGATGAGCTATGCCAGCAAAAATTCGTAATGTAGCCCTGGCCTCAGAAGTCAAGGAGGAAAACAATGACTGACTTGATTTGTCATGCAGCTCAGTCTTAAATTATGGATTCCCCTTTGGAACTAGTGAATCAGCCTGTTTTTTCCTCTCTCTCTTCCTCCTTCCCTCATTAGTCTGTAAATTAAAAACTTGCATATACATCAGGGGTCGGCAATGTTCGGCACGCGGCTCGCCAGGGTAAGCACCCTAGCGGGCCGGGCCAGTTTATTTACCTGCTGACGTGGCAGGTTCGGCTGATCGTGGCCCCCACTGGCTGCGGTTCGCCGTCCCGGGCCAATGGGGGGGGGGGGGCGGGAAGCTGCGGCCACACATCCCTCGGCCCGTGCCGCTTGAATGAATACTCATTCAGTATGTGAAGCTGGGTTGAGAGGCTAAAATTTAATTTTTCAATGAATAACTCACATTCCAGTGATGTGCCAAGCCAGAGTGCCCATGTTCATGGTAATTTTACTCACAATATTTTCTCACTCTGAATTATTGCTTTTGGATACCAAATTGCTTTGAAATGTATATAGTACTGACCAGGAAGGCAGTGTTTTAGTTTCTTCATTTCTTTCATGGGAAAAATGAAACCGTTAACGGTTAAATGATGCTGTTTCAGCACAACCTTGGGTTGTTGTGGATGGAGCCACATCATGCTTGGTGCAGCACCTCGGGCATTCAAACTACTCTGAATATGGGCCAGTATTGGGTGCATTGTCCCAGAAGTTGCTCTGGGGAGGAAATGTGACTCCTTTGCTCCTTGTGCAGAGTAATTTACTGTTTTTTCACTCTGTAATTGTTCCACTTGCTGTCTGTCTGGCTTGGTGGGAGGGAAAAATCCCAAACTCCTCCCATTCCCTGCCCTTCCTCACCCATGTATTGGAGGAGGGAGTATCAGTGGTGCTTAGACCATGTCTTTCTTCTAATGCCCCAAACTAGCATCATGGGAATCCCTAATCTGGTTGTGCAGGGCTCTGTATATGTTACTTCTCCTTATTCCCCTGACAGGACTTATTAGGAGCACAATCAGGGCCGTTAATAAATAAAGGGTGAGGCTGAGGTTCTTGTTAGTTTTTTAAGTTTTCCTCTTGAGTTTGTACTAGGGCAGACAGAAAAGGCTTTTAGTGTGGCAGTGCTATTCGCACTGGTTCTGCCTTCTCTCCGATTCAGTGGTAGGGTGCATAGCCATACTTGCAATACATATCATGCTACCTTTGAAATAGATCAAGATCATTCTAGATGAGCTTGTCTTACAGAACAACATGGGATATAATTCTGTTTGATACAAAGTCAAAATGTAAAGATAAAGAAAACATGGGAAAAGACTTTTAAAAAATCACTATTGAAGATTTCTCTCTTCACTTCTCCATCTTTTTATTTTTGTTATAGCTAGAAGTTACTGAAGCAAATGTTGCTGAATGCACACTGTGATACCAAATCAATAATGCGTATAGTGCACTCAGCCAAAAAAGCTCAATATTATGTTTGCTGGCTTTTTCCCCTCACAGTTCAGTCAACAGCAAAAATAGCAAAGAGACAAGAAATAAAGAGGAAACAAATAAACCTACAAACAAAAAACATTCACCATTCTCCCTCTTACCAAACACAAACCCACACATGAACATGACATTAACTCCTTAAAACAAGCAAACCCATTTTGTTATGTAGCTGCCATTCTTGCATAAACAAGAAACTGTGCTTTCAGTACCATTCCCATAATATATCTGAATTTGTGCTCATAGTCCTTATTGATCAAATGATTTCGACAGCAATAATGCTGCTGCTGTAAGTCGTCTGTCCTGTGTTCTTCCCTCTCCTTTCAGCTCCCAGTCATTGAATGAACTGTAGCATCCACTCTGTCAAAATATTTGTGCCTAATTCATTTTCTTTTATTCACTTTCTCTTTTCCTAATGTGATGTTTGTAGATGCTGCAGTTTAACACTCTTTTATGAGTACCGGCACACTGTTTGATTTAGTGAGCCTTGAAACAGAAAGCTGTTTTATATAGTGGACTGTATTCGTAGTGGCATTATCTTACAGTTGTTTGATCAATAATCTCAGTGGAATCTTCAGAGGGATTAGTAGTACTGACAATAGTAGTCATTAAAAAAATTATTGGCAATGATTTCTTTTGGCTTCAGTTGTCAGTATTACTGAAAATCATTTACCTGCAGCAGTGAGGTGTAAATTAATGACTATATCACTTATATAAAGTTCCATCTGTTAAGTTTTTTTCCTCGAGCCTTAAAATTACCCTGCTATAGGTCGACTAAACATTTCAAACTACTCTTATCCAGTAATCACTCTTTAGCTTGAAGCTCATTATTTGTAATGCAGTCCTGTCATGCTGAAAAAGGATATCTTGTTTAAAATATAATGTTGAAGGGTATTACTCCATGATGTGCAGGGCTGTGTGTAATCTGTGACTGTTGACAGTGATCTGTAATAGATGGTAGAAGCTCACAAAACAAATGTTGAAAATGCTATTACTTAATTTATTTAAAATAGAACTGGGCAAAGCATTAATACCTATGCTGTAGGAAACAATCCTGCACTGGCAAGAGGATGGACGGGATACCTTGTTCTAAATTCTGTGAAAAATCTCATTAGAGAACCTGATTTAAGAAGATTTCTAGCACAATTTGCAGACAAAAGGATTCTGATGAATACTTCCAAATCTGAATTTTGGATGTTTATCCAAACTGAACTGAGCTTGTAAGAGATCAAGGAGCCAACCTGATTTGTACTGGGAACAAAAGTCTGGTCTCACGTAATTCTCAGGCATTGACCAAAACTGGTGACTGCACCAGGCAATTTTTACACTTCTTTAGACTCATGTAAATCAATTCCAGTTAACAGAAGGTGTGTGCTGCATCCTTATTCAGCATGGACTACAACTTTCTTTTCTTGTTTACAGAAACTATCACAACAAGCAAAACAACCTTCCTTTTCCCCTTTGGAGTTGGCTAATCTAAACTTTATAAGAATGGAAACAGAACTATAGGTCGCCAGCCAGAGATTTGATCAAGTTCAATTAATTTGATGTCAGATCTTGTTGTGGTTTTATCCCCTTGTGAGATTACTCTGAGCATGCTCAGAAAGGGGCCAGCTGAATGTTGCTTTGTTGTTACTGTTTGTGAGATTGTATCTTTTGAAGGAACATTTAGATGGCATAGCGTCTGTCAGGAGAGACAAGCTTTTCAGCTCTTGTCTATTGATCTTACAATTTTCTTGCAATGGAGAATAAAACACTGAGCATGTTTATACCCACAGAAGCACAAAGTAGTTCCCCCACTCCCTCCTTCCTAATATGTCATATCTTGAAGGAAAGGAAAACAGAAAAGCAACAAATTTATTCTCAGAGCTTGGAGGACCATGAATTATTTATTCTTTGAAATCTTCCACTATCTTGCATGAAAGGAAGTCCTATTATTAAAAGTGAGTGGTGCTTTTTTCTGTATGGCAATAACAGGGAGATCAAAATGGACTGGTTATTAATATGTTTTCTTCTTTAGAGAATGGGCTTTCCTAGGTAGTTGGCACCATGAAGCTGCTCTTAAACAACAAAATCATTAGAGTTGACACATTAACATTGAACAGGGAATTGTCTGGGAGACCTACAAGGAACAATAAATGAAAAAGAGCCATTAAATGTTCACATACTACTACTTAATTATAAATTTATACAGGTTTTCATAAATCACATGAAAATGCTCTTAACTGTGCAGATTTTTGGTTTTGTTTTTTAATTCATTCTTATTTCCATTCTGCTTGCTGGATCCTTGAATTTATTAATGCCTAAATCTTACAGCATTTGAAAATCAACTCTTCTACACCGGGGGACAAGTAACATACTCCCTTCTGCCTCTCCTCGTATTGACTAGGGTCTACAAAATGGAAGCATATTTTTCTTGTGAGCATGAGCTCCTCGGACCTCAGAAGGGATAAGATCTGAGCGAATTCTGGCGGATAGAGCTTTTCACTTCTGGACTGATCTAAAAGATAAAAGTGCCTTTAGGGTGTGTCACTTTCTGTAACATTGTTCCTCTCTGTAATTTGTCATTAGTGGTTTGCCCAGGACCAAAATGCTTGACCTAACACAATACCCTGTTAAGGATATGCTGTACTTTTGGAGTGCAGAGTTTTTAACATTATATGCATGTTTTCTTTTTGGACTGAACTTTGTAGTGCCTGGGTGAGGAGCAATGTGGGTGGTACGGAATACTGGAGCAACTTCAGTGATGAAACCTCCTTTGGGTTTGATTGCTTAAGCAATCCTCTATTGAAAACTAGCAGAACTTGTTAGGCAGGCTGTAAACTAGACAGGGAGAGGAGATGCTTTCATCTCTAACTCAAATAATCTGTCAGGTATTCCCAATACACAATGTAAACAGAATAAGGAATTGTTCTGATGAAAGCTGAGAGCATTTGGGGTGGGGGGCAAGAAAACTGGACTCAATCTGTGGGGCCAAGCATGCTCCTACCCCTGCCCCACAACATCATGCAGAGCTATCTGTGTGCACATGGCAGCACAGCCACTGCTAAGGTGCCCCTGCAGCAAACACTTCCCAGCAGGCCCCAAAGGAATTTTGATTGTGTGTCAGCCAGCCTGAGAACCCATTTATACTGAGCCCCTCTGCACATTACCTAGCAGGCTAGAAAAGTCAGAATCTTGCGCTGGAATAAAAATGATCAACTTGAAATCTAGTTAATAATAATAATAAAAAGTTAAAGTAGTTTCAGTTACTATTCCAGTGGTCAGTCCTTCCCCTCCCCTGCCAACCTTTTCCATGTGTTTGGTGGAATGGTATGTCACTGTCTAGTTTCTTCTGTGGCCATCTGGCTATGTTTAGCTCTAGTTCTCTCCGTAGTCTCTCCTCAGTTCAGAACTGCCAGTGATAACTCTGATAGCCATTTCATGTGAAATTTTAAATGTAGGACATTTTAAAGCAACAATTGGGTTTTGGAGCCAATCTGTTGAAACACTTCTCCGCCCTCAAAAACTCACAAAAAAGTAAAAATTCAGGGACTCTGAAGAACACATGAGTTGAAAATGTCTGCCTGTGAAAATTTCAAAGTGAATGAAAAAATTAATTGAAAATTTTCTATGTAATGACTAGAAGTAATTTTTTCCCCTTTTGGTTGGGCAAAGATATTTTGTTTTACTGAAAAGTTACAGCTGACTGGCTAAAATTTTCAGTTAATGAAAAATCTTAAAAAAAATAATAATTGAAAATGAAAATGGACATTTCAAACATTAATATCCATTTTGACAAAAAAGCTGTTTTTTGTTTAAAAAAATTTAAACAAAAATTTTCAGCCAACTCTAGTTGGACATCTTTTGATGACAGAATGCTGTATTTTAAATAATGAATCTCAGTAAGAATTAACATCTTGATAAAAGCCATTCACTAGCTGAAATATGAGTCCTTTCTCCATTTGGGTGATGCCTGTAGGAAAATACCAGGGTCATTTGCACAGTTTATTCCTCTTTCAAGAAAAAGACCCTTCAATTTTTAAAATTAACCCATTCTTCCATTAAGGCCAAAAGTATCTAAAGCTACTAACAATTTTTTTTTTTTTGCTATACAATTAACAAATTGGTCACATTACTTTTTTTAATAGAAAAAAGTTGTCTCATCTATTATTTGTATTCTAGTATCAACCACAGTGTTATATGTGCTGTCCATGCATATTTCATTCTGTGTTTTGTACAGCACCTAGCACAATGGGGTTCTGGTCCATGTTTGGACATCCTAGGTGCTACAATAATTCAAATAATTAAATACAGGAAGATATGAACCTTGTCCTGAACTGCTCAAAAGATGATTTCTCCCCCTTCCATTCTATGCCAAGTTTAACCTGATATAAATTACAAACCTCGCAACAATCATAGAATCGTAGGACTGGAAGAGACCTTGAGAGGTCATCTAGTCCAGTCCCCTGCATGCATGGCAGGACTAAATATTATCAACAATGGTGTTTATATGGGAGACAATCAGATACATATGATTAAAAATTAGTGAATTGACAGTGGTGATGGTCAGTTTTAAAAAATAAAATAAAAAAAAAAGTGCTCTTGAATGATCTTAGTTGGAAGAGAACGCCATGGGAAAGGGAGTGATGTTGACCAAGGGAATAAATTTGTAAAATCAAGAGGCATTTGCTGTCTCTTTCAGTGCATCACTCACAAGCTTTGTTTAGAACAGGTTCCATTCAGTGACATCAGTCCGTTAGCAACTGCTGGATGTCGAAGAGGCTTTGATCAAAGTTCATAACTGCTTCAGTTACAATACCGTAGCAGTACATAGCATACCCAGTGCATAGCATACCCAGTAAAAGTCCGGAGGAGGAATGGGGTTGTGTATATGATTTGTAATGGAATAGGCAGCCTTCTGGCTCTCTATTCCAGGGCTCACTGATTCAAAGCCAGACCACTAGTCCAGGTCAGCACTAAGTAGTAACCAAAGGTCTTTTCCACTGGCAAAGAATACTTGGGGGTCTGTGTGAATTAGATCTAGGGAAATAACTGACTTTGGTTCTCTGGCAGTTGAGAAAAATCTACAAAAAAAGAAAAAGGGTCGGGGGATGTATGGGTTGGGTCAACCCAAATCTGAAAATTGAGGTTTGAATGAAATGTTTCATTTGACCTGAAATGTTTTGTTTCAGGCACTTTTTAAAGGGCTAAAGGTACAAAATGGAGGTGTATGTGGAGAGAGGAAGTGGAGCTGGTGCTGCTGCAGCTCCCCACCTTAGTAGCTTTGGCTCTGTGTTTAGGACACTCTCCTGAGATGTGGCACAGTGGCAGAGACCTTGGCTCAATTCCACTCTGTGCCTAAAGTGCAGAAGGTATTTGAACTTAGGTCTCCCATGCTGTTGGAGAATGCCCTAACCACTGTGCTATGGGATATTCTGGGCTAGGCCTCTCGATCTTCCCTGTTGAAGCTGTTCCACTTTTTATAAATACATTGTCATTGGAGCAGTAGCTTGAACTTGGGGCTCCCATATCCCAGATGAGTGCCCTAATCAGAGGTGCCAGAACACGGGGGCCAGAGGGCTATACCATCCCACTTTTTACCATCCATAAAGGTGAGTGATGGGGGGGGCAGGGTCTTGGGGGGAAGAGGTGGTGTGAGAGTGGGGCTTTGGGGGGAAGGGACAGCGTGAGGGCAGGGGCTGGGGGAAAGGCGTGGCATGGGGTGGGGCCTTGGGAAGAGGAGGTACGAGGGTGGGGGGGCTTGTGGGGAACGAGTGGTGTGGGGGACAGTGCCACGGTTTGCGTACCGGTGGCCATCACACTTTTAGGGCACTTCCATTGTTTCTGGCCCTAATCACCACATCTGGCAGGGGTCCTGGGCCTCCACAGTCCAGGTGAGTCCCCTAATCCCTGGGCTAAAGGTCATAAGGAGGGCACTGGTACTACCACCTCATCCTCTGCCCATTTTGTGAATGGCATCTAAGTCTTGAAAAATCTTTTACCCCCAAAAAACTATTTGGTAATTTTGTGTCAAATTCACAAATGGTTGTGAGTTGACCACAAATACACTTTTCAGTGAATAAATTGTTCATCCAAAACCTTCTGGTGTGAATGTTTGTTTTCAGTCAAATTTCCATTGGCCAGGTATCCATCCATGTTACAAATACAATCACTACAGCTGGTACTAATTGACACCCTTAGGAGGTCATCTTAACCAAGAGGCTGAGCACTGAATGGTTATGGAGGATAAACTACTCTCTCACTTGAGACCATAGATGAGCCAGATTAGTAGAAGCCAGTGTGGGGAAGCTGACACTGCCTGTGCTACACCCGTTCTGTACAGAAATAGAGGATTTTAGTCTCCCAGGCTGCCATTCTGGCACCTGTCAGTATCACCTGAAATCAGGATCACTTAACAATTTTAAATAGAAGTCCACCCTGCCTCCCAACCAACTAAATGAAATAAAATGAAAGTCCTGGCAATTTTGGTCCTGGGGGGCATCCAACAAGACACTGCTGAGCATAGAAATTTTCTCTCTGATTATCAGTTGTGATAATTCCCAAGACTGCATGTTTCATGAGAAAGGTGCTATAAAATCTCCTTCACCAGCTGAATGTCTGCTGCTAGCAGAGTTATATGCTCTTAAATGTCACTAGTTCTGTCTGTCTTGTTTTCTGTTGAGTTATTGCTGACTGTGAAAGATCTGCAAGTTCCTGGATTCTTCACAAAAATCCAATAATAATTAATACTATATGGCTCTTTGTCATAAACCTATGTGGAGTTTTAAAAGCCCCAACACAGCAAAACGCTTAAGTTCATGCCTAACTTTAAGCATTGAGTCATCCCAACCTCCTCAAATGCTTGGCTGGACTGAGAACAAAATGCCTGAGAGAATCCAACACAAAGTTTGCTGCTACTAAAGAAAAGGAAATGAAATTATTAACATGCAAATATTTGTTAAGACACTTTTCATGGAGTCACTCTCATGCACTGAACATATAAACAAAGAAGGCTAAAGTTCATATGAAACTGACAAAAGCAAGGAATTTCCAAAGTGCCCTCCTGTCACTGTATGTGAATTTCACTCACTCCACATTCCAACTGCCAGATAATGCTCTTTAATCTTATTTTACCAGTTCTTTGTCCTTCCTTGAGCAGAAGGAGACTCAGATTGTCTAGGGATTCAAACCACATGTACATGATTCTTATATCCTTGTGGAACCATAATGTTCTCAGGTGCTGGAACGCAACTGCTCTTGTTTTGTAACAAATGAAGAAGTAAAGACAAGATGAAATTGATTAAGAAGGTATTTGCTACTGGCCATTTTCCTCATAAAATGGAGGGTGCAATTTAACTTGTGTAATATATATACATTGATTTCTACCAGCAACAAACAAGAAGGAGGAACCCTAAAGCCAATTCTTAATGTGGCTCAATACTTGAGCCATAACAATAGCAATGTGTGTGAATAGGCACTAGTTGTTAGGGAAAAAACCATTTGAAACAGCCTCAGAACCTCAAGGTACATAGCATGGTTCTCTTTCTCCCTCCTTCAGGTGCCTTAGTATCTTAGTGCCACCAGAAAAATGACTAACACAAGACAGGATCCAACAAGTGGATTATATTCTTCTCTTTCTAGGAGATTGCTATAATTTGTGTGTGTGTGTGAGAGAGAAAGAGAACAGTTCTTTTTATTCTCTTCTGTCATCTCTTTTTAAGGTATCATCACGGTGGGAAAGCTTTTTCTTTTTTCCTCCCCTTATTTTGGGGGAGAAAAAAAAAAAGCCTTGCATTTTGCCTTGAAGTTGGTGAGACCTAGGGTCAGTTGTAGCCCTTCTGGAAGTGAGTTGCAGAGTCTTTGGCCAGTTGCTGAGAAAACTCTAACTCCCATTTTGATAAGTTTAACCCTTAGGAATGACAGTTGCTCCTGTGGAATGCAACTGCCAAGGGTTATCTTTTAGGTAACTTGATCCAATGCCCTGGAGGGCTATGAAGCAGTCTGCTATCTGGAAATTAACCGGATGTCCTATGGATAGCCAATGTAGTGAGCAGAGCACTGTGGTGATGTGCTTTTGACAGCAGGTGTTGCTTAGGTGGCAGGCTGTTGTACATTAGAGGTTGTTTTTAATGTTGGTTTACTCATGCCCGAAAAGATTTAGTTGCAGGAAGCTGGACAGGCTGTTACAAGAGTGTTGATCTCTGTGGCTGCTTCAAAAGAGCTGATACTGGGAGGAGCACCCTTGTTGCACAATGAGGTATCACTGTTACACAATGGGGCCTTAGGGATGAATTTATTAAAGGGGGGATTCTGTATCCCAGTATTCAGAATGGGGGAAAAATTGGTAAAGTACAGGTAGGAGTTTCTAAAATGTTGAAGAAGAATGAGGGGTCGGGGCAGGAAAAGAAGAGAAATACAAAATGGTTTCCCATTTTCCAACCAGCTGTAGTTTCAAAATGTCAACAATATGCAGACAATGCCTAGTTTTAAATTTCATTCACTTCTGGGACTGAGGGCAGTATCACCCAGTTGCCATCTGACTGACTGAAAGCTGAAACTTAAACACAACAAGACAGTGGTAATGCTGTCCATGGTAAAAGCCATTCCATACCCTTGATCATCTATGTTGCCCTTCTCTGAAACTTTTCCAGTTCCACAATATCCTTTTTGAGGTGAGGGGGAGGGAAAATCCGAACTGGACACAGTATTCAAGGTGTTGGTGCACCATGGATTTACATAGTGGCATTATGATATTTTCTCTCTTATTTTCTATCCATTTCCTAAGAGTTCCTAATAAACTGTTATTGACCACTGCTGTTCAGTGAGCAGAAGTTTTCAGAGAACTATTCATGGTGATTCCAAGATTTTTGGATGGTCATAGCTAATTTTGTATCCATCATTGTACCCATCATTATATATGTATAGTTGGGATTATTTTTTCCAATGTGCATTACTTTGCCCGTATTGATATTAAATTTCTTTTGTCATTTTGTTGCCCAGTCATCCAGTTTTGTGAGATCACTCTGTAACTCCTCATAATCTGTTTTGGACTTAATTATCTTGAATAATTTTGTATTGTCTGCAGATTTTGCCACCTCACTGCTCATCTCCTCTTGTGGGCTCCAAGAAGCAGTCATTTATGGTGTCTAGAAAGTTTATCTCTGCATCATTCCCTTACTACCCAGTTAATATGAGAATAGTTGAAATCATCCATTATTAGTGCATTTTCTTGTTTTGTAGCCTTTCTAACCTCCCTTAGCATTTTACAATTACTGTCACCATTCTGCTCAGGCAATTGATAGTATATTTCTACTCCTATACTCTTATTATTCAAGCATGGAATTTCTAGCTATAAAGATTCTATTGTACAGTTAAAGTATTTAAGATTTTGACCTTCTTTGATTCTATGCTTTTTTTAATGTAGTGCAATTCTGCCACTAGCATGACCTAGTCTGGCATTTCTATATATTTTGCACACTGATATTACCATGTCCCGTTGATTATACGTATTCCATCAAGTTTCCACAATGCCTATCATATAAATATCTTCATTTAATGCCAGGTACTCTAGTTTACCCATCTTAGAGACTTCTAGCATTTGTATATAAGCACTTTTACATTTTGTCAGTATTTAGTTGCTTGCCTTGATATGTTACGTTTAAATGGGAGTCTTTTACGTTTGACTGTTCCTCACTGTTTGTTTATTTTATTTATTTATTTATTTATTTATTGGTAATAAAATGGTGGGGAAGTCTGGGCTTTTTGGGCTATCACCAGCCTCCTCTCTTGTAGAAAAAGAGGCCAGGTATTTGTACTGGGTCTGCATATAGGTGCTAACAGTTGAAAATCTTGGCAGTGGTCAGTTTCCTAAATAAGCCAAAGATCTGGGGGCTGCTAGGTTCACAACTTCCAGGATGCCTTGTGGACATCCTGGAGACTTTGTTATATTCTATTGCTTTCTCCAGTTATTTAGCTGTATAATCCAAAGAACCCAGAAATAGCAATAAAACATAACAGCTCTAAATAGCCATCTTATAGGGTTATTATAGATCTTAATCACCTTAAAACAAATTAAGCTGGCAAAATAAATATCAGGTTTTAGATCTTTAGACCAGTGGCTCTCAACCTTTCCAGACTACTGTACCCCTTTCAGGAGTCTGATTTGTCTTGCATACCCTCAAGTTCACTTAAAAACTACTTGCTTACAAAATCAGACATAAAAATACAAAAGTGTCACAGCACACTATTACTGAAAAATTGCTTACTTTCTCATTTTTACCACATAATTATAAAAGATTATAGTATATAGAGCAGTATAAACAAGTCATTGTCTGTGAGAAATTTTAGTTTGTACTGACTTCTCTAGTGCTTTTTATGTAGCCTCTTGTAAAACTAGGCAAAGATCTAGATGAGTTGATGTATTCCCTGGAAGACCTCTGTGTACCCCCTGGGGTACACGTACCCCTGGTTGAGCACCACTGCTTTAGATCAGCTCCTGCAAATACGCATATGCTTAACTTGAAGGCCATGAGTAGTCCCACTGATAGGAACTATATGAGTATCGAAAGGATTTGGGTCTTAACTCTTTAGAATACTATGGAGAATATAATATGTAATCTATTTGTTTTATTCTAGGATGTGTTGATGGAAACAGATCCATCCATTTCCATCTCTGTGGTTTGCTTCAGCCATAAAAACAAAGATGCGAATTTTAGCCTTGCGGCATGAATTATACAACTGCTGCTGTCTATGTGGAGTTTCAAAGTAAAACACTGTAGATGCATTAAAGTTCAGGATCTCTTACTGTGCATGCCTGATATTATCTCCACTTACTGGACTGACAAATTATCAAACTTAATAAGCCAGTTTTGATAATGAAACCGTGAGACACATGAATTTCTCTTCATTTACCTTGATATTTTTGAACAGGGCAATTTTTAGAAAGACAGCAATTTGGCATTTGAAAATGAAAGAGGGAGACTATTGCTTTGTTTCTCAGTGTGCTTTTGATAAGCTTGGAGTGAATTTCTGAGTGCTTGGAGAGATTCTAAAATTAATATCCTAATAATTTTAAATGACTATAACAGATTTCTCTCTAGGTCTCTGATCTCTTTTGACCTCTGTGGTACTCTAAAGATGTGAAAAGTTCTAACATATTAAAGCACTTGACTATACAAACTCGAATTATTTTCAAACTGAAGTACATAAAAAGATTAAGCCCTTTGTAGTATTACATTGTGCCACACAAATACTATAATTGCAATATACCTTAACAAACAAAAGGGAATCAATCATAATACATATGTAAACTTGCCAGACTGTGTAATTGCATGTAGAAATAGTTCTTGTGTGTGCAAAAGTTACCTGATTTGCTAAGCACATTCTTGTTTGCACACAGAATATAGGGCTTTATCTATGCTGTGCACTATTGCTCAATTAACCTATTTTATAGAGCTTTACAAATTGCCCATAGTGACTTGTGACTCCAAGAGATGAACAAAGAATTCAAAACAAAATTTATTAAAAGAATTTTGCTTCCTTTTCTGTTTGTGGAACATCTTCAAACAGAGAACAGGTAAACTGAGTTCCAGATAACTTAAAGTAGTTTGGATTTGAATTTAAAAATAGAGGTCTTGCAGAAAATCGTATTATGTTCACAGTGGTGCCTGCATAGGTTACACTGCTTGGACCTTGCTTTGTGGCTGGAGATGTGGCTCTCCCAGAGAGACACATGGGCTCATATGTTTTGGGATTGTCCTAGAATACCATCCTTTTGTCTAGAAGGAGGCAAGAGGATTAAAATGGTATGGATTCCGCCTTAAACATTTCTACTCAGAACTCTGTTTTGGGATGTATCCCATCATCTTGGAAATTCTACAGCTGACGGAAAGCTTGATCCTTTAGAGTGGTGAATGTAGCCAAATAACTCATATTGCTTAAATGGAAGAGCATGCTGCCTCCAGGGATAGATGCTTGGCTCAGTGATTTGGCTGACATGGCAGCTAAAGAGGTAACATTTTAGAGAAAAGGGATCCCAGACAATTTTGAAAAGATCTGGTCTAAATTTTTAGAAACCTTTGATTGATCCCTACCAAATGGAAATATCACTCTCCTTTCCTCTCCCTGCCCCTGTTGCTTCCTTTCCTTTCCCTTCCTTCTGATTTGTTTACTTTCTTTTTGTTCTTTTGTCCTCCCCTTATTCTTGTCATATTTTTCAATAAAATATAAATTGAAAAAAAATTGAAGTCTTCTCTGCTCCTTCAGGATACAAAATATAGTGTGTCTCCTTATGAATGTGGGCCCAGGTAGAGAGTCACCACAGGGTGCCCACACCACACATAGGGCACAGAGTGCTGAGGGTGACAGAAATCCCTTTCAAAAGGGTCACTGAGCCCGCTGTTCAGGCTGAGATGGGGAATATCGTGGCAAGTAGAAATAGGTGCTTCCTAGAGGTTTTGACGCACCTTATACTTGCCTAATTCTCCTGGCTCCACAGTGGATCCAGTTGCAGAGTTTATCTAGGAAGCCGATGGCCTTGTTTAGTCCCACTGGATTCTCAGGGAGCCCTTTGTGGCCTTTACTGCTTTATTTGGGTGGGAGGGTTTGTTTCCCTTTCACAAGAGGGCAGTGCTGTACAGTCTCTCCTGTTCATCTTCAGCTTGGATCTGTTGGGAGTGCACACTGGCAGAGCAGCGGATAAAGAGCAGGGTTCTAGTTGGGTGCTTGGCAGCAGTGTTACTGGTGCCACTGGACTCGGTGCAGCTGAAGATGCTTGTGGCCACACCAGAGATCAGTAGGCAGAACTGCATCATTCTCCATCTACCCCGTCGCTAGCCAGTGCTGCTCTTGCTCACTGGAAAGGCCTTTAGAAGATGACTGTTGCTTTCTTCTGTGTAATGTATCTGTACAAAACATTTTCAAACAGCTTTTCTTTAATGGTTTTCGATTGGTTTGTATCTTGTAGATTAGTACCTAATAAAGTCCAGGACCATTAAAAAAAAAAGACATTTTCCATCAAACTAGGGGCTTGTCCTAGTTTCCTCAGTGAAAATTTCCTCTTCTCCTCAATGTTGTACAGTGCTTGTTCTTTGCTGTGCTTTGTCCTATAGGTGGCTGCATTTCAGTGGATCTGTGTGTGTGTATGTATGGTAGCTTGTTAAATGTGTTAGAAGCCTTCAGGAGGAAAGCATTATATGAAGGAGAAAGATATTTATTGCTGCTTTTATTATTGAAGAGATGCTGCTGAAACTCAGGCTGAACAACAAAAACGGTATCCCGAATCCTTAGCATTGCATGGAGAAACAGAAGGCCAAGTATATGGAAAATGGAATCCACTAAAGAGACAGACATCTTGAAGATTATAAATAAGTCAACTAGAGTGTGTCCAACAAACTTATTTGCCTAGCGTGGCTGGATGTCCCTAGTGCACCACGTCCCTATATTACATGAAAAGCTCCTCAGAACATATGAATGTCCAACCGGCTTGTCAATTCTTTTCTTTTAAAAAAAAGTTAGTCTCCCATGCCCCTTCCTTGTGTTTTCTTTCCTGCCTTGAAACTTTCCTGCTTTTCATTTTTTCATTGTTTGATTCTTCCATACGCCAGGAGGCATTTTATAATGCATAAACATTATACAAGCCTACTATTGTATAAAAACAAACGTCTACAAAAAGCATACAGTACTGGCCATGTAGAATTGATGCATACTCTTATCCCATCTTATCCAGCCACAATTATCCTGGGGACCAGAATCTTTTAATCTTACTTTAAGTGAATTAGCCCTCTATATTAAAATCCTTTAAGATGGCTTAATCTTCAACATGGTGCCTTTCGAGAGTATCCTTGGTAGCTGTATCTTCCTAGTCAGAAGGTGTAAGTTTGCAACAGCTAAACCCTTTAACCTGTTTTTATGCTATGTGTATCTAAAGAGGATAGTACTATTATTTAATGTTTATTACAGTAGCATAGAGAGGCCCCAATTAAGAATGGAACTCCATTGTCCTGAGTGCTGTACAAACATATACAAAAGTAACTGCTGAAATGCTGGCATTTTTTGTAGGTGGGTGGGTGGAGGTGTTAAGCTATCTATTATCAAAATAAAATCTAAAATCAACATTAATTCAATAGGAATAAATATTGGAGGTGAGTAGCTGCCAAATATTTAGCAGGATCCTTAGGAAAGCATGTTATTTTGAGGTTATATATAGGTGCATGTAATATGTTTTAAAAATGATCATATACTTTTTCCTTTGCTATTCAATATTCTATTTTGTGCACATCTGACTCTCAAGTTTTCTTGGAAGCCAAGAGTAAGCTCTGTAACATTTGAAAATGCTAGCAGTGTTTTATATTTAACCAAAAAAAATCAGATATTTTGTGAGTAATATATGTAAAATTTTATTCATAAGAAAATACTTATCTGCTTTAAGATTGGGATTGTTTATCTTAAAAAGGAGACATAAGAGGGGATCTGGTTAAAAGAATATAAAATAATGAATGGGATAAAGAAGGTAGATTGAGAGCTTCTGTTCTGCTTGCCTCAGAACACAAGAAGAAGGGGACATTGAATTAAATGGCGGTAGATTCAAAACTGATAAAATGAAATACTTTCTCACCTAGCAAGACTGTGAACTCATTGTCACAGGTAACTGTTGAGGCCAGAACCTTAGCAAGGTACAGCCAGGGACTAGACATGTATAGGACAACAAGAATATCCAGAGATGAAATAATTAATGACAAAAAATCTGGAGGAGTTATTAAACTTCACACTTCAGGGCTTATGTCAGTCTCTAACTATTGGAGATTAGCATGAGACCTAATGGGGTCTTCCTATTGGGATGGGAAAGATTATGCCACATTTGTCTACTGCTGGGTTCTTACACCTTCTTCTGAAGCATGTGGTGCTGGCCATTGTCAGAGACAGGATACTGGACTAGGTGAACTTTGGGTCTGATGTACTATGATAATTCCAATGTAACTATGTTTTCTCTTTCCTCCATGCTTGCGTGCTTTTCAGGTCTGATCAAAAGCCCACTGAAATCAGTGGAGGTGCTGACCCAGACTTTAGTGGGTTTTGAATCTGGCCCTATCTGTGACACCCTTGTCTAATACACACACACACAGGATTCTCTTTTTATATTAAATAAAAAATATAATGCAAGAAAGGAGGGAAGCATTATGGGTTGAGACACATTACTATGGGGGTAAAGGTTGTTGCCTCCATCAGTTATTGTTCCTGCCTTATTTCTGTGAGATGGAGACATTAGGGACAACCTTCAACTAAAGGCATGGCTGTGACACACTATTCTAATGACTAGGGAGACAGAATTTTGATAATCTGGGTGAAGAAAGAGCATATAATCCACTTCAAAGTTGACTTGCTCATTCACTGCAATTAAAAACCCATGGCTATCCCATGTCAGCTGACTCAGGCTCAGGCTAAGGGGTTGTTTAATTGCGATGTAGACATTTGGGCTCAGGATGGAGCCTGGGAGGGTCCCAGAGTTTGGGCTGAAGCCCGAGCCTGAATGTCTACACCTCAGTTAAACATCCCCTTAGCTTGAGGCCCGTAGTCCGAGTCATCGGACACAGGCCAGCCACGTGTATATAATTGCTGTGTAGACATACTCTGTGTGACCTGGTTTCACCTGTTGCAAGTAAGATTAGTGTGTTGATTTTGGTACTAAAGTTCGGGACCACAGATGAAGATATATTTACTCTACCCTTTTTTAAAAAAAGGAGAAGAGGAAATTTAAAAAAAAAAAAAACCCACCCCTGTTCATTCCAATTGTGCGCTCGTTTGGTATGGGCCTTGGAAAGTCAGTTTTATTACACATACTATAGGAGATGAGCCATGTGCTACTGACTACCTCAATGATCTGATTCTGCAAAATGCTGAATGCTCTGAGATCTCATGTATTTAAATTACCACAGGGTCTTGAAAGCATCTGCTGTAGTAACATCATAATTTTTTCATGTTTGTCATTTATACTGACCTGGCAGATCTCCTGGTTTCACTTTGAAGATACCATAACTATATCATCCAGATTACCTGCTTTTATATTCTGTCCCCTTCCCCAACTCAGGACCAAGCCATAGTAGATGGAAGTAGCATATAGCTGGTTCCAAAGGAGCTGAAGGGAGATATTCTTTCCAGCATTACCCAGCTCATGGAACAGCAAAGGCATTGCTTCAGAACAGCCTCAGGATTGCAGAAGCAAAACCAGCCCCCCTCATTCTGTGGATAGTAGATGGTGGATGCATGTAGCATGTTAGGGAACACTGAAGCTTTGCTGCTGCAGAATGGCTTCACTGCCAGTCCAGTAGCCTGAAAGATTCTTCCCCACTCAAGCCCTATACCAAGCCCACCTCCAGGGAGCTCAGAATCTGTGTGTATATCTGGAAGGGGCAGAGGGGGTTTGAGCCCAATAATCTATAATTATTCTATAGTTATGTTTCACCTTCCAGTTAAAGCTTTGAGCATTACAAGTCCAATGTAAAGCATCCACATGATATTGCTACCTCTAATATGAAGTATTACCACACTTTTACTATGAACAGTGATGGTTTGAAGATGCTGTGCTATTGATTGCAACTTTTAATTGATTTGTTGCTGCTTTTAAACAAAACCCATTTCTTGCCAGAGCATGAAGACCTTGTGATAGAGACTATCACTGGATTTAAATTTGGTACTGAAGTTTTATCAAGGTTTTTATAGCATTACACCTTAGACAGCCTTACGGTGAACTGCCTGCAATTTACTGCTGTGTTTTGCAGTAAGAGCCTGAAGAGAGAGATTAATGTTTGAATTATTTTATCTCCTAGCTTCTGCATAGACATAGATTTTTAACCAACTGCATTTGCTTGGTTGTAGTTTTGCAGCAGTTCTTAAAAATAATATAAAGTAAAAGAGTAAATCAATAAAAAAAATCACTGATAAAGCAATGAACAATTCTGGTAATGGATAAATAGCCATTGCACATAGCTACTTAACAAATTAGGCCACTTCTACATTTTATAATGATCCTTGTATGGTTTGTCTTAATATTTAATTTCAGTAGATTTGTTTGAACTGTTTTCAATTTTCATTTAACTATAATTTGATTGTTATAAAATAGTCGGAGTTTTCCTGTCCTCAAAGCTTGGCTCGTGCTGAGATGGGGCTGTTGTGGTGCCAAATCATAAATGTTGCCACCATCACTGTCAATTGTAGGTGACTGGGTTTTCTGTGATTTTTGTTTAGAGCATGTTAGCTGATCCTTGAGGCTACTTTCCCTATGTGCAACCCCATTAAGCGAACCCCTGGATGGTCCAGTAGATATTGGACCATGAATTATGGCTCTAAGGACACTCACAGGAGGCAGCAGCACTTGCCAAAAGTCTAGGACTGTCACTATTATTGAGCTTTCTGCACTATATCCGCTTCTATGTCATCATAGCTCACTTTAGAACTATGTTCCAAAACTAGCCCTTCTAGCTGTTGCTCCAGAACAACTCACCTCCCTCCCTTCCCATTCACATGAGTATATTGCACTTATGTAGATGTGATGGTTTAGCTAAATGGGATTTCGTAGTGGAAATCTGCCTGGATCAGAAAGTGGCTGTTCACTGCTGCTCCCACTCACTGTTTCCACCTACTCTCCCAGATTTGAAATTGGCAACCGGCCCAGATTCTCCTGATAGACTTCAAAGCAAGAGACTTGTGCCTGTTGTAGACTGGGGTGGGGTGGGGGGGGTGGGGGGAGAAGGATTAAGGAAATGGGAATCCTTATTTTTTACAGCGTTGGTTTGCCTATCTTTAATACTCAGATGTATCCTTTAGACATTGAAGAGCTGCTACAAGGGAGTCTTTCTGACTCAGTTTGAGGAGAAAATCCAAGACAGGCTGAGAGTAGACCTCACAGACCTCCTTATGAAATATCAGGCAGAAGAGGAAGAGAACCTATTGGATCCCTATATTTATACTATGATGGCATAACAGACAGAGTTGTTCTCAAACTTGTACGTAGGAAATTTTTTGGCAACTAAAACTGCATGTTCTTTCCTGCAAGGCTTTCCCTGATTGGAACAAAATGAGATCTTTTAATTTATTTTTTAATTTTAGATGGTATGTTCCTTAGGGAAAAGATGGTGTCTCCCTTTGTGTTTGGGCATTACTGCAATCGAAATAATAATGTATTTTTTTTGCCTGTAAAAAGCTACCATAATGGAGGAAGGGAAGTTCCAAGGATTAGAAACTGATGCCACATAAACCTGTGTTAAAATGAAACTTTAAGCCCTGTAGTTCCTTTCAAATACTCTGTGCTGCTCTCTCAACAGCACATCTCTAGAGATGCAGAACATTCTTGTGGAGAAGTTAAGAAAAAATAAAGACGGGGAAAATGTAAAATGCTAAAGTTTTCTAAGGATTAGACATTAAAAATTATTTTCCTTGTCTTTATTAAAAAGAACAAAATTGGGTATATATCATATTTCTTACTAATATTAGTAGCCAAGTGAAAAACGGAATCAGAGAAACTAGACCACTGGATTTCCAGGAAAAAGTAAATTCAATGGAATTCTGGAGCATCGGAACCTATAATTCAATTAATAGAGATTATAGTACACCTCTACCCCGATATAAAGCTGTCTTTGGGAGCCAAAAAATCTTACTGCATTATAGGTGAAACCGCATTATATCAAGCTTACTTTGATCCGCCTGAGTGCGCAGCCTCGTCCCCCTGGAGTGCTGCTTTACCGTGTTATATCCGAATTCATGTTATATCGGGTCGCGTTATATCGGGGTAGAGGTGTATGCCTTTCCAGAAACGGTCTTGTTTTATACCATTTGTCTCACTGTGATCTAGGAAACAGCTGTCTCTATTAAACTGTTAATGGGCGGTTTCCACCATATTTTCCCTTTCTTTGTTGTTGTCTCAGAATGTTGAAACCAGGCTGCAAATTAAAAACAAGAAACCGAATAGAGAGAGAACCGGGGGGATTTTCACCTCTTGTGATACTGCTGTATAATTCAGGCTTGGTTCAAACTTCCTTGGGAAATGTAATGACCAACAATTATTTTCTCATGTGTTTAGTTACATTAGTTACTTCATGGATGTGAAAATATGCCTCCTCTTCCAAGCAGTCTTGGATGAACTTTGAGGTGTCTGTAAGACAGATAAAGTTTAAGTAATCCTCAAAGTTTAACACTTTGGTAGCTATCACTGCATATAGTTATGGACAGTAATTGGGCCATATCTTTAGCTGATGTAAATTGACATAGTTCCATTAAAATTAGCTGAGGATCTGGCCCATAGTTTTTGTTCATATAGGGCCAGATTATGACTGGCCCTTGTGAAGATGCATGGGCAAGGGAAAGCACCCCATGTGGGAGCCAACCACTGCTGAAGTCCCTGCTTTGTCCTGAGACTTTGAGATTTTCTTTCAGACTCATCTCCAATTAGCAGCATAACTGGCACACAGATAGTAAATCTGAGGCCCTGTATTTAGGAGGACGCAAGAGCATTGTATGAGGGAAGAGAGGCTTGCAACAAACTTGTACGTGTAAATGATCGTGGCAATTTGGCATACAGTGATTATGTGGAATCTAAGTAAGTCTGACTCTCAATATATTGGTCTTATGAGGTTTATCTGGAGGGAGATCACATTGTAGCTGCTTAAAAATAGAATGTACTGTAAACTCTTTAATAAATGTTCTATGACTAAGTTCCTCATTCCTTCTGCCAATGGAAGGCTGAAGCCAGGGCTAGACAAATACTTCAGGATGGGAATGTAGATATTGCCTAAATAATTTGTATTTTAACTTCCCAAACTGAACTTGACATTTTGCAAATTCCTTCTTAGTAAATGTAGTGTTGCAGCATCAGGATTCTGGCCCAAAAAAGTCCTGGGCCCTGGTACTGCAAGTGTGTAGCTCAAGTTAATGTCTGGATTTTATTCACAGAGTTCTTTGAGATTGCTCATCAGTATTCCATTCTCAGTAGTTTTTAGACTTTCTTAAATAAATGTAGCAAATTTTCTTTCAAGGGAAATGGTTATGCTTTCTGCTTGCTTCTGTTCTGGAAGGAAGTGCATGGAATGAAGGCAGAGAAAAGGTAGATCAAATGAATACCCAAATTAACCACAAAATGCTGTATCAAGTATTTTCTTAACACTTTTTGCTGACAAGACTCTGAAATCCTGGAAAGAAACACTAACAGAAATCTGATTATGGGGCATCCTTCAATGCAGCAGTGACTGGCTCAGCAGAGGGACACAGACTTTGAACTGACTGCTGCAGTACTTTTTATCAATCTGCTGAGTTTGTTTTAGAGATACTGACTGCAGACCAATGGCATATGTTTACATTTGGAACTTGATGCAGTATTAGGTGCTTCGCAGTTTATGGCCATAGTGGCAACTCCTCAAAGTCTGATGGTCTAACAGACAGTAATTGACATAAAATGGAACAGAGAACAGCTATTCTTCCAAAGTGGAAGATGGCAGGACCACCTGAGAAACTGAGTGGCCTTTTTGGACAAATTAAGCTGAAGCATTGTGTCCTATGGAACACATCTCAGTTTCTATGGAACACCATCTCAGATTTTCAAATAAGGGTTGCCACAGTCTGCTTTGTAACACTGAATATACTTGCCATATAGTCTCCACTTTGTCCATTCGTGAAGATTGTATCTGAAACATTTGAAAGATATGCCAAGGAAAAAGAGGGTTGTATTTCTTCTATTAATAGAAATTTATCCACTTGGATGGTGGTAATAAAGAGAGAGCAGCAACATTTACTAATAGATATGGCTACTGCATGTTCAACTTGTCTCTAGATTGCATTGACTTAACCAACTGCATATACACCTATATGTTTTAAAGATAACAGGCCAGGTTCACAATCTGGGTTACAATCCTTTATCTTGCTCAGTCATAATCCAATCACAAATGCCAGTGTTGGTGAGGAACAACCTGCTTGTGCATTTATGCCACAGCTGGGCCCTGCACCCACCTTCCAGAATATGGGTTGTGCTGTAGCATTGCATTCTCTAAAGGAAACAAACTGTAAACAACTGCAGATTACAAAACACCTGTCTAGTATACTCCATGTGTGAAGTATTATTTAATACTGTAAGGGCTGATCTACACTGGGGGGGAGGGAGGAGGATCGATCTAAGTTATGCAACTTACGTGAATAACGTAGCTGAAGTCGACGTACTTAGATCAACTTACCACAGTGTCTTCACTACAGTGAGTCAACTGCTGCCGCTCCCCCATCGACTCTGCCTGCGCCTCTCGCTGAGCTGGAGTTACAGGAGTCGACAGGAGAGCGCTCAGGGATCAATTTATCATGTCTAGACTAGACACAATAAATCAATCCCCGCTGGATTAATCGCTGCCCGCCAATCCAGCCGGTAGTGAAGACATACCCTAAGTGAGCAGTTGCAGTTTGCACCTGTGAACTTCCTGAGTGATCCTCTGGTGCAGTTCCATGTAGCTGGTATTATATTAATCCAATCTTGAAGTGACAAAAACAAGACACTCTACGATGTGTGCATCTGACAGAAAAGATTTCAGCTTTCCTGGAAAGTGCACACAAGTGACTTTTGGCTCCTGCTTTAACTTACTGCTTTGGCTAATGCTACTGATCCAAAAACAGCTGAAGAGCCAACAGGTTCTTGTAAACTAATTGTAAACTAATTAATAAATCTGAAATATACTCCCTCTTTGCAGGAGCTGTGGTAACATCCACTGTTTCTTTTATTGATTCCTCTAATCTATAGACATTATCTTGATCTCATTCATATTAAGTCTGTCAGTGAGCTCTCAAAGAACCCCGGTCTGGCTGGACACTGAATAAGGTGGTCACTGACATTATCTGGGACAAATTATATAGAAAGATGGCGCTGGGAGTCCTATGCAAGATGAAGGCACCACACAGCCCATGTTTCCGCCACTGGAGTTTTAGTCATTGACTCTGCTGCTTCATCTTTGTATGCTGACTCATATGTATATCATGGTGAATGTGACAATTAGTGGCGGGCAAACGATGACTATAACATCTTACTAAACTATTGCTAAAGGGGAGTGTGTTGACTGAACAGTATTCCTGCCTGTCCTCTTAAATCAAACTGGTTACTTAATGGCATGCTTATCCCTTATGGATTTAACCTAATGACAAAAACTTTTTCAGTAAGTTGGGAAGCTTTCTAGTTGTTTTTAAGGATAGAGCAGTTGCCCCAGTATTATCACATAACCAGGTGGATGGGGAGGGATATTGCTCATTTTGAAGTACCACTGGTTATAGTGAAGGCCCTTAGAACATCATGCCAGCATGTCTTTCAGATGATGTTCTTTTTATATTCCTTGTCATTTTGTATTCTCAAACTCTGGAGATATATTAGACTGCACAAAATATAAACTGGAGATATTTGGAGCTCATGCATTTAGCATTAATGTTCTCTGTTTATGGAATCATTTGTCACACTCTGTTTGAGAACTTGTATTGGTCCTAGGTTTTAAATCAAAATCTAAGAGACACTTGTTTGTTGTCTATGCTTGTGCTAGCATGTATTATTTGCCATACAAATATATTATTATTATTCTACCAAAAATTGGACCCCAGGAAGAAATTATTATTTCAGCTGGGATATTCCAACGAACTAGTGACCTGAAAATTGTGTGATCTCCCTTCTCTTTTTGATGTCACATGCCTGGCTGGATAACAGAGGAGACTGGGTGAGTTGGGAGGGAAAGGGGAGAGTTGTATGGCTTTGGAGACTGTTAAAGGAATACAGAGCCTTACACTTCTAGGTCATTGTTTGAATTTTAGCCTAGATAGGTAGTGACCAAAAGCTGCTAGGTGAAATGACTTGCTGGTCTCACTGCATTTCCTACTGAGGAAGTGCCCACAAAATACATTACAGTTTAAGCCACCACAAGAATTCACATGAGTATTGGCTGCTTCAGCAGAGCGATAAAGGACGAAATGGGCCCTCATCTCTGTGAGAACTCCCTCCAGCTTACCAGGGTACCATTTGCATTGCATTGCCCTTATGTTGTGTCTTATGTGAGTAAATAAAGTACTGTGGACCCCAAGGCTGTCAATCCAGCACCTTTTCACCAACATTAATTTAACAATTAAAAAAACCATTCTTTTGTCAAAGCCCAATAGAATTTAATAAAAATGGAACCAATACTATTATATAGAAATTTAATAGGATTCTATAGAAATTACTCTAAAAAGTTACACCTCTACCCCGATATAACGCGACCCGATATAACACGAATGCGGATATAACGCGGTAAAGCAGCGCTCGGGGGGGGGGGGGGGGCTGCGCACTCCGGCAGATCAAAGCAAGTTCGATATAACACGGTTTTACCTATAACGCGGTCAGTTTTTTTGGCTCCCGAGGACAGCGTTATATCGGGGTAGAGGTGTATATGATTTCACAGAAGATGATCTCTTGCCTATAGGTTTTTTTAAAACCATCCTATAAAGGTCTACAAGGAAGATATATGTGGAATACAATTTAAACTTAAATTATATAGGATGGTTAAAAACAATACATTATTATTTTCTATGGGTTTCAGAGAAAGAGGGAACTGTTTGGATACAAAAGGTAAGAACGGTGTCAAGTATCCAGTATCTATAAAATATATTATGTATAATTTATAAAGAAGTTAAAATAATACGAGAAAACTATAACTGCAGTATACAAAAAAAGTGACAGAGGTGATAACTGGTATTGGAGATGATGGTGATTCTTCCAAGAATTTAAAAATTATATATAAAGCATCTCTGATGTTCAGATATTTGGGAGGTGCTCTGATATTTTGGCAGTTGAGACTATACAAGTACTACATAGACAGACAGACAGAATAAGCCTACATAATGGAATCCAAATAAATAAACCCCTCTTCCGTTATTTAAAGCTCACAAAAACCAAGAAGGGATTATGAGCCAAAAAGAGTAAGCAATATGTAATAACTTGTTGACATTTGCATTCTCTTCGCCTGACTTGAACAAGAGAAGAGTTTGAAGAGACATACAAAAATTAAATAGTCCTCCAGGAACAATCTTCCATATCTATTTATCTATCTAATCAATAGTATCTAATGTATCCGAGATACTTCTACTGTATGTGCCACCTTGGTATCTAAGCAAAATCACAAACAAAATCACAAAGTATACAAAAAGTATGTTTTCTCTTTCCCTTTGTGTGCATGAGTGCGTGTGTATGTTATGTTTGTATGCGTATATATAAAATATACAAATAAAAGGCCATGATTTTTTTTTTAAATGGGTCTAAATCCATGGTTAGACACCTAAATAAGTGACCTGATTTTGAAAAGTGCTGAGAACCCAGAAGATTTCATTGGGATCTGCTGGTTGCTTAGCACTTTTGAAGATCAGACAGGGGCTTAAAGATGGTTTTATAGCATTAGGTTAGTTTTTGTTTTGTTTTGTTTACAGTTAGTATTCCTGAAAAGAGACTTTCATGAAAACGTGCTTCACATTTAGATTTAAACACAGGTAAATTGGGGTCAGTTATATCTCTTCTTGTAAGGAGTTCATATCTGGGTATCCTGCCAAAGAGACACTTTGAACACTTCGACCAGAACTGATAATCCAACCCCCTCTGATCATTATCATTAACACCTTTCTCCTTTTGGAAGTACAGCATCTCTCTCCAGTTGGAGATGCTGTAAGTTTGGAGGAATGAAACAGCTGCCCTTGAAAATATAAAGCTGCCCATACTACACTGCTATCTTTAGTGGGGTAGCTTGAGCAGAGTCAGCATGGGTACATCTACAAGGAGCTGGAATGGCACCTCCAGTTCCAAGTGTAGACATATCCTGAGAGATGAGAAAGGTGAGGGAGTGGACCTGTAATTGGTGCTGTGCTCCTGCCAGGAACTCTCATGAGCTCTGATGTTGCTGCAGTGCTCCTGTGATTAGTTTATGTTGTCCCTTAGTTGTGGGTTAGCAGAAAAAAATGGCAATAGAATAATAAAGCCAATTCTTCAAACAAACAACCCCAAAACCTTTACAAACTTCCCTGCTGAACTCTCTGAGTACAGTTTTTCCAATGTAACTTATCCTGCAAAACTTGGTTGACATTACAGTATTATTGGATTCTTAGTTCAAGAAAGAACCATCTGCTTTTGCCTCATGGCCCTTTTGATATTGCTTGAACAATTCTCACAATAGCAATCTGATGGAAAGTGAGATTGTTACATTCATATAGTAGTTTATTAAAATGTCTTTATTCTTAACTCCCCATTCCCACCATTTCCTGTATTCAAGATAGAGATGTGCTGAGTCAAACACTGGCTTAAGACTCTCTCAGTGTATTCCTGGAAGCTCGCTGGAGTAGGGTGACCAGATAGCAAATGTGAAAAATCGGGACAGGGGGTTGAGGGTAATAGGCGCCTATATAAGACAAAGCCCCAAATATTGGGAGTGTCCCTATACAATCGGGACATCTGGTCACTGGAGCCAAACTCGATGACTGGAAACTACCTCAAATTCAAATTTGCCTACATGTATAGCCAAATTCTGCCTTACAGAAAGTTATCTGTTGACTTCAGTGGGGTTGTATAGGATATAAAACAAGACAGGCTAAGGGCCCATGTTTATACATTGAGCTATTTATATTCCATTTATAGAATTGCATTATATATTTCTTAACTGGCCCTGACATACATGCTCTTCCTATTGCCTCAAATTATGACTGTCTGCTATCTGGGTTAGATAATATTTGGGAGATTGTCTGATTTAATCCTCACAAAGGCTAATTCTGACTCAGGTGCCTGAAGTGCCATAGCAACTGGTTCTACATAATCGGGAATATTGGCTGCGTCTGCCTCTGACTGCGGCTCGAGTTATGCTTCCTTGTCTGTGTATAGAGGGACAGTGACCTGCAGTGAGGACACAGGAATGCAAGTGGAAACACCCCCCCCCCCACGTGGAAAGATTCTCAAAAACGGATTGACACCACCTCAGCAGATCATATCTAGAAGGAAATTTAAGAGAATTCAGATTTATGCCTGTCACTGCCCAAACAAACAGGTGTAGCCTGTGTCTCCTGAAACACTAGTAACCTGCTCCATACAAATACATCCTTAAATTCCCTCTGTGTGAGTCAGAGGCATCTTTTGCATCTATTGTTTGCTAATCTTTTACTATCTCCCACACAAAGGGAGTATTTCCTGGACAAATGCTTGAATAGTCATATACAACCAATATGGTTGGGTCGCTTGGGATTAGGAGCCGTAGGCAGGTTGTCTGCTCTAAGTCAGTTAAACAACTTGTCTAAAGAATTCCATCAGCTGCATTCTTCTTTGCATCACTTTGTCCCTTGCTGCTCCTCTCTCCCGGGGGGGTTGGCTGCCCGCAGAGAGCCTGAAGGATATATAAAAGTAGACATAGCACAAGGGCTCTTTGTGGGATATGCAGTATGTGCACCAGGAATGGTACCTTGTGACAGCAAATAATGGCTATGCTATTTTTCAGGGCCAGGTGTTCCTTCTCATTTGTAGGAGCGGAGAGGAGGATGTGTATGGAAGGGGGAGATGTTTTACAGATTTTGATTGTGAATGCTGAACAGTCGGATGAAGTCATATGCTGTGTATCTGTACCTCCATCCTGTCACAGAATACTGCACTTTCTTCCCCTGTTAGTAATGAACAGGTAATAATGTCTCTTCAGTTCTCTTGCCTGTTCACCATTTTGGCTGCCATGGTTATTGCTACCACTTTTGTGTCCTCAGTGTCTTCCTCTGTCATCCACATCCACCTTCTGCATCCTCCTCCATTGACTGTAGATTCTGCTGCATCGTTTCCTCCTCCTCCACTCCCCATTTCTTTTTATCTCTGATCCTGTGTGTCATCCACTCCCTGCTTTGACTTTGGGAAGGGGATTGGGAGAAGTTTGCTTCTACTGGGACAGGGAAGAGGGAGGAAGCAAAGCAGGGGTTTAGGAAACTGAGAGGTATCCAGGCAATGATGATAAAGTGGGGAGAGAGAGCAGGCTGCCAAAAGGTGGAGCTGAGAAAGTGACAACAGAAGTGGGAAAAAGTGCTTCACGGGCACTATGGAGGAATGGTGGGAGGCATCAGCACATAGGACTGCAACATGCCTAAAATGGCTGCCTCTGTGCCATGGCAGCCATTTTAATTATTTTAAAAATCTAGGATCTTTTTTGTTCATAAAAATAGTGGAAAACTGTTGATCATATCAGAATTCAGTACACAGTAAGATTTGCCTTATTCCTTGTATAGACACAGAAAGTAGGAGGTGGTGAGAACTTGATGGATCTCTAAGCCCACTCATCACCCCCAGTGTGCTAAAACCAGAGGGGTTTTTCAGAGGGTTTTGTTTTTTTTATTCAAAGATCTCTCTGCAGTTAGGAAAATGCACACAACAGGCAAAAGAACAGCTGGCACAGAATACAATAAGTGACTAATTGTCACTAACAAAGTTCTCCCAGTACAGTTACGTGAGGGCTCCATGAGGCACTATGTGAAACCATTTAAAAGAGTGCAAGAGAGAGATTAAAATCATCCTAAATGCACAGAATTGACAGGAAAACAAACATTTTGTGGAAGGAACATGAGGAGCCAGATGGCCAATATTGCACAAAGCCAAACAAACACAATCTCTGAATTCCTGAGAAGTACAAACCTCTGTGGTGAAATGAACTTTCACCAAAGAAAAGCAAAATCTATGCAAATTCAGTGTGTCTTATTGTTCTGTCCCACTTAGAACAAACATCCTCTAATTTCCCAAAGTTTTTCTTTCCCTCATCTTATCTAAACGTGTTCAAAAGCATTAAATGAGCAGCTTTTCCATGAAGCAGCCAGCCTGCTAAGGAGAGGGAATATTTTATTCTGATACTTGACAAAAAGGTTCTTGGTCAGTATTTAATTGTGTTCCTTTCGTTATTGTATCAAATATTTCTATATCAATACAGGGATTTTTCTTTTATATTGTGATGCAGTCATTTCTCAAAAGGAGATTCTGATAGATGATCAGTGGTTAAAACTCTCAGAAAATCAAATACACTTCTAGAATGCTTAAGTAGAAGAGGATTGAGGTGTATTGATAGAGCCAATATTTAAATTTCCTGTCCAGTGTGCAGTACCAGTAAAAAGGTTAATAAGATGTTGGCTTGTATCAAGTAGACTTTAAGTCCAAGTGTGTTATGCTGTCACTTTATAAAACACCATTTTGTCTTCATTTGGCATTTATTGTCCCACTTTGGTCACTCTATTTGAAGAAAGATCTAGTTAAACTGTAGTAAGTTTTATAGGGCAACTAAAATGACAAATAGAAGGGAATGAGGAGAGGTTGACAAAGTCAGAATTTAGTGTTGAGAAAAGACCATTAATAGTAAAATAATTGTAATAAAGATAAGGGATTATAAAATTAAATTTGATGCTGAATAATTATTGTTTATATTACAGTAGCTCCCAGGGGTCCTACTTGGGATTGGGGGCCTTTCAGTGCTAAGCACTGTACAAACATTTAAGACACAGTTCCTGCTCTGCAGAGTATATCATCTAAGACAAGTGAATAGTGAAAGGTGAGGGAAGAGAGAGACAACCAAATGTAGACCATTTGAATGCTTTTAAAAAAAATTATACAGAAACAAAGTGCTCACTATCCACCCCTGTCTATCAGTTTAGCCACTCCAGTATGGTTGATTTCTCAGACAAGTGGGCCTTATGGCAGAAGTGGGTCTTAAGGAGAGGGTAATTTTCCTCTGGTATTAGGTGGACAAACCAGAACTGGGGGACAAGCCATAGGCTTAAGAGGGAAGTTATGAACAGATTCATAGATTTCAAGGCCAGAAGGAACCATTGTGATCATCTAGTTTGACCTGAATAACACAGGCCATAGAACTTCCTCAAAATAATTTCTAGAGTGTATTTTTTAGAAAATCATCTAAAGTTAATTTAAAAATTGCCAGAGATGGAGAATACACCACAACCCTTGGTAAATTGTTCCAATGGTTAATTACTGTCATTTAAAAATTTACATCTTATTTCCTATCTGAATTTGTCTAGCTTAATCTTCCAGCCATTGGATCCTGTTATACTTTTTTCTGCTAGAATGAAGAGCCCATTATCAAATATTTGTTCCTCATCTAGGTATTTATAGACTGTAATCAAGTTATGCCTTAAGCTTCTCTTTGTTAAGCAAAATAGATTGAGCTCCTGGAGTCTATCATTACAAGGCAGGTTTTCTAATCCTTTAATCATTTTCATGGCTCTTCTCTGAGCCCTCTCAAATTTATTAACATCCTTCTTGAAATTTGGACACCTATCTAAGCAGCAGTCACACTAGTAAAATAACCTCTCTATCCTTACTCCAGATGAGGAATTTCATAGTGCATTACTTTGCAGAGGAAGTGGTGGTGAGTAGGTGTAGTTCACTTTAGCTGTGGCATTGAAGTTAAACAGTTAAAATGTAGTGAAGCAAATATTGGATGAGCCTGTGGGATTTAAAAAGTTAGGGGGTTGTTATTCAGTTATGTGCAATAATTACTGAGAATAGTTGACTAACTTTTCTGAGGGTGGGGATCATGAGGAAAATTATCTCATTACAGATAGCCTACAGTAGGATTTTGCGGAAGTTTTTTTTATCCCTTTCTGGCACAAAAAAGCTATTTTACAAAATATTAGATGCAGGTTGCCAGAGTGTCATCAAACTGTGCCCATGACCTGCTCCTATACTTCTTTGTTAGCATTGTCACAGGAGTTCCTGTGATCACAGGAAGCCCAGATGTAATTTTCTTTCTCAATGAATGGGTAACCAGGTATTATACCATAACACAGGGGTTCTCAAACTTCATTGCATTGCGACCCCGTTCTGACAACAGAAATTACTACATGACCCCAGGAGGAGGGACCGAAGCCTGAGCCCATCTGAGTCCCACTGCCCCAGATGGGGGGGCCAAAGTCTGAACCCCACCGCCCGTGACCAGAAAGGGGTCAAAGCTGAAGCCGCAAGGCTTCAGCCCCAGCTAGGGGGCCTGTAACCTGAGCCCCGGCGCCCAGGGCTGAATCCCTTGCACTTGGGCTTTGGCCCCAGGCAGTGGGGCTTGGGCTTTGGCTCCGAGCCCCTGCAAGTCTAAGTCAGCCCTGGTGACCCCATTAAAATGGGGTCCCAACCCACAGTTTGAGAACTGCTGTCATAGCAGCCAGGATGACCCCGTTGACAATGAATTTGTATTGACTGCTGTCCTCCACTTGAGGAGGGTAAAAATTACCAGCAACACCACAAGTCACTATTATATCTCTCCATGATACCTCAAGCCCTCTGTATGCAGAACTCCCAGTGAAGTCAATGTGAGTTCCACTGACAAAAGCTTGTAAGCAGGCTGTGGTTAAGTATATTGCCTATAAGCAGACCTATCCTTCATGTGGCAATAGAATTTACATTCTGCACCATTGCATAGAAAATTGTTTAACCTGCTCTGCCCAGCAGTATGGAAGTACAATAGTCACTTGTTAGGTTAAGTACCTGCAGCCTTTCTATTTTTCTAAATATCACATTCCTATACTCCTAAAATGTTCCTTTTCTAATTTATTTTATAAGTGACTTTGGAGGAGACCTCAAGGTTATTTAAAAAAAAATGAAACCGGTTCTATGCATCTGGCACTTCTCTTCTACAAATGTATTTGAATAGAACGACTCTTCCCTGTCCCATATTCACTACCAAATCACACCTTTACCCTCCCCTCCATGTTTTCTCCCCTTTCTTTTGTTTACCTGCTATTCTAGTCCTTTTTGTCTTAATAAGAGTAAGGTAGTTTCATGTAGAACATAGAGTGAGAGAACAAGCCATGGCTGAGGTGGGGCGCAAGGCTTCCCTCACATCCTCACCAATAACAAGTGTGTGTGGATAATTCTCTACTCTTTTTCCTGATTAAAGACCACCAATAGAGTGTGAAAACTCTTTTCTCAGGTTTGTGTGACTTAAAGTGTACACAAACTTGATGCTGGGAAACGCCAAGACCTGGTCAATTTGTACCAAGCTGATGGTGCTGAGCACCTCCAAGGAGCAGACTTTAAATTAGCACATGAGGGTTCTGATTCTGATGGTTAGGGGAATCTTATTGTGATTGCTTGATATCTGTTTCCTTTCAAATATGTGGCTTTTTTCCCTAATAAAGGTTTAAGTGAAAAGGAAGATGACCCTCAACCATTCCTGATTTATGTGGCAGTACCCTTAATTCTGGTCCAAGAGTGATTTTATTTCCACATGAGCCTGCTGTTTTACCACAGCTCATTACTAAGATATTCTGAATTATTAACCTAAAAGTGTTTTTTTAAATTGATTTGTAAAATTTTAAAGTGAATTGTGTAGACAGGAGGTATGAGATTCTAAGGCTAGGAAGAAACACAGTAACTAAGTATGGGACACCTAATTTCTGTAAGCTTCAGTGTCCCCTGGGGCTGTTTGAATATCCTGGGTGAAACCCTAGTCTCATTCAAGTTAATTGAAGTTTTTTTATTGACTCCAGTGCAGCCAGAATTTCACAGAATTGACTTGAATGGTGCAGGATCAAGCCCTTTACGTAGCCATTACCATTTTCAAGTTAGCCAGAATAGTTCTTAAGAGGAAAAGGATTTTACACGGGGGTTTTAGTTGTTTAACCATAAGTTACCACCCGTAAGGTGAATTGAGTTTCCCTTCTACCTTTCTTTTTTTTTCTCTAAGCATTACATAGAAATAATAGAATGATGTAGATATATTTGCTCTGAAATATTAACAAGATCAGAAAACCTTTACAGCTCTATATGCTTGGCTATAGAACACAAGAAACTTATTTTTCCAGTGTGTCAAGTCAGTCTTGAAATTAAAATCTTTAACTGAATGTACAATCAGAGATTGTCTCTGAAGTCCTCAAGCTGTTTTCCTAGTTCTAAATCTTTGATTAGTTTGGTTTTTTTGGTTTCACTACATTGTTAATTAAAAAAAGAGCAAAATTCCTTCCTGATTTTGGTAGAGGACAGGCACTGTAGAATCAATAGAAGAATTACTTCCTCAGCCAAACAGTGCATATATAACATTACTATGTTACCATCATCTGGAGGAAGACAGTTGCAAAACCTCACCAGTTTTATTTATAATTCATTTTTACACACTGCACAACACTTCTGCATTTTATTAGACCTCTAGCTTTGTAAAGCATGTTACTATGATGTTATAAAACCACATGCTGAGGCATTTTCCAGTGACTGTGTTTGTACTATGGTCAGCTGGGGAAAGCTTACTAACATCACAGTGATTATTTTTAAATATAAATGAATGCAAAGGAAATTGAGCTTGGGCCCAAGGGGTAAATTAGAAATACAGATTTGCTTATGATACATCTCTCTCCTTGGACGTGAGAAAACAAAGATGTTCACTGCATCAAGATACTGCACTGAAATAGCTAATGAAGGGTTATGCAAGAGTGTGGGTTTGTTATACTGGGTGCATGATAGAATGTGCAATGAGCCCAGCAACCTGTGATGTATGAGATTAAAAAGTTGCCCAGGAATTGCTTGTAGTTCATTGGCACTGTGTTTAATGTTATTTCTAGGCAGTTAATGTTCCTAGAATGAAACCTTCAAAAAGTCTATACTATAGCAATGGTCCCTCAAATAAAAACAAGGCTATTCAATGAAAGGTGTCTTCCAGACCACTTCCTTTCTCTTAAAACACATCTCCTTTCACATATGTTGGATTAAATTAACAATTTCACTGGAATTATTCCTGATTTACGTGAGTGTAAATGGGAGAACAATAATGCACTGTGCATTCAGAACTGAAGAAATTCAAGCTAGTGATGAGAGAGCAACAAAAAAACTTGGAAAGATTTATAAGTTCTAAAAGATTCTTATTCCTCTCTCCACCCCCTCAGTGGAGGATTTTTGCCTACCACAGTCCTCAGCAGAAGACTTGCTTCCTTCCTCAAAGATGTATATCAGAAACCTATTTGCTGCAGGGTTTCCCTTTGGAGTCCTTTATCCCTGCATATCCAAGCACAAGAGATGCTGCAGATTGACACATGGTGCCTCTAACAGACTGGCGAGCAAAGGAGATCTGGCCCAGATTTTTCCATGTGGCAATATGGAATACTAACCAGCAAGATAATGGGTCATTATTTATCCAGATATTTTTATATCTTCTCCTTCTCATCCTGCCTAACCAGAAACTTCTGGCTTCCTTCAGCTCTGTCCTTTGCTTTTTTCTTTGTCCCAGCTCCCTAACCTATGTTACAGCCCCTAGGGAAGGGTCTCAAATTTTTCTATTTTCTTTTGGTTTTAGATAGCTTTTAAGACAGCTATCCACATTATAGAAGCTACAAGAGCCTATATATAAGGCATACACAGAAGGGAGTGCACAGGATGAATCTTTTTGGACAAATGCCTATTGTATTCCCCAGAGATGGTAATTTTTAGACAGAATCTGCATATTGAAGTGTGTCACACATACATTCCTCTGACTTTTCCTTCTACTAGTTCTTTTCTATTATGTGATTAAATAAATCAAGAAGATAACCCATCTGTCAAGGCTGATTCCCCACTCTGGCACTTCGATTTTAAAAATTAATACTTGCCACTCCAGGCTTGTATTAAACTCCCAAGGTTACAGCTTTTCTCTGACCTTGACTTGGTAAATGCTGCCGCCACCCAAATGCAAAACCCCTTTTGGAACCCAGGAAGACGCACTTGGGAACTCCTTCCTGGGGGTACCCTCAAGCCCTTTCACCCCCCTCCGGGGAAGAGCTGAGAAAGAAAACAAAGGAAATTAGCTGTTGCCACCAGCTAATTAAACAACATATGCACAAACCTCTTAGGACACCAAAAATCCAATCCTGTTCTTTAAAAAAGGCAAATTTTATTAAAAACAAAAAAGAAAGAAAATACATCGGGAACTTAGACTTTTTCTAGATTTTAAAAGAGCAATTTCAAAAATTAAGCACCCAAAATAGCTTTCTTGGGGGTTCAGCTTAAAGGTTACAAGCAAACAAAAGCACCTGGGGTTAACACAGAGGAGTCTATTAGCCATAAGAAATAAACAGAAATAAACCTAATTGCGTCTTTCTAAACATTCCTGATTTACTTACACATTTGGGAGTTCCAAATAAGTAGTTTTAGGTATGATCTGATGCTTTATGATCATACCTGGCTTAAAGCTCCTCATAGCATAACTGTTCTCTGTTCCCCTCTTTCCTGGAGAAAAAACACAGAGCCAAAGGGGAAGTTTTTTCCCCATTTTAAAAAGTTCTAGCCTTCCCACTGGCTCTTTTGGTCAGGTGCCCACTCCCTTTCCTTCACCTAGTGGACTTTGTTAACCCTTTACAGGTAAAGCAAGCAGAGAACAGCCACCAAGAGGGACTTTATAGCTAACTGGCTGGCAGGGTGTCCATAAAAGGGAGCTATCCCCCTCCCTCCCCCCCAGGCTGGCTCCAGCCTTTCCCCCACCAGGGGTGACAGGGACCGCAAGGGGACGGTAACGCAATGGCCCCCTCATCGGCAGCAGCTAAATCACACTGCTTCTTCGGTGGCACTTCAGCGGCGGGTCCTCCCTCTCTTCCTCTTCGGCGGCAATTTGGTGGCAGCTCAAAGAGGAAGAGAGGGAATGAGGGATCCGCCGCCGAAGACCCGGACGCACTGCCCCAATACCGGATGGAGTGCCGCCCCTTTGAATTGGCCGCCCGAAGCACCTGCTTCCTACGGTGGTGCCTGGAGCCGTCCCTACCCCCCCCCTTCATTTATCACACCATCCAACCCAACTGAGACACCACCCTTCGTACTAAAGCTAAGGCTTTCCAAAAGTTGTCTTAAGACCCTGCACAACTCACCTCCTGTACTGCTATATTGAACACCTAAGTAGTAAGACCCTTAGTATCAATCAATTGCTGCATCACCCAATATTAACTAATCTTGCTTCAGCTTGAGAATGATTCTAGGATTTAGAGCTACTGGTAGGTATGCATCCAGCAGGTCCTTGGCACCTGGAAACATGAAGGCATCTGAAACTGACACAGGACTGTGACCTGCTCTGGAACAGAACTGGGGACATTTCCTGTTTTGCTGAGTCACAAACAGATCCACCATTGGAGCCCCTCGCCCCCCATGGAAAACACTGAAGCTAGAATTGCTGTGTTGAGAGACCATTCATGATCTAAGCTGAATGATCTGCTTTTTGCATCCTTTTCTTTTGCGGGTAGCCTTAGCCTGACCTTGACACTACCTCTTGTTTACTTCAGCTACTGCTAGTTAGCCTGGCGGAGGGTGTGAGTAAAATTGTTAAGTTCGCTGGACCTGGTATTTTCATTCTTTTTGTGGAATGGATTAAGGGGTTTGCCACAGGGTCTTGATAGGATGTATGATGGCCTCATTTATAGGTAAAGTTACCTTTCCTACCGTACCCAGGTGCAAAAAATAAGTTAGCATGTGGGCATTTTCTATCCGCTCTTCCTGTATACCAAGAAGCAACCATTCTTCTGAGAAGCTCTTGGTAGATTTTAAAGTTCTCCAGTATCAGGGAGGATACTTCCAGTACCAGAGCTGGCTCTGGTGATGAGTATGATGCATTGAAAGGAGGCAAGGGAGATACCAGCCAAGGTTTTTCCTGTGCTGCTGAGATAGGCTGCTGTACCGAAGCAGGTTGAAGTGTCCGTAGGTTGATCGGAGGCCTTCTCCTGCCCCAATAAGGGAGTGGAGATTCCCCCAAGGCATGCAGTATAGCCAACGAGGAGACTGGTGAGGTACTATGGCTCAGTTATGCCTTGATCAAGCTTCCAAATCTCTGGGTTTACTCTTCTTATATCACCTTCTTTGAGTACAAGAATCAGATCTGGAGGAAGCTCTGGACTCTTGGAAGTGTAAGAGCCAAGATTCCACCTCTGATTCCAATGAAGAATCACAGTCTTTGGAAAGCTGAGGCGGTGGTAGTATTGAGAGGAGTTCTTGGAAACCAGGACTGTGATCTATGCTGGCAAAGCGGTACTGGAGGAAGCATGAAAGATTTATTTGATGCTGGTAGCATGTGACAAAATGAGAGGTTTAGAGATGGACACCAAGGAAGGCAACGAATGCGGTACTGGGCTTAAGGTAGATGGGCCCATAGCAGACTGTATCAGAGCTGAAAAGCACAGTACCTGCAGTGGTGCTGGAATAGGGTCTTCACCCTGAGTCAACAACGAGGTGATACCGAAAGGCATAATAGGCCTTTTGCCACCACATAGGCCTCCAGTGATGTTGGCACCAATATAGGTGGTTGTCCTGCCATGTTCAGTGATGGCTGATTTACTATTCCAGCGAAAGAAGTAGCGGGTCTCAATGGTCCCTGGGGGGTATTGGAGACAGTGGCACAGGCATATGGGTGTCCATGTGAGCCAATACCGGGGAGTGGTGAGCCAAAAGGTAGACTTATACCTTCGGTACTGAATTGGCCTTCTGTGGAAGAATCTTGGATTTTGAATAACCCAAGGCTTTTTTCCTTTTGTTTCTGAGGCGGGATTGATCTGATGTCTTAACTCTTGAGGAAGATGGTCATGGTGTTGGGGATCTCCTGCTGCTTCAGTCTGCTGAGAAAGCTGGTGGGACCCTCCGTGAAAGAGTTATGGATGTGCTCCCTCTCAACACCAAGAGGGTTTGGATGCTGGGCAGAGAACAGTGTCTATAAGAATATATAAGGTGCTCCTCTCATCTTTTTCATTCTGGTCTTGAAGCCCCGGCAGATCAAATCTGTGGCCCTCACCAAAGCATCTTAGGCCTGGTCTACACTAGGCTTTTATGTCGAATTTAGCGCCGTTATATCGAATTAACCCTGCACCCGTCCACACCAGGAAGCCATTTAGTTCGACATAGAGCTCTCTTTAAATCGATTTCTGTAATCCTCCCCAACGAGAGGAGTAGCGCTAAATTCGACATGGCCATATCGAATTAGGCTAGGTGTGGATGGAAATCGACGCTAATAGCTCCGGGAGCTATCCCACAGTGCACCACTCTGTTGACGCTCTGGACAGCAGTCCGAGCTCGGATGCTCTGACCAGCCACACCCCGGGAAAATTTGAATTCCTTTTCCTGTCTGGGCAGTTTGAAGCGCAGTTTCTGTTTGGACACCGTGGCGAGCTCAGCAGCAGTGGCAGCAGTGGCAACGATGCAGAGCTCTCCAGCAGAGATGGCCGTGCAATCCAATAGAAAGAGGGCCCCAGCATGGACGGATCGGGAAGTCTTGGATCTCATCGCTGTGTGGGGAGATGAGTCCGTGCTTTCCGAGCTGCGCTCCAAAAGACGGAATGCAAAGACCTATGAGAAGATCTCTAAAGCCATGGCAGAGAGAGGCTACAGCCGGGATGCAACGCAGTGCCGCGTGAAAATCAAGGAGCTGAGACAAGGCTACCAGAAGACCAAAGAGGCAAACGGACGCTCTGGATCCCAGCCCCACACATCCCGTTTCTACGAGGCACTGCATTCCATCCTAGGTGCGGCCGCCACCACTACCCCACCACTGACCGTGGACTCTGAGGATGGGATATTGTCCGCGGCCGGTTCCTCCGACATGTTAGCGGACGGGGAAGATGAAGAAGGAGATGAGGAGGACGAGGCAGTCGACAGCGCTGGCACCGCTGATTTCTCCGACAGCCAGGAGCTCTTCATCACCCTGACCGAGATCCCCTACCAACCGTCCCCCGCCGTTACCCCAGACACAGATTCAGGGGAAGGATCAAGCAGTAAGTGTTTTAAATATCTAAACATTTATTTACAACATAACTGGCATATTTAAAATATTAACAGTAGCTAAAGTGCTTTAAAACATGTAAACATTTATTTGCAACAAAACAGGAAGATTGAAAATATTAACAGTGGGTAAAGTGCTTCAAAACATGTAAACAGGAAAGTCAAACAAAAGGGGAATCAGTGCAAAGTGTATCATGATTAGTCTGTCTTTGGGCGCCTCAATATATAGTCCGAACCATTTTCAAAAAATTGCACAATGTCCGCTTCATGATTATAGTGCCCCAAACCCTGCAGTCATTTGTCCCTCCAAGGGCACCTAAGCCAAGAACTGGTCAATGTAACCGGGGATAGAGGCGACATCCTCCGGGGAGAACTCCTCATACACCTCCTGCAGGTGTTTTTCCAGCCTCATCAGCAGGTTCCTGGGCAGGGAGAGCTTATTAGGCCCCCCGTGGTAGGACACATTTCCCTGCCACAACGCCAGCAGGTACTCCGGGATCATGGCCTTGCAGAGCAGTGCAGCAAATGGCCCCGGTTTCTGCAGGCTGTCCTGGAGCATCTTCTCCTTCTGGCTCTCCGAGACCTTCAGGAGGGTGATGTCTGGCATGACTCCCTGCTGTGAATTAGGTAGGGGAAAGTTAGTATTGGGACTGCTTGCCCGTCCCTTTACAGAACTGCAACCGCCGGTTTACAGCCACGCGGTTTACAGCCGCGAGGGGGTGGGACAGGGCCAGAGTTCATGCTTGCAGGATTGCTGCCAGCAGAGACTCGCATTGCTTTCTATGTGAAAGGAGGCCAGTGCCACTCTTAAAGTTTTAAGCGGCCACAAGTCTACGGCTTACCATGTTTGCCAGCTAGACAAAGTCCGGTGTCCAGCCCTGCTCCTCAGCTCGCCACAGCAAGACCACAGGCACGGTAGGCGAGGGCCGAAAATTCGACCTTGTCCTCAGTGCGCGTGTGATAGGTGCTCTGCATGGTCTTGTTCACAGAGAAAGACTATGTTCTCTGTTCACAGATACATTGCTCTGTCTCAGGAATTCACTCCCTTTTTCCAATTCCCACAGCCACATCTGCCCAGAGGCTAGTGCACATTAGGAGGAGGAAGAAGAGGACACGGGAAGACATGTTTGCTGAACTAATGGGATGCTCCCGAGCACAGGCAGCCCAGCAGACACAGTGGAGGGAGAACTTGTCCCAAATGCACCGGGCAAACATTGAACGGGAGGAGAGGTGGCGACAGGAGGACAGGCAGGCTACTCAAACGCTGCTTGGACTAATGAGGGAGCAAACGGACACGCTCCGCCGCCTTGTGGATGTTCTGCAGGACCGGAGGCAGGAGGAGAGAGCCCCGCTGCAGTCTCTCTGTAACTGCCCTGCCCCGCCACCAAGTCCCATACCCCCCTCACCCAAAGTCCAAACACGGAGGGGTGGAAGGGGCCGTGAAAAATTTCACTCCACCCCTGCGGACTGCTCTACCACTAGAAGGCTCTCATTCCCCAAAATTTGAAAAGTCCTTTCCTACCCGCCTCACACAAGACCCCGTCCAAGTTTCACCCCCCCGTTCCATGTGCGGTTGTTAATAAAGAATACGTTTCTGTTCATTTCTGTTTCCATCCTCTTCTTTTGGAGGGGAGTCTGTCTGAAGGGGGGGGAAGGGGCTTGGTCATTGGACAGGACAGTCACCTTTAGCAGGGGGCAGGTGCAGCAGCAGGGCACATATACAGTGCAGTGACTAGTTATCCTGGTCAGTCTGGGAGGTGGTTTTCATGTTCTGTGTGGTGGGGGGGGTGGTGTTGCTCTGTGACTTGGTGGCGGGGGAGGGCAGTTACAGATCTTATGCAGCGGTCCTTACCCTGGATCACAGAGCCACGCAGCAGGGGATCTGTAACCCTCCTCCCCCTGCAAGACAGTCACATAGCCGACACATACACGCAGTCCCGGCCAGGAGGGCTGGCAGGCTCCGTTGAAACAACCAGTCCACCACCGCGGAGCCTGTCATTCCTGGAGTTTAGAAGCATCATTTGCATCACAACACTAAACCCGCCCCCCGCCACAGTCTGCGTCCCAGGTTTAAAACATTCCCGCGAAAACAGTAATAAAGACAATGGTGTCCATTAACAAAACAGAACAGATTTTATTTTTTGGGAAGGGGGTGAAGGGGGTATGTGATTGGAGAGGATAGTCGACGGCAACTGGGTAAAGAAACGGGGGCAAGTTCTGCTTCTGTGTCCACAAACTTAAAAGTCACTGGGTACCCTGCTCAGCCTTGAAACTGGCTTTCAAAGCCTCCCGGATGCACAGCGCGTCCCGCTGGGCTCTTCTAATCGCCCGGCTGTCTGGCTGGGCGTAATCAGCAGCCAGCCTATTTGCCTCAACCTCCCACCCCGCCATAAAGGTCTCCCCCTTGCGCTCACACAGATTGTGGAGCACACAGCAAGCTGCAATAACGATGGGGATATTGGTTTCGCTGAGATCACAGCGAGTGAGTAAGCTTCTCCATCTCCCCTTGAGACGGCCAAAAGCACACTCCACCACCATTCTGCACTTGCTCAGCCGGTAGTTGAAGAGTTCTTTTTCAGTGTCTAGGGCGCCAGTATAGGGCTTCATGAGCCAGGGCATTAGCGGGTAGGCTGGGTCCCCGAGGATCACTGTAGGCATCTCCACATCCCCAACAGTTATCTTGTGGTCCGGGAAGTAAATACCTTCCTGCAGCCGTCTAAACAGACCAGAGTTCCTGAACACGCGAGCGTCATGAACCTTGCCCGGCCATCCGACGTAGATGTTTGTAAACCGTCCCCGATGGTCCACCAGTGCTTGCAGCACCATTGAAAAGTATCCCTTTCTATTGATGTACTGGCTGGCCTGGTGGCCCGGTCCCAGGATAGGGATGTGAGTCCCATCTATAGCCCCACCGCAGTTTGGGAATCCCATCGCGGCGAAGCCATCTATGATGGCCTGCGCGTTTCCCAGGGTCACTATCTTTGACAGCAGTACCTTGACGATTGCCTTGGCTACTTGCAGGACAACAACCCCCACGGTAGATTTGCCCACGCCAAAGTGGTTCGCGACTGACCGGTAGCTGTCCGGCGTTGCAAGCTTCCAGAGTGCTATGGCCACTCGCTTCTGGACAGTCAGGGCTGCTCGCATGCGGGTGTCCTTGCGCTTCAGGGCAGGGGACAGCAAGTCACAAAGTTCCAGGAAAGTCCCCTTCCGCATGCGAAAGTTTCGCAGCCACTGGGATTCATCCCAGACCTGAAGCACTATGCGGTCCCACCAGTCCGTGCTTGTTTCCCGGGCCCAGAATCGCCGTTCAACAAAATCCACATGCCCCATTGCCACCGTGATGTCCTGGGCGCTGGGGCTCGTGGTTTCTGACAGCTCTGTGCTACTCTCCGACTTCAGGCCCTCACGGCGGTGCCGTAGCCTCCTCGCCTGATTTCTCTGCATCTGCCTCTGGGAAAGGTGTATGATAAGCTGCGAGGTGTTGAGAACGGCCACAACTGCAGCAATGGTCGCAGCGGGATCCATGATCGCAGTGCTGTGGCGTCCGCGCTGTCACTGATCTAAAAGTGCGCGAACTGATTTCCCGCCGGCGCTTTCAGGGAGGGAGGGAGGGCGGTAGTGACTGACGGATGACGACAGTTACCCAAAAGCACCCTCGCCACATTTTTTTACCCAGAAGGCATTGGGGGCTCGACCCAGAATTCCAATGGGCAGCGTGGACTGCGGGAACTGTGGGATAGCTGCCCACAGTGCACTGCTTCCAATGTCGACGCTTTCCCTGGTAGTGTGGACTGACAAAGTCGAATTACTGTCCTTAGTGTGGACACACACGTTCGACTTTCTAATATCGATTGCACATATTCGATTTAACTAAAATCGAACTACTCTCGTAGTGTAGACATACCCTTAGACTGTGTGAATAAGGGTCACTGACAGGCACTGGCTTTCAATAGCTAGAACAGGATTTGAAACCTGGGGACTTTGTCAGAGGTTCCCCCACTACTGATTAAAAGTATGAAAAAGAAAATTTTATAAAAAAGAAATAGAAAAACCCATTGAAGGGATTTAAAAGTGTTACCACTAGAAAAAAGTGAGCTAAAGTACTCATAACTTTGTTCTGTGAACTCAGAATGCTCTAATTACTGACCACAGGTGACAAGAAGGAACTGAAGGAGGGGAGGGGTGGTTCTGCCTTTATACCCTCCTCCCAAAGCATAAGGAGCTGCTGATGGGTGCGGACACTCAATCAGGTACCATTAGGGAAACCTTTCTGGCACTGGTGCATGAGACACTCACCCACCTGCATATGTGTAGTAGACATATGCAAGCACTAAAAAAGAAAGGAACTTAATTTCAAAGGTAAGCCAAAAATGATAATTAAGAATATAATTAAGTATACAACCAAGCTGTGTCTTTATCTTCTAAATCTTATATAAATTTTAATTACTGTTTTGTGTCTCTTCCATGCGTAGGTAAATGCTGATAACGTGAACGTTAACTGCTTTGTCTCTCTGATATGTGGAACTCCTGGATGTGTGTGGGTTCCAGGGCCAATGAAAGAGCCTGGCAGCATGACCGAGTTGCAGCTATGTTGCCAAGCAGGGGGATGCATTAGGCCCTAGAGATGGTACACACACGCACAGAGGATATGGCCTTTAGTGGGTCTCGAAAGATCATGGATTGGAAGGCCAAACCACTTTTTTTTTGTGTTTGGTAGGGATTGGGGGAAAAATAACACCTGACATGGAAGAATGTTTAGTAAACTTCATAACAGGAACCAAAATTTCGCAAAATTTTCAGTCCCTTGCATAGGTGTTTCTTACATAAGTTGGACCACGACGCTTAATTATCTGGGCTAACTATCATCTGTATTCTGCTGTTGTAAGAGCTGAAATGAAATTGATACTGCACTTATTGACTGCTGCCTCTGATGCCAATCCTATCAATACACTTCTCTGTTTTCTATTTCTCTGCACAAGTTTACAATTAAAATACATTGAATAGATTCATCAAGACAATAGAATAATGCAGGGACATATCCTGTGTGAGGCAGAAGGCTGAGATGTATTAGACAACAGGCTTCCTCCAGGGGCTAATACTGTGATTCTATAACACAGAAAAAGTGTAACAAACAAAACAACAGTGTAATAGGAAGTGAAAAATAATAAAAATGCCAAACATCTATGTGAGGCAAGAGTATTGTGTAAAACAACTTTATAGCAGCAACAGCACTAATAAAATATTGTAATCTTTAGAAAGTACAACTGAAAATATAGTTGCAGTAAAATAATTGTATTTGATTGATTTTTTTAGACACGCATTACTTGCTCTGTGGGTGTTTTGTCACTCGTAATAGGAGATGGACTTCCATAGAGATCTCCTGGTGGGAACAAATTGTTCAAGCCTCAGAGACCCGTTAAAACTTTTCAGTTGCTTAGTTACTTCAGTCTTTCAAGTGCTTTCTATGTGACTTGCTGACTTCTTCCTTTTGGATTTTTTGTTAACTCTCAAAGCAACATTTTAAAAATGGAAAAAATGTTCTTTTGTGAATGTCGTTTGTTTCATGCCCTTTTGATGTATAGAAATCTTTTCAGTGTCCTTATTAAACATACATATTTTATTGATCGTCACCAGGAGACCTGGTTTGTATTCTTGCTTCTAACACTGAACTGTAGTGAGTTTGGTCAAGGCACATGTCTAAATCTGATACAATGAAGAAACAAAAAAACAAATGCAATTATGCTAATTACAAAATAGAGACTGAATCTTTACAAATTAGAACTTGTCCCTATTGTATTTGAGAGAGTACCTGGTACATAAAATCATGGAAAAATAAGCATGCATATAAGAAGTTACAAATAAAACCCAATGCAGACAACTAGAACACTTGTAATTCAAATTCTCATGGTAGTACAATATGTATAATCCTATAGTCAACAGGAGTCTTAATCGATCAGCCTTGATTAAAATGTAGATCAACAAAATAAAATAGAAAAGCACAGGAGATGGAAGTAGATGACCTATAATAATACTTAGCTTTTACTTGTATAATGTCTTTCATGTCATCTCAAACAGGTTTACAAACATTAATGGATTATGCTTCATACCCTCCATCTCTCCCAGTGATGTAAGGAAATGTTACTATCACCATTTTACAGCTGAGGAAACTGCAGCAGAGAGAGGTTTGCACCATTTGCCCTAGGTAAGATGACAAGTCATTGGGGGAACAGGAATACAACCCAGGTCTGTGGATTCCCAGTCATATACTTTTATCAGTAGAGTCCCCTCTCTCTGGGACCTAATACAGGTCTTTTCCAGTCCTAATAAGTCTATAGAGAACTTTGATTTTTTTTTATAGTTGTCAAAAACAAGTGATTTCTCTTAAGAGGAGAAAGCAATGTGAAAAGCTAGCACTGAAGGCAGAAACAGTTGGCAGATGTGAATCAATGAACAGATGGAGTCTCTCTCATTGTGGCATTCCTTTTTACTTCCTTGTGCCCCAAAACTACAGGGTTTAAGCCAGTTATTGCTTTAGGAAAGGGCTCATTAAGTTTGAAAAAGGTTTAGCTAGGGTTTTTGTGGGCAAAAAGAAAGATGTTTGATTCTGTTTGCAGGATTGCTGTGGTCATTTGAACACTGTCTATGTACTGCTGTGCAAATACACAGGGTAATATTGGTCATCTGGGTACTTAGCACATTCAGCTTTCCATGTAAAGATCTAGGAAAATTGCAGAACATCATTCCAACTCATTTTTTTTCCATCAGAGCTTTATTGCAGTGAGGTTTGCCTGTGTGAAATATTTATTTACATGCATCTGTCGCTTTCCTTTCCCAAACAATACCTGTAATATTCTTCTATCAGTATTGCTTTCAACTCCTCTGATTCTTCCTCTTAGCAGTTACTGGATTGTTCTTCTCAAAGTAATGCTGTATCTTGAAACATAAAGAACACATGGAAAGTTGCTGGGCTCAGTAGTTACACAGCTCTACGTGTATTAAAGCACTTGAGAAGGGCACGTTTGAAATGCCAGATTTGTTTACGGTGACAGCGCTGGTGACAAGGAATGGTAGTTCTGTTGTAATTCTGAAAATATTATTTTGCTGAGTCTATAAAAGGGGAAATTATTTAAAATACAGAATTCTGGATTGAAGATCCTTTTACACTGGCATGCTCAGACTGCCTTAACAAAAAAAAAAAAAAAAAGAAGGTGGATCTCTCTCCACTGACTATCTTAATCTAAGATGAAGTATCTGCCATTCAGGAGACATTTCAGTCCCATCCTGTCATCTTGCCCTAGGGAGCAGTTATTCTTGCAGACAGAAACCACAGGTTATTTTCCTCTTTACAACAGAATATTACCTAAATCTTCTATTTCCAGAAAGGAAAAGGAGTGTAAGTCCAGTATATTCTTTTTGGCTATTTTTACATTTATCATAAGCATTTAAGGTCTGATCAATGCCCTTTAAAGTCATTGGAAAGACTCCTACTGACTTCAGTGGCTTTGGATTTTGTTAGCTAACATTTGTATTTTTGCATGACATCTTTATGTAAAGAGGCGGGAACAACAGCTCTGTTCTCAAAATATGATTCCATCCAGCACCCTCAGACCATGTTTAATTTGAAAATATGGTTCTGCTCCCACTGGTACTTGTCTTTTGTCCTCTGGCCACCCTGCTCTCTGATGCATCACACAAGATGGTCAGTGGCTGTACTGGCTGGTAGTACTTCAGGACAGGAGCATCCATTATCATGTGTTTCAGTGTGTTAAATGCTTACTCTTGGGGACCTTCCCAGTCCCACTCAATATTCTGTTTTGTGAGATGATATATAGATTCCACTACTGCAGTCAGGTGTGGACAGAACTTAGCGTATTTGTCATTCCTATAAAGTGCTGTACCCTTGTCACAACACAGGAGCTGCCAGGTCCATGACTTCCTTGGTCTTGTAGGAATTTGCTTTCAGTCCCTCTTCTCTGAGCAGACGTCCAAAGCATATGACCTCATGCTGTTTGTCATATTTTTTCTGGATTGAGTTTTAGGTTCTTGTTCCTGGATCACAATAGAAAAGCTGGTAGTTTTCTGTCATAGTCTGTTCTGTTTCCTTATTGTTGATCTCTTCACCTACAGGGAGGATATCATATACAATTATTTTCACCCAGGAAAGTCTTTCTGTGCTTGGATGAGTCTTCTCCGGAACACCTCTGGTGCTGGGCCTGGGCCCATCAGCATGCAGAGCCTTCTGTAGTGACAAAATGGTATTGCAAAAGTTGTCAGCTTGCTGGACTCTTCATCCAGATTTATGAGCCAAAACCCATTCCTCACATCACAGACTGTGAAAATTCTGGCTTTGGAAATTTCTGGTAAGACCTAATCAATTGTGGTCAGTGGATAATGGCATCTTTTCAATGTGTGGCTCCATGGTGTTGAGTCTGTACAGATATGTAATTTGTTTGATGGCTTCTTTAGCACCACTCTCCTCTTTACCCAGGCTGTACTAACCTTTACAGGTGCTATAGAGTATGTAGCAGGCTCATAAAGTGAGAGTCTTGTGGTTAAGACGTGTTCTTGGACTGAATCTCACTAATGAGGACAAATGTGGTGCAATGTGTACTCTCATATCCAATATGATTTCTAATTCAGTTCCCAGTTCTGCCACAGACCTCCTGTGTGACCATGGACAAGTTACTATAACTCTCTGTACCTTGCTTCCCCATCTGTAAAATGTAATATTATTTGCTTCACTGGGGTCTGTTAGTGACTGGGGCCATATATGTAGACGTATGTAGTGTAGTAGCATGGCAATAAAAATGTTTTTATAATGTTAACATGTTTTTTAAATAATTGGTAGGGCAAACATTTTAGTTTTAATTATTTTCTCACCTTTTTTTTTCAGTATATGGATGGTAAAGGAAATTTAGGTGGGTAAGTTATGGTCTCCTGTGATATACCTTGGAAACTTCATTGGTCAGTTTTACAGTATCTATATTCTTATACCAACCTATTTAATGACACACATAAAATTCACCAGAATTCATTAATAGTCACAGATATGATGATCCAGTGATTTGGGGAGGCAAACACTTCAAATAAAAGTATTTTATATACAACAAGGTTCAGCCACTACAGTAAAACCACAAAACAATAAAACTGAGATTTTTAGTTTGTTTTCCTTCTCTCCAGCACCTTTTTGTTTCTTTACAGTTTGTAACTAGAACTAGCTAGGAACCAGAATTTCCATTTTGTGGAAAATTCTGACATTTAAAAAAGAATAGTTCTTATTTGGAACAAAAAGCAGAAATTTAGACAAGTTCCAAAAATTGATTCAGGGCCATTAAAATGTTTTGTTTTTGTAGTAGTGTTTCAGTTTTATTTAGACTTCTATATTTTATTTAAATATATAATATATTGTGTATTATACATAGAGAATATTTTAGTGTAATATAAAAGTTAAAACAGTATTATCGAAACAAAACATTTTGACACTGTCGAAACAAAATGTTTTGACTTTTTTCCTATTGAAATATTTCGTCAAAATAGACATTTAATTGGAGCTGCATTTTGTGAAATGTTTCTGTTGAAAATGTTTCAACCAGCTCTATTTCCTGGCTGCTGCATGCGCTCTTTCTCAATAGGCTTGCATTTTGTTTCAGACAAGTAATTTTTTTCCTACCCCAGGAATTCAGTTAGATATGACATGCAGAAGTGCCGTTAACTTCTATTACAAAGAGTTAAATCAAGGACTTATCATGCTCTAAGTATAGCTTTTTATTGAAAGAGGAAAAATATGATGTCTGTGGGTAAGTATCATCGACAGTTGAAGCTGGCACTTTGTTGTGACTGTGAGGTATCATTTGTGAGCTACAAGTTATTTTACCGCTGCCTGAGACCCACTCTCCTATAACTTAAGAGGCTGTATGAGAATCATACAGAAAGGGCAGCAGTTTCTTAAGCCCTAAAGTCTTCCCACTGCCAGGCATTTCTTGCTCTCTCTCCATATGGTTCATCTACTGGCCCCACGCTCTTTATCTTATTCTTACTCTTGATTTATTAAGTTTTGATGTTTCTGAGAGTGAAATCCAATTTTGACATATACATCATCTAGATGTAAAATAGAGATGGTTAAATAATGGGATGGAGTTTTTGTGAAAGTTTTTTGCATTAAAATTATTTTTCTATTTAAATAAAAAAAAATGACCAAGTAGATGCTCATTTGGTCTAAATTTACACAACTGAGAATCTCAGCCTATACTTTATAATTTAACTCATTATTACTCATCAATAGCAGTAGTGTTCAGGTGTGGGTTTTCACTGTGCCTTACTAAGGGGGCTAAAACAGTGGTAAATAAACATGTACAGTACGTTTCCTAATGCCAAATGAAGTTTATACACCAAGAAATCATGCACAAGCCATTAGCAATATGAGGTTTTGGGTCTGACCCTAGACCCATACAATGGCTATAGAATATTGAGAGTACACGCAATTAGGCTATCAGGCTATCAGAATTTAAAAACTGGACATGCACATGGAGTTGAAGCTGGTAGCTCCTTGTACACACCTTATCTTATGCTATGAGGACAAGTGAACATTATTTTTTTAGCTGTTGTGTAGTGTTGCTACATGATGTACAATAGCTACTGCATTTTACTTCACAAGTGAATGCATTTCAGCAGTGGGTGAAATGATCTCTCTGTACTTCCCTTGAATACCTCATGGTTGTATTGTACTACAGGCTTCATAAATTATTTTTTGTACAGAGCTTTATAAGATGCTATATAAATGCAAAATAGTGTTTCATACCAAGGAAAGCACCTTTGGCATACAATCCTACCTAGCACTGAAGGGTAAAGCACTATCATATCACCAATATTACTTCATGTAACAGGTCTTCCATTTGAATAGTAACCCAGGGCCCAGCCTTCAAACGATCTGACATAACTCTGTTGAAAGTGCATGAAGCACAGTGTCAGTCAACATAGCTGCCTACTCCACACATTTCCGGTTTTCTGCTTCCTGTTTGGCTATTACTTAATGAGTGTCCACCCTCCTTTACAACATGCCATTATACAGGTACACACTACTCAGGGTAGACTCTGCTCCTCTCTGATCATCACTCTTATTGATGACTTTATCAGAAAGGTTAAAGGCTGCCTCTTACGTTGAGCTTAGAAATAGCCCATCTGACAAACAAGTTCCTTTATTTGTTAAAGGCTCTCCAAGCTTGCAGACCTGGAAGAGTGTCAGTAAAATCAATGGAAAAGTCTCTAAGACAAACAGACCTACAGATGAATAAATGTTCACTACTATTTTTAGCCTAAGCTCACAAAATCTCTCTCCTGACTGCCTGGCCTTTTTCTCTAATAAAACAACTAATTCTCCAAATATTAATAGAGGGGCATTGGCAGCTTTTGGACTTGCTCTTCAGCCTGAGCTTAACAGGGAGGCTGCAGTGATCCCATAAGCTTTTGCAAAAATGGGCCTAGAAGTACTTAAGTGAAGTTTCATGCTCTGGAGCTCTTACCAAGGTTCTACCCCTTATTTCCAAGCAAGAATGCACTGATGGTATTTGCAGTGCTGACAGCAAACTAAAGATATGCTCAACTTAAAATAGTTATTATAGGCTGCACAGAAGGGGCCTACTCACAGTTGTATATACATCTACTCCTAATTAACTGGCTTGATTTTTAGAAATACTGAGCACCCATCGCTCTTATTTCTGCTAGAGAGCGTATGATTTAAATGTAACATTGAAGACCAAGGCAGGCTCTGGGGGCCTTTCTGAAAAATCAGGCCATTTATTTAGGTACCACTTCCTCCCCTTCCCCCCCCCGCCCCAAATGACCTTGTTGCTGGTTGGGGGATTTTGGTAAACCCAGGCTGTCATTTGGTCAGAGGCACCAGAGTTAACATCCTGTCTTCTAAAACTCCATTCTTAGTCATTAAAAATCACATGGCACTTTTTGCAAATCATGGTGTTAATACTAGTCAAATTCTGATTTGGTTGATTGTATTCTTCCCTATCTCAAATTTTCCCCGAAGTCTCAATTGGGGAAGTTATTCTCTTCTCCTTATAAAACAGTTGTGTGAGTGTTGCTGACACAGAATGGTTGCTGCTGTGTTCCAACAAATCATCCATCTATGGATTAATTAAGCAATTCCTACATATACAAAACAATTAATAGTATCTTTTTTGGGATCCTCAGGAAAAGAATGTAACAGGATAGCTTGCTCTTTAAGGGCTGGAGTCCTGGGGCCAGCCAAACCTGATTATGGAAGAGGCACACCTGAGTGATCAGATGATTCCCTATAAAGAACACCAGGAAGCTACAGTAGAGGGGGACTGATCAGGGAGACCAGAGATTGCTAGGAGTGAACAGACTCCAACGGAGTCCAGGGACTTAAAACTGAGACTCTAATCAGGTAGGGCTGAGGAGTGGCATACCAAAGCAGGAAAGGCCCCAGGCAGAAGGCCTGGGAGTATAGGGATTAGGAGCCTAACTTTAAATACCCATGTTTGGAAATTCTGGCCATACTTAATTTGAATAAGTAGGAGTACAGATGAGTTCTGCATTGCAGATCCAATTCTGTAAATGTCTTACAAGTACAGCACTCTTTGAAGCTTTGGTTGTTTACCTTTCCCTTGACCTGTATAGCAAAGAGTGACTCTGCACTGGTATCTGTGACACTCCTTTATGCTGTTGCCATGCAAGTCTAGAATGCAGTGGTGAAAGAACCAACTGTGGATCTGTAACAACTCTGTTGCAGATAAAAGTACATTTTGCCACATGGTTTAAACCAGTGAAACCCTTGCTGCCTGTTTACTGAGGCTGACAATATAAAGCCTTCCAGTTGTCTAAGCAATGGTACACTGAAAGAACCTTATTATACACATGCTTTTTGTTGTAAATACAGCAAGTTCCATTGGAGAGGGATAGAGGCAATTTCTTGTAGGACATATATGTTCAGAACAAGGTGTTGTCTTCTTCCAGGGTGGCAGAGAAGGATTCACCATCTTTTGGGAAAGATGCATTAAGTAACTAGGGGTGCAAAGTAAAAGCCACTTAATTTATTACCAGTTGCTGAAACATTGGTACAGTAAGTGACACAGATCTCAAACTCAGAAGGCACGATCACTAGTCATTATGGCCTAAGGTACTATAAGGTGTGCATCAGCTGCTGCTAGCCACAACTCTTCCTGTATGATCCCAGATTTTGAATGCAATATGTTTTGTATATTGTAGTGTATTGTTCTTTGATTACTGATTTGATTTGTCTATTTGATTGCTGATCACTGAACAATCAATATTGATAGTAAAATGCAAAGTAGTTTCTCAGTTGACACGATAAAAAGAAAATCAATAAATCTAGGTCAAATTTCACACTATAGCATGATTGCTGCTAAACCGTGAATATTCTTTTTAAAAACATACTTTTGGGTTGTAAAAATACTTAAGACAAAGCCTTTTACTTAAGCAGTGAAACAGCAGAGAGAGAATTCTGATGCAAGTCTTCAAAGGGAAAACACTTGGCTGCAAGCAACTTGGTAGGAAGCACAATAAAAGACTTCTGAAGCTTAACAAAACTACACAGGAGATAGGTTGGCTTGCTGGGCTATGCGGGGTGGGAACAGTGGGATTGGAACAAGATTAAAACGATGCTCTTGGTAGGGTTTTTGGACAGTTTGCACAGCTGGGTGGGAGGGCAGAATGGGGTCAGGCTTGGAACCTTTGCCTCTAATTCTCATAGAGGGGATTTGGGGTGAGTGGCCGAGCTGTGTGGGCAGCAGGGATTGTAGTCCTTTAAAGGCAAAAATGTAGATGATTTTATGTTTCTTCTCATGGGTTACATATTGGTATGTGAATGGGAATCTGCCTATCTTCTCTGTAGTATATAATGCAAGGCAGATAGTCAATTTTGTGATGCAAATAATGTAAGCCGGGATGAGTAGTAATTACAACCCTCCTCCCCCCAGCCCAGTATCCCCATCTTGAAACAAACAAAGTGGAAGCCATTCTGAAGCTATTAACTTGAGTCCTCTTGACCTAGCAATGCTCTTTAGCTTGTGTGCAACTCTAAAGTTGAAATCATGCTTGTGCTTAAGTTTTCTGCTGGGCTGTGCTCTTCAGGGTCTTTCGAAGAATAGATAATGTACCTTTCTGAAGCTGGAGTGAGCTGCAGACTGGCTAATATAGGATTATCCAACACAATTCAGTTGAATTTATACTTGTTGTCCTCGTCTACTTGTATTTCCCATACTACGATAGGTTACAAAAATGCAAGTATGGGTTGTTCTCATGATAGGTTTCATGAATGGTGCTAAAAATGGCTTGGTCTTTTCTACACTAGCATTAAAATTGGTTTCACCACAAATTCAAAGTAACCTGCTACTAACAAACATTTTCAACATTGTACTTGCAGGGCTACTGTGTTGGGGTCCTTTGTGTTGCAGGAGCATGAGACCTAAACACAATGTGCTAATTACTTATTGTCACTCATGATTTCATTTTACTTTTCACAAGGGTATGTGTGTTTACTCTGATGTCTTGGACAAAGTCCAGTTTGGGTTATTACATTCTGACTACCTAAAATATTCCCTGGTAGGAGTTTCTTTTGGATCTAGTGTCCTTCACTTCTCATTCTAAACTGTTGTACAGTGTTTACAGGTAATTGTATTCTTTTATGGTATTTGAGTTTACTTTGTTGTCTCTTTCAATAATAAGAACACCTAATTAACAGATGTATGCCTTATATATAGCAGCTGCATCAGGAGTTGACCTGTCATAGGATGATTGTGGATGGGTGGGGTGGGAGGTGGAATGCTCGTCTGTTTCGATTCTCCCTGCTTCCTCAATTTCAAGTTACAGTCATCTGACCTATTATGGTATGTCAGGTTGTACAATTTATAAATCTATCCACGTCCTGTCATCATTGTAAAGTTGACTTGGGTTTATGACTAAGGGAATTTATGTTAAATGTCCACAGTCAGATGCTGAATTTGCAGAATCACATGATTCAAATGATAATAGCATCATTCCTCAGCTGCCCTGTGGAAACCCAAAGATATTACAGTTGCTGGAAGAGTGATAGTGTTATATGGACAATACAGATTAGCTTCAGATTCTAACAGACTCAGGAGGGAGAGAAGCATGTGTTAATACATTAGTATTTTAATTGAATTTAGATACTAAAGGGACTAATGAAAAACAATAATAGAAATTAAGTCTCTGTACCTTTGGATGGTGTGGTGAACGAGGCAATGATATGCCTTTTATACATTGCATTCAATAATATCTAGTAGTAAAACTACCAACAGTGTGTCTTTTTAAAATAGTGCAAGCATGATATTGGATCATTAAAATAAAACAGTATTAAGACTTGACCTATCATTAAATGGTTATAATCTGAAGCAGAATCATGGGAATTTAGGATTGGAGAAGATCTTCTCTGACAACTAGATCCTTATAGGATTTTTCTTTATAGAAGTCCCTTAAGTGTTGCACCCAGCCTATGCTTAAATATGAAGGATGGGGCTGAAATGGATCACTGGTTTTGAATTACCCTTGAAATTTCAAGAGGATGGACTTCTCAATTCTGGATTTTTTTTCTGCAATGGGCGCAGACTAAATCCGAAACCCCCAAACACTGGTGATGTTTGAATTTGGATCTATATCTTGGTCTGATATAGAAGAGAATAAAAATTCACTGTTCGCAAAACGGAAAAACAGTAACAGGAAAAGGCTTTTAGAGAGGAATGCAAAAATATTTATAAAAAAGTAGTTGAGTGTGCCCTTTCAGGGTCTCATGCTGCAGGCTCTGCATCCCCGTTGGCATCTAACACTGTCTGAACTGACACAGAAAGGGGGGGAAAAAACGTTTGTCTGTCTTACTGCTCTACCTCAGAGTGAGAAGCAAAATTAAACGGTCTGATTGGGTGGATGAGGTAAAGCCAGTGATTAAGAGGGGCATGGAGACAAGAATGGGAGAGGAAGAGAAAGATTGAAGGAAAGGAGGAAGAAAAACCCAGAAAAAAACAGGAGAGTTCAGGAAGGAAAAGAACAAAGCCTGGGGTGAAAAGAACCAGAAAGACACAGAGATGAAAAGAAGCCTCTGTGTTTGTGATATGATTAAACTTGTTGGGAATCACAATACTTTCCTTTGATATCCCACTGTCTCAAAAAATGTAGCTGGAATTCAAGTAATAAAATGTTACTTTTCTCTAACTTTCTTCCTGAGACCTCTGCTGACAGGATAACAACCAGGCTCTGCTCTGAATCCATGAATGAGCTACTCCATTGTATGAGATACAATCTGCAATACTTTAATACTCTCAATCAAGGCTAGGATATATATCATCCTATTATATTAGAAGATTCAAGCACAATCTTGTCATGCCAAGCCAGAAAACATGTGTACATGACATGAATATAAAAAGATGCACTTCAAATTCTGCCTCTTTGCTGTCATGTACTTGAGGGTCCTCTTTTAAAATTAGCCATCAAGCACCCGCTTTTCTATAACATCAGTCTCTCCATACTGCCTTCCTCATTTTTTCATTTGTTCAACAGGCAAATGAAAGGCATGATCTTGTCTGGGACAATAAATAGTCCAGCTCAACTTTTGTACAGCCCCTTTAAAAGTGCTCAGGAAGGGGCACAAGTTTCCCTACAAAATTGCCACTATTCAGTTGCCAGATCCTGAGCCTCACCTTTCCCCCCACTTTCTGCAGACTTCTTGATTACTCTCTATTTTTCAGTTATTCAAGTGCTAAGAGGTCATAACACTCCTGATCTATCTCTTTGTACAACAGAACAGCTAAGTTCAAAATGGAACCAGTGAAACTGCATAAAAGATGGCAGTCAGGTCAATGAAGAAATAAACAGCTTAGCTTTTGTGCTTTTGCACAATCAGCCCAGCCACCACTTTCAATGGCAGTGGACTGTTTTTCAATTATTTTCTCCATTGTTTAATAATAGCTCACTGGGGGAACATCAAATATTGCTGCTGTGCACTCTCTCTCTCTTACACAATGCTGAAATAAAATGAGGACAACTGAAGTTATGCTGAATGTGGCCATACAGACAAAACTGGGCAAGGCGGAAATGTCTCCAGAACAGTAAAAGTGGCTAGAGACTGGAAGAGCTAAAAGCACATATACATTGTTGGTGAAATTCACCTCTGAGCAGAGGGTCAGTACAAGGCTTACGTATCACTTAATTTCACTGAGGACCTCTGAATTTCACCCTGTAAGCATTGTATTTAGTCACTCTCCTAATTATGCTGTTGCATTGCTGCCGTCTCTTGTTGCTGATTCAAGCTTGTTTTCCTCAAGCCTCTGACAACAAACGCGAAAACTAATATTAAAAATTTTGCAGTTCAAGGAATAAATCGCAGAGCAGCCAAATGTGTAATATCTATCTGATCAGGAGCATTGAATGGGTTAAAACAAAAGCTAACACTCTAAGGCTAGGTCTACACTACGGGGGGGGTCGACCTAAGATACGCAACTTCAGCTACGTGAATAGCGTAGCTGAAGTTGCGTATTTTAGGTCGACTTACCTGGCTGTGAGGACGGCGGCGAGTCGACCGCTGCCGCGCCGCCGTCGACTCCACTTCCGCCTCTTGCCGCGGTGGATTTCTGGAGTCGACGGAAGAGCCATCGGGGATTGATTTTATCGCGTCTTCACTAGACGCGATAAGTCGATCCCCAATAGATCGATTGCTACCTGCCGATTCAGCAGGTAGTGAAGACGTGCCCTTATTCTCGTCTACTTAGAAATAACCAACCTAGGAGATAGGAAACAGCAAGCTGAAACTAGCAGAGTTTCTGAGAGATTATTCTGTCATAGGCCAGGATTATCCCTGCCCTGGAAGAAGCTGGGAGATCCCCTGAGCTCTGCACTAGAGTCAGAGCCATCTGTGGGAAAGTCTAGCATTGCTGCATCAGCTTTAGTTCCCCATAGCTTACCATCAGCCCAGAAGCAGCTTTGCCTAGGTCTCACTACCTATGTCTCTCCCTGGGACTTCTCCTTAAAGAGGGTTTCTACATAGGACCAAGTCAGCAGATGTTAATAGTGCCTCAGCCTCACAGGTTAGCAGAAGAATTTGAAGGAGTATGGCTATCTCCCTGGCTCCTTGCCCAACCCCTCTAATTAGGCAGAACTAAAAACCCAAGAAGGCCACACCAGACCATATACACAGGAAGGAGCTTGCTACAGAGGGCCTCTTCTGTGGGTGTATGCTTCCTTATGCAGATGTATGGCCTGCATAGGTTAGGAGGAAAAATATGGCCCTCTGTGTTAGGAAACAATCATTTAGGGTTGATGGAAAACCCACCAAAGACCATGGAAAGTCTCCCTTTGGTTTCAGTAGGCTCTGGATCCGGCTTTATGATAGTCTCTACAAGCTATACAGAATTAGAGTGAACTGAACTCTCTCCATAGGTTAATAAACACATGCATCAGAATTCTAAGATAGTGGGAGGGAAGGGATGAAGTTAACCCTGTAGTTTAACTTGACTGTTTACATAGCTCTCTCTCTTGTCTAACCTGGCTGTCTTTACAGAAGTAGCTGTTAGAATTGTTTTTCTACCTTTGGATCAGATACATCTCTTTCTGGCATTAGACAAGTGGTAAGAATCTTAACAACTATTGAGTGTACTTTCTGGGTCAGATCCTCAGCTGGTGTAAATCAGCGTTGTTCCATTGAATTACACTAGCTGAATACCTGGCCCTTTATTCACTGCACATGCCTTGGTTAATACTCCTGTCTCCATAGAGATGTTAGTGTTACTTCACCACTGGTGCACTCTCATATTTTTTATTAATGCAAAAGCCACATATTGAGGTACTTAAAGTCTTTTCTTTTTTTAAGGTTTAATATGCTTCAAGTAAAATACATCCCTTAATATATGAAAGGTTCTACATGCAACAAAAACTTCATGAATGTCAAACAATTCTTTACCAAGAATGTGAGGTACAGAATTTCCCTGTGCAGTGGCTATAAATATGTTCTTATGCAGAACAATCTATTAAAAGGTGTTTTTAATGTGTGACATTAAAATGATTACTCTGTGGTTTTGCATAGTCCTGAAGTTCTAATCCTTGATATTGTCAGGGCAATAGCTCAGATTCAGGTTCGAGCTTGTAATACTCTAATATTTTTTCTCTTTCTCTTTTTTTCCCCTGTATTGGCTACAGGCAGTAATGTATCTCTCATTAAAAGTGGGGTGTGATGGATTTGACAAGCTGCATGTGTTAGGAATTATTGGACGCCTTGTTTCCAACTGTATTTCATAAATTCCAAAAGATATGGGGCAATTCCAGGTTCCCAAATATGAGTGGCTGAAGTATTTAACAGTCTTGACTTATAATCTCAAAAATGATTTATTGGAACCCTTGGCGACATGATACTCCCCAGTTTTTGTTTACAGCCTGACATGACATGAAGGAAGTAGGGCACACTCATGCATCAGGGTAACTATGGATTTATCAAGGCATTTAAGACTAACCTTATTACCTGTTCTTACAACCCTGGCACCACACCATAATTAACACAGACTTTTAGAGTCAACCTTTCTTTTTTTCTTTTATTTTGAAGAATCTTTCTAAAATAGTTAACATTTAGGCCATTCTGAGAGCGCCCTGTTCTTGGTTCATTCTTGGGTGTGGCCACCCTAATTAAAATTTCTAAATAGTAAAATGGAATCTCCTAAGAGTCATTTAATACTCTCAGCTGATAAATACTCTCTCAAGTTTCTGTTGGTAGTTAATTTTTTTTCTTTTTTTCCCCTCTAGGGAGGGGCCTGAAAATAAAGGTCAGATCCCAACCCTGCCCTGACAACTGACATTCAGATCTGAATTATAGTGCAATGCAATGTACTGGATCCAAACTTGGCCAGTGCCACCTATTTCTATAATGAACTAAACCAAACCTTCAGATCTAAATCCTCTCTATGAAGCGTTCATAACCCAGTTCTAAGCTTTGTGGCTTGGTCCCATCTCGAGTTTTGTCCCATTTCATTTGCCATGAAGTGCATGCAAACATTGACAAACTTTTTAGCAGAATAATAATACTAACTTGTGGTCAGTAGCAAATTGACTTCCACAGGCCCATCTCTGCTTTACCTCAAGCTGTTCCAGCAGTGTTCTCTTGCTCTCATCTAGTTCTTTCTAATGCTACTGATCTTTGTGTGCCTTTTTAAATATTTCAAAAGAACAGAATTTGTTAGACCTGCCACTATAAAATATGCCACCTTCTTTGATGCCCCTTCAGAATGGAAGCTTCAAAGAAAGAATGATATGGGAACCAGTATACTTTAAGTGACAGGGTGACTTTAATTTTGCTATTTTTTCCTCTGCATTACCTATTGAGAATGCAATGGTTGTACTTCTAACCAGTAAGTCGAAATGTAGCTGAGTTTCAACTTTTATTTATTATTATTATTATTATTATTATTATTATTTATTATTTATGGAGTGCTGTAGATGTGCAGTATTGCTTTACAGATATGTAATTAGACAGGGTCTAGAGGTCTCATCTTGCAAACATTTATTAGTGCTTACTGCCATGAGTAATCACAAGTCAGTACATATCTTTGGTATCATCTGCTGAATCCTGTGCCTTGCAATCATTATTCATATTGGAGGGCAGAATGAGAAACTTGCTCATATAAGGTAAAACCTTATTCCTCTATCCTCTGAAGTCATTAGGACTAATGACAAAGTAAGTTATTGAATCAGTGACAGAGTTGAGCCCACTGTGATTCCTGCCACCCATAACAATACATCACTGGGACACAGACTTGAGGGTTGAGCATTGGTGCATGTTTACTTTGTATGCTTTTCCAGGCATGTTCATGCAGTGCACATAACAGTTCCCATTTTATTTCAGTTTAGATTTAAGATTTAACTACAAGAATAAGAATGATCCTAACATAGCTGGCAACTAATTTTTTACTTCATTTGACTTCACTTGGCACGGAGGAGGGAGGTTGAAGTGTTCTCCGACTGGTTTTTGAATGTTATAATTCTTGACATCTGATTTGTGTCATTTATTCTTTTGCGTAGAGACTTTCCGGTTTGGCCAATGTACATGGCAGAGGGGCATTGCTGGCACATGATGGCATATATCACATTGGTAGATGTGCAGGTGAACGAGCCCCTGATGGTGTGGCTGATGTGATTAGGTCCTATGATGGTGTCTCTTGAATAGATATGTGGACATTCAAAAACCAGTCAGAGAACACTTCAACCTCTCTGGACACTCAATTACCAGGGCCGGCTCCAGGCACCAGCTTACCAAGCAGGTGCTTGGGGCGGCCACTTCGGAGAGGGGCGGCACGTCCAGCTGTTCAGCGGCAATTCGGCGGACGGTCCCTCACTCCTGCTCGGCGTGAAGGACCTCTCGCCGAATTGCCGCCGCAGATCGCGATCACAATTGTGATCACGGCTTTTATTTGTTTGTTTGTTTGTTTGGCTGCTTGGGGCGGCCAAAACCCTGGAGCCGGCCCTGTCAATTACAGACCTAAAAGTCACAATTCTTCAACAAAAAAACTTCAAAAACAAACTCCAACGAGAAACTGCAGAACTGGAATTAATTTGCAAACTGGACACCATTAAATTAGGCTTGAATAAAGACTGGCAGTGGATGGGTCATTACACAAAGTAAAAACTATTTCCCCATGCTAATTTTTCCCCCTACTGTTACTCACACCTTCTTGTCAACTGTTTGAAATGGGCCATCCTGATTATCACTACAAACGTTTTTTTTTTCTCCTGCTGATAATAGCCCACCTTAACTGATTTGTCTCATTAGAGTTGGTATGGCAACCCCCATCTTTTCATGTTCTCTCTCTCTCTCTCTCTCTCTCTCTCTCTCTCTGTGTGTGTGTGTATGTATGTATGTGTGTGTGTATATATATATATCTTCCTACTGTATTTTCCATTCCATGCATCTGATGAAGTGGGTTTTAGCCCATGAAAGCTTATGCCCAATTAAATTTGTTAGTCTCTAAGGTGCCACAAGTACTCCTCGTTCTTTTTGCTGATACAGACTAACACGGCTACCACTCTGAAACCTATTAAAAACCAAATAGATAATCTCTATTTTAAGTTGTCAAGCTCATAAGCATATGCTTAAATTACGTGGTTTTCTGAACTGGAGTCAATTTTCACTAAAAGGGACACTCTCAGCCCCCTTAAGCCAAACATTTGACATACTTCACCTTAAAATGTTTATAATCTGATAGGAATTGTCCTAATTATTTAATTATATCATCTTATTATGATTTTATCAGGTCTCATAAATGAAACCAGGTTAGATTAGCATTCCTTTAAGGAACACCTAGCTATTACAGGAAGGAGTGCTGGCAGTTCAGCAGATGTTTTTTTCACTCTGAGTTGTATTGAACCACTGTCCCAGGATGGTTTTAAAGGGTAGTCTGCCACTGGAAGTTGCTGTCCTTGAATGAGATGTAACATGGGGGACCAGATCAGTTTTGATCATTAAAGTTCCCATGGCATTTTTGTAAGATATGAATGAACTATGTGTTGGCGTACTTGGTATGTCATACCCCAGATTCTTAGTGCTGCTGATTGAAGTACCTTTGAACTGTACATAAGGTAAATGAAAAGTAAATAGCATTTGTCTTTCATGTTGTACCTATCTGAAAAGGTGTATTGACATTCAACTTACCGTAGTTCAGATGTAAGTGGCCTCTTTCATATTGTTATATTACAGTCCACACAAGTATGTAACAAATATTAAAGAAATGACACCTTATCTATCTGTAAGGAAAACACATGTCCTGTCCATAATGGAGAATGAGGGACCTGAGAAAAAAGTTAGATCATCCCATGCCATCTTGTGGAGCACTTCATTTTCCCCTCCACTCTATTTCAAACATTGCTGTAGTGACACTATTGAAACTGTGGTGTTTGTGTCTAGATACTGTTGTATTTTTATCACGGCAAAGTGTGAGACAAAGTCTGTAGTGCCACAGTTCTGCTCTGATCAGATATGCAAGAGCTGATTTAGAGATGTCGAAATGCTGCTGCAGATGTATCATCATATGAGTGATCAGATTTCAGGAGAGGAGGAGGGGTCAAGAAAGCTTTTGGAAAGCAAGTACATTATTATTTAACTAGCACATATTTATTTTTTGTTTCTTTTCAAGAGGTTTTCATGTTATGTTTATATTTTAAGATTACTGGTGAAAGATAGTATTTATTTTGGTCAGAGTTAAGGTTGTTGTGGTGAAGTATGCATTTCTTTTTACTTAGGAAGCATATAAACAATAGACCTGATTCTCACTTACACAGCTTAAAGATGCCTAACTATAAATGAGAATCAGACCCAATGAATTTGTTTATTTTGTGGGTGGTGTAAAGCATACAAGGTCCTTGTCTATTCATTTTCTTGCTCTTAAGTGGTGGTGTTTAGTACATGATGATAAGTAAATACATTGTTTTCACTTGGCAACTTCAACTTTTTTCAATTAAGTTTTTTGGACTTTGAATTATAACAATAATATAATTGTCCATTTCTTTTATGATTGAATAACCCAGTTGTCCAGAGGCTGAATTATGAGGTTATATACCAAGTAGTTTACACAGGTGAACTGGATTATTGCCTTACAAAACACAGGGGCAATGATATTATCACTTAATTATATATTTCTCAGGTTTTATCTTATATTTTATAGATTATAGTTAATCTCCTAAGGAACAAGGTCAAAGGATGAATGACTGTATACTTGAGAAGCGTGCTACCTGCCCTGAAATGCACTTTCAGTTCCTACTGTCTTGTCAGCATTAAGAAACATAGCTTAGCCATAAACATATTTCTACTTTTTGTTGCCCTCTTAGTGCCCCATTCTCTTCTCTTAGCATCATTTTACCTCCAGTGAGGAACACGTGAAAGGTCTGTATACTTCCAAAGCAATGTTAGTCAATGTAGGGAAAAATAAAAATTGAGAGAATATTGCTTTGAAAAGTCCATTGGCCTTAAAAATTCATAAGTCTTTGAAGTCTTAGCACCCATCAACCCTTAACTGGGGATGGAGCTACTCAGGAAGACCAGGGCTTTAAAAAGCACACTCCTAAGCGACCAGAGGAGCTAGCAAACAAGAGCGGCTAACGGGGTTTTGCGAGGGAGTTTACAAGGAGAGTGTGAGGAGGGGCTACATACACTTAACATTCCTTAAACTTCTTTAAACTTAAAGCCAAAAACACCCCCTAATAAAAAGAAAACAACAAAGGAACAAGCTTCAGAAGTTAAAAAAGAATGCAGGCAGAAGTCCAGCAACAGAGTGGGGGCTACCTAGTTTATTGCATTCAATGCAGCAGGTATGATTTCCTGCCTTATGGGCAGGTGGTGTATGTCTGCATTCGGTGCAAGGAGCTCCTGGCCCTCAGAGACTCTGTATGGGCTTTGGAGACCAGGGTGGCTGAGCTGGAGGAGCTAAGGGAGACAGAGAGGTACATAGATGAGACTTTCCGGGACACAGTAGCATGGTCCCAACTCCAGTCTGACAGCCTCTGTGCCGTTCAAGAGGATGAAAATCTCAGGGAAGGAGAGCATCTAACTGGAGCAGAGGGAAACGATCCCATAGTTGGAACCGTCTTCCAGTGCTCCTCCTTCCATGTGATTCCAGATGATGTTGCATTATCCTCTCACACTGAGGATACCTCTCTGGGGGAGGGAACTCCAGTTATTAGGAAGAGACAGGTATTAGTAATGGGTGATTCGATCATTAGAAACATAGATAGCTGGGTTTGCAATGACTGGTGACTTGACTGGTGACTTGCCTGCCTGGTGCGAAGGTTGCGGATCTCTCGAGACATCTAGATAGGCTTATGTGTAGCATTGGGGAGGAGCCGGTGGTCATGGTACATGTAGGTACCAATGACCTAAGGAAGGATAGGAGAGAGGTCCTGGAGGCCAAATTTAGGCTGCTAGGTAAGAGATTGAAGTCCAGGACCTCATGGTAGCATTCTCTGAAATGCTTCCAGTTCCACACGCAGGGCCTGTGAAACAGGCGGAACTGCAGGGTCTCAATGCGTGAGGGAGACAATGGTGTAGGGAGGAGGGGTTTAGATTTATTAGGAACTGGGGAAACTTTTGGGAAAGGGGGAGCCTATACAGGAAGGATGGGCTCCACCTAAACCATAATGGAACCAAATTGCTGGCACTTAACATTAAAAATGTCGTAGAGCAGTTTTTAAACTAAGGGCTTGGGGAAAGCGGACAGGTGTGGAGGAGCACGTGATTCAGACATCCCTGAGGGGAGGATGTATAAATGGAGATTCCCTATGTCCTAATAAGGGGGAGAGGATGGAAGATGATAAAATGCAGGTAGAATGTGATGAGAAACAGTTAAAAGAAAAAAAAGCCCCAATTCAATTACATCATGTAATGGCAGACAGCTAAAAAGTGACAAGTTTTTAAAGTGCTTATATATCAATGCTAGAAGTCTAAATAATAAGATGGGTGAAATATAGTGCCTCATATTAAATGAGGATATTGATCACAGAAACTTGGTGGAATGAGGATAATCAATGGGACACAGTAATACCAGGGTACAAAATATATCGGAAGGACCAGGGCCATCCCTAGACATTTTGGTGCCCTACGCAGCCCTCCCCCACCCCAGACCTCAGCAGGAGGGCAGGAGCAGGCTTGGGAGGCAGGAGGGAAACCGTCCCCCAGCATGAGCCGGTGGAGTGGAGTGGGTTGGGGCCAGCTCACTCTACTTCCTGTCGCCCGGTGAGTGCAGGGCAGGCCCGACCCCGCACTCACGGGGTGGCAGGAAGTGGAGTAACTTGGCCCCAGCCCGCTCTGCTCCCTGGCTCCCAGGCTTGGAAGACAGGTGGGAACTGCCCCCCAGAACTCACCGGAGGCGCGGCTGGGAGCCGGCAGCACGGAGGGGGCTGGAGACAGGTCGCTCCTCCATTTACCACTGCCTGGTGAGTGCAGGGCGCCCGACCCCTGCTGGAGTGGGGGCGGAGCAGGGGCGGAAAGAGGTGGGCCGAGGGGGCAGCAGGAGCGGGGGCGGAGCAGGGGCGGAGGCTTTGGGGAAGGGGTGGAGTAGGGGTGGGGCTAGGGCAGAGTAGGGGCGGGGGGAAGGAGGTGCCCCAAATTTCCTAGTGCCTTACGCAGCTGTGTACTTTGCGTATGGGTAGGGACGGCCCTGAGAAGGACAGAACAGGTCGTGCTGGTGGGAGAGTGGCACGATATGTGAAAGAAAGCGTAGAATCAAATGAAGTAAAAATCTTAAATGAACCAAACTGTACCATAGAATCTCTATGGATAGTAATTCTATGCTTGAATAATAAGAATATAGCAGTAGGGATATATTACAGACCAGCTGGCCAAGATGGTGATAGTGACTGTGAAATGCTCAGGGAGATTAGAGAGGCTATTAAAGTAAAAAACTCAATAATAATAATAATGGGGGATTTCAGCTATCCCCATATTGACTGGGTACATGTCACCTCAGGAAGGGATGCAGAGATAAAGTTTCTTGACACCTTAAATGACTGCTTCTTGGAGCAGCAAGTCCGGGAACCCACCAGAGGAGAGGCAATTCTTGATTTAGTCCTAAGTGGAGCACAGGATCAGGTCCAAGAGGTGAATATAGCTGAACTGCTTGGTAATAGTGAACATAATATAATTAAATTTAACATCCCTGTGGTGGGGAAAACAACACAACAGCCCAACAGTGTAGCATTTAATTTCAGAAAGGGGAACTACACAAAAATGAGGAGGTTAGTTAAAGAGAAATTCAAAGGTACAGCACCAAAAGTAAAATCCCTGCAAGTGGCATGAAACTTTTTTAAGACACTATATTAGAGGTTCAACTTAAATGTATCCCCCAAATTAAAAAACATCATAAGTGAAACAAAAAAGAGCCACCATGTCTAAACAACAAAGTAAAAGCAGCAGTGAGAGGCAAAAAGGCATCCTTTAAAAAGTGGAAGTTAAATCCTAATGAGGAAAATAGAAAGGAGCATAAACTCTGGCAAATGAAGTGTAAAAATATAATTAGGAAGGCCAAAAAAGAATTTGAAGAACAGCTAGCCAAAGACTCAAAAAGTAATAGCAAATTTTTTTTAAGTACATCAGAAGCAGGAAGCCTGCTAAACAACCAGTGGGATCACTGGACGATCGCGATGCTAAAGGAGCACTCAAGGACGATAAGGCCATTGCGGAGAAACCAAATGAATTCTTTGCATTGGTCTTCATGGTTGAGGATGTGAGGGAGATTCCCAAACCTGAGCCATTCTGTTTAGGTGACAAATCTGAGGAATTGTCCCAGATGGAGGTGTCATTAGAGGAGGGTTTGGAACAAATTGATAAACTAAACAGTAATAAGTCACACCAGGACCAGATGGTATTCACCCAAGAGTTTTGAAGGAACTCAAATGTGAAATTGCTGGACTACTAACTGTCGTCTGTAACCTATAATTTAAATCAGTTTCTGTACCAAATGACTGGAGGATAGCTAATTTAACACCAATTTTTAAAAAGGGCTCCAGAGGTGATCCCAGCAATTACAGGCCAGTAAGACTGACTTCAGTACTGGGCAAACTGGTTGAAACTAGAGTAAAGAACAAAATGGTCAGACACATAGATGAACATAATTTGTTGGGGAAGAGGCAACATCGTTTTTGTAAAGGGAAATCATGCCTCACCAATCTACTAGAATTCTTTGAAGGGGTCAACAAGGGGGATCCAGTGGATATAGTGTATTTAGATTTTCAGAAAGCCTTTGACAAGGTCCCTCACCAAAGGCTCTTAAGCAAAGTAAGCAGTTATGGGATAAGAGGGAAGGTTCTCTCATCGATTGGTAACCGATTAAAAGATAGGAAACAAAGGGTAGGAATAAATGGTCAGTTTTCAGAATGGAGAGAGGTAAATAGTGGTGTCCCTCAGGGGTCTGTACTGGGCCATTCCTATTCAACATATTCATAAATGATCTGGAAAAAGGGGTAAACAGTGAGGTGGCAAAATTTGCAGATGATACAAAACTACTCAAGATAGTTAAGTCCCAGGCAGACTGCGAAGAGCTAAAAAAGGATCTCACAAAACTGGGTGACTGTGCAACAAAATGGCAGATGAAATTCAATGTTGATAAATGCAAAGTAATGCATATTGGAAAACATAATCCCAACTATACATATAAAATGATGGGGTCTAAATTAGCTGTTACCACTCAAGAAAAAGGTCTTGGAGTCATTGTGGATAGTTCTCTGAAAACATCCAGTCAATGTGCAGCGGCAGTCAAAAAGGTGAACAAAATGTTGGGAATCATTAAGAAAGGGAAAGATAATAAGACAGAAAATATATTGCCTCTATATAAATCCATGGTACGCCCACATCTTGAATACTGCGTGCAGATGTGGTTGCCCCATCTCAAAAAAGATATATTGGACTTGTAAAAGGTTCAGAAAAGGGCAACAAAATGTATTAGGGGTATGGAATGGCTGCCGAATGAAGAGAGATTAATAAAACAGGAACTTTTCAGCTTGGAAAAGAGACAACTAAGGGGGAATATGACAGAGGTCTATAAAATCATGACTGGTATGGAGAAAGTAAATAAGGAAGTGTTATTCACTCCTTCTCATAACACAAGAACTAGGGGTCACCAAATGAAATTAATAGGCAGCAGGTTTAAAACAAACAAAAGGAAACATTTCTTCACACAACGCACAGTCAATCTGTGGAACTCCTTGCCAGAGGATGTTGTGAAGGCCAAGACCATAACATGGTTCAAAAAAGAGCTAGATCAATTCATGGAGGATTGGTCCATCAATGGCTATTAGCCAGGATGGGCAGAGATGGTGTCCTTAGCCTGTGTTTGCCAGAGTCTGGGAATGGGTGACGGGATGGATCACTTGATGATTGCCTGTTCTGTTCATTCCCTTTGAGGCACTTGGCATTGGTCACTGTTGGAAGACAGGATCCTGAGCTAGATCCTGAGCTAGACAGGATCCTGAGCTAGCTTTGGTCTGACCCAGTTTGGCCATTCTTATGTTCTAAAGTCCATTATGATGACAATATTGGGAGCTCACCTTAATGCCATTCAGAATTAATGAAAAGAGAAACAGACAACTCTAAAAAGAACATAAAGTTTTCTAGACTACTAGCACTGGAGCTCCTTTATATGAAGAATCATGAATAGATGCACAAAATGTAATGAAAAGGCAAATTGACAATTAAAACTATTAGCTGTAATCCATGGGAAAAAATAACCACAAGGGTAAAGGTTTTTGGGTTTTTTTTATTGTTTTACATTTAGACTGGGGCTATCACTTCATTAGGTTTTTTTCCAACTGCATGAAATATTCTTGTCACCTTGACAAGAATAGTTATTTTGTCCTTAGCAATCAAGGTGGCAACTGTACTTTTTATTCCCTGTAGAAAGCTAAAAAGAATATACATCAGTCAAGTTAAATAAAAGCACAATCAATTACTTAGGGTAAATATACTCCATTTATTCAAATTACTGCCTTCATCCCCATTTGTAGGGACATGGGTTTGAGAACACGTTGAGAATGTAAAGAGAAATGCTACAGTTCCTTTTCCTTTCAGATGAAGATTCTTGAGGATATATCTTTTTTATACAAGTGGGGAAAATTGTATGAATTTAATAAGTATAACAAGCTAATGTAGCAAAACCAGTTTCGAAGTAGATGTAATATTTTCATGCATTTCAGCAGCAGATGTTCTCTTCGATATGGTGCTGTAATTTTGTACTCTGGCTCAAATATGTACAAGCTCCAGTAAGTGACATGGTTACATTGTATGTACTGTAAATGTATATAGAACCATCAGGATCTCATGGATTAATAAGATAATTCAAATATAGAGTCATGGAGAGGAAGGATGGTTTTGTGAACTGGGACTCAAGAGCTTCTGGTTCAGTTCTCAGACCTGTCATACACTTCTTGTTGGAACACCACGTAGGGGAAAATCTTCAAAGGCACAAATGGCTGTTAGCTATTGAAAGCCTTTGAAAATCCCTTCTTCATCTCCCTGTACCACAATTCCCCATCTCTTAAACGGGATGATGTGAAACTGAATTAATTAATCTTTGTGAAGTGCTCAGATACTGTACTGGTGGGAGCCATATACGTACCTAACTAGACATCAGCTCACAAAACAGCTATATGACAGAATTTGACATTGTATGTGACTGGAAGGAAGTGCTCGACATATTTGGGCATGTACTCCAGATGCCAACACACAGACTTCCACGTGAAGTTGTTAAGTGGAAACCAACTGGTGTGAAGAAATGAGAGTACCCTAGAAAAACCGTAGAAAGAACCTTAGCAGGAAGGTCAGAACAGGCGATCTCAGCCTCATACAGCAGATTGAAACAGCAGCAAATGACAGAGAGGAATGGAAGAAACTAGTTTTCACCCTGTGTACCATTATTGGCTTATGGAGGATATAATAGCTATGTATCTCTATCCTTTATGCACCAATATTGGCACACAGGGTGAAACTAGTGTGTGAAACTGTGTAATTATTATATATAACATATCTGCAACATACCAGGAGTGTTTTAAATAACTTTTGCTATCCCGTCATTTATTTTGATGTCTTTTTATTTTTGTTTCATGTGCTGAGTGCTCAGTTTTGTCATCTAGTACAACTTCTGTCAATACTTTCTCTTGGGTATGGTACAGACATTGCAGTTTTGTAAATGGACACTCACCATATAGGATTTAGCTGGATAGAATGTAAAATGGTGGAGGCCTTGTAGAATGGAATATCAATTATTAGCAACAAGACCCTTTGGGGAAAAATGATAGCTACAATTATGCTTTTGGATTTGTAATCCAGTCAGTTCTGCTTAAAGACTTAACTGGCTAGTCAAATTCTTTTTAGGAATACTGCCTACAGAAATTCTTATTGTTTAGTAAAATGCTCAGAGAACACTGGCTCAAATTCAGAGGTTAACATCTAGGAGGGAAAAGGATTTGCTAGTTATTGTGTAATGACCTTTATTTAGAATGTTATGTTTTAAACAGAATGTTGCATTATACAGGAAGAACATCAGATTGTACTCTCTCACACACGACCCATTTAAACTTTGCTTTAGATCTAAAACAATGCAAATCCAAGACGGATACAATCAGGTTATTCCAAGTGTGATGGATTGGCTGCTTAATGGTACTTGGAGCTCTGCCAATTTCAAAAGTAAGCTTTATGTTCTTTTTAACTTACAAGTATAAAAATATTTCCAAAATTGGTGGCTGCTAGCAGAATAGGTAATTCTTTAGTAAATGCATTTTATTTTAAATTCTTTCCCCTATACAAAATTAATTGAAACCTGTGTGGAAACAAACATTTGCATCCGATTCATTTTTTGAAATACAATAGTTAGCACAGCGTTTCTTAAACTGAGGTCTGTGGACCCCTGGTGGTCTGCAAGGGTACTCCAGGGGGTCTGTGGGCCCCACTGATCAACTCTTCCAGCTCCCTCCCTCAACTCCTTCCCCACCCTCCCAGTGCCTTCTGCATGCTAGGGAACAGCTATTCAGCATCATGCAGGAGATGCTGGGAGGGAGGGGGAGGAGCGGGGACAGGGCGTGCTTGGAGGATCAACTCCTATCCCTCCCTCCCAGCTGTTCCCCGGCATGCAGCAAACACTGGGAGGGAGGGGGAGAAGTGGAGACAGGGCGTAATCAGGGGAGGGGGAGGAAAGAGGCAGGGAAGAGGAGTGGCGGGGTGGGAGGGGGTGGGAAAAGGTGGGGCATAGGTGTGGCCATGGGGGGGAAGAGGTGGAGTGGGGGTGGGGCCTGGGCTGAGTGGGGGACTTGGGGGTCCCCAACATTTTTAAAATCAAAATGGGGGGTCTTTGGGTTGCTAAAGTTTGAGAACTGCTGAGTTAGCATATTCATTCCCCCTTCTTCTTCCTGCGAATTACAGTTGGTCATATAGCATTTTCTTCTTTAAAATCAAACTTCAAGGTTGAGCTCTGCTTAAAAACTTATGACCCTATATGGTTCAAACTTTATAAGATTATTGAAAGCTTCAAGATTTTTTTCCACATCAAAATTAAAGTGGGACGAAATGTTAAGCCCATTTCTCAATGTGCTAACGTTCAAATTTGTCACATGGTCTTAAACTGAAGGACAGTAGGAAAAAAAATCAGGAAGCTTAAAATAATATGGAAACAATTTTTTAATTTTAGTAGCCATCCCATTGAGTATTATCTCAGTTTTACAGATGGGTAAACTATGGCATGGAAAGGTTAAATGACCAGCCCATAGCGACATAGAAAGCTAATGGCTGGGTCAGCATAGAAGCAAGATCTCCGGACTCCTTAACAGGAGATCTCCACTAATTACGAGACCACGCTATTTCTTGGCACAAGTGACGGAAGGGACAGTTGAGAGATGTGGTGAAAGGGTGGAGCATGCAGAAACAGACATTTTGTGATTTATCCAAATGCTCTTTCTGTGACACTTTTGTAGGCTACAGTTTTTAACATGGCTACATTACTAACTACTTGGCCATACTAATCAGTTTCTCTTCAAAATGAAACATTGTCACTTCACTAAGACATCAGCAAAGGCAGGTTCATACAAGGAGAAAATAAACTGACACACCTTTAATGTTGCTAAAGAGAAAATTCTGGATTGCTTTCAACACTTTTACAATTACAATTATAGCCCAGCTCTTTCCATGTTTATTATTTTACTATTATTTTATCATTTACTGACTAAATCTGTTATGTAATAATGTTAGGTTTTTGGCAGATTTTGAAATCCATCCTGCTTGAAGAGCCAGTCTGTGTGATTCCTAGCACACAGCCCAAGATTAAAACATGGCAGCATGAAAAGGCCATGCCCCCAACTACATACAGGGCAGCAGAGCTTGTCAGGTACGCATGGGGAGCATGGTGCCGTCCCAACTGTACCAAAGGGGACTGGCAGCAGACATGCTCCTTTTGTGAGCTAAGGAGCTTTGGGAGGAATTCTGCAGGATTCATCCTGGAGCTCCCCTGTGGGTGATATTATTTTACCCTGCCCAGAAAGAGGACAGTTCCTAAATGGCATGACTGAGCTCTATCTGAAGTTGCAAATTGGATAGTAAGGCATACAACTGCCCAATTTTCTCATGCAAATACAATTTGTATACCCCATCCAGTGGCTTGCACCAATATAACTGCAGCAGTACAAACCTCAAGTATATATTCATTCACCAGTATAAAAAAGTGACTTGCACTGGTAAAATTTACCTCTTTGACTCCAAGGTAAACTTCTTAAATCACTTAAGCCTTTAATCCAGGAACTCTTGGGCACTGAAAAGTAAGGCTGCAAAAGAAGTAGGCATATAATTTTCATAGATTATAAAAGGGACTATTGTGATTATCTAGTCTGACCTTCTGCATAACACCAACCATATGACTTTTTGAATGAAGTCCTTTTTATGGCGGAGCATATCATTTAGAAACAACATCCAATCTTGATTTTAAAATCACCACTGATGGAGAATCTATCACAGCCCTTGGTAAATTGTTCTAATGGTTAATTAACCTAAAAATTTGCACTTTATTTCTAGTTTATGTCCAGCTTCCAACCATTGGATCTTGTTATACCTTTTTCTACTAAATTGAGGAGCCATCTATTATCAAATTTCTGTTCCTCATGTAGGTACTTATAGACTGGTACTTAACAAGGAGAAGTTAATAAACTAAACAGATTGAGGTCCTTGAGTCTTTCACTATGAAGCATGTTTTCTAATCTTTTAATCATTCTCCTGGCTCTCCAGTTTATCAACATCCTCTTGAAATGTAGATGCCAGAACTGGACACAGAATTCCAGTAGTGGTTGCACCAATGCCAAATAGAGAGGTAATATTACCTTCCTACTCAAAATCTCCCTGTTTCCAAGGATTGCAGTAGACCTTTTGCCCATAGCTTCACACTCAGAACTTATTTTCAGCTGATTATCCACCCAAGTCAAAGGAGTCACACAAATTTGGATGCTGGAGTTGGTTCAGCCTAAAAATTTGAAAATAAGGCCTTATTTTGGGACATTACAGAAAACTACAGTAAGACAGTGGATTATATGACAAAGGCTTCAGCCATTACTATCTAAAACGTTTCAAAAGTAGTTTTGATTCACTATGGAATTTGTGTTATACTTAATTCACAGTAAAGAGCTACCTTTGTAATCATTGCAAGTGTCCCAGTCTTTGAAAATGAGGGTCATTTGAGATATATACCAGACTTGCTTTACAGGGACCTGTCTATTTTTGTTCTAATTTAGTAAAAACAACCCCTGTAACTTGAATGTGTAAGTCATTGTTAGAACAAGATACGAAGAAAGCAAACAAGAGAAAGAGCTTTCCTTTCATGCAGAAAGAAGGACGTGGTACCTTATAGCTTCTGCTTAGCAGCACTGTGAAAAGTGAAGGTGCTATAAATCTCCAGTATTACTCACGAGAGATGCTGTACACTCTTTTCAGCTTGATCTTTTCCCACAGAACTGGGTGATTTTTTTTTATGTGGGGTTGGAATGCTGATGTGATTCTTTGAGGCTGAGCTAATGAACTGATGCCTACTGCTGACTAGCATTTCTTTTCAGATCACATCCTCTATTTTGTATGGAAAAATGTGTTTTGTATGGAAAGATATTTGTTTAATCCTTCGAAGGCCTCCAGCTCCTCACTGTACTTTTTAACTGCCACTTTATTTGCAGCATATGGTTTGGGTCACTGATCAAAGGAATCACTGAAATTATTAAATCAACAGGGCAGAAACATGAAAGGAAAAAGTTAAGAGTTAGGCATATTTCCAGTTTCAGATTCTACGCTCTTCTGTGGCTCCCACTCCATGTAAAAAGTGCCCTTGAATTGTTTAGTGTGACTCTTTGAAAGATAAACTCTACCAATCATAGGTGCAGGAGCTATGGGTGCTGGGGTGCTGTAGCACCCCCTGGCTTGAAGTGGTTTCCATCATATGCAGGGTTTACAGTTTGGTTCAATGGCTCTCAGCACCCCCACTATGCAAATTGTTCCAGCACCCCTGGTACCAGTCAGCTGTCCTGGACATGAAGCAAAATGTGTATGGCAACAATGCTGAGAAGACACTTTAAAATCCCATTAAGAGCTCAAGGAGCAGGATTGCTGACTGCCTCAATAAAAATGTGATAGGACAGATCAGCTTATTACTTTCTGGAGATAGGTAAAATTATCAGTGATGCAGTACTAATCTGACAGATGCACTCAAAATAACTATTGCCTTCTCCTAGCAGATAATATCAATCTTTACCAAGCTGGGGCTTTGCTTATGTAACACATGAAAAAGCACAGGCCACCAATGAAATTAGGGAATTTTTGAGTGGCAACTGACATTATCTCAAGGCACTTTTAGATGCTTGCTTCTAGAATTTTTTTTCGAGGCAAGTTTCCTCCCCTCCTCCTTATGTTGGTTAGGCCTCCCGCCTCATTGGCTGCAGGAAACAATTAGAATGAGAGAAGGCTAATATAAATAAACACTTTGGTGACACTGGGCCGCTGTGTCTTTTAAGCCAAACCTCTCAACCATTCTCTTTGTCAGGCTGTCAGGTAATCAACATCCTAATACTCTTCTCTTTCATATTTTATTTGTCTGTCAACTTGGTATCTGTACACTCTGAGCACAGTTGTGAAGAAACAGAGAGTTCAAGGCAACTGGCTTTTTTTTCTTGCCCCTGCCTCAGACAAAATAAAATAAGAGACTTCAGCAGCTGCATGGATTTTCATGGCACAGGTGCATCCTGACTGTGAAGCAGGCTTTCAGAGCCTCCACTGCACATGTACTGTGAAGCACTGATGTGGGTTTATGTTGCATGGTTGTTTGGTGAATAATTGTACTTTAATGTCATGGTGCATTTTATTTATGCCTCTGTAAGCAGTTGATTTTAGTAGTAGGGGTTATATTCCCATCAGCAGTGAGAGAATTAATGTGGAAGGGTTGGTTGGTTCTGCCAGCCCTGAAGTGGCCAGAATTGGGGGTAATGCCTCCTTTTTCTGTGAATTAGGCATCACTTCATCTTTAGTGTAGAAGAGGGTGGATTCCACAGGTAGACCCAAACTCTTTTGAAAAGATTCAGAGGTTGTCTTGTACTGTAGTCTGGTCTTGTTAGGCCTTCAAATAGCTGTGGACCTTAATTAAGTTGCAAGTCTTTGAATAATGTAAACCTGGTAGTACTGTGAGATTAAGTGGGTTGGGTTAATCCTGGGAAGTGCTATGGTGCTTTGGATTTGAGCATCAAATATAAGGGAAGGCCAGTGTCAACTCTGGGAGGCTGTTGCTTTCACTTCTGTCACTACTGTCTGTACATGTTGCCTTTAGCAGTTATTTTGCTTTAAATTAAATGTTTAATTACACATAAAAACTACATTAAAGGAACATTATTAAGTTTGCAAAGTCAAGCAATGAAATAAGGATATGCCAGAATTGTGGTTGCCCGGGCAGCCTCAGTTTGGGCTGTCTGCATGTATGCATTATGGTACAATCTTTAATTACATGATCACATATTATTTTTTCCACAAGACCTTGCCCCATTGAGGAATCTCGGGCTATATTCCAGGCTCTGGAGAACAATGCTGTCTTGTGGTCACAGATGCTTCTGCCGCATCCACTCCAACCTATCTCTTTCCAACCCCTGGCTCCTTGTCCTATGCCATTCTCTTCACTAGTCAGTACCATGCTCTACACCCATTCTCATCCCACTCCAGAATTCTCATCCCAATCTATTTGCCCAACAAGTTCTAATCTCTCCCTCTGGACTTGCCATCCAAGACCCAGTCTCTCTTCCTTCCCTGTGCTGTTAGTCCCAGTCTCCTTGCCCAGCCAGTTCCAGTCTCCCCACCTAGCTGCTCATCCAATCTTTTTCTTTCCTCCCTTTCCCCAGGCTTCCAATTAGGCCCCCTCCATGTTCCCTAGTCACATTGGATCCCAGTCTCCCTCTTGGAGCTCTTTGTCCAATTTCATTGCTTCCCTCTCATCAGCTCCTTGTCTCAGTCTTTTTGCCCAGCCAGTCCTAGTTCTCCCCCAACCTGAAATCTCACTTCCCCTCTTCCTGGCCCCCCAAGTCTCTTGCCCTCTCCCCCAGCCTCCTTGTCTCACTCTATTCCCCCACTATTACTCTCTTGTCCCCTCTGCATTCAAATCAGGCAGCTTCCTCCTCCATGCTGTTTTGGCCCAGCAGTTTGGCATTTAGAACATGGTATAGACAGACTCCCTGTCTGCAGAAGTCCAGAGTAGCAACCCAGGCTGAAGCATGTGCAGTGTAAACAGAATCTTTGGATATTTTAGCTGTTAAACTCACAAGTCTCTGCTGAGCACGTGCAAATTGGGATTTTTCAAAGGGTTACAACTTGGTCAAATTCAAGTGCATTTTCATGGGGATGGTAAAAGTCACATCCCTGATACAAAGGCTACCCCCTGTCAAATTTAAAGCCCCTCCTCTAAGTATGGAGGCACTAGCACTTTTCAATGAAAAGTTCACTAGAATTTTTTAACATGGGCAAAACAACATATATTTCCCACTAGCCTAATTCTTAGACACAGCTGAACTATTTTGGCTGAAAATTCCCTCAAAAAATCATCCTGAGGTAAGCATTCAGCATTGAAAATGTGAGTCCAAATGGGTAAAGTTTGACAAAGTTATAGGCAACTGAAAACAGGGTCTTATAATGGGAAGTATTAGGGAACTTTAATGGTAAGTTATGCTACTAGCCCTGCCTATAATGTAGTCCCTACAAGATTCTAACTTCCTGTTTCCATCCTCATTTGCAATCCTGCCATTTGCAACACACAGTTTTTCTAACCTGTACTTGGTATTTCTCCAAAGAACAAAGTCAATCTCTAATTGCTCATCTTAGTTATTATTCTGTTTTTAATGTTAATTGCATAACTAATAGTATTCCTTTCCTGCTGTCCTACTTGTGAATTGTATCTCCATTTGAAATCAGTTTCTGTGTATAAGTGAAGGACAGTAGTTTGTAGTTTGAACTTTTTAGATTGTTATTCACATACATTAGGTTTGGATGACTCTCACTTCACAATTTGCCTGTAGAATATATCTATCTATTATAAGGTCTATGGCTGGGAAAGATAACAAGAGCCTCATGACAAGTAACTGGAATGCAAAATTTAGTCATTTCATTGACTGTTCGTGAGTATTCAAGTATGACAAATAAAACTGATCTAGTTCAAGACTAACCCCGCTATTGCAAAAATATTATTTACATGCCTAAGAAAAATTGTCTGTTTACTCACAGACTCTGGACAATATTGTATAAAGTATTTCAATTGGATAAGGTATTCTTAATTTTTGTTGTATAATGTTGGCTTATACTATTACAGCTTTATTTAGTTGTGGGTAAGTCATTCCGATGTATTGGGCGTAGTTGGCATATCAGTTTAAGGTTGACTAGCATTCTTTTGGGATGAAAGGTGTTACAGAAATTCAAACAGTTGCTATCTTTCCGTGATTTGGTTCACTAACCCGTTAGCCTCTCTTATAATTGGACTCTTCTGCAACTGTAAGAATAAAATATAGGCTGTATTTCTGTACTAGGTTGCGTACTGTCATTTGTAACTTAACTCACATTAAAAGTCATTTATTTGTTTTTATTATTATTTATGTAGTAGTAGCACATAGACACTCCAACTGAGATCAAGACCCCATCGTGTCAGGGGCTGTACAAATACCTGATGAGTGATAGTGCTTGCCTAAAGGAGGTTACAATGTAGAAAAAACAGACAAACAATAGGAGGGAAAACAGAAGCACAGCCTGGAGAAGTGACTTGCCTGAGGTCACACAACAGATCAGTGGCCATCCTGGAAATAGAACCCATGGTATCTGACACCCAATCTAGTGCCCTATTCACTACACCACACTGCCTTCCTTTCCCATCTTCCATTTAAAATCTTTACTTGGGTTTCAATTCCTGTATGTAGTTAATGTCCCATACTGTAATGCACAAGAAAATGAAATGTTCAGTTTCTGTGCATTGCCAGTGGAAGATTGTATCATTCGTATTGTGCTAAGAGCCACAAAAACTAAATTTCTATAATCCAACTTTGGCTGCTCCATTCTTTTCTCAAATATTTGTATAGCAGTTGGCAGGACATAGCTGTTACTGTAGCTCATATCTGGTAATATGAAACATGAGACATTAAACTGAAGAGATTTCCTGGGTGAATAGTGAAGTATTGTTGGAAACATACTTGTCCTCAAGCTCTTCTGCCATTGATATAGCATGAAGAAGCTTGATTTTCAAATTATGTTCCTGTCACAGGGTCTGCTACTTGGCAGCACCTCCTATTGGCCCACCTGGAGAATTTGCTTGCTACGGTCCACGCCCCACCAGGCAGTCACTCATAAGAACGGCCATACTGGGTCAGACCAAAGGTCCATCTAGCCCAGTATCTTGTCTTCTGACAATGGTCAATGCCAGGTGCCCCAAAGAGAATGAACAGAACAGGTTATCATCAAGTGATCCATCCCCTGTTGCACATTTCCAGCTTCTGGAACTCAGCCTGTTGCCTCCGTCATTCGCTTTGCAGCCTTCTTTTATTGGTCAGGAGCTGGTCATCAAGTCTGTTCTTCATGTTTTAGCCTTCTGGCCAAGTGACCATTGTCCTCCCCTTCTGGGGTATCATCAGAGTCTCTTTCCTTGGAGTCTGATAGTATCCATCTCCACTATGCTGACTGTACCACTATTGCAGCGGCTGGTGGGGGAACCCATGCCTGCCCTTTACACTGGGTTCCAATTTAGGACCCTCAAACTCGCAGTTCATGTCTATCTCTCTCAGACCTTACTGCTCCTTCCCTGGACTGCTTCCTACCCTGCCCTTTCTCAGCCTCCTATTCTCCTCTTTATGTCAGGGAATGTGATTGCAGACTCACCTTACTGCTGCCCCCTGCACTGGTCTATGCTTTATAGAAGCCCCATCTGTTCCCGCCCAGGTGAGCTTCATTCTCAATCAGTCTCATTGCCCCTTAGCTCCCCAGCAGGTGCAGCTTCAGGCTTATTGGACTCTCTTGCCCCTTTAGCCCCATCTGTGCTAGTGTGGGGTTAACGCCCCATCATAGTTCCCTTTTAAAGAATGAAAATTAATGTAAAGATGACCACTTACATCGTATATTGAATACTCTAGTTAATTTCACAACAAGATCAAGGCCACATATTTGTTACATTATGATCACATGATGAGTTGAAGGGAAAAGTACATTTAGTACTGTACAAGTGTGTGAGTTGGGGATCATTTCCTGGCCAACTGGAATGTCTGTTAATGCTTAGTGTCAGAGAATAGTTTTGGTGGTTCCTGTGATGTATTTTTTTCTTTAAAACCACAATTTCTGTAGCAATTACACAGCAGACAGCTTTACTAGTTACCACACAAGCACAGAGATTTTGTTAGCCATCTTTATTCAATTGCTTTTTATCCAGCTAACCACTAAGATAACAGGAAACGGGACAGGTTTTTTGGCCTTATAACTCAAGCAGCTGATGGGGGTTAGAGAGAGGGTGGGCCAGGCTTGTTTACAGGTGAGACCAAATTTAACATGGGACTCTTAGGTTTGCTGCACCTCTGCACATTGGGCCAGGAGGAGAGTGTGCAATCATAGAATATCAGGGTTGGAAGAGACCTCAGGAGTCATCTAGTCCAACCCCCTGCTCAAAGCAGGAACAATACCAACTAAATCATCCAATATATGTGGGGCAGAGAGACTAAGGGATAGGTGCTCAGAGAATAACGTTAAGCCAGTGAAAGTTTATGTAGAACTGCAGCATAGTCTAGTGGATAGGCCACAGGCGTTCTGGGTTCTGTTCCCAGATTGGCCACTGACCTGCTGTGTGACCTTTAGCAAGTTACTTCACCTCTCTGTGCCTCTGTTTCCCTTCCCCGTGGGTGTCTTGTCTAATTAGTTTGTAAACTTTTTCTGGCAGGAGTTTTCTGTGTGTTTGTGCAGTGCCTAGCATCTTCGAGTCTCTGGATTGCAGCTACTGCACAAATAATAGACATGAAGGTAGGCAAAAGCCTAAAGCCAGCTGGGACAACATAAGAGCACGTGTTTTACTGAGGGTTGTTTTATATGATATGCTATTCTTATATGCCTCTGGCTTGATTTTTTTTTCATTATTTGATCTGGTGCATTACTATATAATCTCTGGTCAATTTTTCTTATTTTTAGTTGGTCACTTGGCCAAGAAAAATGTAAGGAATCTGAACTCCTTTCTGAGTGGAGTGTAAGCAATGAATGCTGCAGTACATGATTAGTGAGCAGCTCACTATGAAAGGACTTAGTTTATACGTGATTTTTCACCATTTAATATAAGTATGCATTAAATTTAAGAACATAATATCATTAACCCATGGTTGGAGGGAGAGGGGGAAAAAAAGCTTGGATGCATATACATTAAACCAGCTACAATTCATATGTTTCAAATAGAAAAGAGTTTCAAAATATCATCCCGACCAAGAAAAAATGTCATTTCCATTCTTGAAAGTCACTTATCTGATGCTGCAAAGATAATATTCTAATATATAGGTGATGTTTTTTTCCCTGTGGGAGTCTTAGATGTGTTTCCTCTGTGCAAGCATTCTCTGAGGGTAGAAGCTGCTAAGATCCGCTGATTACCCCTGAGACATAGAAGTCAAGAGATCAGACAATAGAGAAGTTAGCAAGGACCCTTCCTGCACATCTTCCAATCTTTCTTAATGTCAGAGCTTCCAGGAAGTCATAGGAAGAGAGAGAGGGGACTCTTTTTTTTTTTTTTTTTTTTAGATGAAATTCTGAAGCAAACTAGTGTTTTAAGCTCAAAATAAAATTTAGCCCTTTGAAACAGAAACCAAAGATCATCTAGTATGACTTCCTATATAATTATTGTTTGCTGTTGGGTAATGAGGAAGTTGTCTGAGCCTTAGATTCTTTTGAGATTGATCAGTGTAACCTAAATGCATCTGAAACTAATTATGAAGGGTATGTGAAATGTTTACAACAAAACTGAAAATATGAACATGTCCTGTCTTTGATTTCACTACAAGTTTTGTAAAAGGTTTTACAAACCTTTTGAGTGAACCTGGACCATTTTATGACATTGTATTAAAACCATTTGAAATGTGTAGTTGCAGGAAGGGGAAGGGAAGCCATGGGTAAACTTGGTAGCTTCTGCTCAATTTAAGATTTTGAGCTCTTTCAAATATAAACCTCCAAGCAAAACACAGGGACCCTGAACTGGCCACAATGGACTGAAACAGAGGGAAATGTTCACATGAAGCGTCTGTGAAGGGAAATAGCCACATTTCATACAGCTTTGCTAATTACTTCTCCTTCTCCTCTTCTGCACCACGATCATGCCACATCATTTGGAACAGTGACTGACATGATGTTCCGAAGTTTGAAGTCTATTTCTAGAGTCACAAATAGTATTGTGTCTCAGTCTCCATTTACTGAGAAGGTAGGCACATCTACCATCTGATGTGCAGATGCAGTTCAAAGTGGACCATATTTTTTGTGGGAGGGAAAAGTCCCTAGGTTCTTTGGTTGGGTCCTTGATTAAATGTTTGTTCAGAATTTTGGCATTCTTGTACGTTGCTCACTATTGATATTTGGGGGAAAACCCTGAGTCTTCACACACTTGCACTGAAAGCCAAAATGGTTTTCTGGCTGTGAGTCAGAATCTCTGTATGTTGTTTAAATCTTCATGTATTGGGAGATCCTTGTTCTTTTTGATACGGTGGGAATCTTGAAGAATTCACATGTAGTGACAAATTTGGGGTGGGTGGACATGTGCCAGTATGCACAAAGTCATGGTTATGGTGTTGATTTTACTGTGCCCATAATGATCAGTGTGGTAGTATTAAACTGAGAATTGACAAGAGATGTGTGAGAACTGTGTCCCCGGATGGGTAAGCAGTATTCTACGGTACAGTAAACAAGAGTCAGTGAAGAGGAAACTGGATTCCTGGTCAATGTCCCAAGACTGGTAGCTATCAGACTTCTGATCTTTTGCTTTCCAACTACCACACGTGGCCCTAGGGACTGGTGGGAGGGGAACTTGATAGCTGGAGTCATGGCTTTTTCACAGAAAGGGAGGACAGAATTAGAGAGTAGATTGTCCTCTGGATCACAGATGTTTTCACATGGTGCAAGGACCAAAACAGCCTTTGAGCTACTGTCCTTTTAACAGTAGGGGAGTGGGAACGAGGAGCAGAGGACACAAGTACATAAGCATAAGCTGGAAGGTTCAGGGCTTCCTATGTGTTCTTGAGAGCAGTTGCAACAGTAGAAGCAGAGAGAAACCCTGCAAAGAGATAGGGGAAAGAATTATTGATGGGGACATAGTAAAGATGATTTATTTGCAGGGCAGAATTAATGGATTGATTTGACTAATTTGGTTTGCTGGTCTAAGAATCAGTTGTAAATGCCTAGATGGCCTAGATCAATAGGTCCAAATCCAAGCAGGATGGAGTCATTCTTTCTTCTTATACAATACAGTGCCTTCTATTAAGAACATAAGAACGGCCATACTGGGTCAGACCAAAGATCTATATTGCTCAGTATCCTGTCTTCCGACAGTGGCCACAGCCAGGTGCCCCAGAGGGAATGAACAGAACAGATAATCATCAAGTGATCCATCCAGCCTGTTCCCAGCTTCTAGCAAACAGAGGCTAGAGACACCATCCCTGCCCATCCTGGCTAATAGCCATTGATGGACTTATCCTACATGAATTTATCTAGATCTTTTTTGAACCCTGTTATAGTTTTGGTCTTCACAACATCCTCTGGCAAAGAATTCCACAGAGTGACTGTGCGTTGTGTGAAGAAAATGTTTCCTTTTGTTTGTTTTAAACCTGCTGCCTATTAATTTAATGTAGTGACCCCTAGCTCTTGTATTATGAGAAGGAGTAAATAACACTTCTTTACTTTCTCCACACCAGTCATGATTTTATAGACCTCTATCTGAATCCCCTTTAGCTGTCCAAGATGAAAAATCCCAATCTTATTAATCTCTCCTCATACGGAAGCTGTTCCATACCCCAATCATTTTTGTTGCCCTTTTCTGAACCTTTTCCAATTCCAATATACACTTCTACCCCGATATAACGTGACCCGATATAACATGAATTCGGATATAACGCGGAAAAGCAGTGCTCCGGGGGGCGGGGGGCGGGGCTGCGCACTCCAGCGGATCAAAGCAAGTTCGATATAATGCAGTTTCACCTATAACGCGGTAAGATTTGTTGGCTCCCGAGGACAGCGTTATATCGGGGTAGAGGTGTATCTTTTTTTGAGATGGGGAGACCATATCTGCACACAGTATTCAAGATGTGGGTTTGCCATGGATTTATATAGAGGCAATATGATATTTTCTGTCTTATTATCTATGTTTCTTAATGATTCCCAACATTCTCTTCACTTTTTTGACTGCTGCTGCACATTGAGTAGATGTTTTCAGAGAACTATCCACTATCCTCAAGATGTCTCTCTTGAGTAGTAACAGCTAATTTAAACCCCATCATTTTATATGAATAGTTGGGATTATGTTTCCAATGTGCATTACTTTGCATTTATCAATATTGAATTTTATCTATCATTTTTTTGCCCAGTCACCCAGTTTTGTGAGATCCATTTGTAGCTCTTCGCAGTCTGCTTTGGACTTAACTATCTTGAGTAGTTTTGTGTCATCTGCAAATTTTGCCACCTCACTGTTTATACCTTTTTCACCTTGAAAGAGATTTCCTATCCAGATCCTGGCTCACTTTTCACTTTATAAGGCCCATGTGTACAACTATTCTCCTGCACACACACAATTACCATGATCTGGCTGCCTCCAAATCCCTGCTTTATTTTTAAAACGGTTCCTTGCAAAATTATTGATGGTATGGCAACTTTAGGCCTGATACAAGGCCCATTGCAATCAGTGGGAGTCACTGAATTCGGATCAGTCCCTATGTAAATTATCAAATTGAAAACTATATTAAGATGGAGTTAAGGTTGTTGAGAATACCTGTCAGTAATATAGGACAAAATACATTATGGGGATGCTATAATTATCCCAGATACAAACATTAGAAACCAAGGAATTCAGAGTTCAGGTTAAACTTAAAATATTTCATTTCAGAAACATCAAAATGACCTTATTAAACTGTTTAGTTCCAACTTTATCAGTTTGACTTTTATGTTATATTTTATTATTATACTGTACTATAACATACATACAAGTCAAAATGAAACATTATGAAATAAAACATTTCAATAAAGTCTGGGAAAATAGATATGTCCCTGTGAAGTGTTTTGAGTTTGTTGAATAAGTATTTACTACAGAAAAGATCCATAAGTATTGGAAATGTTAAGTATTGGAAATGTGGATAGATGAAGGGCATAAGAGTTACCAATGTTGTGAGAGTGCCCACCAGTGAAAGATTGTCAAATGCAGGTCAAAATTAGGGTTAATTTAATTCTGAATATGGACCTGCATATCCAGGAATCCACTAGCCTTTATCCTGAACTATGATGGAAATTTAACTGGAATATTTAACTTAATACCATATTCAGGAGGAGATATTTTTGTTAAGTTCTTGTTTTGGAGAATATTATAGTTCTTTTGGAAGTGTACTGTGGAAAAATAATATTTGATCATGTAATTAATAGCTAACCTTGACTCTGGCATTTCCTAACATTTAAATACTTGAGTTATGTGCTATATATATCTGTCCTAATAAACTAAATAATCTAATAACTTAAAATAATTAAGTAATTTATCTACTAAAGATTAAAATGTTGAGCACTTTTGAAAGTGGAAGTAAATGTCTGAATTAGTAAAGCATCGTGTGTTTACTTATTACTTATGTGATATAATTTAGGATGGATGAATTGCTTTAGATCAGTGGTCTCCAATCTTTTTAAGCACAAGATGACTTTTTGAATTTAAGTGCAACCCAGGATCAGCCCCACCCCACTCACTCCATTCCCCCCTCCCTCCATCGCTCACTCTCCCTCCCCCACCCTTACTCACTTTTACTGGGCTGGGACAAGGGGTTGTGGTATGGGAGGGGGTGCAGGCTCTGGGCTGGGGCTGAGGGGTTTGAAGTGTGGGAGGGGGCTCTGGGATGAGCCTAGGGCAGGCGGTTGGGGTGCAGGAGGTGGTGAGGGGTGTGAGCTCTGGGAGGGAGTTTGAGTGCAGGAGGGGGCTCTGGGCTGGGGCAGTGGGTTGGGGTGCAGGAGGGGGTTCAGGGTGCAGAAGGGATATGGGTGCTGGCTCCGGAAGGAGGATCAGGCTGGGGCAGGGGGTTGGGGTTCAGGAGGGGGTACAGGGTGCTGGCTCCAGGAGGGGGCTCAGGGTTGGGGGTTGGGGTGCAGGAGGGGTGTGGGTGCCCACTGTGTGGCGCTTACCTCAGGCGGCGGCACAGTGGGGCTAAGGCAGGCTCCCTGCTTGCCCTGGCCCCACGCCACTCCCAGAAGCTGCCGGTATGTTCATGCACTGCGGCCCCTTGGGGTGGGCACATGGCTCCGCGCACTGCCCATCCCTGCAGGCACCACTCCTGCAGCTCCCATGGGCTGTGTTTCCCTGTTCCCAGCCAATGGGAGCTGCAGGGCGGTGCTTGCAGGCAGGAGGGGCGTGCAGAGACCCCACCCTCCCTCCCCCCACGCAGGGATGTTCCGGCCTCTGGGAGCAGTGCGGGGCTAGGGCAGGCAGGTAGCCTGCCTTAGCCCCACTGCGCCACTGGACTTGTAGCGGCCAGAGATTGCTATTGACTGGCAGAGGTTCTGCGATCGACCAGTCGATCACGATCTACCAATTGGTGAGCACTGCTTTAGATAAAGTAAGACCCTGTTTGATCTGTTACTGAAAATCTGAACCAAATTCAACTTTTCCATTTGAGTTTTGCACATTTGTGCATTTTTTTGTGTAATTTAGGACTGGAAATGGAAAAACATTGAACAATTGTCCTCATGTTAAACTTTGATATTGCTAGAGGAACAAGAATGGAAATTTTGTGAAAACCTTTTCTTGTGAGATTTCTAGCCCGATTTCTACACCAAAGAGTTTTGGATAAGCTTCAGTACTAAATTGATGTGTTATAGAGGAATGATTTAAAACAGTTTAGTGGGTTAATACACTAGCCTTTACATCTGATGATCTGCTTTAGTCTAGGACACAAGTGAAGGTTAACTTAGTGGTCTCAATTTAGTCCCTGGCCAACAGTTATGCACTAAATTCACATGCAGTTGGGCCCAATTTGCAGATGAACTGCCAATATCAGGAGTGTGGTAGAACAAGGAATGGAAATGCCAGAGAGATTGAACGGGGAAGAGGTGAGATGTGGAAGGGAAAAGAGATTGTAGTAGAGTGATTTGGGATTTTTTTGACAAAATAATTTTTGGCACAAAATGCCAACTGGGTGAAACTGAAAATGTTGAGGGAAACATATTGGTTTCGGCAAAAGGTGTCTTGGGTCAAGGACAGAATTTCTGGAGAGACAGAGACACACATGGAGAACAACCCTCCCAATTCAAATCAACCTGGATCTCCCAAATCCCAGGTTAGTGCCCTAACCACCAGGCTATTAGTGATTCTGAAGTGGTGGTGTCTCTCTGTGGGTTTCCCCACCCCCCACCCCCCAATGAAGAATTTTGAAAGGTCTGTTTCATTCCACATCAGATTCAATACAAATTTTGAAATCTCAATTTTTTTCATAAAATGGAGTTCTTGTTTTCTGGCTAGCTCTAGATTGTAGTAGGTTGCTTTTACTTTGTATGGAGGCTGCTAAATTGTTTTGTGTTGGATGTGGAACATCCTGATTAGACAAGATGCCAGCACATTGATTTGGGATTTATATAGCCACGACTTGATCACTGGAATGTTTTAAAGTGCCAATTTGGTTTTGAGTTTACAGATTGCATAGTTTCATGGTTTCATGCTTGTCTGCTTCACTACTAAGGTTATTACCATTGTTTTTAGTGTTGTTGTTTGTATACTGGTATAATTACTGGTATTAGGGTGCTAGTGTTTACAATGAAAGAGCTGTGATTAGTTTTCATTCAGTATCTGTATTTATTCAGTGTGACAGTCAATTCTAGTAGGTAATGGACTATAATTCAGATGCCAAACTGTAAATTGATGCAGATAGTAATCCTCCTTTTGTTCTTTTACCAGAGTCTGTTCATCATACCTACCCTATGATGCTCTGCTTTATCCCCAAGGAAACTAATCTGACAATCTTTGCTCTTAGTGCTCCTAAAACTCCTTCCAACAAAAGACTGCTATATCATGGCTATCAATTACTGCTTCACTATCTTCAATAAATAGTAAATACGTCCTTTATCCTCCTTGCATCTTTAACTCTGTCAGAGGTCATTTTAAAGCCATGCAGCCACAGAGGTGTTATGGGGAAGGCATTGTCTAGTAAGTCCTTCTCCTGTTATTTTATTTAACAGGAATAACTTGCACTAGTCTGGACTTCATCATTAATAATACAATGATCACACGACAAAACCATCTGGAAAGGAAGTTGTCTGCAGAGCAACCCTAGCAGATGATACAGCAAGGAGGGAAATCAGTGACTCTGTTTTAGACACTAGTCACTTGCTGGATGTTTCTGCCAAAAGCTCTATGCAGTAGCTTTTCTGTTCTGATTGGCAAATGACTGTTGAGCAACATTCATGGCACCATTTGCAGTTGTGTTTACATTTTGGCGAACACTGGTGGTTCCCATTTGTGGGCCCCTAAAACCTCAAAACTGCACTCCAGATAGCCTTTAAACCATTCTGTGCTGTATTTTAATACTGTAATGAATTTAAAGTACAAGAAGAAAAAGATTCTTGTTGAAAGCAGTGCTTAATGCTTCCAGTATTTTTCTCTTCACTTTCCTTTTCAGGAGCAAGTGGGGGCACCATGAAAATTCGATACTATGAAAGCTGGTGATTTGATGATCACTGTTGACTGCTAGGATGACTTTAAAAAGAAACCAGCTCAAGAAAGGCATAGGCAGGAGATCTGTAGTAAGGGAGGAAGAAAGCAGGTAATGAGGCTGATTCAAGGTTCAAAAGGGTAAACCATAATATAAACTCGCTGTAGCAAGGGCAGGTGACCCTGCTCAGCTATGTGCTAGTTAGTAAAGCTACCGATGAACTATGAGAGCGATCGTGCTAGTCAGAGTTTAATCACATGAAACTATTTCAGTTAATTGGATTGTATTTTGCCTCTTTGCAAATCCTGATTATACAAAGAGGCTATTTAGCAGCAAACACTGGCCATTCTCTAACTTCACAGAAGATTTTTTTTTTTTGGACTTTAATATTGCACTTCATTAAAATAAGTCACCCTGGAGAAGAATTATGCTGCTTAAGTTAGATGGCTTTTTAGGACAGATTGAAAACAATGAAGGCTTCCATTTCTTCAGTTTAAATCAATATTTATTGGTAAAATCCTGCCAAAAAGAGTTTTGTTATACTTTCTAAAGATATGTTGTTAGGAGAAGAACATTGTCACAGGATAATGGTCGTCTGCTGCTACATAAAAGCCAATGCAAAGCAAAAACATTGATTTCAAAGCTGGAGACATTGATTGTGCAATGTTGTTCTCTTACAATGATGTTGTAAGATACTATTCATTTCTGTTAGTCCAAATGAATAATATAGATTTACTCATTTTGTCATCTGGATGTTGATGGGGTAATGATTACTGTCCTATTACTGACTAATTGCATTCTGATTGTGTTACAGAACAGATTTAGTGGGCTGGGTTTTTAAAAGTAGAGTACCAAGACTCCCACTGTGTCCTTCAGACAATTAGGCCAGTTTCTCTGTAAGGCCGATTTTCAAAATATACTGTAATCTTTTCTATCTAATCCATCCTCTATGCAATTTCTAGGTCACCCATTACTGTAGTGTCTGAGTGCCAGATACAGTAATTAAGATTTATATAGAATTGTCCATCATGGACTCTTCTCTTTGCCTTTTCTATGTTCTGCAGCTTTTTGTCTCTTATTTTGCTTTCCTTTCCTAATAGCTTGATTTCTAGCTTCTGATCTCACATCTGCCATGTGTTCAAATGACAGTGTGATCATCCCTTAAGTTGCATGTTATGAAGGGTGCTCATTATGCTTTGTTCTCACTGTTGACCAGAGAAGTTGGAGGTCAGAATAAGGCCCTGCTGTAAACAGAGGATTAGTTTAATAACAGTTTTCCTGACTGCCAAATATGAAATCATTTCTTCCAGATAACTGAATTTTCTTGCCAAAGAAAATGCCCTACCTGCCAGACCTGTCTGTGAATGGACCTAATATTTGGCTGGGTGGGAAATAAACCTATGTTCAGTTCTAGCTATTAGGTTTTCTTCGATTTGCTAGTGGTAGCCATATTGAAATTGGCTCTTTATTTGTAAGTTTAAATGTTTGTAGGATGGGATATGCAAAAGTTCTCAATGTTGGCTTAAACTGGCTCCCACCGAAGTCACTGGTAAAACTCCCATTGACTTCAATGGAAGCAGTATTAGGCCAATGCTGAGAGCTTTTGAAACCCCTGCTGTACTGTGTACTTTGTGTGATGATTGAGGCTATAGTTTCTGTTGCAGAGGCCAGACTTCATCACTTCAGTAGCCATTTATGGGGCAAGTTCTTGTTTGTTTATACTGATGCATTTATTTTTTCTAAACCAGTTGTACAGCACCGTCATGCATACCAGATGTGTTAGGGTCCTTTTTTTATCAGGATGCTCTGAACATATTTTCTTCACATGGACATAAAACAGAATTCCCCTCAAATATCCAAGGGGGGATGTCAGCAGGATTATGAATATTTATGGAAGAAGCAGTCTGTAGATGTAGAGAACCACATTTTGTTAGGCTTGATACCTGCCTGGTCAACATACTTGCTTTACCTGTAAAAAAACTGAGGTTCCTTGATTTCAACAAGCTTCTGACAAATTTAAAACCAAAAAATTCTTAAAATTACTGTGTTGCACTTCCATCTTGTAAATTTTCTGTATAAAACATTAATAGTAAATAAAAAGTCAGATTATAAAATAAGAAAACAAAGCAGTTTATCAACCCCCTGATTATTGTTGAGTTGCACCACTCTGTTGCACTTCTTCAAAGACAGAGAAATGAAATTACCATGTTAAAAATGCTGCCTTTCAACATGGCATCTATAAGTCTACAAAAACTATACCCATGCCAACTCCAGCCCAAGTGCACATCTCTGGGGAGCTGCAGCTGGAGTTTCTGCCAGCACACCATTTGACAGCTTCTAACTGTTGTGGCCTAGTGTAGGTTGTTTGTTACATCGAGCTGTTTCTAATGGGATGATCAATCCTTTCACCCCTGGAAAACTACAGCATACACATTAAAGACCTGATTCAGAAAGGTACTTAAACACATGCCTAATTTTAACATGTGAGTGACCTAATGGCTTTGGTTAGGGTCTGGGCACCCTCATTTAAAAATTGCTTTCCTTCACACACAGCTGCTGTACACTGGCTCCCATACCCAAGCACATTAATTTTTTTTTCTGTCTATGTATCTGTCTCCCACTCTCATCACATTTAGGTTTTCTAAAATCTTATCCAATCTATGGCATTTCTGAGGAATCTCTCACCAGGCAACTCAAGTGTCAAACACAATTAGAAATATCAGAGTCCATGACAGAAAATGGTGTTATTTGTCTCTCCTCCCCTACAAGCAAAGTGCTTGAATTTGTGGGTTTTTTTTATTATTTTCTTTTGTTGTTGTTGTTTATGGGCATTATTTCTGGGGCACACTTCCTCAGAAAAAAGTGTGTGCGTTTGTGCCTTATACTCAGACATCTGTGCAGTGAGACCCCAGCTCAGTTTGGTATCATCTGGGAAGGAGTTCTATAGCTAGGCTCCTGCAACTGCACTGTCAGTAGATAACCCATATCTGACTGTCTGTAGCTGCATTATACCTGGTCAACATGATGCCATGTTTACCATTGCTATTGATCAGTCACTTTTAAGTTATTGATGAACAAAAAACACAAGCCAAACAAAAAACCAACCAAAATCACAACAATCCTCCAAATGGTTTTAAGCTGAAAATATGTTTTTTTCATTCTATTTTAAACATAAATTTTTATAACATTTCCTAGAAACCGTTTACTATTATTTATTATGATTGTGGGACAGCACCGAAGTCCCATCACCATTGTATGAGGCACTATACAAAGAGATGTCCCATAGGTTGAAACATGCATTTCATATGTTTAAGCTAAAAAAAAAAAAGCCTTTCCCCCCAAGATTTGAGAGTGGTATATAATTTGAATCACAGAAGCAGTCAGTGAAGAAATCAACATCTTTACGTTATTAGACTTGAGTGGGGAACCAATGTGGAAAGAGGAAGAGGCATGCGTGCGTGTGATGGAAATCATGAATGACTCAGAAAGTGTTGCAAATATCCTCTTTGTACTCAACAACAATAGGAAATGGATTTCATATACTGAAAACTCTGACAGTTTGTTGTTAACCAGTTGTGCTTCCAGCTCAATAATAGCAACAGCATTCATGAGATTTAACAAATACAACAGACTAATTGTAACAGTTATATCTAGCTCATAAGCAGTTTTTAAGCAGAAATAAATGTGGCCTAATCATTCAAACTCTTGTGCACATATATAACATTAATGTGAATAAAGATATGCATGTGTGTAAGTGTTTGCAGGACCAGGGATTTAGTTTGCAATGCACCTTGGAAAGAACAATTTATTATTATTTAGTGCCTAGAACCCCAGTCAAGACCAGGGCACCACTGTGCTAGACCCTGTAAAAACAAATAAGAAAGAAGAGAGTCCCTGCCCCAGAGAGCTTACAACTTCTGAAGTATCTGAATACACTGAAGCATTCTGATTTATAATAGCGGTGACCTCTGTGATTATAAAGGTCTATGAGTCTAAGTTGACAGCTCATTGAAGATGGCTGCACAGTTTTCAGTGGTAGTCAGAATGAATGAGGTATTAGACTCTATTATCAGAGGATAAAAATTTATACAGAAGATATTAAAATGACATTCTGGAAACAGAAGGTACATCCTATTCCTAACCTTGAATGCTGCATTCAGTTCTGGTCACATTATATCAATGACATGGCAAAAATAGAAAAGATCCAGAGAAGGGCAATAAAAATTATTAGAGGCATAGAGGCTTCCAAGCAAGGAGAAATTTAAAAGGCTAGGATGACCTAGTTAAGGAAGGAGAACATTATAAAAGGATATATGTTTGAGGTATATAAGATAATGAATGGTAAAGAGAAGCCCAATCAGATGATGTTACTTACCCTTCTCACAGTAAAAGAACAACAGGACATTTTTCTGAAATTAAAAGGCAACAAATTTAAAACAGATAAAAAGAAACTTTTTTCATGCAACATTTATTTAATCTATGGAAATTGCTGAGGCAGGATGATTCTGTGGCAATTCGCCTGGTTAGATCATAATAAGGACTAGAGACACATGAAAAAGAAAAGAATTAACTGTTACACTAGCAAGGATAAAAATTACGTACATGAGCTATTAATCTGGATTCAGGGGAAAAACTGAATACCAGCTGGGGACAGGAAAAAGTGCCTGATTCTGGAGTCTTTACATAGGTGAAACTTCCATTGAAACCAATAGAATTTTGCCCAGGTGAGGACTGTATGATCAGGCTCATAATTCCCTCCCCTTACTAGAATATTATACAATTAGTCAAGGACATTTTTTGAGTATGTTGCCTTTCTCTGAAAAATTAAGTACTGGCTGCCGTCTGAAGCAGGGTACTAGACTAAGCAGAAAATTGGCAGTGTGCCCCGAGTTAGTATTCAATGGCATTTGGCTTAACCTATACAGATGAATCCTGGCCCTATTGAAATTAATTAGGGTCTGCCATTGATTTCAATGGGGCTCAGACTTTGCCCAGATCCTGAGGTCAGATCCACAAGGGTGGATACTGATACAGTATACTCCTGTTTATCCTAAACCCTATTATCCAAACCTCTGCATTATCCAGATCCCTTCCATTTATCTCATGCTGGGGGACAAGGAAGGGATTTTGATAATGTGGAGGTTTGGATAATAGAGCAGATACCCCATAGCCAGTACTGTGATGAGCAGGAGGAGGAAGAGGATGAGTCCCCAGGTGCAGGGGAAACCATTGTGGTGCTGAATGGCTTTTGCAATAGTGCAGGGAGCCCTGTGCAGCCCTGCTGTCATGAGAATGAGTGAGCCAAGACAGTGGAGTTGCAGAGGGCTCCCTGTGCTGCTGTGGGGCCAGTGACACTTGATCACTGTAAGTGCAAGGTGCAGAGTTTGGGGAGGCTGTGGTCCTAGTGGACAAGAGCAGAGTCCTGCCTGGCAGTCTCTGCTTTGCCTTGTGCCTGCAGCAACTGGACGTCACCAGGCCTATGGCAGTGCAGGGAGCCCAGTACACGGACTACTTACTAGTATCTTAACGATTGCTCTCTCTCCCAACTCCCAGTTCACTCCTGTCCAAAAATCTTATTATCACAGTGTTGCCTCTCAGGTTCATGGGTTGCAGAACAAATTATTGTGCTATGTGTCAATAGTTCATTTAACTCCCAGTAAAATTTTCTATGTTGTAAACCTTAAATTAAGACTAATGACACTCCTTTTATCACTCTCTGTGCCAGTTAAAACAGTGTTACATCTGGCACAACAGGCCTTGGCTCACAGCAAACTGTTACAAAAACTATAGTGGTAGAGTGCAGCGGCCTAATGCATTGTATTATTACCTGTCAATGTGCTCTTTATAAGAACAAGATTGCTATGCACACTCAGGTGACCTTGATCAGCAGGCAGCAGCTTGTTTGGCCTCATTAGAATGGGGAATCATGTAAATGGTGGGTATAAGGTGAAACTTCTCAGAGTTTAAAATTTTTGAAGGTATCATCATTAACTATTCAGATTGTGAAATGGCTAAGAACCTTTTGCTTCAGATTAGCCACAGAAAGAAAAAAATATAAAGTGACTTTACAAAAAAGATATTGGCAAACAATAATAGGTATCAAAATTGAACTCCCTGAGGATAGGGGGGTCTTTCACAATATCTCCTGTTGAAGCTGTTCTACTATGTAAACATTATTAAATATTAATTGAAGCAGGGGCTAGAACCCAGGTGTCCTCCTTCCTGGATGAGTGCTCCAATCACTGAGTTATATGGTCATATTCTCTCTCTCTCTCTCTCTGACTATTTAAGTATTTTATACAAAGTGGAACTGCTTAAACAATAATTTATTCCCAAGACAATCCTGGTATTACCAATTTTTGCCACCAAAGCTCATTTCATGGATGTCTCAACAATCAGCTCACCTTCTCTCATTTATTTGACTATTGCCACTTCTGCATCCTGCTGAATTTTTGTCTTTAGGGTAGACAGGAGTCACTGCTTCACAAACTGCTGATTTGGCTTGAGGAACCCAGGCAAAATGCTTATGTGGGAGAGCCAAGATTGTTTCATGGGCAAGTGTTTGCAGATGATTTCCTTAATTACTTGCTCCATTATCTTCCCTGGCACGGAAGTTAAACTAACTGGTCTGTAGTTTCCTGGGTTGTTTTTATTTCCCTTTTTGTAGATGGGCACTATGTTTGCCCTTTTCCAGTCTTCTGGAATCTCTCCTGTCTCCCATGATTTTCCAAAGATAATAGCTAGAGGCTCAGATACCTCCTCTGTTAGCCCCTTGAGTATTCTAGGATGCATTTCATCAGGCCCTGGTGACTTGCAGGCATTTAACTTTTCTAAGAGATTTTTAACTTGTTCTTTTTTTATTTTCTCTTCTAAACCTACCCCCTTTCCATTAGCATTCACTATGTTAGGCATTCCTTCAGACTTCTCGGTGAAGACCGAAACAAAGAAGTCATTAAGTATCTCTGCCATTTCCAAGTTTCCTGTTACTGTTTCTCCCTCCTCACTGAGCAGTGGGCCTACCCTGTCTTTGGTCTTCCTCTTGCTTCTGGTTAGAGACAACCGGTAGATGTAAGGTATTCACCCTAACTGTGCAGAACCAGCAGCTGATGTTATTAATCCCTGCAATCCTGGCCTTCAATACTGCATATCAAGGAATAATGTCTCTTCCCAGCCTTGGCCAGATAGCGCCAGACAATTATGCGAAGAGGCTTCATCCCTAATAGTGCGCTCCTTTGTAGAAGCAGTATTTCCAGAGCTGACTTATAAATCAAATTCCATTTCCTCAGTTATCTTTCAGAGGTGGGCCATATACAGGACCATCTTGAATAATCCCTTTCACTGCAAACTTTGGGTATTTGCATACTGGGGGACCCAGATCCAAACCATCTTCTGATTTTGGGGAAAATAAATAAATAAAAACGAGGTTTTGACCTCCTGTTTTGTTTGATGTAGCCAAACCCAACATCTCAATTGCAGGCCCTCTTTAATGACATGGAACAAGTGATCTGAGGGAAATCTAGCCTTACATGTTAATAAAATTGGCCCAAATCTGCAAAAAAGTTGCTCCTAAATACGTGTATCTCTTGTTGACTGCAATGATAGATGCAAGTAACTCTCTCTTGGAATTTGGACCCTTGTTACTTTCCTGGAATACCTGAACTTAATCCAAACCTTTAGCTTTTATTTACAACATTTAACTGAAAAAAAATAGCCCTCTTCTCTCCTTATGGTTTCAGAGGTTTCAGTACTTTGAGAGTCATTTTGCCCCCAGGACCCAGAGATCCAAAGTAGGTATCAGAGATTTCATAAGGAAAAAAATCATCCTTGGTTTGCTTAGACAATGTTCAACCCTCTGATGTTACATAATTCATGCTGTGTGAACTAACATCTTGTCACAGATCTTCCCTGTTACAAGAGCATAACGGATGGGAAACCACCGACTCTACATGTCAAGCTGCTGCCGGAACTATGATAGTAATACCCCTTGTGATATTGTAACTTATGTAGAGGGGAGATGAAAAGAAATGGGGGTTACATTACCACTTACACAATATGTGGTCAATATATACTAGTAAGCAAACAGCAGTGGAAAAACAGCAGGAAACAAATGCCTGTAGTAACAACGGGGGGACATACAAGAGAAAGAAGTAAACAAACATATTTCTGACATGAACTTACAATAAGCAAACAAAGACTGGACTGAAGATATTAAAGAACTTTAAGTTCTAGGACAAATCAGCACAAAACATTCTACCATTTTTTTATTTTGCATAAAATAATTTAAATCTCAAACTGGATAGTAACAGTTGCTGAAGTATGGTAGTCAAAAATAGTATGCTTTATGGCTGCAGCCAAAATCAACTGTTGTTTCCAGATAGCTATTAACTTTTGTTAGAAGCCCATTGAAACAATCAATTTTCAAAGGATTCAGGGCTTGTCTATATGGTACAACAAAGTACACCAGAGGGATGCCATTTGTAAAGCAGAATAACGTGCTGCACTGTAACTGCTGGTGCGTTCCACTTTAACCTTCTTACAGGTAATATTTTATTGTTTTCCATGTATAAAAATCAAAGTGAGATAACTTTTTTTTTATAAATACAAGAACTGTATTGCCACACTGACATATGATACTGTTGACCAAACTAAATAAAGCCTGATTCCAAACAACCCTATGGTTGGGTAAAGTTTGGATTTGGATCTAAACTTTGCACTTCTGGCCTCATCTTTCCCTGGGTGTGCAACATTTACAAGTTTATTGCAACTGGTTAAAAATTTTGCACATCGGTTTTAACAGTCTGTACATGTGACTCATTTATTTTGTTAAATGTAACCCTTATTGACTGCTATTATTATTGACTGAAAAGTTAATATAGGAGGCTATATTAAGGTGCAATTTAAAAGACATATTACAAAAGGCTCCACTTAATGAAAAACTCTAAACTGTAAACTGAGAAGCAAATAAAGTATGAGTGGTTTTAGTCTAAAGAGGTGTAACAATAATGCATAGGATTTATAAAGTAAATATGAGAAAAAATGTCTCTGCCAACAGCAATCTGATCCAACTGACAAGGTTTAACAAAAACCATTTGTGCATCGTGACAGAGGTCAGATTTTAGTTTTGCAAATCTTTAACCTAAACTGGTGATGGTGTGCAGATCTGCATCTCAGTTTCTCTAACCCTGCTCCAAAGTCTGTGATAGGGGATAGGTTCATATAAGCGGCTTTGGATTTGACTCTGTACATCAATGTGCTGTAAATGGAATGGGAAAATCTCCATTAACCTTACAGTTTTTTAAGGGAATTCTACTACTGTGTTCCACAGGTTAGCTGACTTCTGGGCTCAGTGCTTTAGAGAAACTGTCACCAGGAATCAGGATGCTTATTTAGTCTGTATTTAAATTTAAAAAAATTAAAAATAGTCTTTTGGTCAATTTATGAAAATGAAGGGATCTAAAACAACAACAACACTGCAGCTAAAATATCTTCTAAAGCTAGACGTTCAGGAGACTGGTAATAGGGAGAGGATAGATCAACACATCAGTATTTGTAATACTCATGGATTTTAAGGCCAGGAGGGACCATTATGATCATCTAGTCTGACCTCCTGTATAACACAGCAATAGATTTTTCGCCCAGTAATTGCTGCATCAAGCCCAATAACTTGCACTTGAACGTAGTCAAGAAAGACATCCCATCTTGATTTAAAGATTTCATGTGGTGATGAATTTATCATTTCACTTGGTTATCTCTTCCAGTGGTTAATTATTTTTGCTTTTAAAAAGTTGTGCCTTGTTTCCATTTCTTCTTTGCTTTCTGAATGTTTCCTAGTTCTCTACTAATATGCTCCTTCTATCTAAGCACCTGCAAGTTTTGCCCTCTCCCAAACCTCAAGGAAAACCTTAAAAGAAACTATTTTTAGGAATGTAATTAGTCTCATGGAATTTCTAACTGATGAGTAGCCAAAGTCCCAAACAAAAGAGCATAGGAAGGTTAAAAATGGGGAAAATCTTCCACCATTCTCAAACGTATGTAAAGGATTTAAAGGATTTTTTGGCCCAGATCTTCAAAGGTATTTAGATGCCTAACTCCCAATGATTTCAATGGGAATTAGGCACCTCAATATCTTTGAGGGTCTGGGCCTTTGTCACTTCAAAAATGTCCAGTTTTTTGTTGGGTTACTCACCAGAGTCTGGCCACTAACATTGCTATAAGCCATCTGCAAGCTGAAAATCATACTGGGTGTCTGCATTGCAAAAGTCCATCACATTTTTTGCTTTGAAAGTACTTGAGAGTAGGCTTGTTTCCTCAAGTCAGAGGGTCTGAAGAGCATATTGCAAAACATTCTGTATTGCTCAGCCAGTCTATACTATAGATTAATCTGAGACGAGACAGACATAAGCCACACAGTTAAGATCCAGATCTCAACTTTCCCCTAGAGTAACAGCTCTGCGGAAGGCCAAAAACCAGAAGGCAAATATGATTTTTTTAAAAGTCTTACGATTTTTAAGACAAGCTCATGATATTTTTGGGGTGGTGGAGGAGATTCAGGATGTTTGAATTCTTGAAGTTGTTAATGCCGTATTTATTCTGGGACTGATTTCTGTCTAAACAATTAGAGACACAAAAACATGTCTCTCTTTATCCTTTAAATGACAGCAACCAACTCAATCTGCTCTGTTTATTATGCAGGGTGGAGTCTCGTTGTGGTTAGTGGATTCCTGGGACAAAAGCACCTTTGTTTATGAAACAATTACTCAGCTCCTCCAGATTGTTCATGTGTTATAAAAACAAGGTAATCTTTAAGATAATAAAAGGATACATTTAGCTTGCGATAGAATTGACATTCAGAAATGTACGATGTGCATTAATAACTGATATTATGGGTCCAGTTTTCCTCTGGCACTGCATGAACAATAATTTGGTGTGCCTCTTTGATCAGTAGTTTATTATGCAGTATGTAATTTCCTGTAAAAAAATGTTGTCCCTAATAGTAAGAGGTAGGGGTTGTTGGTGCCTAATGACACTGAGTTTTGGTAATGGGTTGTGGAGCTCTGCAGCGTTAGGCAAGACCAAAAACTCTTCAGGTTTTCTGATCCCTTAGACTAGTTCTTACAAATGCTCCAGAAGTGTGTGTAGATGGAGGGGTGCAGAATGGAAGGGACAGAGTGGGAGTTTTATTCAATGCCTGCTCATCTCTGATAAGACCATCATGTCTCTTGCAGAGACAGCCTGTCAGTTACCTGACTCAGATTTTACTTGGGGTCCAGTTGCTGCCACCCAGGGAGCATGTTCTCAAATTGCAAGGTAAACACTCAGAAGTTTGGGACTTCCAGGTTGGGAAAAGAATCTGTTTGTGGGGAAAGTGAACAAATTTTCCATCCTTCAGGGAACACACTCTCCTTCTGTTACATCTGTTTTGTTGTTGCTGTTGTGTGTATGTGCACACCACAGATGTAGCTAACACTATGTAGCTAATACAAATAGTGTATCTTCCCCCTTGTGACAAAGGCTGAACCTCCTCCCCAATAAACATTTGTTTCAGTTGAACCCCAACACCTACCTTACCCCAAATCATTCACATTAACAGAATCTTCATTTTCTCACAAGGTATTTTCTCTCTTTCTTTCTTTTTTTTTTTTTTTGGTGATCAGATGAGAGGAAGTTAATTTTCACTTGAATGATTGGGGATCAAGTGGATGGAATGTACAGCATTGCTGGCGGGACAGCCATCGGTTATCTTGTCAGGCTCCATTGAATCACAGCCGACACTGTTGGAAGTTTAGGAGTGGCTGGTGCTTGTGGCATTCTACTGCAGTCCAGATGGAGGCTTAATGCTAATAGCAGTGAGGTTCTGAATGGGAACTGAGGCCATTCCTGACCTATCCTGCCCCTTCCAGCAGAGTCTTATAGATTGCTGCCATGTGAACCGGATACCTTTCCTATTCATCTCAAGCTCCCCTCCCCACTTATCCTTTCCCTCCATCCCCATGAAAGAGCAATTACTCAAATTAGTTTACACAGATGTGTGTTCTTGAAGCAATAGGAGATTCCTTTGTACCCTATCACATGATTTGGTTAGGTACTTTAAAGATAGGAGTTTCAGTTCAGTTCAGTTTTTTTTTTAAGGGCATCATCTTGGATAAAGAGATAGAGTGGGAAAAAGTGACACATGGCACAATTGGGATTGTCGCACAGTTCAGAGAGGTATTATTTTGTTTATGCCCAGAAAAAAATTGGACTTCTGATATTTTTAATATTCATCATACTGCATAAAAATTACTAGTAAAACAGAATACCCAAGTCTTGAATAGTTTGCTTTATTTCTGAGCTGATTTCACTGCTCCATTAAACAGCTGCTGAAAAGAGTGAGCTGGCCATTTCAAAGTCACCAGATAAATGTTCATTATTTCAGCAGATGGATAATGTTGCATCTGGGTTTCATTCCCATCTCTGCCATGGTCTTTCTGTGTGACCATAGGCTAGCCAAGGGGTAGGCAACCTATGGCACGTGTGCCAAAGGCTGCACGCGAGCTGATTTTCAGTGGCACTCACACTGTCCAGGTCCTGGCCACCGGTCCGGGGGGCTCTGCATTTTAATTTAATTTTAAATGAAGCTTCTTAAACATTTTAAAAACCTTACTTACTTTACATACAACAATGGTTTAGTTATATATTATAGACTTGTAGAAAGTGACCTTCTAAAAACATTAAAATATATTACTGGCACGCGAAACCTTAAATTAGAGTGAATAAATGAAGACACTGTACACCACTTCTGAAAGGTTGCTGACCCCTAGGCTAGCCATTTAGGGCATGTAGTGGGGCGGTTACCCTGCTCCTGGGATAAAAGGAGTGAGAGCAGCTGAGGAAGGCTGGCTAGGTAGCTGGTCACAGGTGGCCCTGATAAGAGGGCTGTGACTAAGGAGCCCAGTGAGTCTCACTCCAGCCTTGGAGCGAGAAGGACCTAGCTGGCTGGGAGAGACAGGGTACCTTTGACATAGCAGTGCTGGGGCAGGGGCAGGCTGAGCTGGGGAGCTCAGGCCTAGCTACCTCCCAGGCTGAGGCCTGACAGGAAGGCCTAAGGAGGTACTGGGGCTCCAGGGAGACAGCTGGGGGCTAGAAAGGCAGCAGTCCAACCCCCTTGCCAATGATGAGTGGCCATTACAGACTGCAGTTTGCCCCAGAGAAAGGGGGCTAGATGACGACTGGCAGTAGCCACTGAGGCAAGGTGGGTGTAGGGGGTTGGGGTTCCCCTGAGGAGGGGAGACCCAGAGTGTGGGGGGCACTGCTATGGGGCAGCGGGGTCCGGGAGGGACACAGGGCCAGAGGTGGTGGAGACAACAGGGCCGATAACCAAGGGAGAGAAACCGGCTAGCAGGAAGTGCACTGAGGCTGGAAAGAGCTAATTCCCGGACTGACCAGCAGGAGGCGCCGTGCTGATGAGTCGGCAACTCTGTTACAGGGCAGAACTTTCAAAAGTGCTTAATGGATTTAAAAGCCCAAGTCCAACTGAAAGTATTGTGCTCCTAAATCAATAAAACGCTTTTGAAAATCACACCCTTGATTGTTCTGTGCCTCTGTTTCCCCACTGTTATAAATGCCTAAAAACAAGGATTTAGGATGGAATTGCTCACATAGTTAAACAATAGCAAAACTCAATCTCACCTTGATTTCCTTTCATTTCTCTTCATCCTTTGCCTCTAAGGATCCTAATACGCCTCAAACAAATGATTATTTTTCTTTTGTGCACAATCATGTTTTCCATTGTTTGAGACGGGTTACTAAGCTACATACTCCACATTTTTCTCATGCTGGGAGGGTGGATTAACATCTTTAGCAGCTTATGTAGCTCACTATTCTTCCTCATTTCTCTGCAGAAATCATGCTTCCAATGGGGAGAGTATTATCGGTTTGGAACTCTGGGTGATTTTTACATTTTAACATACAGTAGTTTCATAGATTACAACCAATGAGGCATATAAAGTATTAGAGATTCAGAAGGTCCCAGACTGGCTTAATTGCTCTGAAAATTAATCAAAGTCAGACTTTATATATAAAAAGATATAAAATGTATGTTCTCTCTTCTTTTCAGTCCCTCTTTATGGCATAGTTCCTTGTGCCACTAAAAAGGATGCTTGATATTTCAGAGCAAAGAGAAGAAATGTAAAACAGGGTGGTTCGTGCTGCTTATTCTCAGTGGAGATAGAGATACAGAAGTAAACAATTTTTCAGGTAAGTCTTGTACATGTTCTCATTTCATACATGGTAGTATCCTTAAAATAAATATTAGTTTCCCGCTATCCATATGGTTTTATTTTAAAAGGATATGAGAGTCTCAACTCTTCACCTTCAGTGTTTATATCTCCCAACATCAGTGACAGAGGACCTGGGTCTGTCTTTCCAGGAAATATCAGTTATAGCCAGAATAGGCTTATGATTTAATACAGTATATTCAGAATCAGGGCCATCCTTAGGATTTATGGGGCCCTATACAGTATTATTAAACTGGTGCCCCTATGCCTGACGGCAGCCCGGGCTCGCATATGCATTTTAGATAAGGATGGTCTTTTGAAGGATTTATTTATAAAACTATATGTCTGAAGCATGCAAGCATTTAAGGCTAAAGATGAATACTCAGATTGTGCATCTAAAAATCTATGCAAGGATTTTTTAGAGATGTGATTTTATAATCTTCAGCAACACACTAATGAAATATTTTGAAAGCAAATTTTAAACTAAGGTCCTGTAGACTAACATGTTCTGAGTAAATATTACAGTAATACCCAACTGTTTTTGTCAGTAAATTCCGAAACTGACAGTGTATATCTGGGGGTTGGCAAATGCCAGTTAAATGGCTTCATTACCACTTGAATGGGTCTTTAACAGTTTCAATGTTGAGCTAATAGGTCTGGCAGGCTGGAAGGCTTTTTCACTTTTAAGTACTAGATCCCCTCCTGGAGCAAAACACGCCAGGCTGCAGCAGCCAGCTGTGGTGGGAGCCTGCAGAAAGGGTCAGAACAGGGCTAGGAAGAGTTGTGTGGGAGGGTAGACACTAAGACTCAGGGTGCCCCAAATTTTTGGGTGCCCTACGCAGCCACGTATGCTGCATATGCCTAAGGGCAGGGCCCTGTTCAGAATAAATATGAATAAAACCACTCCACAATTATATTTGCACGCATGCAGAGTAGAATACAAGTGCTTTCAGAAACTGTTTTAATTTCATACATAGGTAAGACGAGATTATTTTTACTGATTGTGAATTTTACCGCATAGATCCTAAGCCTTAGCAGTCAAGATTTCCAAATAGGTAAGCTACCTACGCAGCCCCTTTTCCCCTTTATAACCATTACACACACACACACAGAGTATATTCCATGAGAATTGTCTGCATGCATGTACAATATAAATCAATTTCCAAAATATTATAAAAGAGAAAAACAATGGACATTTTTTATCTTGTAATTCCTTAATATCAACTCATAGCTTGATTCCTCGCTGAGTTTTGAATTCATATACACAAATACTAAGCGGGTGTAAAATGAACCACTCTTTCTATATTATATAATTATGAGATTAAAATTCCACGTGTCCATGTCTTTGTTGCAGGAACTCAGTGTTATTTAGTGGAATTCACCTTAGAAGTCATTAATTCCTCTGCAGGACATGTGAAAATGTAAAGCTCCAGATCTGTACCACACTCTACTTGGAATCTACGACTATCTTAGAGAAGAGTAGGCAGGTGTTGTCTTATTTGTTCAGGAGGAACTTGCTCAGTGCAGCTTTTCTATTACAAAATTGCCACGAGCCAGTTTCATCACAGGAGTATACTTGAAAGTGTCCAGAGTTTGCAATGAATTCAATCCTGAAGGGATCCAGTGATGGTGGAATATGGTGTGTTACAGCCCCAGGCTATCTTTCCAAACCTGACTTTGTTCTTGGCCATCATTATTTGTATAGTTTCATTTCAGTTTCTGGTGGACAGCAGTCCACATCATAAAACCACCTCTAAAACCAAAGTATCAGCAGAAAGGCCAAAGACTGAATCTGAATGTAGGATTGTTAGAGGTGGTCTAGAGAACGCAGTTGGGTCCCACGAGGTGGAGAGTGAAGAATCCTGAACGTTCACTGCTTATGCTTTCATAGTCCTTTGGCTAGTAAACTTAATTCTCTAGGGCTGTTAATACAGCTCCATTCATAAGAACAAATGTCTGTCTGTCTTTCTTGATTCTCAACTTCAGGCCTGTCAGGCTCAAGTGAATGAGTTAGGGATCTTCAACAGGAGTTAGGGAGAAGGAACAGAACATCAGACAATCAGTAGAGTCATTGACTTACTTAAAGGAGAAAAAGTGAATGGATTTACATTCTCCATATCCAAAGGACACATATTGAAGTGGCTGAGTATGTGAGGGAGATTCCCAAACCTGAGCCATTCTTTTTAGGTGACGGATCTGAGGAAGTGTCCCAGATTGAGTTATCATTAGAGGAGGTTTTGGAACAAATTGATAAATTAAACAGCAATAAGTCACCAGGACTAGATGGTATTCACCCAAGAGTTCTGAAGGAACTCTAATGTGAAATTGCAGAACTACTATCTGTAGTCTGTAACGTATCATTTAAATCCGCTTATGTACCAGACGACTGGAGGATAGCTAATGTGATGCCAATTTTTAAAAAGGGCCCCAGAGGTGATCCCAGCAATTATAGACCCATAAACCTGACTTCAGTACCGGGCAAACTGGTTAAAACTAGAGTAAAGAACAATATTGTCAGACATATAGATGAACATAATTTGTTGAGGAAGGGTCAACATGGTTTTAGTAAAGGGAAATTATGCCTCACCAATCTATTAGAAATCTTTGAGGGGGTCAACAAGCATGTGGACCAAGGGGATCCAGTGGATATAGTGTACTTAGATTTTCAGAAAGCCTTTGACAAGGTCCCTCATCAAAGGCTCTTACGCAAAGTAAGCTGCCATGGGATAAGAGGGAAGGTACTCTCATGGATTGGTAACTGGTTAAAAGATAGGAAACAAAGGGTAGGTATAAATGGTCAGTTTTCAGAACAGAGAGAGGTAAATAGTGGTGTGCCCCAGGGGTCTGTTCTGGGACCAGTCCTATTCAACATGTTCATAAACGATCTGGAAAAAGGGGTAAACAGTGAGGTGGCAAAATTTGCAGGTGATACAAAATTACTAAAGATAGTTAAAACCCAGGCAGACTGCGAAGAGCTACAAAAGGATCTCTCAAAACTGGGTGACTGGGCAACAAAATGGCAGATGAAATTCAATGTTGATAAATGCAAAGTAATGCACATTGGAAAACATAATCCCAACTATACATATAAAATGATGGGGTCTAAATTAGCTGTTACCACTCAAGAAAAAGATCTTGGAGTCATTGTGGATAGTTCTCTGAAAACATCCACTCAATGTGCAGTAGAAAGTCAAAAAAGCTAACAGAATGCTGGGAATAATTAAGAAAGGGATAGATAATAAGACAGAAAATATCATATTGCCTCTATATAAATCCATGGTACGCCCACATCTTGAATACTGTGTGCGGATGTGGTCACCCCATCTCAAAAAAGATGTATTGGACTTGTAAAAGGTTCAGAAAAGGGCAACAAAAATGATTAGGGATATGGAACGGCTTCCGTATGAGGAGAGATTAATAAGACTGGGACTGTTCAACTTGGAAAGGGGAGATATGATTGAGGTCTATAAAATCATCAGTGGTGTAGAAAAAGTAGATAAAGAAGTGTTGTTTACTACTTCTCATAACGAACTAGGGGTAACCAAATTAAATTAATAGGCAGCTGGTTTAAAACAAACAAAAGGAGGTATTTCTTCACACAACGCACAGTCAACCCGTGGAACTCCTTGCCAGAGGATGGTGTGAAGGCCAAGACCATAACAGGGTTTAAAAAAAGAACTCGATAAATTCATGGAGGATAGGTTCATCAATGGCTATTAATCTATTAGATGGTGTCCCTAGCCTGTGTTTGCCAGAGGCTGGGAATGGGTGACTGGGGATGGATCACTTGATGATTACCTGTTCTGTTCATTCCCTCTGGGGCACCTGGTATTGGCCACTGTTGGAAGACAGGATACTGGTCTAGATGGACCCTTGGTCTGACCCAGTAGGGCCATTCTTATGTGAAGGATATTTAGCCAATAGGATTGCATCCTTTCCAATTAATTGTTTCTCCCTGAGTAGCATCTAGTCATTTCTTGAATGACCCCAGTTTCTTTTCACTCTTTCTGCTATGTTTTCCCTACATTAGCTGTCCACATAGTGCTTGTCTGTTTCATTATTAACAGCTGGTGTTAACATCCATGTAACCTTTTCCCTGCTTGCTGTCGTGTTAGTCAGACTTTTTTTGACCTTCTGCCCTGAGTTATCCAGGAGGAAAATGTCAATGAACAAACTTGTAGCCTGTTTTGGTGCCCCTTCAAGAATGCTGTTGATATTTTTTTCACCCCTGGTAATTTATAGCTACTGTCTCCCTTGAAAGTGCAGAGCACAAAGGTGAGCCTATAATTATGGCTGAAGGCAGATCCCTGAAATGTTGAGCTGTGTCCTAGTGCTGTGCATCAGAATTTCAAATGAGGCAAACCCAGCTGTAGGAGAAGCAAAACAGCAGTAAAATTACAGCACCAAAGAAATGCAAACAACAAACCTTTCTTCAGACAACAGTTCAGGGGATGGCAGCTAGAACTTGGTTTGCGGCATCCTATAAGCTCAACTGGATGATTAAATTTTGTTCTTTTCAGTTGGAAGTTGAAATCATTTCTTAACGATCGTCAGTCCTTCCTATAAGATTGCTGTCAGCCTGCTTGGAATTCAAGATCAGAATAATAATTTGGGGCTTATAAGAGCTCTGCTGGACATTGTTACTTTCCTAATGCTTCCCCTGAGCCCTGCTTTGAAATCTTTCAAGAGTTTTTCGTAGACAGGAAAATGGAGAGAGATACTTGTTTTGCTGTTCTAGTAATCCCCAGGTAAAAGTGAGGTTATGAGAGTCCTAGGTTTCCATCTGGTCATATTCTGTTCCCATGGGCTTCTCCTACTGCCCCTTTCCAACCAACATTTAATTATAGTGAATAATACTGGATATCATGGTGTATCATGGCTAGACACCACAGTGCATAAACAGAGCTTCAAATGGAAACATTTTTAGTGTGATCCAAAACTAATTGAAATCAATGGGCATCTTTCCATTGACTTAATTGGAGTTTGGATCAGGCCCTACATGCTTTGTCAGGGGTTTGATGCTTGATCAGTCTCCCTATGAAGGGAGAGGATCTTAGAATGGCTGTTATGATGGGGGTATGTGAAGAATAAGAATGGTCAGGGCAGGGGCATTGAGTTAGTTGACATGAAATCTGATTTGATTTCATTTTTGATTTAGAAAAAGAACAACATTGCAGGAAAGAAGATGAAATCTTAAATATCTCCCACTGTGTTGTCATTTTTGCCAGATTGATTTAACACAGCATTGTCACAAAAACAACAAAAGCAGGCCAAATTATAGAAAAAAAAAAAGTTTAGCAGTAACTCAGTAAATGTAACAGAAACAGATATGGTATTGTATAAAGAACTTACGATCAACATCAGGAACTTTTAAAAGGTGCTTAAAGTTGTATTTATAATATATAATAAATACTGCTGTCCTTAGTTTTGTGTCTGCAGACAAATACACTAGGAGCTCTTAAAGGACCAGATATTCAAAGTTGAATGTTCTTAGTTGTGCACAGACTTTTGCATATGCTTATGTTATGTATACAAATACAAGATTTCTCTGCCTCTGTGAGAATCCACCCCCCTTTTTGAAGAGAGCTACCGCATCCCTCTCTGAGATTACTTTTTATTCCAAGTTTATACAGATACATCTGAAGAGCAATATTTTTCCACAGTGTATCCCATTTAGAGATGCTCAGGAATTTTCCATTGAAATCATTCTTCTATGGAAAATGCAGTTTTCACAATCTCAATTTTTTCAACTTTCCATTGGGAAAATTTAAAGGAAATATTTTATTTTGGGTCAGGTGGCTCAGAGGATGCACAGTAGGCTGTTTCAGAATAACTGGCCCACAGGGAAAAGTTTTTTATCCACCAATTAACTATTCATATATTTATTATTATTACTATGATTTATTATGCATATTTTGGTAATGTCCAAAGACTCCATCTGGGATCAGGGCCTCACTGAACTTGACACTGTACAAAAACTCATGAATATATAGGGTCAGCCCCAAAGAGCTTACAGTTTTAAGACAACAGGAGTGGGATATAAGATTCAAGCAAAGTGATGAGGGTGGCGATCAGCATGAGGTCTGCTTGCTCCATGGCTTTTCTTTGTTTGCTTGCTTTAAATATAAACTGTCCCTGAGTGCCTATCTAACTAGACAACATCAATGCCTGCTGCCGTGGTGGTTGTCTCAATCTCTCACCCAAGGGGCTGGCTCCCAGAGGAGGTGGAGGTGCATCTTAAACCTTCAAGGAGGCTCTCTAGAGGCTGGGATCCTGCAGGAGGTTTAGTAGAATCGGAAAGAGGGGTCATTGGGTTGCGAGTCCCTGCAGATGTCTTGATCCACTCAGAGAGCAGAGACTCAAAGCTTCAGTTCAAATTCCAGGCTCTGGACCAGATCCTCAGCTGGTGTAAATAGGCATAATTCCATTGTTGTCTATGGAACTTTGCTGATTTACATCAGTTGAAGACCTGTTCTTCTTATATCACAGGCATCAACTGTTATTCTAAACACAATAGTTTTTCATATGGAAACTAATCTGCCAACCTATCATTAACAACCATGCCATTTCTGTGTGGGCTCTCCCAGGGAGTTTTTCACTAAGCTCTGCAATTCTCAGGTTCCAAAAGCAGAAAAAGCAAATAAAAAGTTTTTATAAGTTTTGACACACAAAATAACTATGCCTGTGTAGGCTGGGAAGGGTTGAAGGGAAGGCTTTGTCTAGGCAGGGCTGGCTTTAGGCACTGCGGGGCCCGATTCGAAAGAGCTGCCGCCGAAGACAGCGGCGGGACTTCGGCGGCAGCTCAATTGGCTGCTGGTGCCTTCGGCAGCATGTCGGCGGAGGGTCCTTCTTCCGCGGCAGCGATCGAGCTGCCACCAAAGACAGCGGCGGGACTTCGGCTGCAGCTATATTGGCTGCCGGTGCCTTCAGCGGCACAGCAGCGGAGGGTTCTTAGGGATGTTGCGGGGCCCTCTTAGGGGCACGGGGCCCGATTTGGGGGAATCAGGTGAATCACCCTAAAGCTGGCCCTGTGTCTAGGGATTTTTTCTTCCTTGCCTGTGGCAAAAATTCCAGTGATGCTGTGGCCAAAAGGACCAATGCAATCCTTGGATGCATGAACAGGAAAATCTTGAGTAGGAGTAGAGAGGTTATTGTACCACTATATTTGGCACTGGTGCAGCCATTGCTGGAATACTGTATCCAGTTCTGGTGTCTACAATTCAAGAAGGATGTTGATAAATTGGAAAGAGTTCAGAGAAGAGCTATGAGAATGATTAAAGGAGTAGAAATCCTGCCTTAGCGTGTTATGAACTCAATCTATTTTGTTTAACAAAGACACGGTTAAGGAGTGAATTGATTGCAGTCTATAAGTACCCTCGTGGGGACAAATATTTAAGAATGACTCCTCAGTCTAGCAGAGAAAGATATAACATGATCCAATTGCTTGAAGTTGAAGCTAGACAGACAGGAAATAAGGCATAAATTTTTAAGTGAGAATAATTAGCCATAGGAACTATTTACCAGGAGTCGCGGTGGATTCTCCATCACTGGCAATTTTTTAATCAAGTTTGGATATTTTTCTAACAGATATATTCTAGGAATTATTTTGGGGAAGTTCTGTGGTCAGTGTTATACAGGAGGTCAGACTAGATGATCACAATGGCCCCTTCTGGCTTTGGAATGTATGAATCTATGAATATTAACTCTCCAAAGTGTGTAAAATATTCTGAGCCCCTCAGATGAAAGACACTACATAGGTACAACATGTTACAGGATGTTACACATTACATCCTTCAATGGCGGCTGAAGGGTGGTCATCGTTTTTCAGAGACTTCCCTGAAGAAGTGCCCTCTTTCAAAATGGCTTGTCATGTCTTGTTCTCAGTGGGACTGAGGCCATAGGCTGCCTTCAGTTAAGATATCCTTCTCAAAATGGCCATCATCTCCCATCGTTCTCAATAGGACTGAGGCCGTAGACTCAAAGGCTTCAGCCATGGTGAATTACTGACTGAAATTTTGTTGCAAGAGCGAGGTGTTCCTATAACTGTGCTCTGTCCCTGTGAAACATCATAGACAGATGGAATGTGCATTGTACTTCACTTAGCTCCAACAGCCTCTTATTCCTTTTCTCCTCCAAGCTTACTGTGTTTGTGAAATATATATATATATGTTACACTGTGTTTTCACATCCATCTTCAATCAAAAACACACATCACATCAGAGGCACTCACACCACATAACTCTGCACTGGAGTTATTTGCACTGTACTCTAGAGTCTAGACCATACCAAAAGTGGCTGCTTAGGTCCCTCGTGTAGTTACAATCAAACTGAAGGAGCTCACGGGCAATGCAGAAGTTGATAAAATTTGCCCATTATGTGTGCACCTTACTGAGTTCAGACAAACCTGAAATTCAAAGTAAAATGGAAGGGATGGTGAAATCACATGAAATGGAAGGGATGGTGAAATCACATGAAATGGACCTGACAGTCTGATTTGTCAAATCCCATGAGCACCAAATCCAGAAGGGCTCATACAGGTCCTCTGTCCACTTGTGTTGATAAGCAGAGGACTTCAGACCGGTAAGATGATCAGTCCAGCCTTTCAGCAGTATCAGCCCCACTCTAAAAAAGGAAAGTAATATAACTCTTTCCTGCCTCTTAAACTGCCATTAAAGTCCTGTAGGTGGAGATGGTGCTAAAAGTAGGAAGCAAAATACAGGGATGCTCCTCCAGTGCTGCAGCACAGATCTGAGCTAGGGATCCCAGCGCAAAGGGTAGGGGGTATGTGGGGAATAGGAATAACCTCTGCAGGAAAGGTCTGATCAGAGTCAATGAATTATCTTTCTTTCTCTATCCCCCACCTCTTTTCCCCTCCCCCCCATCTTCTTTCAGTCATTTAATCTTTCTTCCTTGTTTGTGTGAAGCAGTAAGAAATGTTCATGTCCTCTGGTCAGGCATGCTGCTGGCATTCGGCACCTGCTGAGGTGGAAGTTCACTCTGACTGCTGTGTAAATATAAAATGCAAACACTTAAAACAGTCAAAGAACTGCAGTAATGGAGAAAGCCATTTTTATACCCCACCAAAACTTTGTTCCGCTGGAAATTCTTTTTTTTTCCCTGCTGCAAAGTCGCACCCCATTATTTTCCTGATAGGGAATATTTTTATTTTAGGTTGTCAATTCATATGAATACATTAGGAAAGTAAATTCCTATACAAGGCCATGTATTAGATCTGCACTGCCTGGTGGTCTCTTCCAGTCATGTTTGTGTCGCCACTAACCCAGACAAATATCTATCTTTAAAGTTACAGAACTGGATTCAGCCTTGGCTTTTATTGAAGTCACTGTAGGCCTCCAGCATCATAGAATCATAGAATATCAGGGTTGGAAGGGACCTCAGGAGTCATCTAGTCCAACCCCCTGCTCAAAGCAGGACCAATTCCCAACTAAATCATCTCAGCCAGGGCTTTGTCAAGCCTGACCTTAAAAACCTCTAAGGAAGGAGATTCCACCACCTCCCTAGGTAACCCATTCCAGTGCTTCACCACCCACCTAGTGAAAAAGTTTTTCCTATTATCCAACCTAAACCTTCCCCACTGCAACTTGAGACCATTACTCCTTGTTCTGTCATCTGGTACCACTGAGAACAGTCTAGATCCATCCTCTTTGGAACCCCTTTTCAGGTAGTTGAAAGCAGCTATCAAATCCCCCCTCATTCTTCTCTTCTGCAGACTAAACAATCCCAGTTCCCTCAGCCTCTCCTCATAAGTCATGTGCTCCAGCCCCCTAATCGTTTTTGTTGCCCTCCGCTGGACTCTTTCCAATTTGTCCACATCCTCCTTGTAGTGTGGAGCCCAAAACTGGACACAGTACTCCAGATGAGGCCAAACCAATGTCCAATAGAGGGGAATGATCACGTCAAAAGATCTGTTCAGAACCCTTAAATGGTGTTGCTGGCTTTCCAGTGCAAAATCACTCCCCGTCTAAACTTCCAAGCAGCCATTTTCCCTCCTCACCTGTGCAGACACGCTATTGGTCTCTTTTCCTGGTCAAAAAAGTAACAGTTGTTCCCAGCCAGTCAAAAATACACGTTAAGATAATTTCATCATCCCCAGGTTACTGGGCCAGTCTTCTTGTTAGGAAGAAAGATTAAAAGAACTAAATATGCATTAGGAAAGTCACTGTTAGTTGATTTTGACAAGGAAGGTGCTCAGGTACCACAGGGATGAACAGTGGCTAAGGTGAGTGAAGAATAAGCATAGGCTTGTGCCATGAGATTTCTTTGGATGTTTTTGGGTGATGTGGAGGGATGAAGAAACAATCAGTTGTTTAATCTATTACCGTTACTCTAAGGGAGTGGGGGGATGAGTGTTATGCCAGTCGTGTACATTTTTAGGTGTGTACTGTATTCTTGGTTTTGCTGCTTCCCTTGCCTCTTTCACTTTGCCCTTCCTATCCATGTATTTATCTACCTATGAGTTTTATACTGCTGTACATCACTATGGTATCTGAGCACCTTTTCATGTAAAATCAGCTAGCAATCATGATGTCCCTAATGGACTTCATGGAGTCTCTGGATCTTCTCCCTTTTACAGCTCACTTTGGGTCCCCCTACCCCACTGTCCCTGCCCCTTTATCTTTGAACTTTCATCCCTGTAACCCAAGCCTCCACCATGCCACCATTTCCTCCTTACAGTTACTTATTTTGAATGCACTTGTAGTCCTCTTCTAGGGAAGGGCTGCCCTAGTCATTCCCTCAGAGAAGTATTAGGCCTGGTCTACACTAACCCCCCCACTTCGGACTAAGGTACACAAATTCAGCTACGTTAATAACGTAGCTGAATTCGAAGTACCTTAGTCCGAACTTACCGCGGTCCAGACGCGGCAGGAAGGCTCCCCCGTCGATGCTGCGTACTCCGCTCGCCGAGCTGGAGTACCAGCGTCGACGGCGAGCACTTCCGGGATCGATCCGGGGCACTTCCGGGATCGATCCGGGATCGATTTATCGCGTCTTAACCAGACGCGATAAATCGAACTCAGAAAACCGATTGCTTACATCCGGACCCGGATGTAAGTGAAGACGTACCCTTAAACTAGACAACAGATTGTCTTCCTCAATTCTTGTCCCTTTGCCTCCTCTCAAAGTCAAAATAAAAGTCCTGACAGTAGCAAAATGCATGTTAAACACTACTGTTCAATCACAACAATAGCAGTCCATTCCCCTCTCTGAATTTGAACATTGTCTTAAATTCTAAACACCTAATTCTTCCCAGATTTATATCCTGTGCAGTGCCATTGAAGTTTATAGGGTTTCTTAATGTCTGACGTATCCCAGAAGCAGCACCGACAAATGTCCTGCTAATCAATTATTGCAAACTCTTTGCATTATTAATTGTTCTCACACTCTGAAAAACAGACAAATGTGCATAATCCTAATTTCTAGTTCCCCCTATAATTTAACTATTGTTCAGTGATGTTTCACTGAAGACAGATTTTTCAAAAGTCTTTTTAAAAATCTATTTTTTTTTTTACATGACAGCCGTACTTTCAGCTATGTCTATGATTTTGTCAAACATAGGGGAAGGTCAGAACATCATATAAAATAGATCATCTTCCTTCTAGCGACACTCCAGCAAAGTAGAGAAGTAGATCAATAAAGCATGTTGAAACCATTATAATCCAGATTCTGAAAATTCCTCTTAGCAGTACTTGGAGACATGAACAGAAAATGTGTTTTCTTTTAAGGGTGACCAACTGCAGTGCTACTGTCACTCAGACACTGAGAGCCCTCTTTGCATGCAGATGTCATGCTCAGTTTGGTAGTATGCCATATAGGTGGCACTTTTGTTTAGTTACCTATTGTAAATAGGCAGATAAAATGATAACTCTGCCAAAACGTTGATCATTTTTCAAATTAACTAAACCTCTTTGAACGGTTGGAAATATTTGAGACTCCCACATCCAGGTACTCACTAACCAACTCAGATGGGGAGGAGGGTCAAATAATCTCATCTCCACCCCCCTATTGATATCTGAGGATGAGCAGAAATTCTGAGATAATCAATGATTAGAAAAATAGAATTCCTTATTCTTAATTGCACAAAAGATGAGCAAAATCCACCCTGCTCTCTAGCATTGCAGTCCACAGAAATATTTAATTTTTGATTAGACATGGCATAATGCCCACTATTCATAAAGATCACAGGTGCTACCATTATACAAGTGTCAGCTAGCCAATTGATTTATGTATACAAATTTCTTAGGCCAAGATCATGAAATTAAGGCAGCAGCAAAGAAAGACCAAAGGTTAATGTGATTTTTTTTTAAATTACATTTTGTATCAGAAAGATGAATGCATTAAACTAGTTATAAAATCAGTGGCATGTGGTTCATATTTTTGAAACTACATCTTAGGGTGATCATTTACATTTCAAGGAAATAAAGGACAACTGGCTGCAAATACAGGACAAAGCTTATTTTTTAGGACAACTGCCCCACAATGTTTTATAAATTGTAAAAAATGATACATTTGTAACACAATATATAATCCTTTATAGGATTATTCCTTCAAAATTTACAGATATCAGTTTTAAGACAAAATATATGGCTCTTAGTGTCTCAAAAGCAACCATCAGAGAACTTGGAGAATCACTAGAAGAAATAAGTCTTTATCTTTCTCGGGAGCAAGAATTTCCTGCAACATCAAAAAATCTAAGGAGAAAAAAACAACTCAAAGCATCAAACATGGTAAGACGACGATGATGGGCACTGAAGTCCAGAGGAGAGCAACAAAAATGATTAAAGGTCCAGAAAACATGACCTCTGAGGAAAGATTAAAGAAACTGGGTTTGCTTAGTCTGGAGAAAAGAAGACTGACGGGGAACATGATAACAGTTTTGAAGTACATAAAAGGTTGTTACAAGGAGGAGAGAGAAAATTGTTCTCATTAACCAGGACAAGAAGCAATGGGTTTAAATTGCAGCAAGGGAGTTTGAGGTTGGACATTAGGAAAAATTTCCTAACTATGAGGGTGGCTAAGCACTGGAATAAATTGCCTAGGGAAGTTGTGAAGTCTGTGTCATTGGAGGTTTTCAAGAGCAGGTTGGACAATCACCTGTCAGGGATGATCTAGATAATACTTAGTCCTGCCTTGAGTGCCAGGGACTGGAGTAGAAGACCTCTTGAGGTCCCTTCCAGTCCTATGATTCTATGATTCTATATTTAGGCTTTAAAGATGCCATCAACATGACTTCCACATCAAGTGATATGATAGATGGCATCTGGGAAGAGAAAAAGATGGCGGCCAGAGAAACATTACACAGAATAATAACGAAAGAAGCCAAATCTAGCCACATGACACGGAGAAGCTTGAATAGACCAGCACAAGATCAAAATAAATGGTTGAAACTGGTAGACATCCTATACCCCTGACAGGGCAGGAGGATGAAGAACGAAGAAGAAAAAAGAAAATTCTCTAGCCCTGATTATCTTCTCCTATTTTTCTTTGCCCCAGTACTTTTGTCACAGATAAGGTTGTTTAGGCATTCCTCTTATCTATAAAGATTAGTTTATCCAATCAGAGAACAGCAACAATACCATATGACTTAGGTGATAAATCACACAATTGCAAATATTGAATTCTTGAAGAATAAGTCATAGAAAACAATTTGCTAGCAATCAATAGGCTGAAATTTGTTCTCACAAAACATTAGTTGAAAAATTATGAATTGTGAACAAATTCATGAAAATCTGGGTTCAGCAGATACTTATGGATTTTATTGCCCTGGTCTCTAGCTCATATAATCTGTGCTTTGGAAGGAGTATTTTCATTTTCCTGTGGAAGACTGGAGAGAGGGAAGTATGCTAGAGATAGATGTTCAAACTGCTATATGTGGCTATGTGAAAATTATGGCTTTGGTTCCTGAGCTGAAATTGTCTCCTTGGGAAATAAGGAGCCCTAAAAGTTTGTAATACTGGCTGCCTAGTTATATAGAACGCGTTAAACATTCAGCAAATTTCATTTGTTAGGAATCTACTGCATGTCTAAATATATTAAAAATAACAAAACAAGTAACTAATGGCCTGACTTTGAAATAAAGATGTAGTCCTACAGCAGTTTTATTGGTACAATTTATGATTTATTACTAACACCTTATAATTTTTCTAGTCCAAAATGTTTTGCGAAGCACAGACATTTTGGGTAACGTGCTTTGTAATGTGTATGTTAGTTTTTACAGGATACTCCTAGTAATTTGAGATATAAAAGACCTATCAAGTCATCTAGTCTATCCTCCTGCCAGTGTAGGATTGTTTCCTAGAGTGTATGTTTTAGTACATTCAATATATATTTATAAATATTTGCAATATTTAAATATGCTGCAACTAACTGATACGCTGCTTGTACGCCTATAATAAATATAAGCAGTCTTCTTCTGTTGATGATGTGCAAGAGCAAACCCCACAGCATGACTTTTATATCACACATTTTTTATATCACAGGATTCACAGCTACATTCACATGCTCTGTCTGTCTGTCTGTCTCTCTCTCTCTCATGCACACACGCACGTATGAGCACTCACACAGAGGCAGATGTATATTCCATGAGACTTGCCTCCATACATGTACAGTATAAATCCATTTACAAAAAAATAAGAAAAAAATGGACAGTTTTTATCCTATAATTCCTTCATAACAACCCAGAGCTTGATTCCTCACTGACTTCTGTACTCATTTGCACAAATGCTAAGAGGGTGTAAAATGAACCACTCTTTCTTTATTATGCAGGGCAGATTCTTTTCCTGGTTAACAGATTATAGGCTTTTGTTTATTAAACCATTACCTAAATCCTTCCCATTGGTTATAGTTTATAAAAGATAGTGGGTCTGATTCTCCTCTCACTATCCCAGTCTTATGTAACTCTATAGATTTCAGTGGAACTACTCTTGATTTACACTAGTGTAAGTAAGAGTACGTCTACACTACGAGATTAATTCGAATTTAGATAATTCGAATTTGGGAAACAGATTGTATAAATTCGATTGTGCGCGGCCACACTAAGCACATTAATTCGGTTTTTAACCACAGTAATTCGGTGGTGTGCGACCACACTACCCCATTAATTTTAACCACATTAATTCGGTGGTGTGCGGCCACACTACCCCTAATTCGAATTAATAAAATCGATTTTGGTGCTACTCCGCTCGTCGGGGTGGAGTACAGAAATCGATTTTAAGCGCCCTTTAATTCGAAGTAACTGGCTCCGTTGTGTGGACGGGTTAAGGATTAATTCGGATTAACGCAGCTAAATCCGAATTAAAGTCGTAGTGTAGACCAGGCCTAAGAGAAGAATAAGGCCCTAGAGCTTTAAGAAAATCAAACATTCTTTTTTGAGTTTTTTGGACTAGACGTGTATCTGAGATTATAGAGTCTAGGGGCCTTAACATTCCTCCTGTCCATGTCTTTATTACCAGAACTCACTGTTATTCAGTGGAGTTCACCTTAGAAGTCATGAATTCTTCTGCAGGGCATGTGAAAATGTAAAGCTCCAGGTCTGTACCACACTATACTTGGAATCTAAGGCCATCTTTGAGAAGAGCAGACAGGTTTTGTCTTATTTGTTCAGGAGGAACTGATGTATTGCTCAGTGCAGCTTTTCTATTACAAAATTGCCATGAGCCAGTTTCATCACAGGAGTATACCTGAAAATGTCCGGAGTTTGCAATGAATTCAATCCTGAAGGAATCCAGTGATGGTGGAATATGGTGTGTCACAGCCCCAGGCTATCTTTCCAAAGCTGATCAGTTCTCAGTTCTCGACTATCAGTATTTGTATAGTTTCATTTCAGTTTCTGGAAGACAGCAGTCCACATCATAAAATAACCACTAAAACCAAAGTATCAGCAGAAAGGCCAAAAACTAGTCTGAATGTAGCATTGTTAGAGGTGGCTCTTAGAGAACGGAGCTGGGTCACATTGAGTGGACCGTGAAGAATTCTGAACGTTTACTGCTTATGCTTTCATAGTCCTTTGGCTAGTGAACGTCATTCTCTAGGGCTGTCAATATGGCACCATTCATAAGAACAAATGTCGATGGAACACCTGATGCTTCTTATATGGAGTGAATTATTTTAGTTTTGTGATATGCTCATCAAAATCAAGATAACATAAGGGAAATTAGGAAAAGTTTTTTGACATTTGAGGATAGTAAGAATTAAAAAGAAAGGAATTTCAGAGCTCATATGCAGAGTATTACAAGAGAGTGATATCAAGCTCCAAAATATGGCTGGGCTTTTAAAGGAGCGCAAGCTGTAATTTTACAGAAGAATCCTCAGACAATCTGTTCACTGAGTAGTGTACACAGGCTCTGAATTTTTGTGCTATGCATGCAGAGTCTAGCATGGAGATGAAGAGTTTCTTTGGAAACACTAAAAATTCTCAACTTGTTCAGCTCCAGTCCTTCCCGATGGGAAAATCTATAGGAAGCTGCAAATACTTTGTTGCATAGTATGTCACAGACTTGGTGGCGTGCAAGAATTTAAGCAGTGAAATCACACGCAAAGATTCAGAGGGAAATTCTACATGCTTTAGTAAAACTGAAGGAAGAACTCAACCTCCCTGTGGACTTTTGAAATGAAATGGACTGTTTGCCTAAATGGTTAAAGTCTTTTGAATTCATTTTACCAGCCACTTTCTGGTTTAAAACTACAAGCCATTGATAACTTAAATAATTTATTTCAGGACTCTGAGCTTACACTGGATGAAGAAATAAGGCAAATGAAATCACTTCTAACTGAACCAGCGTGCTTTTGAGACTCTTAGCTTCTGTTGATGAATCAAACTTGTAGCAGTTGGTCTGGGCCTTGGACAAGATTTCAAGAAGAAAAGAGGCAGATAGAGGAAAACATTCCATGATGAAGACAGGACAACTGTGTAAGACTATGAAAACCAAGAAATAGAGTTCAAACTTTACATTGCTCTAGACACCCTTATTTGCGAAATTACAAGAAGATCTGAAGCAGCTGAAAAAATCAGCAGCATGTTCTCATTTATTTTGAATCCAACTACACATGATGCCAATTCCAGGATCACAAAAGAGTTAGAATTATCAAAATGCCACTAAGAGATTTGATAGAAGAGGATTTTGTTGAAGGGACCCTTGTTTTAAATAAGCTCAGAATGACACCATTTGAAAAGTGACTATAATTAAGTTGCTAAACAAGATTTCTGAAAAAGGGCTTGTCAAGGCTGGATCCCCACTTTGAACTTTAGGGTTCAAATGTAGGGGCCTGCATAAAAACTTCTAAGCTTATCTACCAGCTTAGCTTTGGTCCGCTGCCACCATCACAAGAATTCCCTCCCTGGGAAGCCTTGAGAAACCTTTCACCAATTCCCTGGTGAACACAGATCCAAACCCCCTTGGATCTTAAAACAAGGAGAAATCAATCTGGTTCTTAAAAAAAGAAGGCTTTTAATTAAAGAAAAAGGTAAAAATCATCTCTGTAAAATCAGTATGGAGAATACTTTACAGGGTAATCAAACTTAAAGAGCTCAGAGGACCCCCCTCTGTCTTAGGTTCAAAGTACAGCAAACAAAGATACACACTCTGGTAAAAAGGTACATTTACAAGTTGAGAAAACAAAGTAAATCTAAGACGCCTTGCTGTCTTTTTACTTACTAGTTTGAAATAGGAGAGACTTGTTTAGAAAGATGGGGAGAACCTGGATTGATGTCTGGTCCCTCTCAGTCCCCAGAGCGAACCACCCCTTAAAACAAAGAGCACACACAAAAGCCTTTCCCCCCCCAAGATTTGAAAGTATCTGGTCTCCTTATTGGTCCTTGGGGTCAGGTGGCAGCCAGGTTACCCGAGCTTCTTAACCCTTTACAGGTAAAAGGATTTGGAGTCTCTGTACACAGAGAGCTGTTACCCTTCCCTTTATAGTTATGACAGGGCTGCAGATGTTTTCACACAGACTTGCATCACTCTAAGGATTTTTGTCTTGATACCAATTCCCATTAGTAACTAAGCCCTGATTAAAATGCAAACAAATAAAAACTCAAAAAAGCCCAGCCTTCAATTTACTATTGGCCAAGACTGCATTATTGGCCTTAGTGAGGCTGTCAACAAAGCATGATCTTGAAAGGAACCTAAATTATGATAGTATTATAAATGTATTCCCTAAAAAAAAAATTGAGAAAGATAAGCATGATGTAATTTGTCTTTTGTGGTAATAAATCAGCTTTGAAGTTTTCAACATCATCATCTTAAGCTCTCATTTCTATGGTAATTTTTTTGGAAGGGTGTGAGGGACTCAGTTTCAGATTTTGCCCAGGGCCCCCAAAAACCTCTGTGTAGCCCTGTTACCTAGTTGTTATATCAAGGGGCTGGGAGTCAGGACTCTTGGGCTCTATTTCTTGCTTTGCCACTTACTTTGTGATCTTTTGCAAGTCACTTAGGTGACAATGTTGCAATATAGGTACCTAAATTAGGCATGTGAATCTAAATTTAAGTGGACAAATATGTAGCCTGATTTTTCAACAGTGCTAAGTACTAATTACTCCAGTTGAAGTCAGTGGGGGAGCTATGAGTGCTCAGCGCCTCTCAAATGCAAGTTGCTTGTTTAAGTGCCGTGTTTGAAAATGTTTGCCTTAACTGCTCTCTGCTTCAGTTTACCCTTCTGTAAATTAGGTATAATGATACATTCTTGTACTTGAGGTGGTATGACCACCCTGCTCTCCCTCCCCACCAGACAAACACTTAGGGGTATAATTTAAAAACAACAGTCTTATCAAAAGTAAACTGGGGCCCTATCATACTCTCATTGAAGTTAATGGGAATTCTGTCACTGACTTCAATGGGAGAAGGTTTTGGGCCACTGAGCATAACTTGATATTAAGGGTTTGTCTACACATAGGTTTTAAACTGAATCAAACTGAGTTAATCTGATTAGAAAACGTTTGCATACACACAATGCAACCTATGACTATGCACTATCTCCACGTGTCAGGAAATCTGGAGTCCTCTTGCAAATGGGGATAGGCTTGCATTGGCTTTAATTAGTTTGGTCTCTTGTTCGTGTGCAAGCAATTGCTGTGCACCACTTTTTGCATGCTCCCAACAACTATCAAGAATGCTTCCAACAACTATAAAAAAAGAACTAGATAAGTTCATGGAAGATAGGTCCACCAATGGCTATTAGCCAGGATGGGCAGGGATGGTATCCCTAGCCTCTGTTTGCCAGAAGTTGGGAATGAACGACAGGGGATGGATCACTTGATGATTACCTGTTCTGTTCATTCCCTCTGGAGCACCTGGCATTGGCCACTGTTGGAAGACAGGATACTGGGCTCGATGGAACTTTGGTCTGTCCCAGTGTGGCTGTTCTTATCCCACACTGGTTTGCAGGTTGACTGTTACTGACCTGTCGGTTTACTTCTGTGCCCTCCCTGCCCTAGTGTCAAAGTTCTAGAATGAACCTTCCTCTTTTCAAAAGCTGGCACACAGCAAGATTTTTTTCCTGGCTCCCAATGTATAATCATTCTGGTAATACACCTGACCTCCACAACTTGTTAAGTGCAGCTGCCTGGAACTTTGCTGAGACCCTGGATCTCATCATCATGTGGGAAGAATTGTCAGTTCAAGAAGCTCTTGTGGCCAGCCACAGAAATAAGGTCCTTTCTGTGGATATTGTAAAGCTGGTGTGTGTGAGGAATCATGACCAGGATGCCAGCCAATTCCAGATAAAGACCGAACAGCTCAGGAGAAAGTACATTGAAACAAGGGACAAAAGTAGACAATCTGATAGGAGACATGTGACCTGTCCATTTTTTGATGAACTGGACAGAATTCTATGCAATTACAGTATGCTCTGTACCAGGCCAGGCACTGTTCAGAGTCTGATGTCCACACTCTCACCCCACTGAGGGTGACCTGCTAGACTCATCAGAGGATGAGCAGGAGGAGGCTACCGAGGAGCCATCCTCTGAGGGCCAGTGTCTTTTTGGGAGTCAGGAACACAATGAAAGCCAGCTGGAGAGCCAGCTGCTACAACAGACCCCGATTCCTGCCCTGCATCGGCTGAGCCCAACTCCCAGCCATAAACCTAGGCCAGGACCGAAGAGCTAGATCCCCTGGAGGGAACCTTGGCATGTAAGTACGTATCTTTACAATGTATTACTACTGTTGATGGAGATGAGCTAGTAGTCCCCCTTTCCTTCCTATGACCCCTTTTGCTGTTTCAAAATAGCACCTACCAGCATGGTGCAGTTGCAGGCTGTACTTTTCCCTCTCCCTCCCTCCGCCCCGTGGCAGATTTGAATATTGAGAACATTCATTTGTACAAAATTCAACAGTTTTTTGAGACAGTGCTTACAGGAAAGTAAACTTGGTTAGTTTTCATAGTTTGCATTCCCAGTCAAGGAAAAACAATACTGCTCCCTGCTGAAGTACAAATGCTCTGTAACGTGCATTCTAGATGAAAATTGTTATATGAACCTATGTATTTTTCTCTGCATTTTCTCCATGTCTGCAGGGGAAATATAGCAGAACTTAAGACTGAGAAATTCCTTGATTTTTGTTTAGCACATTATAGGGATAGCCGCATGTGCATGCCTCCTGCTACAGCTTGCAAGCCTCTCCCACTCCTGCAGTCCTTTTGGGGATCATCCTGGTGAATGACTTCACAGCATATCGTGCTGGTCTGCCCTTTGCTTTTGAATAGGATCATTCTCTGTCTCCTAGTCACCCACTTCATTGTAATGAAATTGAGAGTCAAAAAGGGGGTCTAGAGGGGATCATTATCTAGCTCATCTCTCAGATCTCTCATAACGATCACTTTACATTTTCAATGCTATAGAAGCACCTCCAGTGAAACCCCCCCTCCACCCCCAGCAAAAACAAACTATAGCTCCGACCACCCCATTCCTAGCAACATGAAAGCAGATGTAGTCGACTGAAATCTTAATGCACCCAGCCCAATTACTTCTCTCTTTCTCTTTCTCTCTTTTTCTCTCTCTGTCTAACTAAACAAAGCTATTCTGGCTTACCTGGATATGAACAATAAACGACTGTTGTCCCCCCCCCCCCACCTGACAGCACCTGCCACAGACAATCAAGGTCAAGGCCTTTATCTACTGTCAGGGTGGCCAACCTGAGGGGGAGAGAAGTTTGTAGAACCCATAGCAGTGTCACAGAGGTAAACCAAGCTGGCTGAGAGGGTATATGAGGACCAAGGGAAAGAAAGAAATGCAGTTCTCCCAGGAGAAGGGCAACGTTTTAGTGGCCAGGGAAAGTGTAGCTGTGGCCAAGGACAGCATCACCACAATAAAGGAGACCATGGAGAAAGAGATGCAGAGGCAACTCATGGACTCTATCTTGAGCCAGAATGCCCACCTGCAAAACATGCTCCTGGTATGCCAGCAGACTCTGCAGTCCCATAATTTGGGACCCAGTCATGTCCTTCAGCCTGTGTACAGTACTGGCTGCTTGGACCAGCAGCAACCCCCAACTGCTGCATCCCCACAGCAGTGCTCCTAACAGCTCCCATTCACCTCTCAGATCCAGCCTTTGGGCATTGGGAATGCTTGTGCTCCTACACACCTGAGAATTTTGCACTATGGCACGCCACCCCAGGAACCCAGGTGGACAAGAATAGCCAGATGTAAGGTGTATTCATCCATTATGAGTCATCACTGTACTAAACACAGAGAATCTTTTAAATAAAGCTGAAATAATTCAAAGGGTTTCACAAAAGCACATAGGAACATTAAACTTTAACCACCTCCACACAATACCCCAGTGTTTGCAATGTCTGCCTCCCCTCCTCCCATGGGCTAACATGTTCAGGCATGAGACTCAACATGCCAACAGTAGGCATCCCTGACAGCATCCTCTGTGAGTTTGTGTCCTGTGTGGGATGCCTTGCTGGCTGCTTGAACCTCCAAGCAAGTTTCTGGACCTCAGCCTCCCACCCATCAGTAAAGCTTCCCCTTTGCTCTCTCAAATACTATGCAAAATGCAACATGCAGTTATAATTATTGGAACATTTTTTTTCTACTGCTTCCAACCTATTCCATAAACAGAGATATCTGCCTTTCTAATGGCCACATGCACACTTGACTACTATTCTGCAGCTTCTAAGGTGATAGTTAAAATGTTCCTTTCTTCCCCCCCCCCCCCCAAGAGGCCAGTATATGATTTCATTAACTAAGGCATCAGGAGATAAACCATTCCCAGAATAACTGGACCAACTTCCACACCATTAGTGTCCACAGTGCTCCTGGGGGCAAACAGTCTTTTCTCCAGTGATTTAAATAGTACTGAGTTCTGAAACATTCTTGCATCATGGACCCTCCCAGACCACCCGGCATTTATGTCTGTAAACCTGCCGCAGTGGTTCACCACTCCTTGTAGGGAGAAATACCTCTTTTTGTTTATAAATTCTGTGCCCTGGGATGGAGAAGCAAATGATATGCAATTTCCCCAAAACAATTTGGGAACCCTGTGTCTGCAAAGCTATCACTAATCTCCTGAGCATTACCCAGCTTTATGACCTGGTTAGACAGCACCTTATCAGTGTCATAGCAGATCTACATGAGAATGGCCCCAACAGGCCCTAGACCAAATGGGTTGGCTACAGACCGGTAACATTCTGGGTGCCCAGCTTCCCAATACAACCGTGACCCGTTTCTCCACGGGTATGGGCACTACATGTTCATATGCTTGTTGCTGAAGCTCTGGGGTCACTTTTGCACAGATCTCAAAGAAGGTAGACCTCCCCATCCTGAAGTTCTCTAGCCACTGCTTGTCATCCCAGCTCCACAGAACGATCCTCTCCCACAATCCATGCTAGTTTCCCAGCCCAGAAATAGTGCTGAAAGCTGTGAAGGGATCTAGGACCCAACCTCTTGATCCAACAGCTCAGTTTTCTCCTGTTCTTCTATCTTATCCTGCTGTCACTGCTGCAGAGTATCCTTGTGCAGCCCGAAAAGCTGCTGCTGCTGCTGTAGAATATGCTGCTGCTCCCTCATCATTTGTTAGGTGATGTGATAGGCAAAGTCTAATGCCAAATTTGTCAGGTTGTGAGTGCTGTAATACAGCCCAAGACAGCCTGTGCATATTTGTGCTTGTCATAGTAGTGATGTAGAGTATTGTTGGGTCCACACAGGCTGACAGCAATTTGAAAATGGTGAGAGCCAGCTTGAAAAGGAAGTATGGGGCGGAGACAGCAGAAACATGGGATTTCCATAATTCACAGCAAAAACAATCCCATGGTGCATGCTGCTCAACTGCAAAGCAAAGGAATGTTAGATACCCCCAGAGAATGCTATTCCCTCAGTTCGCAGCAAACTGCCACTGTGGGTTCACACAATGCAAACTGAAAATGGAACAGGCATTCTGTATGCATGCTATTGGTACTTGTATACTCTGCATTATGTGACGCATATCAAAAAGCTTCATATTAACACCCTGTGTAGACACACTCTAAATCTCAGGTTATGGGCCTCGTTCTTATTTGCTTTGCCAGAGCAGTGTAAAGGGGTGTTAGTATAAATGAGAATCAGACCCTTAGTATTCATCTTAAGAGTAGTATGTCATGTGCATGATAATACAATTATGCTTTATTGACCTTTAGCTCCTGTCAGTGTTAACAACATACATTACTTGTTGAATGGAAAACAACTGGAGGCATCCTCAAAGACATATTCAATGCATGCCAGTGCTAATCAGCCATTCTGCATGAATGCTCGTGATGCCTTTCATCTAATTTAAGAAATGCGTAAAGCTACAATAAAAGCTCATAGTTTGGCTTTTGGAATTTAAATTACATGGGATGAAAACATGTTTAAACGGTGAACCGCTGTAACTGCTTGGGATCGTGAGAAAGAAAAATTAGAAGAGATCATGGGACCAAGGTTGGTTAGATGTGACTGAAAATTAGAAGTGTTGAGCACTGTATGTGATTTCTGTGGTGTAAATAGAATTAAACACATTATGGCTTATCAAGTCTGTGTCTGTCTCTCTTTGTAATTTAGAGGATTTTTTTCTCTTCTTTGCTGGTAATTAGTACAGATGCCATTGTCCCCTGACACCCATATAGTTTAGTATAATTCTTTTTGTTTCAGAATCCTGATCTCTGCTTTTTGCTACTAAAGTTTCATGGTTTAAGTGCAGGTTAATTTAAAAATCTAAATTAATTTGGATGGTGAGTGTTATTGTGGCCCTTTCTTGTAGTTCATGTATCTAAGTGGTGGGCCCTGCTGATAACTGAGTAAAATAAGAGATGGGCTACCCAGTTCTGATATAATAGGAACCAACCTATCCTTGTGTCTATAACTTAAACCGCATTTTTCCCGTGAGTCAAAAAATGTCTGGCTAATTTATCTCCCATTCGTGTGCACCTCTGTTTTTCTATCTGGCTTGACGTGACATTTTCAAAATATCAATTTCCCAACCAGTTGTGTAGACTCAAGGGAATGGATTTAGATTTCTGTTTATAAATCGGGAGTAACTCCACTGATGGGGACAGAGGAGGCACTTGAACTCACTGAAATTACTCTGGATATAGAATATTCAGAAGTATAAAACTGGGATCAGAATCTGTCCCAAAAGTTTCAAAGAGTTCAAAGAAGATGCTTATTTTAACCAAGCCAAACAAATTCCAAACTGTTTTGAGTTTTCTGACATTAGCTGAAATCTGGTGAATAGGAACAAAGTTTTAGGTGCTATGAAACAGTGAAATCATGAGATTTCCTTTCTTTTTATGTTTAACTGTGTTTTCATTCAAATCCCAATGCAGGGCTCTAATGCTATACTGGAGAGAAACAAGTGCAGGATTAAATATTGACCATTCTAATGAAAAAAGACATGTATATTGTGAAAGATAATTCATCCAAGCCATTTTTGAGATTTCTGTACCCAGTGGACCAAATTTTGCTGTCTCTTGCACAGGTGAAAATCCACAGTAACTCCACTGAAGTCAGCATAGTTACTTCATTTACACTGGTGTAAATGAGAACAGAATTTGACCATGAGCCTGGTATTTATTTGTGGAATTGATAAATGTATGTCCTTTACATCACTTAAAATTCTCAGTCAGATTCTGCCACCCTAGAGGAAGCAGAACTGGAACTTCTGTAAGCATTAAAAAAAAAAATCCTATTCAAGTCAGTTGCACACATAGAACTTCTCTGAAATAATGAATTGCAAAACTGGAAGGCCTACTGTGTTTGTAATCAATAGCTAACCATATCTATTGCAAGACTGATCTTTGCAATGATTTGAAGGATAACATCAGAATGAAGGTCTCTTCTGAAATGATAGATATGGGGGAAAAAATTCAACCAACTTTCTTGTTGTGACCAGCCTCCCTGGAGTGATGCCTGCTAAGCTGCTGTAAGTTCACTTGGAGTGTGTTACTGCATGTTTCCTCTTTAATGGGTATTTTAGTATTAAAAAAGTTGTTCAGATCAGACAACTTATGTCTAGAAATGGACTTAACTACATGGAACAATTCCAACAGTCACGGACTTGCCATAGTCACAGCTTGTGCATTAAGGGCCAGATTCTGCCAGTTTTAGTGAGGCTGAATATTACCTTACTCTATGACTAATTGGGCTGGAACAATAATTTCAGTGAGGCTATTTGTGGAAGAAGGTACTATTAAATGTGTGTAGGGGTGATGGAATCAGTTCCCGAGTGAGTCCAGAGAGAAGCTAAGTTTGTGTAACTCTCAATGGAAAGGTGAAAAGTGAGCATTGTAACAAGAAGGTATAAAGAACCCGTAAGTGAAAGTAGTTCATCACCTTTATATAATATAATCTCTGGGAGCTCCTGAGCTTGTAATTTAAATTAATGTAGACTCTCTTACACTCACAGCACATCCATAAGTGAATGTAAGTAGGGCTACGGAAGTCTAACTATTAACACCTTATACATCACCTTTTGATTTGACCTATAGTATGCATGTTCAAACTTAGGGCTGCAGAAACTGCTAGTATGTGGAAGAGCTTTGATAGTGGATAAAGTTCCTCTTGAAGATTCTGATCTTTATCTAAAAATAATTAGTCTACAGACCACAACAGCTGTGCTATACAAAGTAACTGCAATGGCAGGGACAGTGTTGTTCTGTAGCTGATATATATTTACAGTGTAATATGTTGTATGGAACAGACACAACAAACAGATGGAAAGTGCTGAGAATTAGACAATGATCTCCTCCCTGGAAGTCCTCCTAACTGGAAGTCCATCACTTTATTAAGCGCCTTCATATAGCATATTCTGCCCCCCTTTACAAACTGGAGGAACTGTACTTTGTATCTACTTGTTCTTTCATTTTAATAAAAGGCCTATCAGGTCCAGTTTAGGTATAGCTTTTTTGACTGGAAGTGCCAAAGGGTTGGCTTGGGGCATGAGAATATTGCAGTTATATTAGTCATATTCAGAAATGGAAAATCAACTCATAATGTCCTCAACAAATAAGAGGTCTGTACTTGTTGGCTAGCACTTAAACATAATATAATTGTTTTCAATACACAGAGAGAAACTATATGCTTTCCAAATTGCTGAATGGCTTTTATTTGAGATGACGGGAAATGAACAAACAAGAAAATCAAAATAAAGTTGCCATAAGATACAATAGTTTTTGCCTTTTTTGTAACATGCTACATCTAATCTGCCTTACAAAATGGTGACTGCCACAACTGATAAAAATTTAAGGTTACAAGACAGGAAAAAGTCATAGCAGCTACATAGGTACATATAGTACAATTAGACTGTGAACGACTAGCATCCGTAGAGCTATAATACTTTATATATAATATGTATAGCAAAATAATTTTACTCCTATGTTTACTCAATGAGCAGGTGTCAAATATTCAAATCAACTTCTAATGGGGGACAGTTAGAGAAAAATTATTTGTAAAATTACATCTATTTTCAAATTGATTAATATTTATGCCAAAGTAAAAATGTTCTCTCCCCCCTAGAAACAAAATCATTCTTTCCCTAGGCAGGACATGTGGGTGGGCAGCGGGAACTGTGTGTTGCTAAATGCGGCAGTGTATTAAACTTTAAGGGCTCCATTCCACAAGGTTCTAAGTGAAGCCTGGCAACAATTTTCAGTGAAAAAAAGGGGAAAATAATAATGAAACATTTGCAAAACATACTTCTACTTTTTGACCAGCTCTGGCTCTGAGCACTCCCGTGAGGCTTTGAGTGCCCTCAACTCCCACCGACTCTTTAATGCCAAATGGGAGTTGAGGGCACTCAGCATGTCTCAGGAGTTCTAAGATTAATTAATAATATTACTTCAAACATTAATAGTGTCTTTCATCTGAGAATCTTAAACGCCTTGACTAATGTTAATTTATTAAGCTTCAGAGCATTGTATCAAGTAGGGGTCTAGAAAGGTAACTTTATCCTCCTCTGAAATGCAGCAGTCTCTGCAATGAGTGCAGTAGTTGTTTAAGATTGCACAGCAACATTGGACAGCAGTTTCAGACAGGAAGTGAAAAAGAATATTATGTCCACTGGAAACTAGAGGGAGGGAGGGATTGCAATTACCCAAATAGGATTTTAGTCAGGACACTGGTATTGACATTGCCTCTGTAACAAAATGCCACTGGATCTTTAACACTATAGTTAGGACTTTGATTTATGGCACCTTTTAAAGATAAGCTACTGTATATAATGCTTCTGGTGTGCTTTTCTAAATTCTAGACGGTGGCATTTTTGGAGTTGCTAAGGAATGTGATGAGCTTGGATAATTTGTGTGGCATAGATCTTATTGCCAGCTGGCCAGTTTCAGTTTTGTGTTTTAATGTGTCACACTTTCTTCTCTCAGTTTTACGTGGGGACTGTCACTGAGGTAGTGAGCTAGTGCCATTGCTAACTCCACACAAGTGAGTGGGAATTCAGTAAGATTTTCTTATGACTCTCCACATTCTTCAGGTAGGCAGGCACTATTTCTTCCTAAATTGCTCCTGTGCAGTAATCAGCATATCTGTGACTTTGCAAAATGAATGAAAGCATACATACCCATTCATCTTCAACAGGCTTCCATTTTCCCAGTAAGAACAGAAGCCTCGCTGGGCCCAAATTATAGTGTCCAGGCACCACGATGACTCTGGGTTCAATCATTTAATGAGCTGTTCAAGGAGCATACATGGAGGTTACTTTTTTCTGGACGTGTCAAACTGCCACATTCATTTAGAGTAAGATAGTAAGAATTTGCACTTTGTTGTAGCTACACTGTTTCTTTCATCCTCCACTGGGATTTTGCTATCCGTAGATAATCATTTTATTCACTTATGTATTTTCATGGGTAGGTTCTTTGTATCTTCCATGATACTCATATAAATAAAGCTACACATGTATGGACTAATATATTGTATGTCCAGCTAGGAATTTTTGGAATCTTTTTTTCTTTTTTCTTTTTCTCAGTTAAATCCCTAAAGAGGCACTACCTTTCCCTTGTATCTATGCTTGAAAAACTTGTTAGAATGAAAGTACAACTGCAAATCTGAAAAATTATGTTTTACATTGTTACCAGACGAATATTAGAATTCAACTCTTAAAGCTTAGCTTTGGACTTCAAAGGAAACTGTATGCATTTTGTTCAGTGCTGATTTTTGAAAATACACAGCAGGAAGAACTTCATGAGTTGTATAGACCATGAAACAAATTTAAAAAGAAAGTATACTGTATAATTATTTAGCCTCAGTGAGACTGCTGCTGCCATCAACTGTCTAACAATACACCCAAGTCCTATATCAAAGCAGGATGGAAGCTGGATGACAGACTCCCAGTAACCTAGGGCTACCAGTATTAGTGCCAGCATTATATGATGTCATTATCTAGCAAGAAAACCATTTCCTAAAAACTGCCAAATGTACTAAACACTTTATCGTTAAAACCTACCCACAATATATAGCATAAGAAGTACTTCCGGCATGAGGGAGTCCAAATTGTTGTGCTTCAGTAGCTTTCTGAAAAGAAACTTCTGCTTCCATGGCATTCAACTCATTGTATGCTCCAATTTGCCTTTGTCCTTTACATACTTGATATTTCTTTATTATTACTGTAGACCTGGCACTGGCCACTGTCGGAAGACAGGATACTGGGCTAGATGGACCTTTGGTCTGACCCAATAGGGCCATTCTTTTGTTCTTATTAGAACTGTTGAACTTTGAAACTCAAATTGCAGTATAGTTACTGAAATTAATCCATTATCTTTTGTGGCTTCCTCTTCTGTGTTTTTGTTTGCCATTCATTCTGAGTCTTTCTCAGACATTTCCAAGGTCAGGGTCACACCCTTGGGTCCTGGCAGCCCAAGAACTATGTGTATGCCCCTGTCAAATGTATTAAAAATGACCAGCTGCTATGCTGCAAAACTGTGAATGGGATGCTATGAAAAAGAAAGAGAAGCAGTTGGTAATTAATTATCCCTTGATTGGTAACTAGAAGAGCCATGATAGAGATAAAGTGGAGAAAGCCTAGAAATAAGACTGAAAAGAGATCAATATTGTTTAAATTAATACAGTTCATGATCATTATCAATAATTCAGTAACATTTTGATATTGGTTTTAAATATGATTGAATATATGACAAACAGGGAGCTGGTAACTGCAAGCTACAAAGCAGCTATAAATAGCTTACCATGTTAATCTTGGCTCTCAGATCTTTGTGGGTATGATTGCACAAAGTTGTGTATAATGCTGTCATATGCAGTTTCCACCAAAAGAACAAGATACAAGATAAATGATGATGGAGAGTTTAGTATACAGTTGTGTATCATATTATGCACTGGTCTTGTACCGATTTCCTTCCCACACATCCATTAGAGATCGAGAGAGTTTCCAGCAGAGAAGCAGCACAGAAGTCTGTCATTGTACAGTACACCTAAAGTGGTGACCACTCTAACTGATCTACACTATGCTGTATTGTCAGTGTAGGGCATCAGAACACTTAGACATCAACACAGAAGGAACCAAGGTTTAAAGTGAGGATCTACTCTGAAAAGCAACTAGGTAAAAGTGGCATTTTATTACTCAGAAGACCAGTTTCATGGGTGTATTCAAAGCCATATGTGCTATCTTTAGGGTTTTTACTACTGCCAGCCTTGCAGAAGCGATACATCTTTGGCAAAGTGAGCTTTTTTTGGTCACTCATGTGATCAACCTAACTATAAAAAAAAGTTCAGCTTGCCATCTGTACAACCCCATTGTCTCAAATTCTGTGTATACTTGGGTAACTCTACTGAAGGAGATTAATATAATTGATGGCACAATATGAGTACAATGAGGTTGCAGAAGAATAACTGTTGGAAGAACACTGCTTGATTTTCAGATCCAAGAACTGTTTTAAAGGCTGGTAGTTAGGAAATAAATATGTATTTTTAATGTGTAAACTTTGCTTTGGAAATTACTGTGAAACAATAAAATTGAAGCTCAATGATGCAATTTGTGTAGAGTTACTTTTCAGAGCAGAGCCACAGTTTAGTTTAGGGTCACAGACATAGCCAAAAAAAAAAAAAGTTACAGTTCTGAGAAGGGTCTGAGGTGGATTGGTCACTCGGAAATAAAGCAGGGTCTATACAAATGCTGGTTGCTTGACAAAGATGGATTGTAGTATCAATTTTTCCCATTCCCAAAGTGTTTTCCTGAATTTTCCTGCAGGTTTTATGACACCATGCTATTAGGAATGGTGCTATAAGGCATCTGCATGGGAGGGACCCAGAATGAGTAGTAACAGCTTCTGTATGCATTTTAGGTTGGCCTGTGTCACAAAATAAAAATTCTTCCCTGAACCCTCAAAGGAACCAATGTAATATTATATATACATCTAATCTGCCACTATAGTAATTTCCATATTATTCTCTGTCCCCTGTATACCACTTTAACGCTCAAAATGTGGTAGGCACAATCCAAACAGAGTGAGGCACAGTCTCTGCCCCAAAGAGCTTCCAGTCTAAAAAAAGAGCCAGATGAAGGAGAGAGGGAAAGGATTCAACATAGGAGCCAAAGTATCATGTCTTATTAGTTACAGTTTTGCTTGAAAACTTTAAAAGTTAAACCTGCTAAATTCTTCTCCTCATCCCTCCTTCCATCATTCAGCGACTTCCATCTCCAGGAGCAATGCGCTTGTGCCTCTCCCTCCTAATACTATACCCCTGCCCGCAACATAAAGGAGCAGTTTGCTCCCAGGATAAATAAATTACATTACTGAGTAGATGATTTAGTCAGTCAGCTTCTTGTAGGAGTTGCAGAAGTGAGAAGAGAGGATGGTGGGGTTTTTTGGAGCTGCTCAGGAAGGGTGTTCCTTGCATAGGCATACTCTTGAACTTCCTATTTGCCCTGGCAACTTTTACATGTTGAGTAGAAGTTCTCATTGGTAACGCTGAGCTCTTTTACACTGAGATATGGCAGCTACAGTAGCTTAGAATTTATCTGTGTTTTATAGCTGGCCTTTGCTTACATGGAATTTCATCTAGCATTATGTTACCCCATTTCCTAGTATTGTTAGGTCTTTGGGGATTTCCTCATACCCCTCACTTGTCATCAACAAATTTTGCCAGTTCAATGTTTGTCCCTTCTCCCAGTTCATTAGTACACATGGTGAACAACAACAGGCCTATTACAACTCCATTGGCCACTGTGCTACTTACCATTTTCCATGCTGAAAAGTGCTCTCTTCATCAGTTTTTAATCCATGATAGGACTTTATCACTCACTTCTTGGTTATTAAGGCTCCTTAATTGCCTCAAATGAGTGGCTTTATAAAAATCCTTTTGTAAATCTAAATCTTATCTATCTGTGATCTCTCTCTTCTCTTTAGAACCACCTAATTGTAGTCTGGATGATGAAAGAGAACTGCAGAGATCTACAGAGAGATCTTTCTTATACACACTCTAATGATTTTCTAGTACCTGCAGCTTTATATATACAGTGGCTGTTTTTACTGCTAAGCTTGGGTACAGTAGACTCACACTGTATATATACAGTATATGTATATACAGCACTATAAGTTAAATATTTAAAAGGAGTATACATTTGTTTTGCTTACCCATTATAACTATGTTCCTTCTTTAAAAACAAAATCTTTGCCGCTACAGGGGACTGACAGTGAAGAATTTATTTTCATTATCTTATCATACATCTTGCCCCTCACTACCTCCTCCTGTTTTTACAAATCAAGATATTCGCTTGTGCTAAACAATCGTGATAGGATTTTCTAATGGACCTAACTCATTAAAAAGCTGGTGCAGCAGGGGCAGCTTTTTGTAACTCGGTTGGCTGTAGGGAGAGGGGAGTTAGAACAATGGCTTTGTCTACCCTTGGAGCTAGGGGTTGTGATTCCCAGCTCAAGTAGGCATGCTCGTGTTCGGTCTCATTGAGCTAGAGTACTAAAAATAGTAATGCAGACACGCGCTAGCTGCCCCAAGTAAACCCCTCCCCCCAGATACCATGGGTATGTACTTGGAGTGGCTAGCTTGTGCTGCCATTCACCATTGCCTTGCCCATGCTACTATTTTTAGTGTGCTAGCTCAATAAATGCTAGCGTGAGTATGGCGTCTCAAGCTGGGAATCATCCCCAGCTCCCAGTGTAGATGTAGCCAGTGACTTCCCTCCATTGCAACCACTTTTGGGTGGCTTGTGCCCTAAGGTTTGCTAGTTCTGATTACAGGGATAGCAATTGTGCCTGGCCCTTATGCAGTGGGGCGAGGATGAGAGACAATTTCTTGCACCCTTCTACCTTCCGCTACAATCTGGCTCTTGGTATTGGACAGTGGTGCCATTCTATTGCCCAGCCGCACATCTGTGTAATATGAGAGTCTTGCCATGGGTCAGGTTTTTACATCAATAGCATGCTAAAGCCTTGACACACACCAAAGTACACACAATTACTTGCAGAGATATTTAACATCCATGGGAAAAACTCCTGTTAGAAAGATGGAGCTTAAAAATGACTGGTGACCTTCAATGACCTTTGAAGGCTGCACCAGGTTTGAAGCTGGGATGTGTGATTCTTGATAAGAAGGGGGTCTACACAGCCTTTTGTCATGAGCGCCCTTTATGGCCCAGAAGGATTTTGTGGATGTGGCTGAAAGGTGCAGGAGTGGGTCAGAAGGACAAGGAGAGGAGGGAGGAAAATGCTGTGGGTCTTAATGGTTTCCTACTTTTTCCTATGGCAGAAAGGCTATCAAAGCACTTTTCTTTCACCACCAGCAACAACAGTCAACCTGTTCCATCATTTGTTTCACATCAGAATTTTCACTGTGATGTTGTTTGACAGACTAAAACATTTGGTTTTTTTAAAAAGTACAGCGTATTATTTGAATTGGTGGGCCTGATTCTCATTTACACTGCCGCCTCTTTACACCATTTGGGTAGTGTAAAGTTGCTTTGGAGTGGGTATAAATGTGATTCACTCTCACTTGCCCAAGCAGTGTGAAGGGGTCTTAGTGAGATAAAATCCGATATCTTTTTATTCTGAATGAGCCTGTATATGTCTTATTATGTTTCTTGTTTGCGGGTGCGCGCACACACACACATGCTATATAAAATGTACATTAAATAGGGCTGCTAGGGTAATCTTCTTTAAATGACAGCTGTATTGCTATATTTAATTGCTGTATTAAAATTCCACATAGCTTATTTGCCATGCAAAACTACATTGGCATTGCACGTAACTTGTCAGCATGTAAATTACAGCTGCCTCAGGCATCATCTTTTCCAATTTTTAAAAGAATTACTCATGCATAGTTATTGTATTAACTTCGAAAAGGGCTAGAGGTGAAAATGAGCCAGTTCTTGCTGGACAGTCACTCTGCATGCTCTGGTATTTGTCCACAAACCTGATCTATCCTCTGGTCATCTCTGATGACATGTACCTGAAAGAAGAAATACTTTAGTGAATTCTCCTTCTCTGGCCCTGATGCATGTTCCTGGTGGGAAAGAGTCAAATGATGGGATTGGAGACAATTACTAGGATCTTGTGTTTGCTGAGAATTCACTTTGTTCCAAACCTTTGGTATCATGATAAAAGTGTGAGTAGCATGGAGCTAACAACAGTTGAATGCTGTGGGAGGAGAGTAGGAAGTGATTCAAATAATCAGTCACCCTCTGCTAAATGACTGCAGTAGTTTTACTGGTATTGGGATGGTTCATCCTGCAAGCCTCCTCTGACAGGAGGAGATTCTTTATTCTGAATAGTATTTGAAGCTGGACAAGGCAGCTTTGTGCACCATGGGGACTTTTCATCTCCCCACAACTGGATCTCTATAACTTGATCTATGAAGAAGGGTTTTGGGATGGCCAGGATCAGGCGGCTGGGTGAACAGGGTGATGTGCATGCACATGCATGACTGTTCTGAAGCTTTGTCCTTGCATTATTCTATATAATTCACGTTCTTGGGAAATGAATCCTTACCTGAGAGTGATACACCAGCACTTCAACAGGAACATCTTTATTCCTCTTGGCATCAAAGGTGCACTAGGGAGAAGAATCATTCCCCTTTTCACTCCAGGCTGAGGGAACAGTGGAATTTACATACTAGACTCAGTCCTGCATGGGTTCAAACTCCTGACATTGACTTCAGCTGGAGCAAGATGGGATCCTGTGAGCCAGTTCTTCTGTTTAATCATGAGGCTTAGATATTTAAATATGTCCAGGCCACAGTTAAGGGCACACAGCAATATAAAAAAACTGCTCCGTCAGTGGGTAAATGTGCATAAATTAATGGTAATGTCAGGTTTGGATTAATCTTTACATTCACAAGTAAATTAAGGGATTACATTGTTTTCATTATTCTTGACTAACCTTAGGCAAACAGCCTGAGTTTCAGGCCTTTGGTGGAGTTCTCAGGTCATCAAGACATTCTGGGAGCTATAGATAGTGAAGCACATAAGCACACACCTAACATTAAGCATGTGATAGTCTTTATTGTTGTTTTTATTATTTATACTGTGCTAGTGCCTAGAGACTCAGTGATAGATCAGGGTTCCATTGTACTAGGCAACGTCCATATGTATAACCTAAAGTCAATCCCTGGTCCAAAGAGTTTATAATCTAAGTCCCACTAAAATCAATGGGGCTACTCATGTGCTTAAAGTTAAGTATGAACTCAAGTGCTTTGCTGGATTGGTAAAAGGTTGCAGCAACGGTGTCCTTGACAGTGGCTTTAATTAGAATAGAGGGGAAGTAAGAGTCACACAGGCAGTGCTGAGGACTGTTCTGCAGCCCCACCAATTCCAGATTCACCTGAAGCATGGTATATATTCTTTTCCTCATTTAAAAAGGAAAAGACATTCTTATTTGTTATTCATTGACTTAAAATGTAATGTAGTTGTAGCCGTGTCAGTGCCAGGATATTAAAGAGACAAAGATGGGTGACCTCTGCGACCTGAAGAAAAGCTCTGTGTGGCTCGAAAGCTTGTCTCTCTCACCAATAGAAGTTGGTCCAATAAAAGACATAACCTCACCCACCTTGTTACTCTTAAAAATGTAATGCAGTTTTTAAATTTCTCTATAGAAAAATGACCTATAGTCTAAATAGGTAAAAGCTCAATTTAAATGAATGTTTTGTAACCATTTCCACTGCAAACAATTATACCATAAGCATAGGATTATGTTTAAGGACATGGACTAAGCAATACAAGCAATTTATATATAAATAAGAATATTGAACCTAGTAGCCAGTATGGAATGGGCTGCTATCTATGTACAGCACAGCTAAGTGCTTGATATCCATGTGCAAATATAATGCCTTGTACTGTACTTAACTACACAGCTAGACACTAAGATTAATCAATCTGCGCAGACATGATCCTGGAATTCACATAGTTGTGTACAGAATTTATCATGCATTTATTTATACATGCCCAGGCATTCTGGTCTGCAGATGAGCACAACTATGCTTCCCTTTTCCATTCATGCAGCCTGAATTTAGGGGTGTGAGTGTAACATGCTGGCTAAATGTGGGGTACCTCTTCTAATGGCTCATCCACATACAGAATAAGAGCCTGTTACTGCTAGTGGTACTCTTGTAGTTCAGGTGGTTGGTGCTGTGGTCTGTGCTATCAATGCTGAAAGTCATAGGTTCATGCCTGCTGATGACCTATGGTTGAGGTTGTTACACAAGCAGGATGCATCCTTTTGAACATCTGGCTGTAACTAGCCACTCTATAAATCTTTCTTTGTAGCCTTTAGCAAAAATGAAGCTTAGTTTTGTAGTTCCTAATTAGATTTCTCTGTACCTGTATGAAGTCCCTTGTCTGGAATGCTGTGACAACAATAGAGCATGTAGTTTTCAATTTACAAAGTGTACCTGGTTTCAGAATGTGAACCTGTCACATATACAGCCTTAAATGCTTCTGACATATGACACGTATCTGGGAGTGATTTTACTATTTTTTCAGTGAATGGGTTGGAAAGGTTCTGGGGCTGGTAATCTGGTGAAGTGGTATTTTCTGTGTCTACAAACTGCTGTTTTTGCAAATGCAGATTTAGGATTTCTGTGGGAATTGGAATTGCATTTGAATAGTTAATTAATGACTTAGGCATAGTAAATCAACTGTCCATTGGAGAATCTTATATCCCACAGCTAAATTCTTAACCCATGGGAATGGCCAGACTACACTCCACAATATGACAAGTGATGAAAAGAGAATTAATGAATGAGTAGAACTAAAAACAACTTCTCAGAAATGCACCTCCCCTCCCACCCCCACCAAAAAACCCAAACAAACCAAACCCTGGTATTCTGCCTTTACACTCATACCACCACAGCAGTGGGGTCAATATGAATGTGAGGGCAGAATTTCACTTACTAAATGTGCTGGTGAAACAGTTGTATTAATGTATGGTGCTATCTGCTGTATCAACCTCCAGACATCTAGTCCTGTGACTTATTATTAGTATGGTACTTTTACATTCCAGCTTTTTTTTAATGTTTGTTTTTGTTTCTAAGGCACAATCACTCTATTGAATGGGTGCTTCCTGAAGCTTTTACTAAGAAGGTAAACAGAAACTTGTTTGAAGTTGTATGGAGGAAGTAGTTTAGAATGTGTAAGCATTACCAAGGCTTCTTACTTCAATGAACAACATAGCAGACCCATGGGTCTCATTTACCTTTGACTCTATCTCCATCTGGAGAAAATATTATGTAATGATGATAATGGGACATATAATCCTCTTCTCACAGGCCCCATTCAGAAATTAATCCTCCCTGTGCTCAGCAATTAAATCTGAGCACTACTTAACCCAAGAAATTAAAAGGTAAATGTTGAGATGTTCACAGCTTAAACAGATGCAGATGTTAAAATACTTTTGCGAAAATATATTATGGTGTGGTTTTGTTTAAAATTAAAATTAAATAAAAATCTTGGTCTTTAATTTTTTCTACCGTATCCCAAAACTTTTCAGAGGCCCTGGAGCTTTGGGGATTTTTGGAGGCCCTGGATCTTTTTGGAGTTTCATATGCCCCGGAGTTTTATGGATTTTGCAGATTTTCAGAGGCCCTGCAGTTTTGGGATTTTGAGTATACCCGTAGAACCTTCCATAGAATTACATTTGTTTTCTTAAAGTAGTTACAATAATAACATATTTTTAAAATAACTGACTAGAAACAGGAAAGATGGAGGAAGAATGCTAAAAGGAACTTCTCTTCCTGTATGTGCCAAAGTAAGAGTCTTGCCTTCTGCTCCACGTGCAAGGCAGACTTCTTCAACCTTGCCTTCTCTAACATAAACAGCTAGCAACATGTACACTACCCCCATCCCCCATCCCCATGGTCCTCTCCACCAAAAACAAAACTCTACACACACAGTTCTCCCCCTGGAGAGGGGATGAGAGAAAGAAGGAACCACACATGACAGCTGTTGGTCATATTGCTTAATGCACTTCTGAAAGGCACTCAGATGCTACAATGCTGAGGGCAGTATAAGAGAGTATGTTGCATATAATAGGACTGACTCTCCTAAAAGTCCTGGTTAAAAAGGCTATGCTTTTTGTTTGCTATGTCAGTTTCTTCCCTATATATGTGTCAAAAGATTGGGGGTGAAATCCTGGCTGTATTTAAACCAGTGGCAAAACTCTCATTGATTTCAGGGGAGGCAGAATTTCAATCATGGTCTCTACATGAGTAAGGCACTTCGGGAAGTTATTTGTTTAGAACAGGCCTGCACAACTCGTAAAGCGGCGAGGGCCATATTACTCCAAAG